>NW_026535887.1:2510000-3110000 GCF_028551555.1 Melozone crissalis
GCTGTTTAGAGCTCTTGGCTGTGCCTGATATTTGAGTGCTGGATGACTCCCTCAGACCTGTGGGGTCAGAGCATCCTCCCTGCAGAGGAGATGCAGGATTTCCCTGTAGATCCATCACCAGGCACACACAAAGCTGTTCTCATCCCACTTTTACCTTCCCCACCTGTGAGGAGTCCCTGAGCCATGACAGGGGCTAACCAGTGAAGACACAGCCTCGGGATTGTCACTGACATATTTCCTGAAAAATCCTTTCGCCAGGATCTTTTCTCCCGAGAAGCTGAGAAGCTTCAGCTTCTCCATGTTTTGCTGCTTTGGAATGTGCATTGGAAAATTTTTTACCCAGCATGTGAATTGTTTTTGCTTGATGACCAATCCCAGTCCAGCTGTGTTGAGGCTGTGAGCAGTCACAAGATTTTATTTTCATTCCATTCTTTTCTTTGCAAACCTTCTGATGAAATCCTTTCTTCTATTCTTTAGTGTAGTTCTAGTATATAATTTTCTTTTAATATAATATATATCATAAAATAATAAATCAGCCTTCTGAAACATGGAGTCAAGATTCTCATCTCTTCCCTCATCCTGGCTTCCCTCAAACACCACCACAAGGCATCTCCATCACTGAAAATTGTCATTGTCACCTGAGGACTCCTTCTTTCCCCTCTTTGCTGCGAGATTTGAGCTTCTCCCCCTTTCTGAAGTGTTTTCTGCAGGTGTAAGACACAGCTCTTGACATCATCATCACTGCCCATCCCTCCCACAAACTGGACCTTTGTGATGATGACAGAAGCCAGTCAGGGACACAAACAGTTTGGCTACAGGAACAAAATTCATCCTGAAATAGTGTCAGAGTGAGGACAGTGCTCCCCCCACATCCCACAGGGCAGCCAAAGAGCTGAGATTCCTGTAGGCTCTGGGTTGGGCACCAGAGCTCCCCAAAAAACCCAGGAAATTTGGGTTTTTATCTTCATTCTGTGGTACAATCTGACATCTGCTGCTGAAAACATCTCCCCATGCACACCATCATTTATTTGCACTAATGGGTTAGCACTGATGAATTTATAGAGACAGGTAAATGGGAAGAGTGTTTTGCACCACTGTAATATTTTTTAACCTATTCTCATCTTTTCTATCCGCATTGTAACTTCCATAATTTTTAAAGAAAGTTCAAAGAAAAAAATCAAACTAAATCTCCAAGCTTGAAGGGGGCCAGTGCAGCATTCCAAGACCTTTCTTCCTATTCTTTAATTTGACTCAAATCTAGAGCATTCCCTGTCTGGCTCTGACCATTTAGCTGCACAGAAAAGGCTCTAAAAATGCAGTTTCAGGCCAGAGAAAAACCTGCGTTTTGAGTTTCTCTTGCAGGATATGCTCATTTCCACCCCACAAATAAAACAGAACAGCAGAAGAAATTAAATTATCAATTCCAGCCTCAAAATAACTCTTGTAACAACTTGCTGCTGAACCAGGTGTCTGAACACTCACGCCAACACCCCAACATGTGCCTGCAGACAGAGCCCAACTCCCAGCCCCTCCAGGGCTCCTTCTGTGCCAGTTTTCTGATCAAACTCGCTTCAGGAACCATCAGTTTCATCTTCCCTCACCTACATCAACGTTTTTTCCCTGTGCCCATGGTCATTAGAGGCTTTTGTAGCTTTTTGCTCCCTCTGGTTCCCCTCTTCAAAGCCAATCCTTTCATTCCCACTCCATTGTCATGGGAGGACTCGGGACTTTTGGACAAAGGAAAATGACAAATTTTATTACAATTCATCTCATTGCCCTCCCTATCCGCTGGCCCAGAATGTGGCAGGAGCCGTGATGCTGCAGGTCAGCACTGGAGGCTGCCTGCCCTCCAGTTTACCTGAACGTTGCATGGAATTAATGGATAGCCCAGGAAGAACAAAGTGCATCCCTACATCAAGTGAATGCCATAAAAATCACACACTCAGTTCTTGCAGGGGAAAAAAAAAAAATCTCCTTTTTTTTTTCTTTTTTTTTTTTTCTTTTTTTTTTTTTTTTTTTTTGTGGGAAGATCAGTCGAGCTTACAAATGATCCATGCCTCCATATAGATATATTTGGAAACTACTATTCACCCCAAAATAAATCTCTTTGCTGAGCACAAAACCACCTGAGGACACATAGTAGTTTGAAACAATCTTATAAATATTAGGTCTCTTTGTCTCCTTATCATTATTCATCTCCTGGTGCCATGAAAGCACATAATAAAAATAATCATTTAAAAAAATGTCTTAGAGAGGACATTATTTGGAAGAACAGGGATCATTTGAAAGCATGACCTGTCAACCCAAGGGTGCAGCCAATGGAAATTGGGTCAAAAATATGGTGCAAAAGTGTTCAGTGGGCACAGGAAATAATGTCAAAAACTGGGAGACTGTTGAAACTGTACAAGGGCAGAAGTTAGGGAAAAAAATTATAGTAAACAAATTTTCTCTTGTTATGTCTGCCAGCCCTCAGAATAAATCTAGGAACTGGGATCAAACTGAAATTTGGATATTTGTGGGTTTTATTCCCTCCCCTTACCATAAGGACATTAACAAAAAAACAATGAGAATGGTTGAAGTGGTCTGTAAAGGAAAAAATAATTTCATTTTTGTCTCTTGCAAGGAAAGGGAAGAAATGAACTTCTATTTATAAGAGAGGAGAAAGTCAACATGTCTTTAAACAATGGCTTTCTAGACAAAATCTGCATCCAAGATTGGTTGTTGTCCAAAGTGGTTGAACACAGACTTTTCCTTTACAAAAATACTGACTCCTTCAAATAGCCCAACTTTGTTTTGTCCAGGGTTTTCTCTTTCCAGAGTACAATGAGGATCCCCCAGGGAGAGCAGAAACACACTGAATTTTTTGAGTTTCTGCAGAGGGGAAATTCCCTCTGCACCCAAAGAGCAGAGCTGGTGGTTTGCATGCTGGAAGCAGAGCCTTGCAGAGCCAGGCAGGGTTTGTGCTCTGCTTTTCCCAAAGTCAGCTCTTTTCCACATCCAGCAGTCCCACAGGACACCAGCAGCAACAGCAAGGCAAAGCTGAGCCCACACAGGCCTGAAATCCATCTAATTAGTCCACCTTTCCAGCCTGCTAATGGTGAATCCAAGCTGAATCCAAACTGGGTTTTCCAGCAGCTTGGCTGTGAGAGGAGCCTGCTCCCTGCTCCTTCTGCCCTTGAAGAGGAGAAAGCCTGGACAGACACTTAAAGAGTGACAAACTGTGTCTGGACAGATTTGTCCTGCTTACCTAAGTTGAGTCCAGACAGAGGACAAATTAAATCACATTTATCTGCTCCTGCTGCTTGTCAGACCATCATTCCCACTCTGCTTAGCTGGACAGTGTCACCCTGTCCTCTACAGAGCCACACCAAATGAAGAGTCATGGGTAGAGTGAACCCTGTCAGGATGGGGAGAAATGTGAAAATAATGAGTCTTAGAATTATGGGGCTTGCCTGGCAAAAGGTGGAACACCAAGAGCTCCAAGAACTCATCCAGCTGCCCTTGTTCCAGAGGCAGTTTTGCAATGACTTTGCTTGTCTTGGGGCTGGACACTCAGCACCAGTGCCCACCTGGGTTTGCTTTCCCTGTCCCACAAACAGGTACAGCACAAACACATCCCACACGCTCACAGGTACAGGCAGACACAGAGCTGGGGATAAAACTGGATGTGTGAAATGCCCGTGGCTGTGTGCAAACAAGCTGTCCATGCTGCCTCCCTGGGGAGCACAGAGATGCAGGAAGGATGGGGGGAAGGATTGGTGGAATCCTGGTACGGACAGCTAAGGAAGTGAGAGAGGTCACAGCATAAAAATAACTCTGCCAATGCAGTCTCAGGTAACAAATCAGATGAAAATCATCATCACAGAATCCTCTCAGAAAGGTTTGGGTTGGAAAGGACCTTAAAGATCATCCAGTTCCACCCCTCAGTTCCCTCCCTGTTCCCACCATCCCAGGTTGCTCCAAGCCCCATCCAACCTGGCCTTGGACACTCCCAGGGATCCAAGGACATCCAAAACTTTCTGGGCAAGAAGAGATGCTTCCATGGTAGACAAAAGTTAGTTGAGTTTCCCTTTGTGTGTCTCAGTTTCCTGGGAGCTCTTTCCATCCCAGCACAGGACACCAGAAGAATACCAAAGCCTGAGGTTTGCAGCCAAAATTCCAAATGGATTTGAAGGACCGTGACTGGTTTAGGTCTATTTCTGTTCTACCTATAGAGCCTGAGGATCCAGTTATGGGAGTGAAGCCATTAAATTTACAGGCATTTTAATTCTAAGCAATTATGAAAATCATCATCACAGAATCATCCCAGAATGGTTTGGGTTCAACAAGACCTTAAAGATCATCCAGTTCCACCTCTGCCATGGGCAGGGACACCTTCCACTATCCCAGGTTGCTCTAAGCCCCATCCAACCTGGCCTTGGACACTTCTAGGGATCCAGGATCATTCAAAACTTTCTGGGCAAGAAGAGATGTTTCCATGGTAGACAAAAGTTAGTTGAGTTTTCCTTGGTGTGTCTCAGTTTCCTCTTTCCATCCCAGCACAGGACACCAGAAGAATACCAAAGCCTGAGAGGTTTGCAGCCAAAATTCCAAATGGATTTGAAGGTCCGTGACTGGTTTAGGTCTATTTCTATTCTACCTATAGAGCCTGAGGATCCAGTTATAGAGGTGAAGCCATTAAATTTACAGGCATTTTAATTCCAGGCAATTATATAAACCCTATCTGCTTGTAGAGAAAGCCTCCCTGTGTCAGAGCTAATATTAATTTTAAATCTCCAACCTTTTCAAATTAATGTGAAACTGTAAGTTTCCACATTCTTTGATTAAACATTCTGCTGTGTAATGACTACTTTATTATTTCCCCCCTCCAAATTACTGATTGTTGTCTTACATTACAGCCTCATCGGTACTTATTAAATTAACAAGACTTTGAAACACTTAATGAATCAAAACTCATCAAGTGTTTCCAAAGTTAATAACTAATCTAAAGATTCTTTTTTTTCCCCTTCCTGCGCTCTATATCTGCATGTGAATTTATACATTCCCCACACAATCGCTGAGGTTCAGATGGTCCTAATCTCATGAAAGATTTATTACCCCATAGCTCAGTGATTTATTCAACGTTTGCTGGAGCAACACGTGTGAGGAAGAAAGGGAGGGAGGAGGGTCTCTATTTATTATTTCATTTCCAAGCCTTATTCCAAGTTCTTGGGACCTCTCCATGTGTGTGTGTGTGTGTGTGCAGACTGGAGCTGAATAACGAATTTGTGGTTGTTAAATCGGGAGCAGAAGCTGGGGGTGCAACAAAGGATGGCTGAAATCCAGGGAAGAGTGACTGGATAGTGACAGGGACAGAATAATGGAGAAATTGGTGCTTTGTGTTCTAAAATGTAAAACCAAAAGGAAAAGTACTTTTCGGGATTATGAAAAAGCAAACAAGATTTAACAAGATGTTAAGAGGATAATTAATGATATAGAAGAGATGTGCTTGGTAGGTTTTTAGGAAGAGTATGAAGGTACAGCACAAAACCCAGGGAGAACCAGCGGGACAGCATCCTTATTCCCAGGCTCTTCATCCTGGAGAGGAGAAGGATCCAAGGAGACCTCAGAGCCTCTTCCAGGGCCTAAAGGAAAGCTGCAGAGGGACTGGGGACAAGGCCTGCAGGGACAGCACCCAGGGAATGGCTCCCACTGCCAGAGGGCAGCCATGGGTGGCATCTTGGCCATGAGCAATTCCTGCCTGGGCTGGCATTGCCAGAGCAGCTGGGGCTGCCCCTGATCCCTGCAGTGCCCAAGGCCAGGCTGGAGCAGCCTGGGACGGTGGGAGGTGTCCCTGCCATGGATGGGGTGGGACTGGATGAGATTTAATGTCCCTTCCAACCAAACCATTCTGTGGTTCTTTGAGATCTTATGAGAGCAATTCTTGGAGCAGAATCTGTTCCTGGGGAGTAGCTTGGTGAGCAGAGCTTTTCCAGTAATCCACTAGCTCCAATTATTCCCAAAAATTCCAGCAGAGATGTCTCCCTGTGAGCAGAGCACAGGGAAATGCCCTTCCTGCTCACCTGCACCCATAGAGAGGGAGGGCTGAGAATGGAAATTACCAGGACATGAAAGGGAAAAGGAAATGCAGGAGAGGGAAGGGGAGCAGCAGAGAGCTGGCAGGATGGCCACAGCAGCACATTCCAGGCTCCAGCACCAGCACAGGCCCAGGTGCTCAGCTGCCCATATGGAACCTCCTGCAACTCCAGCAGGATTTATGCTCCGTCCATATAAATTGCATCTCTCTGCCAACAGTGTGATAAATGTACCCTACAAAGCTCCCTCAGGCCCCACTACCCTTTTCCCCCTGCCCTGCACCATCTCTGTTCTCAGCTACCTTGGGGCAGCTGGATTTGTGATTATCCACTCCAACACCCCATTAATCTCAGGCTCCCTTTTACACGTGTAGGGAGAGAAATCTTGGTGTAATGACAGCGCTGTAAAACAGGGAGCCTGAAGTGCAGAAAGAGCTCAGCTACAGGGGCTGTGAGGAGAGACCAACAGAGCAGGCTTAGAGCACAAATCCAACCCAGCCATATGGGGCTGGGTGACAAAACCCATCAGGCGGATACGGGAGAGGGGAAATTCATCTGCAATTTGTGCTGTAGCAGCAGCTGAGACCCCAGAGTGGCCTTTTAACTGGATTTTACACCAATTCTCTCTGATGCATTGTGAGGAGAGAGGCAGGCGCAGGAGGGCCGTGGTTCAGCCCTGCAGGCAATTGTGGAAGAAAATGCAATTACATCTGGCTGCTGAACTTGCCCTTGCCTTCCCCCGGCTGCACGAGCTGTGCTCCCGCCTGGGAAAACAGCCATGCAAAAGGAAGGGATTGGGATAGATGGCCCTTCCGTTCCTATCAGTGACCCCGTGCCCAGGCTCCCTGCTCCCTGGAAAAAACATTCATGCTGTTCCAACCACAGAGTTCTTGTATTTGTGGGGTTCCCAGACATAAAACGAAAGCCCAAGGATATTTAATTCAGGGATCACATAAATGCATAACTTTTAAGATTAGAAGGGACCATTACATTATTGTATTTGCTGGGAATGTCCCAACAAAGGCAGGAAGGATGAATCTGACTCCATGTTCTCAGAAGGCTGATTTATTATTTTATGATACTATATTATATGAAGAATACTGTACTAAACTATATTAAAGAATACAGAAAGGATACTTACAGAAGGCTAAAAAGATAATAATGAAAACTCATTACTCTCTCCAGTGCCCCAACATAGCCTGACCCTGATTGGCCACTAAGTTAAAACAACTCACATGAATCCAATGAAACAATCACCTGTTGGAAAAACAATCTCCAACCACATTCCAAAGCAGCAAAACACAGGAGAAGCAAATGAGATAATATTGTTTTCCTTTTTCTCTGAGGCTTCTTAGCTTCCCAGGAGAAGAATCCTGGGAAAAGGGATTTTTCAGAAAATATGACAGTGACACAGAGTAATTGCAATTAGGGCAGGTGGAGCTTGGCCCAACCACCTCTCACAGAAATCTTGTCCCACGCTCTGGAGACAATTTAGAGCAGTTTCTCTACAGACTGCACTGAATTCCACCCTTCAACTCCTCACTTCTCCTCCTGCATACTCATCCAGGTATGGCAGGGTGAACATCCCATGGCCAGGTGTCTCAGGAGCCACCACGGCTGGAGGACAAAGCAGAGGGAAGATGAATTCTCTGTCATAACCTACCCAGCCAGGCTTCCTTCCATAGGGTTAGGGCTTCCCTCAGGAGGGGACTGGAACCAAATTCACCCCCCAGATCTCAACCACATCTGCAGCACACTGGTTTGGACATGAAAATCCCCTCTGTGTCTTTTCCCTGCTCCTCACAGCAGTGATGGTGCTCCTTCCCTCCTAGTGAGTTAATTAATGCATATGACATTAATTACCACTCTCACCTTCCCTGCTCCAGTTATCCCTCTTGATCCAGAGCATTCATTTGTCCTGAAACACCAAGATCTGGATTGAAACAGGGACAAACTGGAACTGAGCTCCACCTCAATAATATAGCCATGTTTCCTTACAGATTCCCAAATAAGAGTGAAGTCCTGGCATGCCTGGTGCTCAGCATTTTTACCAGACCATGACATGTGATTTTCTGAAGGTCAAAGATGAAGTGACACATCTGCCCTTCTGGCACAGTGTCCTCACTGCTGGTGAGATGTTAAACCAGATGTCCTCACCTCCAGGCTGGTGTCTCACCCCAGAGATGAAACCCCTCCAAACCCAAAGCTGTCTTACTGAGGGTTGAACAGGAATTTGGATGTGGAGCCCGCCAAGGAGGCAATTTTGAGCCAGAGACAACACAGAGCCCTCCAAAATACCCCAACCTGCCAGCAGTGTCAAGTAGTCCATAAATTATACTTGAAGCCTTCTGGTTTTAATCAGTCCCAGTCCCTGATTACTCTTGGAACGTGACTCCAGGCCCCTGCATGGAGTATTTATCTTGCATTAATTAGATTAGAAAAGCAGGGGTATTCAATACACCAACTAATCAAGTCAAGGGATCAATACAGCACGTGGCAGAGCCTTCCAATGTCCTCACTCAGTGAGATGACAATGAATCTGTTCCAGAAGGTGCTCAAAATAACCCTTGGAGACTTAACAGAGGGGAAATCTGAACTTTCATCTGTCTCCCCACTTGAGAAGAAAGAGATGGGGCTGGGGTATAAATAACCATCCCTGCAAGGCAGAACTGGTGGGGCTGAGCACTAAAACACAACTCCAGGTCTTTGGCCAATGTGGAAGGGTTGCCAGGGCTTCAGGAGCATTAATTACAGCCAGCCAAAGTGCCTGGCACCCCTGAGGCAGCAGCTCCAGGGCTTGTTGTCAGGAGGTTTTTCACATCAATTTTGGTGCTCTGTGGTTTAGCCACTGGGCCATGACAATACTGAGTTATTTGATGAGGAGTACAAAAATAAATTAAGGCAAAAAAAAAAAAATTACTTAGCAGCAGCCATCAGCAGATGATGGAAGTGCAGCCTGCTCTGTGTTCCAGGCAATGATGACTTACCCATGGAGGAATGGGCTTACTGAGCATTTCGGGGCGCTGTTTATTATGTTACAGGGCTGAAAGACAGAAAGACAAAGAAAGGTGACCCCGAGTTCACATCAGCACTGAACTGGGGCTGAGAGCCTGTCTGGTGAAGCCCTGTGGGCTCCTCAGGACTCGTAAGAACAGTCTGCAGAGCTGTTCCCACCCACAAGCCATCCCCTGACAAGGATGAGTAGAGCAGAGCCCCTGAGCTGCAAGCACAGATTTGATGTGAAAGACTGTCCAAGCAACCTTTTAACCTCCTGCTTTCCTCTCCTCCCCTCCAGGGCTTTCATCACTGTTAGAAAAGAAGTTATTAGAAGAAAGGAAGTTGTTGTTAAATCAGTAGCTGCTCTCTGATATTCCACATGCTATTAAATTGTCATGTTGGGTAGAGGGATGCTGGTTCCTTGTTTATAGCAATAATAAGGTGAGGATGGAGAGCTCTCAGTTGGTTCTGTCTTGTGTTTCAGCCCGTTTGTTCCAAGCCTTATATTTGTCCAACATGACTTCCTAAAGCAGATCACCCATTTCCATGGAAGCATGGAATGGTTTGTGTTGGAAGGGACCTTCAAGGTCATCTCTTTCCAGCCCCACTGCCAAAATTGATGAGAAAACTCTCCTGACAACAAGCCCTGGAGCTGCTGCCTCAGGGGTGCCAGGCCCCTTGGCTGGCTGTAATTAATGCTCCTGAAGCCCTGGCAACGCTTCCACATTGGCCAAAGACCTGGAGTTGTGTTTTAGTGCTCAGCCCCACCAGTTCTGCCTTGCAGGGATGGTTATTTATACCCCAGCCCCATCTCTTTCTTCTCAAGTGGGGAGACAGATGAAAGCTCAGATTTCCCCTCTGTTAAGTCTCCAAGGGTTATTTTGAGCACCTTCTGGAACAGATTCATTGTCATCTCACTGAGTGAGGACATTTTTGGGAAATGTACCAACAAAGGCAGGAATGATGAATCTGACTTCATGTTCTCAGAAGGCTAATTTATTATTTTATAATTCTATGTTATATTAAAGAATATTTACTATACTAAACAGAAAAGATACTTACTAAATCCTAAAAAGATAATAATGAAAACTTGTGACTCTTTCCAGAGTCTTGACATAGCTTGGCCCCAATTGGCCGAAGAGTCAAAACAACTCACAGCAATGAAACAGTGAAACAATCACCTGTGGGTAAACAATCTCCAAACACATTCCACATGAGCAAAACGCAGGAGAAGCAAATGAGATAATATTGTTTTCCTTTTCTCTGAGGCTTCTCAACTTCCCAGGAGAAAAATCCTGGGTGAAGGGATTTTTCAGAGAATGTGAATGCCACACACAGGGACACCTTCCACTTAAGTGTGGAAATAATACTTCAACCCTAACTCAGAGACTATCCTTCACTGAGAAATTCATGTGAGGGTGAAGACTCTGCCACCTGCCTCAAAAAGACGGGGAAATTGTTCCCACCACTCACTGTCTGGAGGGAAGCGGAATTTCTGCGTAAGCAGCATCTTTGTAAAATAATTAACTTTGTTCCTCCTCTTCTGAGCATTTGCTTCACAGGAATCCTGACCAAAGGGGCTGCATTGAGGGAAGTCTGGCAGTCATCTCCTCCATGCCCCTGGCTGCAGCTCCATCCCAGCCCGGCAGAGCTGGATGTGCTCCCTCCTCCCTGTGCTCTGTCACACACAGAAGTTGTGCAGCATCTCTGCAGATCGAGCTCCCACTCCAGTTAATTTTCTCTCTCCCTGTGCAGCCCGCAGCAGTTGGAGCCTGCACTGAGATGTAATGATCTCCTGTTTTTGTTCTTGTGAGTCAGAGTCTGCTCAGTACAAACCTCTGAGCTAATCCCAGCGTGAACAGCTGTTTCTGGCAAAATGAGGGACAACAGGCAGACAAAGCTGCTCTGGCTGTTTGTTTCCTTCTTCTTCTTCAGGAACTAAATCTTCCCACTTAAAAGTTCTTGAGGACGTCCATTAAGTTTATTGAGCTTGCAGGAGGTCTCAGCTACAGCTCCCTGTTTAGGGCAAGGCTGTAAACATTTAATAACCTGATGGGAGGGGAGAGAGGATTGCAGTTGAAGGGTGAGGGTTTTCTTTCCCCAGGAATTATCATTAAAAACTAAATTCTCTGCAACTGGAAACATGGGGAATGTCAGAGAAGAGATTTCAGTAGTCACAGTCACTGAAGGCTCTGCTTCCATTGTCTTCCATTAAAAATCTTGCCAGAAAAGGCTGGATTGACAAGATTTGGTGTGCCCAGGGGTTTATAGGCATTGAGAATGAAGGAGCTCCTTTACCAACTCCATTTCCCTTTACTAACTGTGTGGATCACATGAATACACATGTAATCCATGTGTATTCATGTAATCCACACAGTTAGTAAAGGGAAATGGAGTTGGTAATGTGTATTGAGGTCTAGGGATGAGATGAAAACCCCAGATCTGATCTTCCTTACAATTTTCCATTATGAAAAACTTCTCCTGGTCTCTTCTCAGCCTCCAGCCTGAGGAGGAGATGGGGAAGAGGTGGTGATGTACCCCAAATTCCATGGCAAGTACAAGCCTAAGGCAGAAATCTCCAGTGCCTTGGCCCCCTCCGCTCTCTGCTTTCCCTGCCAAATTCCCCCAAAAAGTAGAAAAATTTGCTTTTCCTCTCACAGATGTTGGGAGAAAAGGGATGATGAGGAACGTGCACACGCCAGGGTCACCACATAGTGTAGCCTTCTAACTCACTCTGCTCTTACTTCATCTTTCCTTCCTGGGAGCAGCTGATTTATCTTTATTATTCTCCTCTGTTGTCACTGTCATTAAATTTTGTTGAGCCAAGAGACTCCACTGTGTGCTTTAGTAATTCGATCAGAAGGGAGGGGAAGCAGAGCTGAGGTAATAGGCAGCATGGAAGAGGTCAGGACAAGCAGCCAGTGGCACATTAAGGGAAATACAGATCCGGCTTTGCTTGGAAATGCTGATCCTGGAGCGTGCCTGAGCAATGGGCAGCAGCAATCGGGAGCAGCAGCGACCCCGTGTCCCTCTGCTTTGGCTGCCTCATCTCCCTAAGACCTCATCTTGCAGGGATGTCACATCCCAAGCTTTGCTCTGGCTTTACCAATGCAAACCAGCCCCTGGAATCAGCAAGGGAAGAGCTCAGGAATTGCTTTTCACAACTCCCTGTTTTCCGCTCCGTGCGGATTTGGGGGTTGTTTCATTTTAAGCATCAACCACCAAACGATGGCATCAAACCATCCAGCGGCAAAGCCGTCGTTTATCTCTGCTGTTTTATTGATGTGCCACGGTTTCCCTGCTGGGAGGTGCTGTGCCCTCCAATTGGGCCTGGCTGGGATGGAGTTAATTCTCCCAGATCCCTCTCAGCGCTGGGGACTGGCAGATGGGAAGGTGTTGGTAACACTCCAGTGTTTTGGCCACAATATCAAGGCTGTCTCTCCAACATTTCCCCCTCAGCAGCAGGCTGGGGGTGGGAAAGATCCTGGGAGGGGACACAGCCAGGATGGCTGTCCCAAACTGACCAGAGGGATATTGCAGACCATATGGTGTCTGCTCAGCAATAAAAGCTAAGAAAAAGGAGGAAGAGGAGTTGGATTTGTTAGTAAAATATTTGTCTTACAAACTGCTAGACGTACTGAAAAGTCCTGCTTCCTGGACATCACCTGCTGATGGAAAATAGAGGATAAATCTTTTGCTCTCCTTTGCTTCTGTTCACAGTTCTCCTTTCTGCTTTATTTAACTGCCTTTATGCTGACTCACCAGGTTTTAAAATCTCATTTTCTGTCCTGCTGAGGAGAGGAGTGATGGACTGGTTGGGTGGAGGGCACCTGGTGTCCAGCCAAGGCCAGCCCACCCCAACCCTGCTGCACAAATGGAGTAAAAGACATTTTGGTCCACATCTAAATGATGAGAGGGGCAGAAAATTCAGGGAGAAAGGAGCTTCAAGGCACTGGAAATTGAATAGATTGATCTCCTACAGATCAGAATAACAAAGAGAGAAAACAGAAATTATTTACCCCGGAGGTCAGTGGCAAAGCCCTGTTTCTGGAAGGCCTGGTTGCCAATGCAGGTTGGATGAAACCTTGAGCATCCTGATCTGCTGGGAAATGTCCCTGCCCATGGCAGGGCTTGGACCGGATGAGCTTTAAGTTCCTTCGGACCCAAACCATTCCATGATTCTGTGGCTCCACAGGTAACCTCAGCCCCTCAACTACAACAAGAAGATTGTTGCAGACATCTCTTATCAAAAATCCTTTCCTTAAGATTTTTTCTTCCTGAGAAGCTGAGAGGCCTCAGGAACAAAATGTAAACAATGATTATCTGCTGCTGTGGAGTGCAACAGGTGCATCTGGGATTGGTCCATGTTGGATGTTTGTAATTAATGGCCAATCACAGTCCAGCTGGCTCAGACAGAGAGCCGAGACACAAACGTTTGTCATTCATTCTTGCTTTTCTATTCTTAGCTTAGCTAGCCTTCTGATGAAAACTTTACTTTTATTCTTTTAGTATAGTTTTAATGTAATATATATCATAAAATAATAAATCAGCCTTCTGAAACATAGAGTCAGATCCTCATCTCTTCCCTCATCCAAGAACCCCTGTGAACACTGTCACAGAAGATGACCCTGAATGTCACTTTTTTGGTGTTTCTAAGGCAGACCCTCAAAAAGCCCACACAGATTTGGGTATTTTGTCATTTTGTTCTGGGTTTATTTTCTCTAGTGTCTCATTACACTGGGTAGTGTTATAAAGTGCTTTATGATCAGACACTTCTGTCCATGCAGCATCCCCATCCCAGGTACTCACCTGGAAAACTGCAATTTGCTAATTATACAGCCACATAAAATCACATTATTATAGTCCACTGCACAAACCCCACACGTGTTTACCCATACAAAGAGCACAAAGTTCATCTGGTGTGTTTTAAATGGTTGTTTAGAATGAATAAAAAACCTCACCAGGAGCCCCAGTGACCAGCAGTGACCAGTCCTGCTCTGCAGAGAGGTGTCAAGCATCCAAATTTGTGTTGGATTATGAAGGGAGCCTGCACATCCAAAACGGAGTGTTGGAGCTCTTTTTTTTACAAATAATCAACTGGATGATCTTTAGGTCCCTTCCAACCCAAACCCTTCTACGATTCATGTACAGATAGAAATTACAACTCTTTGTTCCTGTTTCTTGCCTTCACATGCACATGCTCTCCCTCAAATAAAAGTACACACACACAAACTTCATGGACTCCCTGAAAAAAAATAATAAAAATTATATAATGAGAATATAGACAAGATGTCCCAGATCCCATGTGCACTCCAAGCTATCTAAAGTTTGGCACAATAAACTGCAATTTCTTCTGAATAAATTATTTATTAGTTTTTGAGGCTTTTGGAGTTTATTTTTTTTTCTTGAAGCTCATAAAGGCAACAATGAAAAATTACTCCAGAATTTATTCTTTCTGCATGCTGGGAGAAACATTGTGTGTCTCTGTACATATGCAGATATAAAGCAGACCATGCTGTGATCTTATGTTGTCATGAGCAGGCTGCAAGTTCCTGCACGCCACAGAAAGAAGCAAAATGCCACAAAAATTAAAGGAGCAGTGCAGAATTGCAGTATTTTTGTGGGCACATAAAAAGGAAGAGGTCCAGTTTGCTCTAGATACTGGAAATGGCTGTTCACCTTCAGGTTATGGAGGTGATTTTTGCCAGATGATCTCCACTCTATCTTCAGTCTGTGCTAGACCTGGGACACTGCCCCAGAGTGTGACAAAATGC
Organism: Melozone crissalis; assembly: GCF_028551555.1. Lineage (NCBI taxonomy): Eukaryota > Metazoa > Chordata > Aves > Passeriformes > Passerellidae > Melozone > Melozone crissalis. Next base: position 2,524,846 of record NW_026535887.1, read on the forward strand.
ACAAAATGTGATTAGGGCTGCCCTAAAAGGATACCGTGCACAAACACCAATGAAGACCTCATTATGCCCCTAATTTTTCCCTGCAGTTTCCTCTCTACACAATCCCAACCGTGCCCAAAGGCTCCCCATGGTCCCAGGTTGGTTGGTAGCAACACCACAGTGGATGTGCCAAAATCTCCACAGCTTTGAAGTAATTTTTCAGTTTTACTGCTCTCCTGCAGCTCTGTTATTCCATTCACAGCCCATGCCCAGCTCCCCCACTGCACCTCTACCAAAGCTTGACAGCACCTTTGAGGTTCCAGTTATGATGATAAATGGAGATAATTTATATTTTCTTTTCCTTCAGTGTGGATTAAACCTTAAGTCCATTTTCAGCTGTTTCTAGACCCTTAGCACTTGATCTGGGCTTTTTGTTAAATTTATATTCCTGTTACACAGAAGCCTGAAAGTGTTCAAAAAATGCATTTATGTGGCTCTTAAGGATATGGTTTGGTGCTGGGCTTGGCAGTGCCGGGTTGATGCTTGGACTTGATGATCTTAGAGGGGTTTTCCAACTCTAATGATGCTGTGATTTGGAGATCAACTTTACAACTTTACTTTTTGAACAACTTGTTCAAAAAGAACAACTTTGTTTTTGTTTTTGTTTTTTTAAGAACAATTTTATGCACTGAAGCCCCACTGCAATGTTTAACAGAATATCCTCCAACATCTAAGAATCAGCAGCTGAATCAGTGCAGTGCCCTGAAGGTCAGAGGAGGATGGAAATAATCCAGGGGATGAACAAAATTTTAGGAAGAATGTCCTGATCCCTACTGCAATTTGTCCTTAAGAACCAAGCCAAGGAACTTCCACACCTCAGGGAGCCATTCCCACAAATTCCCTGCTTCCCTCTGTGCTTGTTGCACTCTGAGAAACAACCCCACAAATGTCCTTGAAGGGCTTTGCAATGGATCACCGATTTTCCTAATTTCTCTGGAGTTCTCTGTCAGCACTTTCACCTCTGGCATCCCCAGACACATTTCTTACAGCAGTGATGTGGGTTTGGGTCTTTAAAAGCCTTGGAACTGAGGGCTAAAATGCTTTAATTAATGGGAGATCATGTGCAGTCATCCTGACACCCCTTGATGTCTGAGCCACGCTGCTGATTCCAGGTGGGTCATCTCTAGTGTGGGGTCTGTGTCCCTGGAGTGTGATGTGTCCTTCACAGAAAGCCTGCGAGCTAGAATAGGAGGTGAGAAGAAAATCTCAGCAGGTAATGTCATGGTTTGACACTGGTGCAATGCCATTACCCCCATGAAAATATATTCTCCTTAATGTCTGCTGTGAGATGTGGCCAGGAATAGAGCAAAGCAGGCTCCAGCTTAGGAATAAAGGAAAATAAAAGTATTAATTTACCATGTGTAAAAAGGAACACACACAGGACTCAGAATGAAAACTTTCCAAAACATTCCTCCTCCTCTGTCGGAATTCAGGACATCTCTCTGGCTGTCCTGGACTGCCCAAACTCCTGCCAGGGGGCTCAGAGACCCTGGCACAGAGCCAAAGATGCCCCTGTGGTTTGGATTATGAGCCATGGAGCAAATTCCCAACCTCATATGAAGATCTGCAGGCCATGACAGTTTAAGTAGAATGATAGTGAATTTATCACAGGGTGAAAAATAGATTTTTGGGGTTTTTTAGAATGGGGGTTCAGGGGGTAAGATGGAGGAATCTGGGTGTGCCCAGCCTTTCTCCTTCTTCTTCTTGGCCTCCATGTTCTGCTGTGATGGTGGCACTTTTGGATTGGTTTAAGGTAGAAGCTCACTGTCTAACATAGGTGATAGGTATTGGGAAGTAATTATAAATATTGTACACATATTTTTTTAGTATAAAAAGATAACACCGCCTCTGAGGTGGGCAGTGTGCCTCTGTCTGTCCTGCTGAGCAGACCTCGGTTGGACAGGAGAAAGAATTTTATAGATAAGATACAATAAACAACCTTGAGAATGAAAAATTAAGAGCTCTGACTCCTCCTTCGAGTGCCAGGCTGGGAAAAGAGACTTTCTGACACATCTCAGGGTCACTGAGCAGCAGAGACCTGAGACGACTCCTCCCAATTTCCACCACAGCACAGTGAGACAGAACCTTGGATTCTCAATCCAGTTACCACCCCTCAGGTAATCAACTCCCAGTTCATCGAGGACTGAGGAGTCCCTCTTGTACCATTGGCTTCCCCAGGAAACACAGCTGAACCTGCTCTGCTTTGTTTCTGGTCACATCTCACAGCAGACATTAAGAACAATATATTTTCATGGGGGCACTGGCATTGCACCAGCATCAAACCATGACACTCTAAAGTAAAGCTCAGCTTGAGCTTGACAGAATGTTCAGTCCAAGCACTCAGATTTAAAGCTGAAGAAGTGATATTATTATGTGACTTCTCAGAACCCATTTCTGGCCATTCTTTGGGTGGCAGACCCCAAAATCATCACTGTTCAGGGCACCTCAGATGCACAGAGCAACGACCTGGGCAAGCTGGGGATGGAAAGAAATGAAAGGGGAAACGCTGCACACTCCCAAAGGGATAAGAATTCATTCCCTTGAGGGGGAAAATGTATTTGTTGCCCAGCAGAGACAAAGGCATGTGCTGCCACTGTGGCAGAATGATTGGAATAATTGTCAACAACCTGGTCTCTGCTTTGGGTGTGAGCTTTGGACAAAAACCTGAGCTGCTCCTTGGAGACAGAGCCAGAGACTCCAACATCTCTGTAAGGATCTCAGGGAATCCTGAGGAGTAAAAACACAGACACTGGATACAAGCCAAGATCCCTTAGCTGTGCTATAAAGACTTGAAGTAAAAATAATTTTTGACAGACATTGCACATAACTCCCTAAAATGAGCTGTTTTGGTTCTCCTTGCAGAGCACTGCTGTGAAGCAGCCACTGCTGAGGGTCCCTCATGTTATCCTAAAGCTAAACCTGCAGGAAATCCAGTGTATTTCACCCAATTCCCACCAATTTCCCACTCCCACCACCAGCAGGTATCTGGATGCTTTCTCTGGATGCTTTATCTGCTTTACCTGCTTAGAAGGGAGGATGCCCCCAGATTCCTCCCTCTTGGGTGGGTTTGGATGCTGCCAGCTTCAGGCAGAGGTTAAAGATGCTGCCTGCAACCCTTTTCTTGGCAGGAACTCACATCTGCAGCTCTGCTGTGCTCCCCTCTCATTGATAAAAGGTGTCCCTTGCTCACAGGGCTCACAGAGATAAGTGCTTGAGGGATGCCCTTGGTGCATTTGCAGCTTTGCCCCAGTAGTTTTATGGTTATTGGCCATAGCTGCAGCTTTCTCAAAGGAAGCCAGAATTAAAATAGCTTTCTATATTCCTTGAGTACCTTCCATCATCCCTTGGCAGCAGCCATCCCTTCACATCCTCCTCTCAATGATGTTCCTGGCACCAAGCACGGGGCCCAACCATTCCCAGCTCTCTGATGCACTTAATTAAAGCAGAATCACTCAATAATTCTGTTGTGCTTTCCTGGGCATCTGCTTGTTCACCTCTCCTGTGCACAGGCAATTAATTTTTAGCTTTTCCTGTACAAAGGGATTGAAATAAGAATATTAATTCCAGCCCAGCAGGAAGTTTTGCTGGGGGGGGGTGAGTGCACCTGCAGGGCTCTGCCCATGGGTTGGGAGGGCAGAGTTGCCCAAAGGCTTCCCCGAGTGCTGGGAGCTGGAAGCAAGGGAAGGTTTGGGAGATGAAACAAGTTCTCCTCTCCTGCTCGATTCCATTAATTCTGAGAATAAATTAATAAGCATGTTCCTGCCTGGAAACCTCACCAAAATCAGTGGCTTTGGGTGTTACATAAGAATAAATGCCAGACTTTTCTGCAAAGAGCTTTTTGTGGCCTTGGGGATCACATGGAGACCACATAGAAATCACAACCCCAAAACTCCTGATTTATGGGCTGGGGTGTTTTCATGAGTTCATACTGTCACTCTCAAGTAAAAATAAAAATAAAAATAAAAATAAAAATAAAAATAAAAATAAAAATAAATAAAATAAAATAAAAATAGGCAGAACAGAATCATCATTTGCCCCTGGCATTTATTGAAATGTCATCTGAATGAGAGCAAACAATGCTTTCTGCTCCTTTGGGTAACTGATATGGACAAAAGTCCATAAGAACAAGCAAACTGCAGCTCTGATCTACTTAATGGATACTAGAGGCACAAAAATGCTTTCAAATGCACACAATTATTTTTTCCTCAGCTAATTGAGGGGGTGAAAGCCTCTTTCTAGGAAATATGGTAATATATATTGATCAGAAAAAAAATAAGCTTCTATAGCAAACCCTGAGCACGATGCAAGGTTAAGGGACTTTAATTAACGAAAAAGCTTTTTTATGAAATGATGCCACCACTCAAGGAGAGTGTACACTGTGACCTCCAGTTAAGTGGAGACACCTTTTAAATATGACACTGCTCACACCAGCATCACTCACTCCCTTTCTTGGCCACATAAATATTGATCAGACCTCCTGCCAACCCAGCCTGCCCTGCTGAGGTGACCACCCCAAAAACGTCAATCCCAGACAGGGAGGTCTTTCAGATGTGCCACAGAGCTGTGAAGGCATCAAGCAGCAGTTGGGTGGGATAAAATCTCTATTGGGGAGTCAAACTGGGGCTGCCCCATCCCTGGAAATGTCCAAGGCCAGGCTGGACAGGGTTTGGAGCACCCTGGGATAGTGGCAGGTAGGCTTGGAATGAGATAATCTCTAAGTCCCCTCCATCAGAAAACATTCTGAGATTCTGTGAACAAATTCAAAACAACAAAGAAGATGCTCCCACAAATCCCGTGCTCTTTGCTGCTCAAAACTGTTCCTCTGCATTTATTTTAGCTCCAGACTCCCACGGTTACCAAACACCCAAGCTGCCATTGAAATTAAAGTCTCCCAGCTCCCCTTGAGCACCTGGATTTATTTACTAGCTGCTACAAGCACGAACAGAAATATAAATTAGCTCCTTTTCTCACTTATTTTGAAACCCGCCCAGCTCGCCTTGCAAATGGAAATATAATGAATTTCAACTTCAATCAGAAACAAGTTCTTTAATTGTTCAGTATATTAGAGCTACACTGTTTACAGGATTATTCTTTCTTAGGAGGCACAGCCAACTTAGACTGAGTCCCTAATGGTTGGCAAATTGGCAGAAATTTAACCTGCAGCAGTGATTTTGCTACCTGCAAGGCAATGTATTTACTTGCACCCCACTGGGATCCTTCTGCAGCTCCGACTTGTAGGGGACAGATGTTAAATTGCCCAAGGAGGCAGAATGGCCATGTCCAAGGGCAGGATGGAGCCTTTGCTGCAGAGTTCAACTGAGGAGCTGCAGTAAAGCAGGGAAACAGAGACACTTTTGTCTTCTATTACGAATTTATGGCTACAACCCTGCCAAAAATCTCAATCTTTTTTGCCAGCAGGACAGGTGAGACCAACTCGGGATGGAGTGACAAGATTATCCTGCACTGATCTCCAGTGAAAAGAGGAAATTTTTGTCATGGAAAATTGCTGATGTGTTTGCACATCTTGCAATGTCCATGGTAAATTTTTGCTGTCCAAATTCTTTAGAGAGCCAAATGGGGAAGGATTGCTGTGTGCTGGAAGTGATTTCACCAGGCTCAGAGGCTGAGTTTAGAGAGAGGAACCCACCAAAGAGCCTCATTAAGGCAGGGAGAAGTGGACAGCACTATACAACCCTCCAAGAGGAGCACTCCCTCCTCCTCCTCCCATGTTTTTATCTTGCTTCTGCCACTGTGCAGCGAGTTTGGGAGAGTCCAGGGGAAATTCAGAGAAAAGCAACATTATCCATTGAAACATCAGACAAATATCGACTTCTCCACTAAGGGCTTACTCAGACGCCCTCAGAGAGTCAATATTTGGTGGGGAGCATTAAAATTTCAGAGCTCCTTGGCCAAGGTGACTTTCTACAGGCAGGAGGGATTGTGTCTCACAGCAAACCTGCCCACCAAAGCTCTGCCAGGTGTGGGCAGAGGTGTTTCAGTTCCCCCCAGCCTCAGGTCTGCCCCAAAGCCAATTCACCTGGATGAGAATGGAAATCTAGAGACTGAAAATGAATCTAGGTGAATTTAGATCTAGAATTCTAAAATCTAGAATGAAAATCCTCCTGCTTGGTGCTTAAGTAAGAAGTTTAAGGTCCCAATAAATCCATCAGAAAAGTGGAAAAAGAAGGGGAAGTCTGGATGCTTCATGAATAGAACTGATTGTTCAGACACATAGAAAGGTAAATTTTGGGCATTTTAGCCCATGAGCACACTCTCTGTAAAGGCCAGACTTAATTCCAGCTGCAGAGAAAAGGGAGATTTTGTGCTCTGCAGGAATTGTTAGTCCCCAGAAAGCTTTCAGGAGCTCATGACTGCATTTCCTGCGCATTACATCCCATTATGCAGACGCCTTAAAGTAAATGTAAATCACATCAAGACTAATTGTGAAGGGCTTTCAGTGGTGAGAAGCAAAGTGCTTTGAGATGGCTCCTGACGCTCCACCAGCCTCGTGTCTTTGCCCTCTTCCCCTCTCCCTCCTCTCCCTGCCTCCCCTCATCCACGTCCTGCTGTCCTGAGCTCTCACAGACAAGGCCAGCCGGGCTCCCTGGGTTAATTAAATCAGCCTCATTTGCTGTCTGGAGCTGGAGTGACAAATGTATTGCCAAGTGATGGTGGCTCAGGGCTCCCCGAGCCTGTGCTGGCATTGCCACCCAGCTGGAGCCACCACAGCCCAGCCACCTTTGGTTTTCCAGAAATCCCCAGCACTGCATCACTGCAGCAGTGTTGGAACCCTGGTTACTGAGAATTTGAGATTTCTGTGACCCCAAAGAGAACACTGCACTGACCTGAGGCCTGGAGAAGCTTCCACAATGGAATGATGGAACTGGGATTGAGGGTGTGGGGTTTGAACAGAAGTGTGTGATATCACAGGGTGGAAAAATCAGATTTTAAGGATTTAGAATACAGTAATGTATACAAAGAAGGATGGAGGTTTTGGGGCTGTGCTGTTCCTTCTTCTTTACCTTCTTCTCCATGGGTTTGGGTGGTTTTGTGTAATTGGATAAAAAGTCCCCATGGTGGGCATGGGTGGTTGGTTATTGGGTTAAAAGTGAAAATAATTCAGGTGTCATTTCTTAATGGGACAGTTTATCCTTACAAGACCTTGTAGTGAGAGAGATGGGGCTCCATTTTTAGTTTGTTATTGAAGTGCTGTAGAACTCAGAGTTTGTGAGACTGTAACATAGATAAGAACTAATAAACATGAGTCCCAACAAAAAATATCATCTCACATATTTAATCCCAACCTTGGCAAAAAGAAAATCAACTCAACAACCTGCTGTCCCTCAATTCCGAATTATTCCAGAGGAAATCAGCAATTAACTTGTTGGAACCCTGGCTGAGGAGAATTGAAGATTTCTATGCTGCCATGCACTGACCCCAAGAGAACACTGCACTGACCTGAGGCCTGGAGAAGCTTCCAGAATGGAATGATGGAACTGGGATTGTGGGTGTGCAGTTTGAACAGAAGTGTGTGATATCACAGTGGGAAACCCAGAGTTTGAGGGTTTAGAATACAGGAATAGTTATAAAGCAAGATGGAGGTTTTGGGTTTTGGGCTGGTCCTTCTTCTTCACCTTTTTCTCCATGGGTTTGGGTGGTTTTGTGTAATTGGATAAAAAAGTCCCCATTGCAGGCCATGGGTGGTTAGTTCATTATAAAATAAGACTCCAACACAGCAGCACATTTTCACTCTGCTGCAAGGCTCCCCTTTGCCTCCTTCCCTTCCTGGGCTGGAATGAGATGTCAGGGGATGATTGGGAAGACTGAAAGGGACAGTTCCCCTCCTCCCCACTCAGGCTGTGAATGCCAGGTTAATTTTATTAGCCCAGGCACTCCATTATCCCCAGAGCCCCTGGGCAGGCTCCCATCTGTGGATGCATTACTGGAATGGTGCTGTGCCCTGCCAGGCCCAGGCTGCCTTCCAGCCCAGCCATGCTTCCCTGGCAGATAAGGTGATCCCGCTGGGTTTGGATATAGAAATGTCTAAAAGTGCCAGGTAATGCCTCTGTGACAGGACTTTCACAGAATTCACAGAATGGCCAGGTTGGGAGAGACCTTCAAGAGCATCAAGTCCAGCCCAGTCTCAGCTCAGCCAGCTCCTGGCACCCAGTCTGAGGTACATCCACAGGGTGCTGTGTGCTAAATCTGAATCTTCCCCATCAAACAGGAAACAGACTTGCAAATACAGGTGGAGGAGACTCCAGATTTGTTTAGAAACCTGGTTTTTTCCACATTTGCTGTGGACAAAATTCTCCATCCTCTGGAAGCTTTGTGGTTTGGCAGCACCAGCTGAGCTCTCTGGGCCTGTGACTGCCTGTGGGACCTGCCATGGTGTCAGGGAAAGCATTGCACAGAATTGCCAGGATCACAGAATCACAGAATTTCACAGAATTCACAGAATGACCAGGTTGGGAGAGACCTTCAAGGCCATGGAGTCCAGCCCAGCCCCTGGCACCCAGCGCCACATCCAGGCACCCAGTAAAATTGCTTTTTTCTCTTTTTCCAGGATCCTGGGGTAAAACTGCCAATGCTTACACCTACAAATAGTCCCTCTGATTTAAGGAAAAACTATTCCAAAGTGCAGTTGTCAGGTGTGAATCCTCCTTCCTTCCAAACTGCGCAGGAGGAAGCAAACAAAAGGCTACAAACACAAAAATACCCATCAGACACAAATACTTCAGTGTTTAAAGGGGTTTTTTTGCATCTTCACCATTACCACTCCTCTAAGGAGAGAGAATAACATCCCAAAAGTGTCAGAGCACTGAAGACTGGGGAAAGGAGTCCCTACAAATTTTGGGCTGCGCAAACTTTGTGCCTCAAAGAAGCAGCAGCTGGATTGGTTGTCAGCTGAAAAAGAAAATCTGGAAAAGAGGAGGGGGGGATGTTGAGTTGTGTGGGAGCAGGGATGTTTGCCACAAGCACTTTTGTCTGTTTAGCTATGAAAATTAATGAAAATAAATCATCAGGCAGGCAATAAGTGGGTCTGCAGTGAAGGAATGCTGCTCCACTGTTTACACATCTAATGTTTGTTTGGAGACTTCGCAATCTCCACGGGATGCTTCAGTGCATATGGTGGTGTCACTGTATTGCCTTTTCCCTTTTTATTTATTGATCCAGTACAGGAAAGTGTTCCCCAAGCCCAGGATTGGTTTCCAGAGGTTCCTGTTGATGCAGGAGGGTGCACCTCAAGAAAACCATTCCTTGAAGAACAAAACCTCAGCAAATGGAGATTTCTCATGGTGTAACAGCTGTAACATCTGAGGCTGTGTCCCTGTTATGAGATAAAAGAGGCCAAGACCCCCACATTTTGTTTTCTCGCCTTTTTCCAGAAGATTTAGGTTGATAAAGCCTCCAGAGGCTGCTTCAGCTTTCCCCAAACATGGCCCCACTCTTCTACTCCTGTTTATAAGAAGCTCTTCATCAAGATTTTAACTGTTTAATTACCACCACAAGACAAAAAAAAAACAAATGAAATGCTTGACAGCTTGAAATGGCTCCTGTCCTGCAAAGTATCACAGAATCAAGGAATGGGTTGGAAAGGATCTTAAAGATCAGTTAATTTCAACTCCTGCCCTGAGCAGGGACACTTTCCACTATCCCAGGGTGCTCCAAGCCCCATCCAACCCGGCCTTGGACACTTCCAGGGATCCAGGGGCACCCACAGCTTCTGTGGGCACCCTGTGCTAGGGCCTCACCACCCTCACAGGCAAGAATTCTTTCCTATTATCTAATTAAAATCCTTCTTTTCTTAATTTAAAACCATCATCCCCTTGTCCTATCATTTCCTGTCCATGCAAATAATCATTCTTCCTCTTTTTTTATAATCTCCCTGTAATCACTGGAAGGCCACAATGAGTAGCAGAGACTCTGAACCCTCCTACACAAATCACACAGCCATGCACTGTGGCATTCACATTCTCTGGAAAAATCCCTTCACATAGGATTTTGCTCCTGGGAAGCTGAGAAGCCTCAGAGTGAAGGAAAACAATTCTTATCTCATTTGCTTCTCCTGTGTTGTGCTCATGTGGAATATGTTTGGAGATTGTTTACCCATAGGTGATTGTTTCATTGGATTCTGGTGTGGGTTGTTTTCACTCTTTGGCCAGTCATGGCCAAGCTATGTTGGGACTGTGGAAAGAGTCACAATTTTTCAATATTATCTTTTTAGCCCTTAGCATCCTTTCTGTATTCTTTAGTATAGTTTAGTATTCTTTAATATAATATGGTATCATAAAATAATAAATTAGCCTTCTGAGAGCATGGAGTCAGATTCATCATTCCTGCCTCCATCAGGGCCTTTCTCAGCAAATACCATTCTGTACCAGTCTGGGCAGCTGTGCCTGCACTGGGAAGTTTCGTGTGCCTGCCTCAATCTGCTCCTGAGGCCAGTGAATGCAGAACATCAGAATTACACCTCATTTGGCTCCCTTAGCCTGCAAATGGAGCAGCTGCAGCCAAAATGGCTCTCAGGAGCTGTCACTGGCTGTGGTCATCCCTGAACCACATCCAAGACTGTCTGGGAGTCACTCCCAGGCCATTCCTGCTCCCATGCCACAGGTACCTTGCTCCAACACAGTCCTGACGCCTTGCCACAAGTCAGGACAGCAAAATTCCCACTTTTAAACACAATTCTAAAAGAGAAATTAATTTAAATATTTTATTTTTCAGCTGTCATCAATCTAGAAGCACAAAGCCCAGGAAGGGCTATCACTAATCCACATTGACACAGGAGATAAGATACCATCAGTCCATGATCTGAAATAAATGTTCTCCCAAAAAAAGCCCCATCTTTGCCTCCTTGGTGGGCCACAAACGGCTGGATTTTCAGATGAGCAGTACAAAAGGTATTTTTTCTCTTTGCAAGCCCACAGTTGAGATGGGCTGTGCAGAGATTGAGGTGGATTTTCCCAGAGGTGTGAGCTCAACCTTGGGAAAGTGCTGAGTGGAGGGATCAGTAATTAGTGATGGATAGTGCATTCACCAAGGCCATTAGCTGGAAAGAAAAGCAAACCTGCAGCATTCTCAGCTGCAAAGAAAAGCAAACCTCCAGCAGGCTCCACATTCCTTGCCTGCATTTTCCTGCCTCCTGACAGCATCCCCACCACCCCTTCCCAGCACAGCCCTCACCACAGCTCTGCTCTCATTGGGGACTGGCATTTCCAATCAATTACAAGTGTCACTACTGAATTTCCCTGCTAATTACTCCAGTTTATTATGTCTAAAGCCAGGTTAAATGCAGAATTGCCCAGGTCAAGCGGGGTCGCCCACACAATCAGTTCCACATTTTCCACAGCAAAAGAGATCCCCACCATCAGTCACTGCCAAGGGGGTCCTAATGGCCAAGCTGCCAGTTCATGGCCTGGGGTGGAAGTTTCAGCAGGAGATAATGCTCTTGGAGAGGAGGAGGAAACCTGCCAGAGTCCAGGGATGGCTTGGGTTTATTCCCTATTAATTTGAATGGGGTTATCCTTTTTGGGGGGAGAGAAGAAAGCTGAGATATAGAGGCACAAGGTACTAAAACTGTTCACTGTTTTATTGCATTTAACCAAAAAGTGGAATAAAACAAGAATAGAACTTGTGGGAATAAAGGAAGCTTTGTCCTGATGGAGCCCAGGTCAGTGCAAACATCTCCCTCTTTCCAATGCTCTGTGAATCCAGCATTAAATATGTGACTTAAGTTTCAGCAGGAGATAATGCTCTTGGAGAGGAGGAGGAAACCTCCCAGAGCCCAGGGATGGCTTGGGTTTATTCCCTATCAATTTGAATGGAGTTATCTTTTTTGGGGGGGAGGAAGAAAGAGGAAACCTCCCAGAGTCCAGGGGTGGCTTTAAGGTTTATTCCCTATCAATTTGAATGGAGTTATCCTTTTTTGGGGGAGAGGAAGAAAGCTGAGATCTACAGACACAAGGCAACTTTTGGCTTCACTGTTCACTGTTTCATTGCATTTAACCAAAAAGTGGAATAAAACAAGAATAGAACTTGTGGGAATAAAGGAAGCTTTGTCCTGATGGAGCCCAGGTCAGTGCAAACATCTCCCTCTTTCCAATGCTCTGTGAATCCAGCATTAAATATGTGACTTAAGTTTCAGCAGGAGATAATGCTCTTGGAGAGGAGGAGGAAACCTCCCAGAGCCCAGGGATGGCTTGGGTTTATTCCCTATCAATTTGAATGGAGTTATCTTTTTTGGGGGGGAGGAAGAAAGAGGAAACCTCCCAGAGTCCAGGGGTGGCTTTAAGGTTTATTCCCTATCAATTTGAATGGAGTTATCCTTTTTTGGGGGAGAGGAAGAAAGCTGAGATCTACAGACACAAGGCAACTTTTGGCTTCACTGTTCACTGTTTCATTGCATTTAACCAAAAAGTGGAATAAAACAAAGATATAACTTGTGGGAATAAAGGAAGCTTTGTCCTGATGGAGCCCAGGTCAGTGCAAACATCTCCCTCTTTCCAGTGCTCCATGAATCCAGCATTAATTATGTGAATCACCCTGGGGTCCATGCTCCATTAAAACACATTCCTGGAGTGATGCTTGGGTTACCTTCCCTCCTAGGGGCAGAAACTACTGACACGTGAACTCACAAGTGCTTGGAAGACTCCTTCCAGGGAAAGCTTCCCAAATTATGTCACGAGGGCAGGGATCTTGTACAAACACTGTCTTTCATCCTCCAGAAACCTAAAGGGGTTTGCAAGTTATAAATCCATCACGAAGGCATCCATGGATCCAGGCTCTCAGAGGAGGGACACAAGAGCAGGTGTTTATGTAGGAAAAGAAGTGAATTCAGGAGGTGAACTGAAGGAAAGGATTCCTAAGAATGATGTGAGAAATTCAGGAGGTGAATTGAAGGAAAGGATTCCTAGGAATGATGTGAGAAATGCTGCAACTGGGATGAGACAGTAAAACTAAAAGTTTAAGGACCATTATTTCAAAAAATCCCATTATTAAAAAAATCTTAACACGCCCTTTTCCAGGCAATGACATGAGGGACATTTGGCAGAGAAATTCCCTTTTCTGTGTGCAAACAGCCACTGATTCATCCACACAACTTTTTGCATGGATTTTGCTGTCCTCTCAAATCTTCCCAATCACCCAAACACGAGTGAAAGCCAAGTTTACACTACAAACTAAAATACAGCAGAGTATTGACCAAGTGCTCAGATTGCTGGTTCAAAATGTCTTTCTAAAGAAAAAAAAACATAAAAAAAAAAAAAAACAAAAAAACCCCAAAACCAAACAACAAAGCAAGACAGACTAATTTAAGTCTCAAGTATTCCCATTATTTCTTCATCCAGTTAGGAAATAAAATAAGAAAATAATTTTCAGGGTAGTTGAGTACACTTGTCTCCAATCACAAAATGGAAAATCACAAGAACTGGGAAGAAAACCCAAACCCTGAAAAAATAGGGAAAAAATAACATAACAGTATGACTTTAAAGGGTTTTTTTTAATAGAAAAGAATATAAAAGCCAGTTTGCTTTTCAAGGGCAGGTTCTGGAATGGATTTCATTTTCCAGTTCTTACTACATATGATGAAAATGACTGTATCAAGTAATACAAAGTGATGAAAGATATTTAGCAGGGGCCTTACAGCAAGAAAGACTTAAAGCCATGAATGCAGAAGACACAGCAAACTCTGGAGCACTGAAAAAAATTCTCCTTGAGTCTTACAATGAAATTCCTATTAATCCACTAACATGGAGTGTGCTTAGGAGTTCAGGGATATCACATGAAAAATAGAAAATGTATTAGAAAATGATAACTCTGTGCACTTATGGTGCAAGGAAATGCCCCCAGAGAGCAAATACTTGCCTCAAAGAAAGTAATAAGACACATGAGCCTGAAATGGAAAGAACTTTGGAAAAATGTTTAAAATACAATAATTAAGAGAATGGTCCCAGACAGGCACTGGGCACCTTATGCCTTCTAAAGGCTGAGCTAGAGCAGAGGCTGGGCACAGTCCCAGAATAAAGCAGGGATTCATTCACAGCATCTCCTCCATGGATCCACCTTGGGCAGCACCAGAGCCCAGCCAGGGCTGCACCCAAGATGACCCAAAACGGCCCCAAAATGCACGAGCGCTCCCGGGGTCTCTCCCTGGGATCAGTTCTGCTCCATTTGCACCTTGCAGTTCATTGTCCCATCCCAGCTTTAGCCCAGGCAGTCCCACCCTGCTTGTTTTTCTCTCTGCAGCCCACGGGGTTTGTGCTCCTGGGCTGAGATTTGGCTCATTTGTCCTTGGTGCCCAGCTGGAGCAGGAATTGTTTTGTCTCCCTGCTCTGTGCACAGAGCTCACCATCCCTGAATGTGAAGCCCAGACCCACACACTAAAGCAGCTCAGAATGTGAAAAATATAAAAGCTAAACCTGAGGCATCATCCCCTTGCAGGATTTGCTTTATGGGCACCCCATCCCTGACACAGCCAAAGTGGTTGGTGTTGTAAAAAATGGGTTGTATTGTTTAACAAAATTGTCACAAGATGTCACCAGGATGTGAATAAGCTCCTAACATCAGTACTAATGTACAACGTGGTATTTTCATGGTGGAAGGTTCCTCTGTGTCTCTGGGGCTTCAGAAGGGCTCAGATGCCCTTTGTAGAGCCAGTGTTGGCCCATTTAGATGTGAAATAAGGGACATCTCTCAAGGTGCAGGGTGAATGATCACTCAGCCCCTGCTCCTGTTAAACCTGAGATTTGGGTCATTTGTCCTTGGTGCCCAGCTGGAGCAGGAATTGTTTTGTCTCTCTGCTCTGTGCACAGAGCTCACCATCCCATAACATGAAGCCCAGACCCACACATTAAAGCAACAAAGAATGTGAAAAATATAAAAGCTAAAACTTGAGGTATCACAGGATCTGGGAAAGTGCTCAAGGGTGTGTTAGATGGAAAAGCTCCACCCCAAGATCTCTGGATGTGCCTGTAGCTCTGAGCCTTTTGGGGCATTATCCTGCCAATTTGGGCATTGTCCTGCCCAAATCCCCCTCCCTGGGAGCTCTGGCTGGGCTGTGGAACCCCAGAGCAGAGGATGGTGATTAACAACCCCTGCCCCTGGGTGACCTGCAAGGGCAGCAGAGGAGGGGACCTGGCTGTCAGGGAGATTGGAGCAGACAGATGTTTAATGGAGCCCAGGATTACACATCTGCCAGGCTTCACATGTAATCACCAACTTCTTAAGTTTCCTCTTTCTTCTCCCCTTCTCCTGGGTCTGTTATGGGGTCAGGGGCTGGGGGAAGGGATGGAGGGAGATTTTCAGATTTCCAGCTCAATTCCTTGAGCTGCCCTTAATACTCTGACCTATTCCTAGCTGAAAACACAACCTACCAGGCTGACAGGACTCAGGGAGAAGAGAATGGGGTGGTTTTTTTTTTTGTTTAAAACATGAGAGGGATGCATTAAACTCCACATATCCACCTTCTTTCTCCCAGAACAGCTGTAGTGAGCAGCCTGTGTGTGACTGCACAGAGGAGCAGCAGCACAATCAATAGTGCCAGGTGACCCCCAGGCCATGTGCTGGGCAGCACTGTGCCCCAGTGGACACATCTCCATGGCTTCCCACCCCAGGATCAATAGTCCCTGCTCTCCTCACCCAGGGAGTGACTCTGAAAGTGCTTTTTTGCATTTCTGGGCATTGCTCACTCCTTCCTCCACACTTTCTTGTTTTCCGTGCAAGGCAGGGGGGAGCTGTCAGCAGACCCCATGAACTAAAGGGAATAATTAAAACCTAAAATCAAGGTGCAGGAGGAAGGAGACCCATTCCTCACGTCCTGACAGCAGGCAAAGCCCTGCAGGTGTGTCCCCCCTACCTTAAGGCCAGGAATCCCAAATATGAATTAAACCAATCTCTAAATACCACAGCACCCTCAGAGCCCTCTGGGAATCCTCCAGCTCCTGTGCTGCTTCTTTGAGCAGCCTGTGGAGGAGCTATCCTGGCATGGGGACATGGCTTTTTTGGCAGGCTGAGAGATGGATGCTGACATTAGTTCAGGCTGCAGCTCGAGCCAAATGCAGATCCACAGATGGCACTGGGAAAGCTGTGGTTCTACCCTCAAATATTGAACACGCAGAGCAGGGTACAACTGGAGAGTTCAGGCACAAATATGCCACCACTGTGTCTGAACACAGGTCTTTTAGTGTGACACGCAATAAATTGTGTTAATGTGGGCTAAATGCACCCAAGTCCTGGCCCAGGGGGGACCCAGAGACTCAGTCCTGATGCTCTGCTCTGTCACAGGCACAACCAAGGATGTGACTCTTGGCCCCTCTGCTCATCAGATGCAAAATTTCACCAGCAGTGCTCTGACCCAGCGTGACAGTGTTCACAGGGGTGTGAGGATGAGGGAAGAGATGGGGATCTGACTCCATGTTTCAGAACGCTGATTTATTATTTTATGATATATATTATATTAAAACTATACTAAAAGAATAGAAGAAAGGATTTCATCACAAGGCTAGCTAAGAATAGAATAGGAAAGAATAGAAAAGAATGATAACAAAGGCTTGTGGCTCAGACTCTCTGTCCAAGCCAGCTGGGCTGTGATTGGCCATTAATTAGAAACATCCAACATGGGCCAATCAAAGATGCACCTGTTGCCTTCCACAGCAGCAGATAATAATTGTTTTCATTTTGCTCCTGAGGCCTCTCAGCTTTTCAAGAGGAAAAATCCTAAGGAAATGATTTTTCATAAAAGATGTCTGTGACAACCCAGAGTTAGAGGAACTCATGTCCTGCCAGCAGTGAGGGTTTAGGCTCTGCCCACGACCAGGATCCATGAACCCAAAGTCCTGCAGCAGCTGCAGATCCTCCCCCACAGCTGGGCCCAGTGATTAATGCAATGTGCTTGAATGGAGGTGATTTCTCTGGGATGGTTCTGGCATGGATCAGCAAGGCCAAGCACGAAGCAAAGGGATCCCAACCTGCATTTTGTGTGAAATCCTTCCCTCCAGTGAGCAGCTGTCAAACTGCTCCCTGCTGGTCCTCTCCACACAGATTTGGCTCATCAAGGTTCCTCTAGATGGGATCAAGGAAGCTCTAACTCATGACACTTAGAGGACAGGGTGGCTACAAATTGTTTTCTGAAGGAACATTTCTCTCTCTGATGCACAGCAAAACTCAGACTGGACATCTGATGGTGACAAAGCAAAAGTCCTTCTGACCTTTGGGAACCAAAGCTCTCGTCAGGGCATGGACAGGAGGACAGCTGAGTTTTCAATGGTCAGTGGCAGGTGCTACAGAGAGTTCCAAAAGAGGTCCTGATCTTTTGCTGTTTGCCCACAGCTGATGTCACAGAATTCCCAGAATGACCAGGTTGGGAGAGACCTTCAAGGCCATGGAGCCCAGCCCAGCCCCTGGCACCCAGTGCCACCTCCAGGCTGGTTAAACACACCCAGGGATGGTGACTGCACCCCCTCCCCGGGCAGCCATTGCAGAACTTTCTCCCCCTTGCTGGAAAAGCTTTTTGCTGCTCTCCAAGCTGGATTTCCCTTGGCACAGCTCAGGCCGTGTGCTCTGGCTGTGCCAGTGCTGCTGGAGACAGAGCCCAAGGGCAGCTGGGCACAGGCACCTTTCAGGAGCTGTGAGAGTGCTGGGGGCACCCTGAGCCTCCTTTCCTGCAGGCTGAGCACCCCCAGCTCCCTCAGGGCTCCCTCAGCGTTTGTGTTCCCAGGCCCTGACCAACCTAGTTGCCCTCAACTGTCATTGAATCATAATTTCCTAAATATCCTGAGTTGGAAGGATCGCCAAGTCCAACCCCAAAAATCATATTGTGTGTCTGAGAGTGCCAGGAGTCTGTGAGCAAGGCAGGGAATGATCCAAGGTCTCCCAAATCCTGGACTTTCTCCCAGCCTTTCCTCCTTCCCAGTGCACTTTGCAGAGTCCTGCTTTTAGGGCAAAGTGAGACACTTCAATACAGCATCGACTGGCTCATGAAAACCTTTCCAAAGCATAAAAAGAGCTTAGTTCAAGTGTGAAAAACCCAAGGTTGAGGAAAAGTGAGAGCTGGAATTCCAGCTGCCTGTGCAACTCATGGGATGGAGGCAGCCCCAAGTGGAGTTCCTTCCTTTGCCATGAATGATGCATTTGGGACACCTCCAAGACCTCAAATCTGTTCCTCTCCTGCTCAGCTTTCTCAGTTATTCACATCCCTTCTGGAACACACAACCAACCCAGCAGGAGGTTAAGGGACTCCCTACTCCCTGAATTATCCCAGCTTACTCCAAAACACCCACATGAAAGCAGCAAATGAGTTAAAATCAAGCTAAATGACGACTTTTTGCAATAATTTGCCTTTTGCTGATAAAGAATTATTTCAAAAGAGTCTGCAGCACAATGCACTGCTGTTTTTGCCAGTGGGCCAAATCAGTTTTATCCTTCTTGGCTGAGAAACACAGGCACTCACACAGTGTCTTTTCCATCCATAGCTGAGCATCCATGCGGGATTTTCCATCTATTCAGCCATTTCTCAGAGGGCATCTGACCTTATTTAACAAGCCCTTAATTAGGTGAAAGCAAATGCGAGGGAGAGCGGAGTTCAGTCTCTGATATTGCTGAGGGTAATGAGGAGTGTTCCAGGGGCAGCAAAGAACAATCAAAGAGAACAAAAGTTGCCTTTGCTGCCAACTGGGATTACACTCATTGCTTGAGAGGCATTGAGTGAACTCTAGGAACTGCTCTTGCCTATCAATTTTGTGCAGGGCTGCCCAAGAGTGGGACAGCTGGCAAGGAAATGGGTGGTTTGGAGTCCTCTGCTTTGGAGGGTTTAGAGGGAGAGGAATGTGACTCATTTTTGCAAAGCTGGCGAATTCAACCAAGTTTTGGGTGCCTTAGAAGCTCTGGTGGCCTTGATGTTATGTAGGACGTCAGTCTGGTTTGGGAGCAGCCAGTTATGGAATCATGGAATGGCTTGAGTTGGAAGGGACCTTAAAGAACATCCAGTTCCACCAAGGACACCTTCTACCATCCCAGAGTGCCCAAATCCCATCCAGCCTGGCCTTGGACACTTCCAGGGATCCAGGGGCAGCCACAGCTGCTCTGAGCACCCTGTGCCAGGGCCTCCCCACCCTCACAGCCAAAAATTTCTTCCTAACTGCCTGACAATTAATCCAAGGAAAAGATGATGATGCCAATACCCTTCCAGAAGTTGAGTAGTGAAGTCCTGAGCACCTCCAAAGAGTGGATGTGCACAGTGGTCATCTTTCACAGCCCTTTCTAAATCAACATCCCAAAACGGCAGAAAAACAGAAATCTGCAACAACAGCACCAAAATTTACAGTTTCTGGGTGTAAATTTACAGTTTCTGGGTTTCTGTCTGCTGCTTTTAAATCCCCTGGTTATAAAGTTACACCTGTAAGATAATCTCAGCTTTCTGTTTTCAAAGATCTCTCTGCATTTTCTGGTTCTGGCCCAATGTTGAAAGACATGGTCTGTACACAACCTGATGGCTCACAACCAATCAAATTAAAATTACAATGAAAACAAACAAACAAACAAAAACAATCTCTTGAGTTATTTTTAAAACTTGTGATCTTGAGCCAGTGTTTTTGGGGACAGCCTTAAACTGACAATCCCCTAGAAACAGCCACTCCAACCCCAGGAGTTAACGCTGCTTGATATCTTGTGCAAAGACCACATTTGAAGAAATTAAGCCATAATTAAGCAAAGTTATTAATGATTGCTTTAACTAATTGATACAATAACATAAGCAGCAGACAAGATTTTAGTCAGTGGTCATGAAACCAGAAGTAAACTGGCCAGACACCCCCTCCTCTCTGGCAGCTAATTTGCAAACAATAATTCTGCTGCTGATAGTGACTCAGCGGCTGAGGGGAGAAGAATAAATCTCAGGAGACAAATAGGTATAAGCCTTCCCCATTTTAATGAGAAACAGACACAAAAAGGCCAAAAAAACCCTGTCAACATGATTTGCAGTACAGTTGCTTAATTTTTACCAAATGTGCTTTCTGCCATGCTTTAGTTGAAGTACATATTTATTTGATATTTCGCTGGCAAAGTTTAAAAGAGCCTCCAAAATACCCATCTGCTTCTGCTACGCATGACCCTACCAGCCTCACCTCTGACACACTGTAATGGTTTTAGGGAATGATAGCACTGCACAGATGTGATTTATTCACAGATTGTGGGTGACTTTCTGCTAATTTACAGGGGAAAAGCACAGCTTTCCACTGGAGCGTGAAGCTGACCCACAGAACAAACCTGCCTGCACAGGGAGGGGCAGAAAATCTCCTTCCTTGAGGTAAATACTGAAGCACAGGATGGTTTTATAGGGGACAATAAAAACCATCCCATTTTCACCTCTGCCATGGGCAGGGACACCTTCCAATAGCCCAGGTTGCTCTAATGTCCAACCTGGCCTTAGACACTTCCAGGGATGGGTAAAGTTACTCATAAGTAACACAAGATTTCTCAAAACCTGGTTGCAGAACAATCTTCCCTAACCTTCAGTAATCTGAAAGTAAGAGGAAGCTCAAAACCATGAGATTTAAATAAAAACCCATTTCCACCCCTGCAATGGGCAGGGACACCTTCCACAGCCCAGGTTGTTCCAATGTCCAACCTGGCCTTGGACCCTTCCAGGAATGGGTAAAGTTACTCATAAGTAACCCAAGGTTGATCAAAATCTGGTTGGAGAACAGTCTTCTCTAACATTCAATAAATCAAAAGTAAGAGGAAGCTCAAAACCATGAGATGTTAATAAAACCAATGTCCACCCCTGCAATGGGCAGAGACACCTTCCACCATCCCAGGTTGCTCCACTCCCATCCAACCTGGCCTTGGACACTTCCAGGCATGAATAAAGTTGCCCTTAAGTAACACAAGGTTGCTCAAAACCTGGTTGCAGAACAGTCTTCCCTAACCTTCAGTAAACCAAAAGTAAGAGCAAGCTCAAACCCATGAGATTTAAATAATATGAAGTTGACACTTCTTTCCCTTTACCTTCTGGACTTTGAGCCTTTAAGGTTATTTCCTGCAGCTCTTCCCTTTGATCCCTCTGTATCAAAAGGAAGGGCTGAGATTCCTGTCTTGGAGTTGCTTCCATGTGTGGTATCAACTTTGTAAAATGCTGGGAGAGATCCAGGAGCCCAACTTGCAGAAACAGAGTTATTTAGGGGGTGATAGAGGTGACCTTCCAAAGGTGGGACAGGGGAGGGAGCATCCTGCACCTCCTGGCATGCAGAGCTGGGCTCTGTGTGTGTGTCAACACTTGGGCAGCAAGGGAACAAGGAGACAGCAGTGTGGAGACAGAGAAACAGGGATGCCAGGAGTGCAGGAGTGTCGCACACATCTTTTATGAAAAATCCTTTATTTAGGATTTTTCCTCCTGAGAAGCTGAGAGACCTCAGGAACAAAATGCAAACAATGGTTATCTGCTGCTGTGAAATGCAACAGGTGCATCTGTGATTGGCCCATGTTGGATGTTTGTAATTAATGGCCAATCACAGCCAGCTGGCTCAGACACAGAGTCCAACAACAAACCTCTGTTATCATTCTTTCCTGTTCTATTCTTAGCTAGCCTTCTGATTAAATCCTTTCTTCTGCTCTTTTAGCATAGTTTTAATATATAATTTACTTTTAATATAATATATATAACAAAATAATAAATTAAGCCTTCTGAAACATGGAGTCAGATCCTCATCTCTTCCCTCAGCCTGAGACCCATGTGAACATGGTCACACAGGAGGGCTGGAAAACCAAGTGCAAGCCTGGAAATGAGAGGAAAGGGCTGCAAAGAATCAGAGATAAAGGCAGAGAGAATGAGAAAGGGGCAGAAGAATTATCTCCATCCCTGCAAGGAGTTCCAGGGAGTTTCTCAGCTGGGAAGAGAAAGAAATTCCAAGATGATGAGGTGAGGGAAGGAAGCCCAGGCACGTGTGATGAGGAGCAGGGAGGATGCAGAGAAGCTGCAGCAGAGACCCTCCTGTTCCTCCAGCATTTCCCATCTGCTCCTCATCCCCTGAGATCAGCACGTGAGGCACAGGGCTCCTCTGCACTCTAGAAACAGAAAAAGGAGAAAGGAATAGCCCCAGCCTCCAGGGCACTGACATAAGAAATGTGGAGAGGAGCTGTTTGCAGGGCATGTAGTGACAGGACAGGGGAGAATGGCTTCAGAAAAAGGGAGTGGGTTTAAATGGGATATCAGGAGGAAATTCTTGGCTGTGAGGGTGATGAGCACTGCCACAGGCTGCCCAGAGAAGCTGTGGGGGCCCCTGAACCCCTGCAAGGTCCAAGGTTGGGCTGGATGGGGCTTGGAGCAAGCTGGGATAGTGGCTGTAGCTCCATCAGAGTGTTTGTGAGGGCTGAAGTTACGGGGATGATCTCCTGATCCATCCTGGCAGTTCCCATGTGCGCACCAACCCTTCCCTGTGCTGTCAACAGGGACTTGAAACCCATTCACACCTAAAGCACAGAGATGTCCATACCTCTGGGAAATGATGGGACCTCTGTATGCTCTGTCTCTGGGTGTCAGTGACAAATCTCGTCTCCCTCCTTCAATCACTGTCTGTATAAAATATGTATTCCTAGATAATGGTGAAAAGCTGTTGATGCTGCTCCTCAGAGCATTGCACCTCTGATTGGGTGGGCAATGCTGCTTGTCACGTCTCAGTGCCCTCAGGAACAGCAAGGCAGGGCTTGTTTCAGCCACAGACCACAAGGCTGAGCTGGGTTCCATCTCCCTTGGAGGCCCAGGGAGTTCAGTTCCAGAGGAAAACCTCCATGTGCAAACCAAGGACCCCCAGGTTCACTGGGGAAAACTCTCGCATGCAGAAGTTTGTCACAGACATCTTTTTATGAAAAATCCTTTCCTTGGGATTTTTCCTCCTGAGAAGCTGAGAGGCCTCACGAACGAAATGTAAACAATGATTATCTGCTGCTGTGCAATGCAACAGGTGAATCTGTGATTGGTCTCATATGGTTGTATCTAATTAATGGCCAATCACAGTCAGCTGGCTCAGACAGAGAGTCCAAGACAGAAGCTTTTGTTATGATTCCTTCTTATTCTATTCATAGCTAGCCTTCTGATTAAATCCTTTCTTCTATTCTTTTAGTATAGTTTTAATATAATATATATCATATAATATATATCATAAAATAATAAATCAGCCTTCTGAAACATGGAGTCAGATCCTTATCTCTTCCCTCATCCAAAAACCCCTGTGAACACCATCACAGAAGAGGCCCAAGGCAGTGGTGGAGTCACCATCTCCAGAAGTGTACAAAACACAAGCAGAAGTGGCACTTCATGATATGGTTCAGTGAGCACAGGAGTATTTGGTCAAAGGTTGGACTTGATCTTCTTAGAGGCCTTTTCTAACTTTAATGATTTTATGATTCTGTGAAAACAGCTTTTAATAATTACACAGGTAATAACAGAACCACTGTTATCTCTGGGGCACAGACAGGGCTGAGCTGAGGAAAAAAAAGAAACACAAAACAAGGAGATACCTCCTCCTTCCCCAGGGATAGCACAAGCCCTGGTGCCTGTCTATCTTTAAAAAGGTCAGGTTAAGTCATCACCCCCTGTCCCTCACCTCCACAGATCCCCCAATACCACTGTGGGCAGTGAAAACCTCTGATAAGTCAGATTTCACCCTTTTATAAAAGATCTGTACATGGCTCGTAGAGTGGGTGGGATATTTGCTCCCCAAGGGCAGCCTCTTCATAATCCTGCCTCCAGCAAAGGCAAACCCCTGCATCCACTCACTGAGGCTCTCCAAATGTTAATTTATTCCAGCATTAAAGTGTGTTCTGTCATGAGCACACAGGTAGTGACTGCATTGCTGGGATGGCAGTGCTGTCACTCACAGTGCCTGCCTCAGATAAAATCAGATTTGGGCAAAGGCTGATGTAGTGCTGAGTGTTCACAGGCTTACATCAGATTTTAAATAACAACAGCCACTGCCTTTTTCACCAGCCTCTCTCACAGAGACACCCATGGGCAGCAAAGATGGGTGGGAGGAGATGATTGATAAATCACAGGGGGTTCAGAGCTCACAGAATCACAGAATAACTGGGTTAGAAGAGACCTTCGAGATCATCAAGTCCAACCCATGCCCTAAACACCTTAACTAAACCATGGCACCAAGAGCTCTCTACAGGGCTTGGGGTCCCAAAAACACCAGCTTTGATTTGTGCTTTGGAACAGCCAAGCCCAAAATGAACCTGCTCATGCTGTCATGGTCAGGGAAGTGCAGGTAGTCAATGGACCAGCAAGAAGTTGTTTTTGGAAGTCTCTGGAGGAAAAATGAATTGTTTCTCTTGTTCCAGATTTCATGTTTTAAGGATGTGAGGGAATGAAGGTTGCTGTCCCACTGCCCTTTCCCCCAGAGGCTTGAGACAGCCCCTGGGAGTGTCTGTAAATCTGAAGGGCTGTGCAAAGGCAGCAGTGGTGTCTGAGTCTTGGGTTTCTGTGGCTGAAATGACCCCCAAGGTATTCAAAGTTTCTTTTCCCAGCCCCATGACTGAAGAAGTCATCGAGATTCCTCTGCTCTGCTTTTCAAGATTATTTTCTCTTATCTATGACATTCTTTCTCTGACCTGCTGAGATCTGTCCAGCAGGTTGGGTTGTGGCACAGTCCCTGCCCTTGGGGTGGTGTTGGCTTTTTATACTAAGAACTACGTGTGCTTTATTTGCAATAATTTTCCAGTACCTATCACCTGTGTTAGACAGTCTGTCTCTACCCAAAACCAATCCAGAAGTGTCACCGTCACAGCAGAAGATGGAGGACAAGAAGGAGAGGAAGAAAGAAGAAGACAAAGAAGAAGAAAAGACTGGACATGCCCAGATTCCTCCATCTTGCCTCTTGAACCCCCATTCTAAATCCTCAAAATTGTACATTTTCACCCTGTGACAAATTCACTACCATTCTACCCAAACTCTTCTGGCTTGTAAATCCTCACACAAAGTTGGTAATTGTTTCCATGGGCTAAAATCAAAGGCACAGGTGTTTTTTGACTCTGTACCAAGGTCTGTAATCACCCATGGCATCCAGAGGAATGTCCTGGGTCCCAACATCTGAGGTGACCTCAGGTGGGGCCGCACAAAGAGGACACTGGGCACACTTGAAAACCCTGGGTTGGTTATTGGCGTATTCAATGTTCTTCTCCAGGGTTTTGGTCCTCAAGGAGCCCCACTCTGTGCAGAAGGAAAAAGAAAGTGCCCAGACAGCAAAAAGATGAGGAAAAGGAATGGTGTCATGCTCAAAGCCTTACAGGAGTTCAGCATCACCTGCCTCCAGCTTCTCACCCATCCCACAAGTGATTGGAACTGTTCTCCCTTCAGGACTGGAAGGGAAATCCCATCCTTGCCCAGCATGGAGCAGATGAGAAGGAATCCCAGCTGTCATCCTGTCCTTTCTCCTGAGTTACGGTACCTCTCTTTAATCAGGAGGAATTTACACAGCTGCTCCCCTCCCCACCCCACACCAAATTTCAGGTATAAATATGCACAGTAGAGGGAAATGGTTGGAAGGAGGAAGAAACGCAGGAGGAAGAAATGGCACTTGCAGATTAAAAATATAACCAGTACTACTTGTATGATAAATCATTGAACATGTATGGGTGAACATGTCCCACTCAAACTGCAAGCCTCCACTGCAGGGCAAGTGCCATCAACCACCACAATCCCTCATTGCTCCCATTCTTTTTGTGGATTTAAAGCTCCTCACGAGCATCTGTGAATCAGCCAGGTATGATAGCTCAAGTAATCCTGCACACCCACAGGAATAAGTATAAACAGTGAGTTCTTCATGTAAAAGTAGCTCCTCCTCCCACCATCATCCCAAGCAGCAAACTCCCCAAGGCCATGAATTCCAGTGAAATCAGCCAGGATTCCATGCTGAATACCCAGATTCCTTCCCTGGGATCTGGCTGGCAGGCAGCACTTTCAATCACAGTACTGACAACACAACAGGAACACCACACTAAACTTGGCCTGAACACCACACTAAACTTGGCCTGCACCCTGGCAGGCAGCATCCTACACTCCTGCCCAGCGTCCCAAAGAGGCTCCAGCCTCTCCAAAAATTCCAGTTAGAGCCAATTATTCAGGGCTACACCTTCCTGTGTCTGTGGCAGGTGCAGTCATAGTTTGGGTGGAGGTGGAAAACAATACAGCAGCAGCAACTCCTTGTCCAGCAGTCAGCAGGGCAAAACAACTCCAGGGGTGGTTCCTGCCCCTTGAGCTCTGTACCCCTGGTCCCTCAATATTGCAAAAGTATGTAAATGCCATGGGTTTATGGCATAAAAACCCCGAGGTCGACAACAAAGCACATCCTTGTGGGAAACGGCGGAATTCATGAGCAGCCTGATATCCACAGCAGGATGGAGCGGAAAGGTTTATAAAGCAGCATAAGCTGCTGGAGTTCCTTACCTGCTTCTCAGACATGATGTAGAGGTGCTCGTGGTCCATGGAGAAGGCCATGTCCCGGAGGATGGGGCCAGTGTCCACCACCTGCACGATCTCGTACTCCAGCGTGTTCTTGGTGGTGCCATCCACACGGATCTGTGCAGCAATAACAAGAGCAGAGGGAGATCATGAGGATTTTCCCCTCCTTCCACTGAAAACAAATAATTACAGAACCACAAAATGATTTGTGTTGAAATGAACCTTAAAGATCATCTCATTCCAAACCTCCTGCCATGGGCAGGGACAGCTTCCACCATCACAGGCTGCTCCAAGCCCTGTCCAACCCGGTCTTGGACACTGCCAGGGATCCAGGGGCAGCCACAGCTTCTCTGGGAAGCCTTCTCTCTCACTGCACTCACAGTAATATATATCTTCTTATAATATATACACAAAATTATATATTTATATACTTATTTTAAAATTTATAGCTATTTTTAATTTTTTATTTATATTCATAGGTTTATTAATATGTTTATATTTATAGTTATATGGTTTTTATCGTTATAGTCATATTTACATTAGTTATATTTTGTATATTTTATATATTTATTTTTATACATAATGATATATTATATATGCACATTATTTATATTATATGCATATATTAGATGTTACATAAATATATACATATGTGTAGATATATAATATATAGTGTGTATATATAATATATAATACAATATATAATATATAGAACATATTGTATATTTATTTACATATATACATATCTATCTGCGTACTTATAGATAGATAGATATAAATAAATATACAATATGTATTTTATATATATATATATATATACACAAAATAATCACTGGACAAATGTATTGTGCCCCAGGTCTTTCAGACAACCACAACAACTGTCAACAAAAAGTGAACTTTCCCCAGCCTCCCCACCAAAAGGACGGAGCAGATTTCATCACTTCTGCTGGTCCCATTAACACAAGAGCACTGTAAGAACAATGCAGATCCTGCTGGCTTTTATCTGGCACTGTCACTGTGCTCCTGTCACCGCCTGGACAAATCCACCATGCTCAAAATGATGGCAATGAGGGAAGGATCTGTGGTGGTGATGAGCAGGAGATAAAAAGCCACACAAATCTGCAGGAGTGACTCACTGGAATGCCACTCAGATAATATTATTGCTCTTATTGCTAATGTTCCACAGGGCAATTTATTATTGCAGGGTGTTCAGTGCAACATAGACTATTTCTCTTGCTGATTGCACATATCAGGTATTGAAATCAGTCCTGCACCAGTGTGGCACCTTATGATCCCAGACACCTCTCATAACAGGGTGTCACTTAGACATCAATAACAGGGATTATGAGGAGGAACCAGAAAAACAGTCCCAGTCTGTCCCTGACAGTGATCCAGTGATGCAGAAGAAAATGCAGAAAATTACAGACTTTTCTTTGCCTGCTTAAAAACAATTTCTAGAGTTTGGGCTCAAAAGCAGCTGGAGAAGGTTTGCAATCTCTTTCAATATAGAAGAAGTCATGATAAAACAGCTGTTCTCAGGAGTTCTCCTGAACTTTGTGAGGCTCTGTAGAGCAGCAAACCCCACAGTCATGTTTCAGAGTTTTATGTTTCCACATTCCTTATCTCCCTCTGTTTCCCATGTGCTGTCTTTCACTTCCTGAAAATATTCCATTCTGCAGTAACACAAACACCCCAGTACCTTTCCCTAAAAGAAACAAAGTTGTAGATCTTCATTACGCCCCACATTATAATCTCCATTCCTTCCTGACCAAAGATTCCCAGCCTGCAGTTGGATAGCTGAGCAAAAAGCACCCTTCCCATCCAAGGGAAATAACAAGCTGTGGAGAACTTATGGTGTCAAGACCTGTTCCCACTATTCCCTGGCACAGTCCTTGAGTTTGCTCCTTCTGTATCAAACTCTCAGCCAAGAAACTGAGCCTGAATCATCTTCTGTACTGGAAAGTCAAAGAGAAGGGAACAGAGGGAATGATAAAGGGTCTGGAAAGTCTGTATGAGGAAAGGACAGCAGTGACATACAGATTGTTATCTTTGTCCTTCCTTGATGTGCTCACCTGCTGTGGGACAACAAAGGAATATTATTTCCCCAAGAAAGATAAGGAAAATGAAGCAGAAAGGACTTAGAGGGGCTTTCTGTGCCAGCAAAGGGTGTGGAGGGTGCTCAGGGATGCTCAGATCCTGCATGTTATCCATCAGACTCCCCAGAAGTGGGAGCACGTGCTGGCCTTGGCTGCTGGGCTGCCCCAGTGGCAGGGGAGGATTTGCAGTTAATTTGTCATCTTGACGGAGCTGCTGGTGAGAGCAACACACGTCCAACAGCAGCACACACAGAGGTCAGGGCATGAAGTCCAGCACTGAGCATCCCTGATGCACCAAGGGGTCAGGGACTGAATCCCCGCACTGAACATCCTTTAAATACAAAGGACTTGAGGTCCAAAGCCCAGCACTGAACATTCTGGAAACACAAAGAATTCAGAGTCTGAAGCCCAGCACTGAACATCCTGGAAACACAAAGAATTTGGGGTCTGAATCCCAAAGAATTCAGGGTCCAAACACTGAACATCACTGAAACACAATGAATTCAGAGCCTAAACGCCAGCACTGAACATCCCCGACTCCCACAAGCTCTAGCTGCCTGGGAGCCAAGGCTTGCTCATTTCTGTGGTCTCTCACAGGGAAATTTAGCTCCTCTGAGTTCTTCTTTCTTGAAAGTGGACCCTGATGTAAATCACCCATGAGGTCAAGGGCAAAGATGCCAAGAGGCTTGGGCTGAGTCATCCCTCTTAGGCCAGGCAGGGGAAAGGAAGGAGGCAGGAGGACCTGCAGGCTGAGGAGCACAGGGTGCTCCCTGTTGGGGCTCTGCTCCAAGCACACCAAATACCCCCAGGGCAGGAGCCTTTCCTCTTTCCCTCTGAGCCTTTCCAGCTCCAAGTTCTCCCTCTCAGAGAGCTTTTTCTGCTGTCTCCACTCTGCCTCCCCTCAGTCCCTCGTGGCTTCTCATTCCTGTCACAGCATCCTCGCTCTCTGCTGATCCCTGTGCTGAACAAACCTCACATCTCCACTTTGACCTTGATTTTCCAGCACCACCGTGGTCAGATCTGCAGGCTGCCAGATATGTAAGCAGCCAATTATCACCCCAGGGCTCAGTCACTGTCCTCAGCCTTTGCCAGGCCCCATTAGAGGGGAAAGAACTGGGAGATGGAAGAGGCAGGCTGGAGAGGAGTTAACAAACCATGGAGACAGGAGGCACAGCCCCTAGGGATCTCCCCTGTGCATTTGGTGCAGGTAAAACATTGCAGAGGCTTCACACCAGGAATGCAGAGCTACTCGGAAGTGATTTAACAGCTATCGCTGGCCTAATAGCCTGAAAAGTCATTATTTGGCAGAGGGGGAGGGAGGGAAGGAGGGACAGAGCTCACATGTGCAAACACAAACACGTGTGCTCACACATCCACAGCTCTACATACAGAAAGCCCTCTCTCTATTAAATCTAGTGGCTAATAAAAAGGAAAATTCAGAAAAAGGCCAGAAAATCTGGCAGACACCAACCCATGCTGCACAGCCTGTGTGAGCCCTGTGCCAGCAGTGAGGTGATTATTGGAGACTGCAGCCACAAGTGTAGCCTCTAACTCCAACTATCCCTTTACCTGTCTTAAACACTCTCTTTCTTATGTTGGGCCCCAGGCACAGAGCCCTGAGGATCTCCACCTCTCCTGCACATTCTTCACAGTCCTGAGCATCAGACAACACAACTGGATTTTCTCTTAGAGATTTATTCCTGCCTCCAAGGCTCCTGCTAGAACCAGGGCACTTGGGCTGGTGAAAAAAAAAAAAAAAAATCAGAGAAGAGTCTGTGAAGGAAAAATGGGAAGATTCTCATCAAAGCCTGCAGTGATCACCACTAAAGTCAGGGAGCCAGAGACAATCTCTGCTTGGAAACACAACTTTCCAGCTGCAGGGAATTTGAAGAATGTACCACCCCTTCCTTCTGCTCCTGCTCTTCTCTGCTGGCATCAACCCCAAGCCCCACCTGGAGCTGGGGTGCTGGCATGGATGGAATTTTCTTCTGACTGAATGATGGGCATTTCCATATTCAAGATGTTTTTGGGGGGCTGTGGGATGAAAACCTGGCTAACAGTGCAGTTGGGATGATTTCTGGGAGCTGCCTGTGAACCATGAGCTCCTCCATAGGGCAAGAGGGAGGGGGACAAGTGACAGAGGGGGCTCCAGGACCATAAGGGAGTCTCAAAATGCCCAGTCCACCACAACCCACAGTCCACAAAAACCCTCATCATCCACCTGCTCCCACTCCCTGAATGTCTGTCCTGGACATGCCCACCCCTCAGAGCCCCAGATGCTCAGCTGTTGCAGACATCTTTTATGAAAAATCTTTTCCTTAGGATTTTTCCTCCTGTGAAGCTGAGAGAGGCCTCAGGGACAAAGTGTAAACAATGATTATCTGCTGCTGTGAAATGCAACAGGTGCATCTGTGATTGGCCCATGTTGGTTGTTTCTAATTAATGGCCAATCACAGTCAGCTGGCTCAGACTCTCTGTCCAAGACAGAAGTTTTTGTTATTCATGCTTTGTTATTCTATTCTTAGCCAGCCTTCTGATGAAATCCTTTCTTCTATCCTTTTAGTATAGTTTTAATATAATATATATCATAAAATAATAAATCAAGCCTTCTGAAATGTGGAGTCAACATTCTCGTCTCTTCCCTCAACCTGAGACCCCTGTGAGCACGGTCACACTCAGCTCAGCTCCCTTGTCCTCCTTTAACCCAGGACATGTGGGAGGGCCCAGCACTCTCAGGCTGCACATTAATCCTTCTCTTCCTGGAAGGCTTCACTCCCTGGGCTTGGCTGCTATTAAAACATCAGCGTGATGCTTCCCGAAGGTCAACTACCAAGGGACCCATTCTGGCAGCTGTTTGTTTGTTTGTCTGAACATTATCTAGGGCTGGCTGTTTATTTACATCCATTGAAGTATCAGACAATAAATATCCTCTCCCAGTAGCAAACAGATGCTTGCACTCGGATGTTCTGGCTTCAAAACGATCTCCTTAATGAGCAAACAACACCATTAATCTTTAAAGACACAGGCTCCGGCCTTCTCTGAGCTCCCACCCTGGCCATGGCTACACACACAGGCATCCCTGGCAAGCAGCCCATGGGTCTGGTAGATGAAAGAAGGTAAAAGATACCTTCCATCCCTTGGCTGGTGGTTTTCAGCCTTATCTGGGCCTCCCCAGCTGCTGAGGGATCCACAGGAGGCTGATGCTCAAGGACAGTTTCCCCAGCAAGTTGGTGGCAGATGCCTCAATCACACTTCTAAGAGGGGCATGGAGGTTGGTATCACGTAGTTATCAAAGGGAGGGACACAATAATCCTCTCCAAATCATGGGGGTGGACTCAAATTTGCCAAGGAAAGAGCAGTGGGATTGGGGGAGCAAGTATTTGGTGCCTTTGCTGGAAGATAAATCATGATTGTGGCAAAAAAGAATATATCTTTAAGCTCAGCAGAGTGACAGAAACACCTGCCTTTCAGAGAGGGCCACATACCTCTGTTAGCACCTCTATTTTTTCCTATAAAGTGACATTTCCTGCTAAAACCCATCCACACCAATGTACTTCAGGAGCTTTACTCCAGGCCCATCAAAGCCTGATCCTGTAGACTGAATCAGTGTTTGGAGCATCTTAACATGGCCCAGTTTTGGTTTATTCAAGAAAAAGGCACTGGCACAGGTTGTTCAGAGAGGTTTTTGATGTCCCATCCTAGGAAGTGTTCAAGGCCAGGTTGGATGCGACTTGGAACCTGATCTAGTGCAATGCGTCCTTTCAAAATTATCTCCAGACTCACTTCACAAACACACTCCTAACCCAATCTCCTGCTGCAACCTCATTTCTATTTTATTTGTCCAAGCACTTGAACTGGTCTCTGGCAGCAAAATAAAAAAAGGAAAATTTCCACTGTGCCAGCTGGGCTCAGCTGTTTCCTGCTCCTCTAAAACCATCACTCCTGGCCTACCAGAGTTAAAATAAGTTCCCCTTCAATTAATATCTCTGTATAAAGCACTTTAAAACCATCCAGAGCTGCTGGAAGTGTGGTGGGGAGCAGATCATGATGACCAGCCAGGCAGGCAGCAGGAGCAGACGCTGGGTGGATGAGAGTCATTACAAATAATTAAACCAATAACTAAGCAGAAGAGGAGCTTGGTGAACCATGGCAAGCTTGGCCAAGCCATCCCTCCCCACCACTCTGCTTTTTGTGCAGTGTCAGCAGCCCCTGGGCTGATGGAGTTCCAGGGAATTCATCACCTCATGCCCCAGCGCTTCCAGCCGCTCTCACTCAAGTCATGCTGGTGGCTTCTTTTGGCCGTGAAATTGCCCCAGTTCCCCAGGGAGGGGTGTCCTGGTTTAGGGCAAATTTGGTAGAGAATCTCCAAAGGGGGCCCCCTCCAGAAAGCAAACCCACACAACCCCTCCCCTCAACCGGTTTGGGAAGGATTCCTCGGAGGGAAGTGGAAAGAACCTGTTTATTTAACAGGCAAAGCACCCCCCAGCACACAAAATGAACAATACCAGATGACACCACTCTGAAAAAGATGACAAATTCAGAAAGTCTCTCTTGGGGGTGGTTGCTCTGTTATCAGTCCCTCAGGTGCTGAGTATGGCTGCTGCCCAGAGTAGGCCTCAGTAGGCCACAAGGTGCAAACTTTCAATGTTTGCCAGGCCCCAGTCCAGAGCAGGTTCAAGCTGGTTCAAAAAAGAAAAGGTGAAACAGTCCAGGAAGAAATTTAGACTGTTTAGATAAACTAGCTAACTAGCAGAAGCAAGAGCAAGCAGAAGCAAGAGCGAGAGAGCAAAGCAAAAAGCCCAGCAAAAAGCAAAAGCAGCACCATGCACTGCCCTGTCTCTGTGTTCCGCCAGCTGTGGGGGAGAAGCTGATAAGAAAACCCAAACAAAACTTTCTCTCTTCAGAGCCAGTCTTAAAGGCACAGAACATAATATCCAGCATAAACAGAACACATGAATGGGGATACAAGCATCATAATGTCCCCCTAGGACAAGGGGATTAAATGGGCTGCCAGGAAGATTGCAAGGGTGGATTTCAAAGGGTAAATCCTTCAGGTCACAGAATCAGGCCCTGCTGCTTCTGCCAGGGTGCAAGGGAGCAACCATGACTGTGGTACTGCCTTGGAAAGTAGGGAAAATATTTTGAGCAGGGAAAGCAAGAGGTGGGAGGAGAAGCTTTGTCCTCCCCATCCTCTCAGGCAGCCTTCCTTTGCTGTCCCTGCTTCTCCTTCTTGCAGGGCACCTCACTGAAATCACCATCATCATTTCTCACTATTGGATTAAGGATCTGCAAACACCATTTCCAAACACCATTTCTAGGGCATCCAAGCAGTCCTGGAGCCCAGCACATCAATCCAAGCTGCTCTGAGAAGGGCCTAGCCAGAGCCTTACGACTGCATAGTGGCCACTAATACTTCATTGCTTTTCCAATAGCAGTTCCTCCCTGTTTTATGAACCTAATGTTCCCCAGAGGATGCCAGGACTGCTGGCTGCTGTTCCTGACATGGAGAGGGAGAAAGGACACAGCAAACATGAGCTCATGTCGGGCCCTTCTGCTGGATCACCTATTCCTGCTTTTCCATTGATTTGTGTCTCATTATGGAGCTCTATTGATCTCAGCAAAGACAGGGAAGTGGCTGGTGACACTCCATGTTCTGCCCATTTCCCTCCTTTTTCCAGTAAAATAATCTGTTCTAATTTGCCTAAAGCCTATTAACAGGAGATCAATTCCTAATAGAACATGGCATTTCAATAGCCTTGTCTATCCACAGATCCTAAAGACCTTTAGAAACACTAATTGAAAAAGCAAGGCATGAGGTATCCTTAACTCCTGCCTCAGCCAGCAGCTCTCTTTCTTCTCCTGTACACGTGTTTTAAAGTGCTGAGTGCCTGGACCATGCCAGCCCAGCCAAACAGATCTCAGAGCACCTCCAGCCATGTGGACACCAGGAAATCCTGGTGTTTACAGTGTTCTTGAAGCTTCTGCTCGCAGTGCAGTCCAGAACCCCAAGTGTCATGACAGGAGCCACTCTGAGCAGAGGGGAGAGCTGATCTGGACAGGAGAGTCATGGAATCATGGGATGGTTTGGGTGGGAAGTTACCTTAAAGGCAATCCAGTTCCCTCCCTGCCATGGACAGGGACACCTTACACTATCCCAGGTTGCTCCAAGCCCTGTCCAACCTGGCCTTGGGCACTTCCAGGGATCCAGGGGCAGCCACAGCTCCTCTGTGCCAGGGCCTCTCCACCCTCACAATGAGGAATTTCCTCCTAATATCTAATCTAAATCCCTCCTCTTTTACTTTAAAAGGGTTCCTCTATCACCCAGGTAAAAGTCACTGTCCCAAAATGTAGGTGCACCTGAGTACACCCCACAAAACAGAAGGAACAGCAAAGCAGGCTGGCCTTGCAAATCCATGAGGTTCTTGGCTTGTATTTCCTTTGTCCAGGAGGTCTCATGTGACTTAATCACTAAGGTTGGAAAAGACCTCCAAGATCATCAAATCCAATCTCACAGAACAAATCTTACTGTCAGCAAACAAGGCTTGTTTGCTGTGCCTACAGCACAGCAACAGCCAGGGAGAATGGTTCTTCTTCAGCTCTCCCCCAGGCCCTTTTCTCCCAGCAGTAACACAGGGTTTTGAAGAAGACAGCTTTCCTGGAATAACTGCTGGCTAATCCTGATCATCTGCAGGCACTGCAGTGTAATCCCCACCCCAGGCCAGGGGGCACAGGGCCTGCACTGGGCAGGCCATAGGGTTTAATCCCCGCACTGGAGTCACCCACTGACCTCTGGTGTAATCCTGGAAAATTGGGTCAAACACAGCTGTGCCTGGCTGCTGGATAGGTGGAGATCACCCTGCAGAGCCAGCACAGAGGGCAGAGAGAGCTTCTGCTTCAGGAGGCCCAAGAGAAACAGGGGACAAGATGCTGGTGGGCATCTGATTTGGTTTTCTAGAGACACAGGGGTCACTAAGCCTTGACAGAGCTCCTGGGTGTCGTGGTTCCATGGTGGGTCACTGTCTCACACACATCCAGCACAGTGGGATCCACTGGGATCATAGACTGGTTTGGGTTGGAAAGGATCTTAAAGCTCAGCTCATTCCACCCCCTGCCATGGGCAAGGACACCTCTGACTACACCAGGTTCCTCCGAGCCCTGTTCAGCCTGGCCTTGAACACTTCCAGGGGTCCAGGGGCAGCCACAGCTTCTCTGAACACCCTGTGCCAGGGCCTGCCCACCCTCACAGGGAAGAATTTCTCCTTAACATCCAATCTAAATCTACACTTTGTCAGCTTAAAGACACCTTCTTTGGGCCAGAGGGTCCTTCAAGCCCAAAGACAAATTCCCAGCTGACAGAAATCCCCTTTTTCCAGTCCACAGCACAGGACTGTTGCCCTATCCCCATTAACATCTATTGCAAGACATACTCCTGGCTGCAATGGAGTTATGAATTAAATTAGACAAAGTGAAAGAATCGCTGTCACCTTATTGCAGTGGTTCCATACCATCTTAGCATTTGAGCAGCTCCTCAGAGCTCTGACTCTTTCTTCTTCACAAAGCAGCCAACTGACTCCAGTTCCCTTCTCAACACCACCCCACTCTTTTATAGCACTCTTCTTCTCATTGGTTACAGCTGTGGCCTGTTAAAGTCAGGCCTGTTCCTAATCTTTGATAATTGGCCCAGCTGCAGCTCCTTAGGGGTAAGATTACTTTCTACACTATCTTTATGTTCTTATATTCTACCCCCCTACAAAGAATGACTTTCTCTTCAAGCCCTTCATTCTGGGCTTGGACATCACCTAACACAGTGAGGGCTTCTGACTGCTGCTCCCAGCACCATAAAAATTAACAATTACAGCTTGAAGTGAACTGCACGGTTCACCCCACAGTGAAACAGCAGAGGGAAGGGAAGGACATGAGTAGGTCCCTGTCCCCCAGCAGGGAGAGCTGTCAGGTATGTGCAGCTCTCACAAGCAGGAGCCCCTTGACAGATGACATCATTTTTGAGAGCGTGGTTTACACGCGCTCCCCCGGCGCTCCCTGATTGATAAATTAGACACTCATGAGCCATGTGCTAATCAATGCAAATCATTAGTTTGTAACAACACAAGGCAAGCTCGGCGCAGCTCATTTTTCAAGGTAATGGCCTGCCAAGCATCCGTGTTCAGCTCAGAGCCCTGCCAGGCAATCCATTATGGGGCTGCTGGCACTCACCTATGGCACCAGGCTGGGTGAGGCCTCTGCAGTCCAGTCCCCACCAAGGGCTGTGAGCAGTGCAAGGGCTCTAAACCTGCTCTTCCTCCTCCTCCTCCTCCTCAGCTCCTGGCTCTGCTGCCAGTGGCCAACCTAAACCGAGACATTTGGGGTGCACTTGCTCCCACAGACCCTGTGGTACCTCAGGTTTAGCTTTTATATTTTTCAGATTCTGTTCTGTGATGCCTCAGGTTTTAGCTTTTCTATTTTTCACATTCTGTGCTGCTTTAGTGTGTGGGTCTGGGCTTCATATTATGGGATGGTGAGCTCTGTGCTCAGAGCATGGAGACAAAACATTTCCTGCTCCAGCTGGGCACCAAGGACAAACTGTCACTGTCATATTTTCTGAAAAATCCTCTTTGCCCAGGATTTCTTCTCCTGGGACGCTGAGAAGCCTCAGAGAAAAAGGAAAACAATAATTATCTCATTTGCTTCTCCTGTGTTTTGCTGCTTTGGAATGTGGTTGGAGATTGTTTATCCAACAGGTGATTTTTCATTGGTTTCACGTGAATTGTTTAGATTCATTGGCCAATCAGTGGCAAGCTGTGTTGCGACTCCGGAGAGAGTCACAAGTACTCATTATTATCTTTTAGCCTTCTGTCTGTATTGTTTCTGTATTCGTTAGTATAGTGTAGTATAGCATTCTTTAATATAATATAATATAATATAATATAATATAATATAATAATAAATTAGCCTTCTGAGAACATGGAGTCAGATTCAGCATTTTCTCCTTCATCCTGGGGACCCAGCAAATACCACAACAAATGACCCAAATCTCAGCCCAGGAGCACAAACCCCGTGGGCTGCAGAGAAAAAAACAAGCAGGGTGGGACTGCCTGGGCTAAAGCTGGGATGGGACAATGAACTGCAAGGTGCAAATGGAGCAGAACTGATCCCAGGGAGAGACCCCGGGAGCGCTCGTGCATTTTGGGGCCATTTTGGTTCATCTTGGGTGCAGCCCTGGCTGGGCTCTGGTGCTGCCCAAGGTGCATCCATGGAGGAGATCCTTTCCATAAATCCCTGCTTTATTCTGGAACTCTGCCCAGCCTCTGTTCTAGCTCAGCCTTCCCAAGGCATCACCTGGACATTTGTTCTCCACTTACCCCAACCCTGAAACCTAAAATTAAAGTTATTTAAGCCTGAAAAACTGTGTTCTGTCCTTTGTCAATGGAAAATGAAGGTGGGTATTCAAGGTGTTGACCTGCAGGTGTGTCCTAGGAAAGCCCATGCTGGCATCAGTGGCATCTCTAAAGGACAATGACTGCATCAAATTGTGCCTGGCCGAATAAAGAGGCCATTGGAATGCTGCAGCCACCAGATTTAACATCCAAATTTCTGGCCTCAGGCTCTTACAAGCTCTGTCCAGCTGAGTGAGTGCTTTGGGGGAATGAAACTCCATCAGGGAAGGATAAGCCACCACTGACCATCCTGTGGAAGGGACAAAGGTGGGACAACTCTGCTCCTGCCCCACAGGAGCCCATCCAGGCTTTGTGTCTGCCTCCCAAGCTCTGCAGGATTTCAGTCTCACTGGCAACAGAGCAGTCTCTTCATCCTTGGGTTATTCTCAGGCACAAATCCTGCCATGGGTGCTCTGCAGAGCCACTCCAGGTCCTTCATGGAAAATAAGGAGTCTCTGTTTGACATTCCCAGAGGTAAAGTTCAGGTCTCACAGAGAGGATCCTGCTGCTGGATGTTCATATTTATGATCCCAGTGGATAATCTCAAAGGTCGCCCCAGTGCCACTCGTGCTTCTGTTTCTCCCAAACTGGTGGAATTTCTTTTAAAAGACCAATATTTTGGGAACTTGCAAACTTCTAAATATTTATGGCTGTTATTGCCATCACTCCTGGTTCTTCATAAAGAGACTGCTTTGGGTCGCAGTGGTTTTGATTGGGATTAAGGGAACAATAATGAAAAAAAGTATGAAAATTAAATTTTTTCATGTGAGAGCATGGATGTCAGCTCGCGAGCTGCAGAAACCAAAATGCTCCCTCAAATCTGGTCAGCTCTTCAGCGGGCTCAAACCCTAGATAAAAATAATTCAGACAAGTTGCAACACCAGAGAGACTCAGAGTTTTGCCTCAGAAATTTCACCCAGTGTGTGTGAACAGGACTGACCAGACACAACGATCCCAACGCAGCTGGCCTGGAGCACAAACCCTTCTGTGGGACAGCTCAAAAACCCAGGCAGGGAGTAATATGGGATGGAATGAAGACAGA
This sequence comes from Melozone crissalis, assembly GCF_028551555.1. Lineage (NCBI taxonomy): Eukaryota > Metazoa > Chordata > Aves > Passeriformes > Passerellidae > Melozone > Melozone crissalis. The sequence goes on from NW_026535887.1 coordinate 2,563,909, forward strand.
TGCACCACAAGACAGGCTGGATGATGAATGCAAGCCCTTTATAAGTGTCCGTTCACAGGGCTGAGAGACCAGACTCGGGCAGGGATGAGCTCATCCCGCCGGGAACGCGCTGACCCCGAGGCTTGGGGGCCGTGGGGAGGGGGTCCAGGGCAGCACCACAAAGGGTCCTTTGAGTGTGGCCAGACAGGGAGAGCTTGGAGACACCCACGGATTCTCACCACGCTGTGGCACTTGAGAGGGAGCCAGCTGCCCTTTGGCAACGGGAGGGAAGAGTGGAGACGCGGGAATTTTCATGGGGAAGCGGGAATTCTCGTGGAGATGCAGGCAGCAGGGCATACATCAGCACAGCAGTGTGAAAGGGTATCCAGGCAGGCAAAACAGGGGGTGTGGAGGCACCTGGATCATCCAGGATCATCGTCCTGGCTCGAGGGTGTGCTCACCAAGGAGTGATGGAGAGATGAGCACACACATGTGCTGACCAAATATGAGAGAAAAACAGAATCATGGAATACTTGGGCTGGAGAGGACACCTCTAAAGGGCACCTGGTTCAACAGCCAGGGACATCTCCAACTGGATCAGGTTGCTCAGAGCCCCGTGCAGCCTGGCCTGGAATGATTCCAGGGAAGGTACATCCTCCAGCTCTCTCTACAACGTGAGCCAGTTGTAAAAACTCCCTTATATCTCATCTAAATCAACCATTTTTCAGAATAAAACCATCACCCCTTGTCCTATCACACCCAGCAGAGTCTGTGGAGACCACAGGCATTCCCCCAAAAGGAGCTGGGATAGATAACCCAGGGATAGATAACCCAAAGGGGGCATTTCCACACCTGGGGTGGTGCAGGGCCCTGGGCAGCTCCAGGCGCCAGCGAGGGCAGCGAACTCAATCACAGCCTGTCACATTCAATCTTGGAGATAGAGAGAAACATTTGCAATCTCCCTTTCAAGCTTAAGAGAGGCAGACCAAAGCTCCTGCTTTGCTGAGGATTTGGGCACTTTCTCTTAAAAAAATAAAAGAAAAATCAAAAATCATATCCCAGAGATGATATCACCAGTCAAGTGAGATTGGCTGTTCTTGCACTGATATTTGTGTCAGATGCTGGTGCTAAATGTCTTCAGAATTGCAGAGTGATGGGCTGTGAGTGCATCACTGAAAACAGAGAAATCTGGGACCCACAGCTCTTTCCTCACTCCCTCACTGAGAGCACAGGGTTTGGGTGGGTGTCACGGGAACAATCCCTGTCAGCAAAATGGGAACAGGTTATCTCCAGGGCCAGGGGAAAGGGGAACCTGGAAGAAAAGCTTTCCCCAGCCCCTTTTGTCAGCTGACACCCCTGGCGCTAAGGTTGTGATAATGAGGTCCCACATATCTCTGGGCCCCAGCCCCACTGACAGGGCTGTGCTCTGCAAAAAGGTTATTGTGATTCAATTGCTGACTCTTTCAGCTCCTGGGCTCCTCAATGCCAAGGTGACCTATTAAGAACTTAATATCAGATAAAAAAAACATCCCTCAAAGCTTTTTTAACCTTCATAATCTATGTTTATCCACAGAAAATAGAAGGAGGAGAGAAGAAGAGAAAGCGAATGCTTATCTTCCAATATTGCCTCAGATAAAAGGGAAGCACCACCTGGAGAAAAAACCTCACATTTGACCTTTCTCCCCTCTCATGAAAGCAGCCAGAAAACTGATCCAGCACTGAAACAGTGGACGAGGCCTCATCCATTCATGTCCCATAGACTGAAGGATGCTTCCAATCTACCTCTGATTTTGTGTCTGACACCTGACCAAGGAGGACTCTCTGCAGCCCAGCCCCAGCACAGACTCCTTTCTCCCCATCCAGCCCCAAATGAGCAGCACTGAGCCCAGCAAGTCCCAGCTCTCCCACCAGCCAACCTCAGCAAAGGTCTCACTGAGGTCTTTGTGTCCCCAAGAACTCCTCTCATCTCCCACTGCTCCCTCATTAGTGACCCAGAGATGTCTCTCATGCTTTTTTTCCCAGATTATTTGTTGTTCCTCTCCATTCAGAGAATCACAGACTGGTTTGTGTTGGAAGTGACCCTCAAAGATCATCTCATTCCAACCCCCTACCATGGGCAGGGACACCAACCCTGCAGGGATTTAAAAGCCATATAGATGTGGCCCTTGGGGACATGATTTAGTGGTGGTCTTAGGTTGGACTCCATGATCTTAGAGGTGTTTTCCAACCTTAACAGCTCTATCATTGTATAATTTTTATTATTACCTCCAATAGTGAAAGAATGGCATATATCCCCAGACCCTTAATCACAGGGGTTCCTGGCACATCAATCAGAATTAACCAGAAGTGTATTCAAACCTCTTGATTGAATTATTCAAAACTAATTCAAAGAAGTTTAAAAATAACAGTGTGGCAGGCCCATTTTTAATGTCAGTAAATCACCAGCCAGGACCATCACTGTGAAGCCCTTGTTCAAAGGGAAACAAAAGGTGGGAATCCAGGCTTTTTAAAGCACCACCAGGGATGGTGACTGCGCAGAATCTTTGCTTCTTTTTTGTTAAGGCTGGGATTGAATGTAGATCTCATGAAATGAGATGGTATTTCTTGTTGGGACTCAGATGTTTATTAGTTCTTATCTCTGTTACAGTCACAAACCATGAGTTCTACAGCACTCCACTCTAACAAACTAAAAATGGAGCCCCATCTCTCTCTCTACCCGGTCTTTTAAGGATAAACTGTCCAATTAAGAAATGATACCTGAATTATTTTCACTTTTAACCCAATAAGCAACCACCCATGCCCACAATGGGGACTTTTTATCCAATTACACAAAACCACCCAAACCCATGGAGAAGAAGGTGAAGAAGAAGGAACAGCATTGCCCCAAAACCTCCATCTTGTGTTATATCTATTCCTGTATTCTAAGCCCTTAAACTCTGGGTTTCCCACCCTGTGATATCACACACTTCTGTTCAAACTGCACACCCATAATCCCAGTTCCATCATTGCATTCTGGAAGCTTCTCCAGGCCTCAGGTCAGTGCAGGGTTCTTTTGGGGGTCAGTGCTGGCAGAACAGAAATCTCAAATTCTCAGCAGCCAGGGTTCCAACAGGTGATTCCACCACCTCTCCGAGCAGACAATTCCAGTGCCCTATCACTCTTTCAGTGAAGAATTTTTTCTGGATTTCTAACCTAAACTTCCCCTGGCACATTTGGACAGCAGAATGTGGGGAAAATACTGCTTCCCTAAGACAATCACAGCACTGCACCAGGCTTCCCAAACTGGATATTTCCCCACTATTTTGAACATGTCCATCAAGGAGGTGAACACACAGCAAGCTCAGCTGCACCCATGGTGATGGGAAGGTGATGGAAGAAGAGCCTGGGCAGCACCTCCTGTCTCCACAGCCATCCCCTCTGTCCCGTGGGCAGGGAGGGACAGCAGGATCATGTCCCTCACACAAACAGAGGGATCACTTTCCTCTGGGACCTCAGGGTAACCCGGGCACTGAAACCCGACCCAAAGCCACTCTGACATCAGGTTGTGGCTGGAGACAAAGCAGGGTCAGGAGTTCAGCATCAATACAGCCAGTGCCAGCCAGGACACAAAGCTCAGGGATCAGATGTACCTGAGAGGGCTGCAGGGGAGGGAAGGCATTGAGATGCATAATTACTGCTCCTTTCATCCCTGCTGCTCCTTCCCCCGTTCACACGGCTCTCCTGGCTCTGTGCTTGCACGGGCTGTGTCCCAGCAGGGTCCCCCTATCACAGACACAGCAAAAAGGGGCTGGAAGGTGAGGGGTGTCAGAGCTGAACCCCCCCAGCACTAAAGCTTTCAGCAGAACCACTTGTAAGAGCAGCCAGGTGTATCCATGAGCAGCTCCAGCTTTGGGGTGGAGTAAATCATGGAATTACAGGATGGTTTGGGTTGGAAGGGACATCAAAACTCCCAGGGGGGAGTTCCATTCCCAGGGGGCTTCAAGCCACATCCACCCTGGCCTTGGGCACTGCAGGGATCAGGGGCAGCCCCAGCTGCTCTGGCAATGCCAGCCCAGGCAGGAATTGCTCATTGCCAAGATGCCACCCATGGCTGCCCTCTGGCAGTGGGAGCCATTCCCTGGGTGCTGTCCCTGCAGGCCTTGTCCCCAGTCCCTCTGCAGCTCTGCTGGAGCCCCTGCAGGCCCTGCCATGTGCTGGGAGCTCTCTCTGGAGCCTTCCCTGCTCCACAGGAACATTCCCAGCTCTCCCAAGGTTACCCCACACCGGCAGCACCAAAAACTACTGTAAATCCATGTGTGCTGATGACTGCAGCTAAAAAAAGGACTTTAAACCTCCAAAGTAAGAGTGACTCCTTTTCCTTGAAGTGCTGCCAGAGTGGGATAGTGCAGGTGTTTCATATTCCCAAAGTTTGGGGTATTTTGTACAGAAATCCTGAGTTAAGGAGACATAACATGCAAAACCCTGTGCATTTTGAGGTACACACTGACCTTACCCAAACAACAGCTTGAAACATCTGCAATATTGAGGATTCTCTGAAAAATCAACATTTTACAGGAATTGTCATTTGCTCCCTCTTTCTCAAACCCTCATCTCCTTTTCAGGGAAAGCCTTCCACATTTCTGGCATTTTGTTGTGGTGAAATTAGATCAGTTCCACAAAACTGAAACAAAACAGAGCAACCCCAGGTTTGGAGATCATCACAATCCCTTGAGGATGCTTCACAGAGCCCTGGGGGAAACTGATTGACAACTGCCTGGAGCTCATTTGTTTTATTCTCTCTCTCCAGATCTGCCTCATAAGGCAGAAAAGGAGGAGAAAAAAGGTTTTTTAACAGGTATTAAACCAACCCTTCCCAAACTGCATCAAAAGTTTTCCTAGTCCACCGGAGATGGCAAAAAAACAGCTCTGCCTCAACATCTGCTGCAAAAGGAGGGGAAGTGTCACAGACATGTTTTATGAAAAATCCTTTCCTTAGGATTTTTTCTTTCTGAGAAGCTGAGAGGCCTCAGGAATAAAATATAAACAATGGTTATCTGCTGCTGTGGAATGCAACAGGTGCATCTTTGATTGGCCCATGTTGGATGTTTCTAATTAATGGCTAATCACGGCCCAGCTGGCTCGGACAGAGAGCTGAGCCACAAACCTTTGTTATCATTCTTTCCTATTCTATTCTTAGCTAGCCTTGTGATGAAATCCTTTCTTCTATTCTTTTAGTATAGTTTTAATATATATCATAAAATAATAAATCAGCCTTCTGAAACATGGAGTCAGATCCTCGTCTCTTCCCTCATCCTCAGACCCCTGTAAACACTGTCACAGGGAAGGAGAAGGGGCTGGGACTGGACTGCTGATTATTTTTGGAAAGGACCAACCCAAAATGCTCCTTTTTGGCCAGAGCTTCTCCACATGTGCACCAGATGGCGCAGCTGCAGTGGCTGTCCCACTGCCACCTCTGTCCCCAGTGTCCCCCTGCCAACCCCAGGACCATTCAAAGGCTGTCCCTCTGTCTGGGTGTCACAGACATCTTTTAGGAAATATCCTTTCCTTAGGATTTTTTCTCCTGAGAAGCTGAAAGGCCTCAGGAACAAAATGTAAGCAATGGTTATCTGCTGCTGTGGAATGCAACAGGTGCATCTGTGATTGGTCTCATGTGGTTGTTTGTAATTAATGGCCAATCACAGCCCAGCTGGCTCAGACTCTGTCTGAGCCACTAACCTTTGTTATCATTCTTTCCTATGCTATTCTTAGCTGGCCTTCTGATGAAATCTTTTCTTCTATTCTTTTGGTATAGTTTTAATATATATATATATATATAATATATATATATATATTAAATATATATAATATATTTAATATATTTAAATATATATTAAATATAACTATATATTAGTAATATATATAATAAAATAATTAATCAGCCTTCTGAAACATGGAGTCAACATTTTCGTCTCTTCCCTCAACCTCAGGCCCTGCGAACATGGTCACATCTGGGGGTCCCCTCCTGCCCTTTTTTTGACTGAGTCTGGCCCCAGCCCTGGATTTTAGGACTCTCCAAGGAGTTCAGAGGGATGAAAAGCCACACCAGCTGTCCCAGACAGGGGGACAATCCCACCAGGGATGCAGGAGGCACAACTCCATCATGGATGTGCCATTAAAGCCCAGCTCGGTGCCTCCTGGGGCCCTGGCATCATTCACAGCCCTGAGCCCTGCAGCTCTTCCCAGGCTGTTTAAAACAGGGTGAGACAAAGGACAAGCCCCAAAAGGGACCATGGGGAGCAATCCAGGGCTGGCTCAGGTGCTTCATTTCCCCAGCAGGAGTGCAGAGCTGCATCCCTGGTGCAGGGCAGTGCCAGCCTGGGTGATGGAGGCCAGACCTCATCCAGCTGCCCCAGGAACCAGCAGCCATCCCCCTCCCACCGCCTGCACCCTCCTTCATTCATGGCAGGAGACTGGAGCTTCTCATCCTGCCCTTAATGGTTCCCCCTGGGCTGCTATTTCTGTTTCAGAATAAATGAACATTTTTCTGTGGGGCAGTGACAGAGGCAGGCAGTGTGAAGCCTTTTCTTTTTGGGGCTATCTATCTTTGCAGGCTTTGTTGTTTAAAGGGCCAAGCCTGCTCCGTCCATGACAATCAGCTGCTTCTCCTCTCATCTTGAAAGGCTGCAGCTAAAACTCATCACACTGCCAATTTTATCCCAGGCCAACAACTCCCCCCATCCCTTTTTGAGTCGAGGAGCAGAGCATGATCCTGCCTCTCCTTCTCCTTATTTTTTTTTATTATTCCTCTCCTTTTCTTGCTCTCTCCTGGAGGAGGAGGAGGAGTTGGTGGCTTGTAAAAGGGAGAGATTGGTGTTTTCACAGAGGCCTCTTGGAGGCTGGGAAGGAAAACACCAAGAGGAAAATATTGCTCTGTGTGGAAGCTGTGACTAACCATGAGAGGAGAAGGAAGGAGAAAGAGTTAAAGAAGTTATTTTGGTGAAGAAGTGGCCATGTCTCATATTCATATGTCTGTTGGCCCTGGCCTTTCTCCACCCCAAATTGGGAGCTCTTCAAAGCTTCCTGCCCTCAGCCCATGGCCTTGGGAGAGGAGCAGGGACAGCCACAAGCAGGCAGCCAGCCAGCCAGCTGCCACCTTTGTCCCTGTGGCAGCACAGCTGGGAAATGTCTGCTGCATTTGTTTCTCTCTTTTTCTTTTTCTTTTTTTTTTTTTTTTTAATTCCTAGAACAGTGACTTTTTTTCTCTTTTTCCTGGAAGAACATTTTTCAAGCCCAAATTTGCCCAACCCTCCCGTGAAAATCTCTGCGTTTCTCCCCGACAGCCACAGGGTGTCAGCAGCTCTATGGAGTGGGTTCCTAAAGGGATCCCAATTCCCTGAGATGTCCCGGAGCTAGAGCTTTGGGTTTGGGAATCATCCTGCCCTGTCCTCCCATCAGAGATCCCAGTGGGCAAATGAGAGCTTTTTCCCACAAACTGCAGCCAGGATTTGCCCCAAGCCCCACACACAGAAGATTTGGGGGGTTTTAGGGTGATGTCAGCTCTTCCCCAGAGGTGAAATTATCCAAAATGATCCATGAGTTTGAGTTGGTGGCATGTCCTGGCACAGAAGGACTTTGAGGGGCAGATGGGGATTTGGAAAGGGAAAAAGCCCAGAGGTGACAGGTGACATGTAAATGTACATTTAGTACATTTTTGTGACAACAGAATGGACTAAATTTCTAAATTCCTGTATTTCTGAAGGTTTAAAGCCAACTGCCAGGAAATACTCCCACAGGGACATCATTGGGATTGGGGACAGCCAATTCCCACCTCAAACACCGGTATGGTTGCATTAACACAGAGGTTTCTAACCCACCAAAGAGTTAAAAACTGCCCTTGGCCTTCCCAGCTCCACCTGGGCAGGGAAAAATCCATGGTCACACCCATCCCTGGTGTTGAGAAGGATCAAATCCTGTGCCAGTCCCACTCTGCCCTTCCTTGTCCCATTATGGGAGCAGTGAAGTCTCCTTCCCTTCCAAAGCCTGGGCAGCAGGAGCTGCCTCAAGGATGGAGAAATGTGGCAGAAACTCTTCAAATTCCACATTTGTCACAAACACTGCCCCATCCTCTCCCCTGACTGTGACAAAATGAGGTGCCACTCATAGTAACCCAGCTCAAAGCAGGATATTTTGGGTGCAAAGAGGGGCAAATGAAACCAACCTGAAAGCAAACAGCTGAGGAGAGAGCAGCCAGGCTGTGCTGGCTCTCCAGAGACATTTTGCTGTCACCAGAGTCACCTTCCTGCCCTCCAGGCACGCACTAAATGTGGGATTCATCTTGTTTAACATGGTCCTGCCCAAAATTAGACATCTCACCTAATGAGTCAGGCAGGTTTCCCCTGGAGTGGATGGGAAGAGACAGGTTTCACCAAGGGCTGATCTGTGCCATCCTAAATAGGTGTCTCAGGCAGATGGAGTGAATTGCTCTCTGGAGGTGCCAGTCTCTCTCCATTATCTATAAACAGCAGCTCATTTCGATTCAGTGCTGATGACCAGCATTGGGTGAGACAAATTTCAGGCTCAGTGAGTGTCTGGCATCTCTCACAGCTGGGCCAGACTCATTTTCACACATCTCAACCTTTCCTGGCTTCCTTGTGCTACAAGCTGTGCATGGGCTAGTGCAGAAAAACTTAATTTTGAGGGCAAAATTAATTAATTAATTTTGTTTGTTTGCTCAATGTGGCCTATTGCAACAAGAGGGTCCAAGAGCTGTGCTTTAATCTCTGTTTTTCTTGTTATACTCAACTGGCACACAGTGGGGATTGTTGGGGTGTCTTGTGCAAGCCCAGGAGTTGGGCTTGATGATCCTTGGAGGTCCCTTCCAACTCAGGATATTCTATAATTTCACAATGGAATCAGTTTTAACATAATTTGACCAATTTTCAGCTCCCCACGACCCTGGTTCCCGCATTTTATGGTTGGGAATAAAATCCCACAAGACTACTCTAAGCATCAATTCAGGTGCCAAAGCACATTGATCAGCTGTGAGGGGAATCTGGAAGAAATTACAACCATAAAATCATCAAGCTTGGAAAAAACCTCCAAGCTCATCAAGTCACCATCAATTCACATGAAACCAATGAAACAATCGCCTGTTGGATAAACAATCTCCAAACACGTTCCAAAGCAGCAAAACACAGGAGAAGCAAATCAGATAATATGTTTTCCTTTTTCTCTGAGGCTACCCTGCTTCCCAGGAGAAAATCCTGGGCAAGGAGATTTTTCAGAAAATGTGATGGTGACAGAAGAGGAGGCTTTTGAAGGATTTTTTTTTTGATTGTTGCAGAAATACACAGGAGCCCAGGGCCGTCCAGGGGCAAAAAGTGTTCCATTGTGGATTTGAGCTGGTGTTGGATGTTAGATGGTGAGGAAAACATGGATGAGGGTGGGGAGAGGGGAACTGGACAGAGGTCCCGTGGAGGAGGCACTTAGATGGAGATTGTTTATCCAACAGGTGATTGTTTCATTGATTTCATGTGAATTGTTTTGACTTAATGACCAATCAGGGTCAAGCTGTGTTGGGACTCTTTCCAAAGTCAGGAGTTTTCATTATTATCTTTTAGCCTTCTGTCTGTATCCTTTCTGTATTCTTTAGTATAGTTTAGTATAGCATTATATAATATAATATAATATAACATCATAAAATAATAAATCAACCTTCTGAGAACATAAAGTCAGATTCATCATTTCCTTTTCCATCTGGGGAACCCAGAAAATCCAACACTCTTCCTCCTGCTGTCCCATGGAATTCCTCCCAGTGGGGACCGTTCCCAACACCTCTGGCGCAAGTGGAGCATGCCAGGCTCCCAACATCTGCCAGGCACATTTCCCAGCCCCTGCAAGGGGCTCTCAGAGCAGCCCTCAGCTGGCATGTTTGTACAAACATGTGTATTTACTGTGTCAACACACATTAGAGAGCAAACACATTAAAAGGAAAAGGAAACAGACTGCGAGATGAGGCCTCTCCAAACCTCGCTCCATGGCCTCTCAGGCTGATGGGGAAAGATCTCATTCCCAAAATCTCAGCCCCAGCTTCTGCCTGCCCACACATCCACAGGGATCAGGAGATATCTATCTCTCTGGCCAGGAGATGTCTCTCTGCTGGACACCTGCCTGAAGATGGAACATTGAAATATCTTTGCAATGAAAGGATAGGAATGGTTCAGCATGAGGAAATCCAACTGGGATGGAACCAGGGAGTGGGAAGGACATCCACAGGGATCAGGTCTCTCTGGCCAGCAGATATCTCTCTGCTGGAGAGATAGATGATCTGGAGAGGGATGGTTTCTTCATTTCTGAAGATGGAACATTAAAATATCTTTGCAATGAAAGGATAGGATGGGTCCAACTTGAGGAAATCCAACTGGGATGGAGCAGGGAGTGGGAAGGACATCCACAGGGATCGGATCTCTCTGGCCAGGATTTACCTCTCTGCTGGAGAGATAGATGCTCTGGAGAGAGAAATTAAGATCTTCTCCATTTCTGTAGATGGAACATTTAAATGTCTTTGCAATGAAAGGATAGAATTGGTCCAACATGAGGAAATCCAGCTGGGATGGAGCAAGGACTCAGAAGGAAATCCACAGGGATCAGGTCTCTTTGACCAGCAGATATCTCTCTGCTGGAGAGATAGATGCTCTGGAGAGGGATGGTTTCTCCATTTCAGAAGATGGAACATTTAAATGTCTTTGCAATGAAAGGATAGGATGGGTTCAACATGAGGAAATCCAACTGGGATGGAGCAGGGAGTGGGAAGGACAGAGGGAAACAGAGGAATTCTGCACAAACACAATTCTGGTTCAATCCCAGCCATCCCCAGGGCTGTTCTGCCTTGTCTGTCATGAAGTTTAACCTGAAGGTATCCTTCTCACAAGAGTCCCAGGAGCCCAACCCCTGGGGAACTCTCCTTGATACACCATCCCCAGGCAGGAGCCAAGTTCACACAGACACAACCAATATTTAGAAAACCTCCATTATTTTTTTTTCCCTCCAACAGGCTAAGGATTTCCAGGGTTTTTCATTCAGGAAAAGCAGCATTGAGATGGAGATAAAAAGATGTTTAAAGCAAAACAATCCTTTCTGACGTGTCACATAGTGGATCCAGCTGTTCCTTGCATTCACTGCTTCCTTTTGAGCACAAGTGCACGTGTGAGTGTGCATGAACGCACAGGCAAGACAGACAGAGGTAATTATAAAGCTGGAGCCACCTAGAACTTCCCAGCTGTCAGTCCCAGGAAAATAAAACGTCATCATTTAAATGCAGAGACATCCACTGCTTCGAGTAAAAGTAGGATCCCTGCTACAAGATTTGAAAAGTAATTTAAATATGTCCTGGGGAGGAAGGGGGTCTGGAGGTTTGATGTGAGTCCAGCAAAAAAGAAAAAATATTGAAATAAAAATCATAAAATTGGGTTAGAAGGGCCCTTAACGATCATCCAATTCCATGGGCAGGAACAACTTCCACTTGCTCAGGGTGCTCAGAACTCCACCTAATCTGACCTTGAATGGGTTGGGGCATCCACAATTTCCCTGGGGAACCTCTGCCAGGTCCTCACCACCCTCAAAGGGAAGAATTTTATCCTAATATCAAATCTACACCTATTCTCTTGTCAATCCAGTGCCATCCAAGGACATGGGGAAAACCCCGCTGTTGTGCCATGTGGAAGTTTTCTGGGTCTGTCCCACAGCATCAAGGGTAAAATCAGCTCCTAAATTCCATTCCCTGCCAAGAAGAGCCCCCAGGACCAGGCATCCAATCCCATACTGGTGCAAAGCCAGCTCCCAGCCAGTGCAGCAGCAGGATATGGGAACTCTCATTTGGGGAGCAGGGGTGGCCCCATTTCCAGGAACCCAAATCCAAGGCAGGTTGTGGAAGTATTGCACTGCACATCCTCGAAATTCCCACACCAGACAGCCTGTCAGCAGATAGCCTGGCTCCTGGGAGGGCAGCAGCAGGGAGAGCTTTACAGGAAAATCAATGCCAAATGATGTGATTGACACTTCAAAGGGCGTTTGGCACCTTGCTGAGGAAAACTCTCCATTGTTTTCAGGATCCCTGACCCAGATCCTCTTGCCTGCCTCAAAACCATCCTTCCTTGCTTGTCCACGAGCTGGGGAATCCTGGGCATGTAGATCCAGAGTCCTGCGTGCCACAGGCTGCTGCTGGTGAGGGAAGGAGTGACAGGACCCAGGACATCCCTCTGGCTGTCCTGAGCAGCCCAGACCCCTGCCAGGGGGCTCAGAGACCCTGGCACAGAGCCCACGATGCCCCTGTGGTTTGGATTATGACCCGTGGAGCAAATTACCAACCTTAGATGAAGATCAGCAAGCCACAACAGTTTAAGTAGAATATTACTAAAGTTATCATGGGGTGGAAAAGTAGATTTTAGGATTTTTGGTGTGGGGGTTCAGGGGGCAAGATGGAGGGAACTGGGTGTGTCCAGCCTTTCTCCTTCTTCTTCTTGGTCTCCATGTTCTGCCGTGATGGTGGCACTTTTGGATTGGTTTAGAGTAGAAACTCAGTGTCTAACACAGGTTAGATGGAGTATTGAGAAGTAATTGTAAAAAAAAGTTAGATAGGTATTGAGAAGTAATTGTAAAGATTGTACATGTAGTTTTTAGTATAAAGGCATAACACTGCCCTGGGGGCAGGCAGAGTGCCTGGAACTGTCCTGCTGAGCAGACCTTGGCAGGGCAGGAGAAAGAATTTTATAGACAAGATACAATAAACAACCTTGAGACCAAGAAATGAAGAGCTCTGACTCCCTCTTCAAGTGCCAGGCTGGGAAAAGAGACTTTTAACAATCTCGGGGTCACTCTGAGCAGCAGAGATCCCGACAAAGGAGTCCTTCCCACCCTGGGAGGCAGGAGAAAGGAAATGTACGTGAGCAATCTCCAAGAGATCTCACCCTTCTGCTGCCTCTGGGAATTCAATCCCTCCTTTGAGAGTACCAACCTAGGGCAGCCTGAGCTTTTGCAGGGTGCATCAAGCTCCTGGGAGCTGTGGGAAGACCCCCAAGCCCTTTTGGCTGGCTGATATTCCCTGGATGACCAGGATGAAGGAAGAAGGTTGTTAAATCAGGAAAGGCTGTGAGAGCACTGGAGAGCCTGCAAAAGCAGCTGGATGAACTGAAGAAACAGTTCAGGAAAAGGAAAAAGAAACAGGACTCGACTCAGGGAGGGTAAATACTCTCAGAAAACAAGAAATGAAAGCACAGAGTCAGAGCAGGACTCGGTGGCACTGTGGGACTGAGGAAAAAAGGGGATAAATGTGCTTAAATCAGCTGCTGCAGGAGATACAGACCCCAATCCCAGGGAAAATGGGCACGTGGGCACATGGCACAGTCCAGCTGCCCTGCTGGTGCTGCCAAGGCCAGGAGTGGGGCACTCCAGGGCACCAGGCTCAAGGGGGACCTTGGAGAGCCAGAAATTCCATGGCAACACAGGAGGAACTGGAGGGTTGCTTAGAGGGGAAGCAGAATAATCAGCTTCAAATGTGGAGCAGAAAAATGAAGAAAATAAATCTTTCTCCCTGTCTGGGGTGGGTATTCTGTGGATAACAGTAGGGAGGCTGGCTTTAGACACTGAAGAAGCTTTTTAGTGGTTTGGGGAGCTTGGAAGTGGATGAACAGGCTGGAGGAGCTTCTGTCAGGCTGGATATGGGTAAGAGTGGGTCCTGCCTTCAATGAGATGGGCTGGGCAGGCTCTCAGGTGTCTCCCAACCCAATTATCCCCTGTTTTTGGAGAGCCTCCCCATGCACAGGGGAGGTTCTGGCTGGGGCTGACGCTGCAGCTGCTGCTTTGGATGAGAGGAGCTTCCCAACCCTGCTGAGCTGGCAGGGACCCAAAGCCACCTCCTAGAAATGACAAATCCCTGCTCCTCACCCCTGCTGGCTCCATTCAAAGAGTGGATACTGTTCAAATTAGCAGCCACCTGCACTTCCAGGGAGCCACAGCTCTCCTGAGGACATTTATCCCGGGGCATGGGCTGCATCCTGCTGCACCCTGTTGTTCTCAGTGCTGCAGGAAAACAAAGCACTTTTTAATTGCTTCTTTCCCTGGACACCATGGGAGGTGATTTTCTGTGCACATGGGGGCAAAGATATGGCAAGGATTTTGGGGGGAAAATGTGGTGTTCCCTCCTGGAATGATTAAACAGCACCAGCACACCAAAGGATATTTGCCCACGGCAGGGAATGAGGGGCAATGGAGAGCAGTCCTAGAGTCCATCACAAATATCACCACCAGGCCCTTTTCCCAGCACAATCCATGGAAAAGGTAACACCAGCTGCCAAAACACTCTTTGGGGTGCAAAAACACCTTGGAGGCTGTGCAACCTCTGCTGGTCCCCAAAAAACACACAGCAGCCACACAGAACCCCTCCTAGATTCACAGGGGGAATCTGTTTAGGTGGAATTTCACTCCAGATCCTCGATTTAGGGATGGCTGCCCAGGCTGGACATACAAGAACCTCCTGGCACACAGAATGCAGTTATCCATCCCCACCTGCAGCTCCCAAACCTTCCTGGTAATGGGTCATGTTGAGTCAGGTTTGTTGTCAATCACTGCGCAACTTACCTGGCAAATTCAGAGCTTGTTGTGCAAGTTCATAAATGCACTTAGTTCATTGTTACATGAATTAAATGTGCTCAGGTTCATGGTCTGAGGGTCCAGCAGAGTTTAATCTCTGCAGCTATGAAGTGAATAAGTTATGAAGTGCTTATTCCTTGTTAAAGTACAAAATGGAGATTTGGGGATGTAAAACCTTCCACAGCAAATCTCTCACCCAGGTGGGCTCAGGGGGTGCGGAAGGTGGGATGGTCACACTCTAAATGCTACAAAGATTATAAAGTCAGAAATGAGCATAATTTCTCAGTGTATCTTCTCTGGATCGCCAGGAAAGCAGAAAAAAAGACAAGTGTGCCCCGAACTCCCATCCTGGAGAGAGCAGGCCCAAGCTCCAAGACTTCAAAAAAGTAAAATACACTTCAGACCAAGCTATTGAAAAGGTCTTGTCAGAGAGATCACGGAATCATTGAATGGTTTGGGTTGGAAGGACCTTCAGGACCGTCCTGTTCCAACTCCCTGCCATGGGCAGGGATACCTCCCACTATCCCAGGGTGCTCAAAACCCTTGGAAGTGTTCAAGGCCAGGTTGGACAGGGCTTGAGGGCTTGGAGCAACCTGGGATAGAGTGTGGCATCCCTGCCCTGAACAAGATGATCTTTAAGGTTTGTTTCAAGAAAAACCATTCAATGATTCAATGATTTTAAAGCAGTTCACATGTTATAAAAATTCCTAATTTTTTCCACAAAATGTGTGATTTTATAGGAAACTTGAGGGAGAATTTAATCTGATTCAAGCAAGATAGTCCCTAAATTAGAGGATGGGGAGGTAGGACAGACAGCCTGAGAGTTATGCTGCACTAAATATCTGTTTCAAGTGTTCCAGGCCAGGCTGGATGGGGCTTGGAGCAGCCTGCTCTAGGGAAAGGTGTCTCTGATGATCTTTAAAGTTCCTTCCCACCCAAGCCTTTCTATTATTCTGTGATATATCCAAATCCCAGTTTGGATGCAATACATCCAAATCCCAGTTTGGGACACAGGACAGAGAGGAGCAGTGATCTTCTTAGACTCCTGGTAAATTTAATCCAAAGCAGAAAGTTGGCTGCAGCCTCACATCAGCTGAAAGCTGTGGGGTAATAGCAGATGTGGAATCCCCAAAGGAGGGCCCCAAATGGGGGAGAGAGCAGAACAGAATGTTTGAGGCTGCACACATGGACGTGGACACTGCCATGAGTCACGTTCAGCCTCCTTGCCAAGGAGAGCAGCCAGGATGGAACAGGTCAAGTTTGGCACTGCTGGGGACACAGGGGACATGGACCAGATGGTAAAAACTGAGGATATTTTGGGTTTGGGACAATCATAAAGGGAAAAGTGCATTTTTGGAGTCATGTACCTTATCTCAGAGCACTTCATAATTTCTCTGCACCAGAAGTTTGCAAACCTTGCCTGCCCCAACACAAACCCCTCAGCCCTGCTCTACCAAAGGTTTCTCTGGCTGAAGTTTTTCCATTTTAAGGACAAAAACGTGCAGAATGGGAGCAGTATCCCCTGGGAGGAGGGTCAGGGAAGCTCCTGTAGTGCTGTGTGCCCAGCAAAGTCAGGCTCCTTGCTGTGTGACACGCTCCAGCCCAAAGCCTCCTGCAGCACACGCTGAATATTTATGAGTGCCAGACAAGGATCAGCACAACTACACAACACAGGTTGCAACTTGGCAAAAGGAATGATAAAAAAAAACCAACTGGTTGGAGGAGGGGTGGGATATCAGCTCTAGAGTTGCCAGCCTGTGGAGAGAAGAGAGAGCCAGGATGCTGTAGGGGCATTATTCTGCTGGGTGTTGCCAAAAAGGAATGCAGGAAATACATCTATGGGCCATAAATAAAACATAATACATCTACATCTGTGTGGCCAGGAGGGGCCCTAGGCTGCCCACCCTCTCTAGGGGACATCTCCTCAGCTCAGTCATAACGAGGTGTGTTGGCATTAACTTCATGCATCTCAAAACTGGCACTAACCAAGTGTGATGGCAGCTCTTGAAGTGTGGTGTTTGTGAGGGTCCCCAGGACGAGGTGAGAGATGAGAATCTGACTCCAAGTTCTCAGAAGGCTGATTTATTATTATATTATATTATATTATATTATATTATATTATATTATATTATGCTATACTAAAACTACACTAAAGAAAAAGAAAGGAGACATCAGAAGGCTAGAAAAGAATGAATAAAAACTCATGATTGACATAGAGTCAAATTCTCATCTCTCACCTCATCCTGGGGACCTCACAACCACAACACCACAAGAAATTCTAAAAAGTTTTATTCCATTTTCAGTCTCATGTGAAGAGTGAGACAATACAGATTCACTCCATCACAATCAGAAGCCAACTATTTCCTAATTACAAGACATTATAAGTGTTTTTTGGTTTATCAGCCCTCAGTGTGGTGGCCACATTCTCTGCTTGAACAACCATCTCATTTGTCCCTGAAGCCTCCAACCTTGGCATCTGCAGGGACTTGGCTGAGCAAACACCATGGAATCACTGCCCTTGGCATCTCAGGGATGCCACAGGAGGAGTGGGAATGTGGGGAGGGGGACTTGGCACTGGAATGAACCCAGCACCAGCCAGGAAGGGGCTGTCCCCCTCCCTCCACCAGGATGTCACTTTGACTCTGTCCCCTTCTCCCAGCTGGCTGGAAACCTACCAGAATCACAGAAGAATCACAGAATAATCAGGTTGGAAGAAACTTCTCAGATCATTGAGTCCAACTCATGCCCTAACACCTCAACCAGACCATAACACCAAGTTCCATGTCCAGTCTTTTTTTAAACACATCCAGAGATGGTGATTCTACCACCTCCCTGGTGGTGGGAAGCATTCCAGTACTTTGTTATTCTTTCAGTGAATAATTTCTTCCTAATATCCAACCTGTACCTTCCCAGATGTAGCTTGAGGCTGTGTCCTCTGGTTCTGTCAGGGACCGACCCCACCTGTCTGCAGCCTCCCTTCAGGAAGGTGCAGAGAGCAATGAGGGCACCTCTGAGCATCCTCTTCTCCAGGATAAACAACCCCAGCTCCTTCAAATGTTCCTCACAGGGTTTGTGTTCCCAGCCCCTCTCCAGCCTTGTTGCCTTCTCTGGATGTGCTCAAGCATCTCAACATCCTTCCTGTCAGAACTCAGGACATTCCTCTGGCTGTCGTGGATGGCTCAAGCCTCTGCCAGGGGGCTCAGAGACCTTGGCACAGAGCCCAGGACACCTGTGCCTTTGATTATGACGCATGGAAAAACAATTATGAAGCTTTATACGAAGAATTACAAGTCAAGAGAGTTTAAATAGAATAACAGTTAGTTTGTCACAGGGTGAAAATTAGATTTTTGAGGTTTTTAGAATGGGGGCTCGGGGTCCCAAGATGGAGGAATTTGGGTGTGCTCTGTCCTTCTTCTTTCTCCTTCTTGGCCTCCATGTTCCAGGTGATGTTGGCACTTTTGGATTGGTTTAAGGTAGAAGCTCACTAACATAGGTGATACTTATTGGGAAGTTATAGTAAATAATGTACACATAGTTTTTAGTATAAAAAGATAACACCACCTCTGAGGGTGGTCAGTGTGCCTCTGTCTGACCTGCTGAACAGACCTCAGCAGGACAGAGAAAGAATGCTATAGATAACAAAGAATAAACAACCTTGAGAAAGAGAACAGAAGAATCCTGACTCCTTCTTCCACTGCTGGGTTGGGAAAAGAGACTTGTACCTATCTCAGAGTCACTCTGACAGCAGAGATTCTGAGACCTTCCTAAACTGAGGGGCCAGAACTGGACACAGCACTCAAGCTGTGCCCTCCCCAGTGGCCAGTGCAGGGCACAATGACCCCCCCTGCTCCTGCTGGCCACACCATTTCTGATCCAGCCCAGGAGCCATTGGCCTCCTTGGCCACCTGGGCACACTGCTGGCTCACATTCTACCCTCTGCAGAACCCAAGAGGCACCAGGTTCCTCCTCCCCTCGGGGGTTTCCATTTGGAAAAGCACAGGCAGGCAGAGTCCAGGCTCCCTGGGAACGCTGTCAATGTGGCAGGCAGGGCCCTGTCCCCCTCCCTCCCCTCTCTCCTCCATGCAGAGCTATTTTAAGCCCCACTTGTGGCTGCCTTTGTGATTTCCCTGGCAGAGCTGCCTCCCTGACATCAGAGCAGCACAACAGGCAGCTGGAAACCCTGGAAGCACAGAGGCACCATCCCCTCCTCCATCCCCAGGCTGATCCCACAGGATGATCCCTGTGCAGGACCCTGAATCCCCTTCAAAGCCGCAGGAGTGTGCAGCAAAGGGATTAGGGGAATAGGTTGGATAAAATAACCTCTCCTTGGTGCAGGTATCTGCCAGTACCTGGTGGTCTCACCTGGCTGATTACAGCTTGAAACATGACCAGAATTCCAGAGACAGCCAGTTTGGGATGCTTCCAGCATCCAAAGAGCCTCAGACAGTGGCAATGCATCAATTATTGGGATAACTTGTGGTTTTAAGTAGCCTAAAAATCACCTTGCCTGGCCACATTTGAAAACCACAAGGAAAAACATTGATTAAAGAAACTTCTGGCTCCATGGCTTGTACTGGCTCCACCAGCAGCAGCAGAGGATGGATCCACCCTGATGGAGATGGTGGAATCTGTGCCAGTGGGACGCAGCCCTGGCTGCCCCCATGCTGGAAATTGAGCCTGAAGGGCTTTGAGCACAACATGGGGCCACCAGTGACATCAGTCTCCCTTAGCTGGTGGCTCCCAGGCTGCTGACACTGCCTTGGATGGTGGCAGCAGGATGGAGAGCCAGAGCCCTGCCCCACGGGGCATTCTCCAGAAAAACAGCTCTGCTGCTTCCTTTTGCACTGCCTGATGCCAGAATAGTCTGGAAAATGTCTTGGTGATGTCTACGCCTCTCCCAAAGCTCCTCCTGTGAGTGATAACAGGAAAGATGGGCTGGAAGGAGCCCTAAATTCATCCCAGCTGGCAGATTTGGTTTCCCAGGCTTTGAGGGACCATGGGACAGTTGCTCTATGACTGCCTCAGAAGATCCTATATAAAATAAATGCAATAAAAGTTTGGGAATTAAGGCAGAGGAAAGAGCTGATGTAAGGGCAACCCAAAGATCTGGTGTTGTCACTTGCCTCCACATCCCAAATGGCCTTGGAGCCAGCATTTCCAGGATGCCGTGGCTCACTGTCACAGACATGTTTTATGAAAAATCCTTTCCTTAGGATTTTTTCTCCTGAGAAGCTGAGGAGAGGCCTCAGGAACAAAATGTAAGCAATGATTATCTGCTGCTGTGGAATGCAACAGGTGCATCTGGGATTGGTCTCATGTGGTTGTTTCTAATTAATGGCCAATCACAGTCAGCTGGATCGGAGACAGAAGGCTTCTGAGACAGAAGCCTTTGTTATCATTCTTTGCTATTCTATTCTTAGCCAGCCTTCTGGTGAAATCCTTTCTTCTATTCATTTAGTATACTTTTAATATAATATAGATCATAAAATAATAAATCAGCCTTCTGAAACATGGAGTCAGATCCTCGTCTCTTCCCTCATCCTAAGATCCCTGTGAACACGGTCACACAGGCTCTCCTGTGAGAGAACTCTAACAGAGAGGAGCCAAGGTCCTGCAGTCTGATCAGGAGCACTTCATGTCCCTCCTCTTTCAGACCCCCAAAGTCTGTTTGTATCTGCAGTTCTCTGCTTTTGGAGGTGAGCTGTGACCATGTTCACAGGGGTCCCAGGATGAGGGAAGTAGACGAGGATCTGACTCCATGTTTCAGAAGACTGATGTATTATTTTATGATATATATTATATTAAAACTATACCAAAAGAATAGAAGAAAGGATTTCATCAGAAGACTAGCTAAGAATAGAATAGAAAAGAACGATAACAAAGTTTTGTGGCTCAGGCTCTCTGTCCGAGCCAGCCAGACTCTGATTGGCCATTAATTGAAAACAACCACATGAGACCAATCACAGATGCACCTGTTGCATTCCACAGCAGCAGATAATCATTGTTCACATTTTGTTCCTGAGGCCTCTCCTCAGCTTCTCAGGAGGAAAAATCCTAAGGAAAGGATTTTTCATAAAACATGTCTGTGACAAGCCTGCAGCCTTCCCACAGAGGAAGTTTGGTGCTGACCCCACGAGGGTCCATCCTGAGGCTCCAGTGGCACAGCCTGTCCCAGCATCACCCCAGCATCCCCAGCAAACAGCCTTGAATAACCCCTGTGCCTTTCCCAGCCAAGTCTAAATCCCCTGAGAAGCAGCACCTGGGAGAGAAGGGGACTGCAGCCAGCATTTGGCACCTGATAGTTCTTTTTCTGGAAGGTGCTGAAGTGTCTCAAGGACACGGATGGGAACAGTGCAGCACAGCCGTGAGTGTTTTGGGATCCTCTGCCTTTGTTTTGACACTGTGTCTTGTGCATAATTATTTGAGGCACAGCCTGAAGTTTCCTGCTGCTTAACAGGGGGAGTCAGAGCATCTTGGCAGGATCGTTTTGAGAGAGTCTGATGGTGGGAATAACTCCTCAGAGCAGCAAAACCACTGAGCTCGAGATTCAGCAATAAGTGAGGAGTGCCGGGAGCTGACTTGGACACTGAATCCTCAGGAAGCAAATGCAAACATCAGCCAGAGGTTTCAGCCAGAAGAACTTACCCAAAATCCATGTTATCTGGTAAATCCAAAGAATTACCAGAGCCTGGGCTTCATTTCTTGGGTTCTGCCTTGGTGTTACCAGTGAACACAGAACATCATGGGAGCATTAGGATCCCTTCCATCCCCAACTATTCTATGGCTCTGTGGTGTCTGGGACCCCTCCTTTGTTTGACACAAAGCCTCCAAAGGACTTTTGAAGGAGTCACTCCATTCCCAGGAATGCAGTTGTCCAGTGCCAAGTGGACAGGTCAGAGTCTGCCCATGTGTCCTGTGCTCATGCACCTGTGAGTTTCTGGTTTAATACATAAATATTCTAGTTTAATACACAAATATTCTGGTTTAATTAATTCTGGTTTCTGGTTTACTACACAAAGCTGGAGACAGCCAGCTCAGTACCACCTGGGTCTCCATCAAGACACCCAACACATATTTTCATACTTTTCCAGCTGTGGAGAAGCAGTTCTGTGATAAAACCCTAAACAGAGTGACAGCTTGGGAAAAATAGGTTTGTTGCACCCTGGCTGTGGCATCTACATCTCCCTGCCTCTGGTGGGTCAAATACCACTGCTGGAGGGTTGGATAGCTGCACAAATGGGGAGGGTCAGGTCTCTCACATCAGTGTGATTAACACCTCCTGCTTCACAGCATCGAGTATTATTCCAGGTGACAGCAAGGTTTGCATAGAGGTGCACATGTGGCCACCATCCCACATCTGGGCTCAGCATCTGGGCTCACTCTACGTGGCTTTTGTTTATTTCTACAAAACCTCAGAGACTTTGGCTGTGCTTCTGACAGGAATCTGGGTTTGCTTAAGGGGTAGGAAAAATGTTCAGCCTTCACAGAGCAGCTTGTTGGAAAGGTGATGATGACCCTGGAGTAGCTGTGCTCTGCATTCCTTATCCACAGGGACATACAAAATGCAAGAACTCACTTCCATGAACCCTGTGGCCCCAAGAGTTGAGGTTGTGTCCAACACTGGTGATAAAACTGTGTGAGATAAGCCCAGCACAGGCTGCAGAAGGGACCCCAGACACACAAAGCTGCTTCTCCCCTCAGGGCACAGCTCCTTTCCATTCTGCTTGGCCTCTCCACACCCTCAGGAGGGCCAAGGGGCCACTCTGTCCATCAGGCTGACAGGACTGCAGGGGCAATTTCATGCCTGCCACTGCCCCTCCAGCTCGAGGGCAGAAGCACACAATGGAGCTGCTGATGGTGTGTTTCCTGCAGCTCTGCCTGCATGAGGCCAGGTCTGACCTTGCTTCCCCATCATTGTTCAGCTCTGGCAAGACAGCAGGACCTCCAGCCCTCCCTTTTTGTCCCAGTCTTATTCAACAGACACCAAAGCTCACCTGGAAAAGGGTCTGGAAAAGCCCAGCCTGGCTGAGCACCACACCAGATTGGAAGAGGATGGAGGATTGCAGGCAAGCTCCTGCTGGAGCTGCAGGAATTGAGGACTGAGAGTGAGGAAAACTCTGACAGGGAAAGGAAAAAGGTGATAAGCAGGACACCATCAAACCTTCTTTGCCCTCCTGGCTGGAAGCACCTCCAACCCTCGTCTCCACCTGGATGCAGCTTCAGCCTCTCTGGTTTTGATGATGTGGCAAAGCCAGAGGACCACAGCAACTGCAAATCTTTTGGCTCCTGCAGGAGCTGATCCCTCCCAGACCCAGGCTTCTCCTAGGGTCAGTCACTTTTTTTGGCAGCTCTCCATCTGAGCAGCATCCAGCTAAAATCCATCCAGGGATGGATCTGCTCTGCTCTGTGCTGTCTCTGCAAGAGGGAACCAAGCCAGCAAGCCTCAACAGCTCAGAGCCAGCCCCACTTTCTCTCACCTGTTTTGTTCTCTTCACCTCAGGTGCAGGTGCCTGGCTCCCAACCAGCAGAGCTTTCTGGTGTCTGGCGCTCTCTTCCCCCTTCCCACCCTCCTGTCCCTTCTCCTGTTCTATTCTTGCCCTCTCCACACAAAACCAGGTCCTCTCCTGTCACAGACATCTTTTATGAAAAATCCTTTCCTTAGGATTTTTCCTCCTGAGAAGCTGAGAGGACTCAGGAACAAAATGTAAACAATGATTATCTGCTGCTGTGGAATGCAACAGGTGCATCTGTGATTGGTCTCATGTTGGATGTTTCTAATTAATGGCCAATCACAGTCAGCTGGCTCAGACTGTCTGACACACAAGCCTTTGTTATCATTCTTTGCAATTCTATTCTTAGCTAGCCTTCTGATGAAATCCTTTCTTCTATTCTTTTAATATAATATATATCATAATATAATAAATCAAGCCTTCTGAAACATGGAGTCAGATCCTTGTCTCTTCCCTCATCCTAAGACCCCTGTGAACATGGTCACATTCTCCAACTTGTACCAGTCCCTTTTTGCCAGGCTGTGAGAAGGGCTGACCACAGAGAAGATGCCAACAAGTTCATTTAGGGCAGGAGACCTGTCCCACACACATTTTATTTTATTCTGGGGCATGGGGGAGCAAAGTACCAACCTGCACATCCCACTCCACCATCCCCAGCATGGGGGATGCCTGAGCCTTTGGGTTTTCCTTCTGGAGGGACTGGCCAGGCCCTTGCCCAGCTGGCAGTGGCTGGAGCAGAGTCCCTGTCCCTCCCCAGGAACATCCATGGCTCCTGCATGTGTTAATCAGCATCTTTGTTCTGCACCACCTCACCGTGTAATAGCAGCAGGAATTTACACACCCACAAATGAACAATTAGCACAGAAAGCAGACACATCATCCTGGTGCCCTCCCTGCAAGGGGACAGGGATGCTGGGACACCCAGCCTCTCCACCCTGCCAGCTGGGCTGTGCTGCCACCACTAACAAGCTGCTTCCTGCTGCCAAGGATAACAGAGCCACTGGCACCCAACCCTGCACTCTGCTCCTGGCTGCCTCAGGAACCCAAGTCAGGAAGGATGGCTTTTTTTGGTTTTTTTGCACTTGTCATTTCTCAAGGAAGGAGGAACATCTCTCCCAGCTGTTTGGGCTGAAATCCAGTTTTTATGTAATCAAATGTGACCTCTAGCTGTCTGTGTTTAAGGCTGCTATGGCTGAGATATCACTCAGACTGTTAGGACCAAGTCATCCATCTCCTCAACTATAAATACCTTATAATCATCCCCAAGGACCTGCAGTGCCTGACAGATGAAGATGCCTGGAGAAAAGGGGGGTTCAGCTTCCAGTGTCACTGCACTCCTGAAATGCAGCTGGAATGCACACAGTGGATTTTTAACAGCTTCTGGTCAAAGTTACCAGCAGAAAACCCACGGAAATTGCCAAAAGGATGGAGAGCCACCCACACCCAATCTGCAGCCAGATAATAGACTGCGTTAACACAGGCACTTCTGCAGAAATTATATCCAGACCAGTTCTGCATGTTCATCCCACTTTGAATCCTGCTTTGGGGGGAGGAAAAACCATCCAGGCTATTTCAGACAACACCAGCCACTCCTGCCAGGCTCTGTAACGTGAGGTGGAAGAGAGATCAGAGCAGACACAAAGCCCTTGCAATGCAGGTTTCCACAAGAAACCCAAACTGCCGACTCTTATTTACTCGTGTTACACAGTGTGATGTTAATTCGACAATTAACGCTCGGGCTGATAATTGCTGGTCCCACCTCCTCCAAAGGCTGCACCTGCTCCCCCTTGCAATCGTGCACTCCCCAGGAATCCACAATGAGGTGAGGGAGGCTGCAGCAGCCGCCTTGTGCAGCAGCTCTGCTCCTACAGCCTGTAGAACTCGGGAGGAAATCCCTAAATTTGGGTAAGATGGGTGAGCGTTCACAAATCCCCAAGTTTGGGTGAGATAGATGTGCATTAACAAGTCCCCAAGTTTGGGTAAGATGGATGTGAGTTCACATGCCTCATCTGCAGCGTGTGGCAGCAGCTTTGCTGGGGTGCCTGTCCTAGGGTGATGTTATGTTGCTTGTATCCCCATTCGTGTGTTCTGTTTATGCTGGATATCGTGTTCTGTGGCTTCAAGACTGGCTCTGAAGAGTGAAAGTTTTGTTTTGTTATCAGCCTGCTCTCCCACAGCTGGTGGGACACACAGACAGGGCAGTACAAAATGCTGCTTTTGCTTTTTGCTTTGTTCTTGCTTCTGCTTTGCTCCTGCTTTGCTCTTGCTTTTTGCTTCTGCTCATTAGTTAGTTTAGCTAACCAGTCTGAATTTTTCCCTGGACTGTTTCTCCTTTCCCCTTTTTGCAACTACTCAAGCCTGCTCTGGAGTGGGGCCTGGCAAACACCGAGAGTTTGCACCTTGTGGCCTACTGGGGCCTACTCTGGGCAGCAGCCATCCCCAGCACCTGAGGGACTGATAACAGAGCGTCCAGCCCCAGAGAGACTTTCTGAATTTGTCATCTTTTTCAGAGCAGTGAAAGAGTGGTGTCACCCAGTATTGTTCATTTTGTGTATTGGGGAGTGCTGGGCCTGTTAAATAAACAGGTTCTTTCCACTTCTCTCCGAGGAATCCTTCCCAAACCAGTTGCGGGGAGGGGCCATGTAGGTTTGCTTTCTGGAGGGGCCCCCTTTGGAGGTTTTCTCCCAAATTTGCCCTAAACCCAGACAGTACCTGTTGCCAATTCCCTGACTTCTGGGACTCAGGCTGGGCCCTCCCAGGGGGCTTCCCTGTCCAGGGAGATCTGCCTGGAGTGGTCTTGTGTCAGAAAACAGAGACCCACTGGATCTTTTTGGTCTTCAGGTTCTTGTTTATTATTATCTTATCTAGAGTTTTGCATGCTGTCCACACCAGGCTCAGCACACTGGAAAAGCACTGCACAAAATGGCCAACAATCTCTTGTTACAAGGTCTTTTAAGACTAAGCTATCAAATTAAGAACTGACACCTAGGTTATTTTCCCTTTTAACCCAATAACTGATCCCAAAGAGCTGCAATGGGGACTTTTCTGCCCAGTTACAAAATGCCACCCAAACCCATGAAGAATCATGAAGAAGAAACCCAGGATGACACCCTGTGCCCTCCATCTTGCTTCCATCCACAACATAGAAAAATTCCCAAAACCCTCAATTTCTCACCAAGTGATACACCTATACTACTCTCTATAATCCATTTCACACTTTTGTGGGTTCCAGTCTATCTTGAAGTCTGGGAAACTTTCTCCATGAATGAGGGTCAAAGTCAGTGCTCCCCTGGGGCTCAGGGCATCCCAGAGCAGACAGAGAAATATTCCCGGTGCCCTGGGTTTCTGCACAGCTTCACAAATTCCCTCTGTTCATAGACATCCCTCTCAGGCACCAGACACCTCTGCCAACTGGGATCCACTGGCACAACTTGCCTGTAAGGCCTCTTCCTCCTCCTCCTCCTCATCATCACCCTCAGCCACCATTGCAGTGGGACACTGATTTATTTATTTATTTATTTATTTATTTATCTTTTTATTTGCTGGCTGGTGGTTTGGGGTTTGTTTTCCTTTTGTAGGAAGGGAGGAGAGATTGCGTTGTGGTAAAGAAATCACATCCCCCTTTTCCTGTGCGGTGGTGTCGGGCTGGAAAAGATCTTGAAACCATCGAGTTCCAGCCTCCTGCCTGTCAGGATGGACAGATGGACACTGTGCTGTCCCCTGCCTTCTAAATGGACACAGCCAGAGGTGGTGGGAGCTGCCAGTGCTGTCTCAATTGAAGAATTGATAAAATTTCCCCACTGTCAGGGTCAGGGTAGGAGGAAACCACTGACAGTAAAGAAAAACTCAGCTCCACGGATGCAGGAAGAGCCCTGTTCACACCCACCCCTAAAAACCCTTTCTCCAACCTGTTGCAGCTGTAGCACATCTCATAGAATCCTGGATGAGCTCTGCTCTTCCTGCCAGCCCCTTCCCCTCACCCTATTAAAGGATAAAAGGTGCTCCTAAAAAAGGAAACCACAAAAATCATATTCTGGTGAAATCATGCTCTGCTCTCCATGCCTTCCAACCTCTGCCTCTTTGCATACCGCTTAATTACCTTCATTAACAACATGAAAGAGATTCCTAACAGCTTTGCTTTGTTGTGAATTGTGGTTATTTGCCTCCCTGAGTGTTTGCAGGTTGGGATATAAGAGCAGAGACTGCTTCTGGATTTGCTCAAATTTGCCAAGCCTGATGCGGCTCTGCCCAGGACCCTCCAAGGTTCTGCCCTGGGAAGCCTGACCTCTGGCCAAGGAGCAAAGGCAGGAAATTCCAGAGTCCAAGGAGAAGCCAGGCAGCCAGGGAAGGTGGTGGAAACCTGCTTGTGGACACCTGGGAGATAAGCACGGAGAAGAGGGCAAGAAAAGCTTTGTCTTCTCCACTTTTATACTCTTTTCCTCCACTTTTATACACTTTTACACTCATTCCCAGCACTGCAATGTTGGATAATTCACCATGGAGAAGCTGAGGCAGCGTGGCTGCAGGGCACATGGCATCAGTGTTCCACCAGGATTTGCAGTTAAATGGCAAAATATGGAAAACAAACAAGGGACGACGAAGAGACAATAAAGCTTATTCCCAACCTGGACCAAGAGATGAGATTTGCTGCCAGGCTATGGGAGAATTCCTTCACAGACACACAAACTCCTGCTTTCTATGTTTTTCCAGACTTGAAAAACACCAAGAGCAGCAGGGGAGATGTCCCAGCCACACAGAGTGCACAGACAGGAGAAATAAGTGCTTTTTCTTTCCGTGTTCCCTTTTATTCCTCAGACTGAACACCTTTTAGCACCTAGTGCAGATGCAGTTTAACACCTCCAGGGTGGAATTAGCGGGTCCCAGTGCACCCCAGGAGGGAGCAGCTTGTGTGGGCACTCTGCAGGGAAAGTGCTGAGAGAGGGCAGCGAAAGAAATCTCCATTTAAGGGGAAATTAATGGCATTTATTTAACACAGTCTCAATCTTTTTGTTTCAATGCCATCCTGAGGAGTGGAGCTGGGAATACTCTGAGGTGTGGCTCCACCAGCATCCCCCAGTTGTCCCCAGGTGCTGCTTACCAGGTCACACCAGAAAAAAACAAATCCCCCGGAGCAAAACCCCAACCAGAAGATGGGAACACACTGACCAGGCTCCACCCCACAGCAGGAATTGCCATTAAATTTCCATCAAAGTAAAATCCCTACAAAATATAGGGTGGCCAGTAAAGGGATGGGGCGTGAAACAGCAATTGGGGTCTGCACCAGGTCACACCACAAAAACCAAATCCCCCTGAGCAAAACCCAACCAGAAGATGGGAACACACTGAAGAGGCTCCACCCCACAGCAGGAATTGCTCGTCCTTCCCTCAGGGCTACTAAATTTCCACCAAAGTAATCCCTATGAAATATAGGGTAGCCTGTAAAGGGATGGTGCGTGAAACAGCAGTTGGGGTCTGCACCTCTTCTCCTACAGCCCTGCCCCTTGCCAAGGGGCACATCTGTCCCCTGATTGTGCATCTGTGGGTGCATCTGTCGCTCCAGCCCTGTCCCTCCTTGCCATGTGGCACCGGACTGGAGAAGTTTGCTCCAGCAGCCTTTGAAGTTTTATGCCATGCCGCATTTTTTGCTGCTAAGGGGACCCTCCACGCTGACAAAAAATAAGGGTTGGGGCCATGCTTGTGCCTTGAGGGACAGAGCAAAGTGGTGTCAGCTCTGCTGGCTCATAAATCTCCTCCAAGGAGGTGTTGCTGGTTTTCCTGTTGGAGGGAAGGTGCTCGGGGGAGCGCAGGAGCACTGCAGTGCTGCTGAGCAAAAAGTCAAACTGCAAATCCTGGCTCCTCTGTCAACTCCCAGCTGGAACATAAAATGAGCCACAAACACTTCTGCTGTCCCCAAACGACATGGCACAGCTTGGGTTTGTGCTTCCATGTCCTTTTTGCTACAAAACGAGGGGGATTGCCCCGACTCTGCTTCCTGAGGATGGGTTTTGGGACGTGTTAACCCTTGGAGCAGCTCAGCCCTTGTTGAGACACAACAGATTGGCCAGTGCCAAAACCACATTGGCACATGTGCTGATAATTAGACAAAGTGGGCATTCAAAGGGGCGGGGAGGGTGTTTAGCATCCTCCCAGAGACAAGTCCTGCAAAGTGCCTGCAGCAGCATCAGACAGAGGAGGCACGGCAGCCAGCAGCAGTGCCAAGAGACAGATTCCAGAATTCCAGCTCTCTGGCATGGCTGACAGCCCAGAAGATACTGCAGCCCCTCTCTGGAAGCTGGCTGAGGAGGCAGGAAAGCACAGCTAAAGCTTTGACAGTCTGCCACCTTCATTGTGCACACAGTGCTCCTGTGGGCTGCTCAGAGGTCTGGGGACACGCAGTGTGAGCCCCCGTGTGACCAGCCTGGCTGGGATGCTCTGGGGACTCTTACTGCTACAGAAGGGACCTGTGGGGAAAACTCTGCTGGAACTGGGACAAGAGGGGGTGGCAGAATGTACCCAGGGACAGCTGTGTGCACCTATCTGTGGATAAATGCATGGGCAGGTCCGAATCCTGATTGTAGAATTACAGAATCATAGAATGGTTTGGGGTGGAAGAGACCCTTTAAAGGTCACATAGTCCAGCTCCCCTGCAATGATCAGGGTCAGGGCCTGATTTTAGCAATGTTAATGAACTCAGGGCTGCTCATCAGATCCATCATAATTTTTGTGCTTTAGGGGCATTATTGTCACCCTTAGGAGCTTCAGGAAGAGCCTAGCCCCATCACCCTGAGTGCCCTCCCAACACCAAACCAGAAGGCAGAATCACTCCACAGGAGCACCCAGCTCATCCCAATCTCCCTGGCCCACCCCAGGATTACCTCAGAACAAGGTAAAACCCAGTAAATTAACGATTTCCCTGAACCATCTTTCTCGGAGGAACCTCCACTCACCATCCTTCACAACCAACAGACATCCCGTAACATTTTTCACCTCTCCTGTCAGGAGGGGATGCCCCGTTCTCTCCAGCTGACTCATGAACCAGCCCCACCATCCATCAAACCCCAGCAGCCATCCCCACTCGGTGATTTCACTTTTTGGGTGTATTCCACATGATTTTGGGTCCCATCTGTCAGGCCCTCAAACATCTGCAGGCGTTTAGGAGAGCAGAGCTCAACACTTGGCTCTGGGCTCTGGAGGTGGCACCAATGGCAAGCACAGTGTGGGCAACATCTGCTAACCCAGCCCTTCTCCCCACTGCATACCAAAGTGTGCTGAAGGACAAAGAGTATTTTCTCCATATTTTTAAGCTGTTTTAACAGACCAGGGCTTTGATCCCAACTGCTGGGTCAAATTAAAAGAAAGTCAGAAAGAAAGCGCCCCATGTAAAGGTCAGGCTTTACCTCCATCAAACCCCAGCAGCCATCCCCACTCAGTGATTTCACTGTTTGGGTGTATTCCACACGATTTTGGGTCCCATCTGTCAGGCTCTCAAACATCTGCAGGCATTTAGGAGAGCAGAGCCCAACACTTGGCTCTGGAGATGGCACCAATGGCAGGCAACATCTGCTAACCCAGCCCTTCACCCAGCCCTTCTCCCCACTGCATACTAAAGCGTGCTGAAGGACAAACAGGATTTTTTCCATATTTTTAGGCTGTTTCAACGTACCAGGGCTTTGATCCCAGCTGCTGGGTCAAATTAAAAGAAAGTCAGAAAGCTCCAGGTCAGGCTTTACCTCTAACGACTCGCAGAACACACTGACATATGGTGAGGAAACAGAAAACATGGGTTTGCTGGGGTTTGGGGGGGTTGAATTCTTGCATAATTTGAGCAACATTAAGGGCATTACATGTGGTTTGTTGCTGTTATATCCTGCAGCCATGGAATGGTGTTGGTTGGGGTTTTTTTTTAGTTTCCTCACAGGCCTTTGCACGAGCTCCAGGAACCAACTGTTGCTGAGCGAACTTTTGAACCTCTGCAAAAGCACAATGTGTTAAATTGCTAGAAAAGGGGGAAAACAAATGTATGATGTTCTGTGACATCCACAATCTGCAAAGCTTCACTGCTTTGGACTTCCCAAGGAGAAGAAAGGGATAACTGAGACATTTTTTGCTTTAAACAATCATGAGCACAGTAATAGATCAAGGCTTTAAGGCAACTCAAAAGCCTTCAATACTTCATCTATGAGTTGTTTAATAAAAGAGAGTCAATTAATTTGACCAACTTAGGAAATTGGGCAAAGGCCACCCTTGCATGGAAAGAGACCAGCCACGAGTATGGGTGGGGAAAAATCCCAGCATAAAGCTAAAAATGCCCTCAAGCCCCCCCAGCCTGTTGGGTGGAGACCTGCCCCACAAAGTGAAGCAGCTTTTGCACGCTGCTTTCAACAGACTTGAATAACTCCATCACTCCCCTATTTCACGGGGCACAGAGAAAAAAAAACCCTCTCCAAGTTGAGAAGAAAAGCAGCTCCCCACCCTCAAGAGGGGGAGACGGGGAAGGCTGTCTGCTCCCTCCCAGCCTCTCACCCCCACGTCCCGCTTTGCAAACAAACCCAAACTCGCTGCCTTTCCAACAGCTGCTCCCAGTCTGCCCGGCTCCCACATGGCACAAGCCCCCCAGCCTTCTGTGCAGCCCCGGCACGCTGCCAGCTCCCACCAGCGCCGGCATTCCCCGAGCTCCAGGACAAGGAAGGGAGGGGGATGCTTCAGTGTTTGACTGCTGGTGGGTTTGTTACAGGATGGCCTCTCCAAGACAAGATTTGGGAAGTGATGGGGTCTCTAGTGTTGAGATGACTCCGAGGTGTTGGAAAGTCTCTTTTTCTCAGTCTTGAGACCAAAGAAGAAGACAGGATTCCTTGGCTTTCTCAAGGTTATTTTCTCTTATCTATAAGATTCTCTCTCTGACCTGCTGAGATCTGTCCAGCAGGTTGGGTTGTGGCACAGTCCCTGCCCTTGGGGTGGTGTTGGCTTTTTATACTAAAAACTACTTGTACATTATTTACAATAATTTTCCAATACCTATCACCTATGTTAGACACTCTGTCTCTACTCTAAACCAATCCAAAAGTACCAACATCACAGCAGAAGATGGAGGACAAGAAGGAGAAGGAGAAGGACAGGACATGCTCATATTCCTCCATCTTACCTTCTGAACCCCCATTCTAAAATCCCAAAATTCTACTTTTTCACCCTATGACAAATTCACTATCATTCTACTCAAACCCTTGTGGTTTGTAACTCCTCACACAAAGTTGGTAATTGTTTCCACGGGTTAAAATGGAAGACACAGGTGTTTTTGACTCCTTGACAAGGACTCTGAGCCCATTGCCAGGGTCTCAGGCCCTCCAGGGCAGCCAGAGGAATGTCCTGGGTTCTGACAGAGAATGAAAGGATTTCCTGCCCGCTCTCCATGGAGCTTTCAAAGCACCCATGTGCCCCCAGCACAGCAGCTCGTAAATGCACATTTGATCCCCCAAGGTACTGCTGGCTTTCATCTCCCACAGAATTCAGGGCTCACCAGAAGAGGGGTCCCAGGTGGGAGAAGAATTTGACAGATGCTTGCAAAGGATTAAGAGTTTCCAGTAGCACTGATGGGGACACGAGCAGAGGGGGAAGCTGTATTCAAGCTGCAGCAAGAAAGCACCTCAGTAAGTGGATTAGAGGAGTGTTATCATCCAGCACGAGCCTCTCCTGGCAGGCATGGTACAATATTAGAATAATCTGGGCACCTGGTGCAGCAGCAGCTCTGCAATGAGATTAATGGACCTGCTGATGGGCAAGGAAAACTTTGGGGAACAATCTGCCCTGCTGCTTCTTTCAATTCCCCCCGGCCGTGGCAGAAGGGGGAAGAATAGGTCTGGATTCAAGAGGAATTTAGGGTCGTACATTGGTATTTCCCATGCAAAGCTGGAGAGGCTGGAGAGGCTGGGAAGATGCTCAGAAGCGCTTCACTACAGGATTTAACCTCCCTGCCTTGAGGGAGTGTGGTGTGGAGTGGCTGTGCACACATTGAACGCCACGGTCATTCCCAGGATCAAACACCCTGGTTACAAGCCCAGGAAAACCTCTCTTGTTGGTCTTAATTTTGGTCAGGGTTAATCCACACCACTTGTCTCCTGAGCTTTTCTTACTTAAATGAAAGCCTAGTGAAGGGAAATGGGTCAGGTAAAACAAAACAACTTGCTTGACCTGAAACAAAACATATTTTTTCCGTCTTCTGTTCTTAGTCTTTTATTATTATCATCAAAACCAATGTCACCACCATGCTGATGTTAATCAATAATATTACAGTTGGCTGTTTTGTTTCAGTGAATTTTGAAGATAAGCTCGGTTCCCAGAGGAACAATTCACAAGTTTCATTTCAAAACCCTAAACCCACAACATTTTCCAAATTCCTATCCAAGCCTTGCTTACAGATTGCTTTCATTGAAAAAAAAAATCAAAAATTGCCTTGAATTTGATACAAGTTTTCAGTTAGCATCACCCTGCACTTTTTGGTGATTAAAATAACCAGGAAAAAGAGCTTGCAGCAGCAATTCCACACTCCATGGAATGAAGTGGGATCTCGCAGCAGCAATTCCACACTCCATGGAATGAAGTGGGATCTCCCAGCCTGCTCCAGCGGGGTTGTGCAGAGCACAGCCCTTCCCGGATGTGTTGGATTTACAGCTGATCCCTACACGTGCCTGGGAGCTGCTCAGGGTTTCTGGGTGGATGGCAGCCAGACCAGAGAGGCTTTGCAGTGGTTCTGCTCCTTCCCAAAGGAGAGAAACCCACTGCAGATTTATATACAGGGGAAAAAACCAAAAGACCAAACCCAAACAAAAAAACCACAGCACATGAAAACCTCAAACCTCAAACACCACCTGGACAAGAACTCTAAGTAGGAAAATGAATATAAATGCCCAAAAATCCAGATGCAGCAGAGCTTTAACCTGAAGGCAACTCTCTTAATTCAGCACAGCAAATTCCTTCAATGTGTAGCACTGGTGACAGCTCGTGCTGTTACCCACCCGAGGACACACAGCCAGACAAGTGCTGGCACTTTGGAAGGTGCCACTGTTTTCACCAAGCCATGACCATCTGGGCTGTTGGATACACTTTTTTTTTCAGATATGTTGTGCTTATTCATGTGGTACCTAAGCCCTGAGCAGGTAAATCAGTCAGAGACAGATATTTTCCCTTCTCAGTCTGGTTTTGAGCATCCCTAACTGGGGTGGGACGAGCTCTGAAGGGCAAATCAGTTTTAGTTTGGAGGATGAATGACACCAGGACACTACTGCGTAATTAGAAGTGTCTCAAGCAGATGCAAGTGAAGCTAATCAAGCACTGCTTCACAAGAGTGATCATCAGCCTCATAATTATTATTATTCAATTCCCAGGAGGCAGAGACAAGGGGACTTCTCCTTCACATGACGTGTCGCACAAAGGCAAATCAAAAATCAGAGTCCCTGCTCAAAACTGCTCCTGACTTTGGTCGTGTGCACCTCCCACTCACCGGCCCAGCCCATCCTGAGCCAGCTCATCCCTGTCTGGGGGGAAAAAGCCAGGAAAAGCAGCTGGGACCCCTTTCAGGTAGCAGGGTGAGATGGAGGCAAGGTGTTATCAGGTGCCTGAGGCTGCCTGTGTCTCAGCCCTGTGTGGCTGTGATGTCAAAAGCAGATGGCTCTGTCGTCAGGGGGGAGGTGGGGCTGCACAGCAGATGGGCACTTCACAGACAAAGATCCCTCTCATGCAAATTGCCCCCGATGATAATTTAAAAAAGAAAAAAAAAAAGATTACACAGAGAGAGAGAGAGAGAGAGAGAACTGGAGAAAACATCTGATGTGTGAGCAGTAGAGTCTCTAAATAGAATATTTTCCCATTTTCCCATGAAGCATCAGGAGGTTCTTAAGCTCCAAAGTGTTCATTTAACTCCTCGAGGCTCTGGTCTCTCATTTCCCTTGCACTTTGCTGTCCTAGCACACCACAGCACACCCCAAACTGCTGCCGCTGGGTTTATTTCTAGAAAGCCAAACCTTGTGCAAGTGTTTACACACAGAACTTAATACAGCACAGATTATTTTGTTAAAGGAAATTCCATCCCAAGTGGGATGTTCTCGAGTTCTTTAAGTTTTTAAAATCAGACAATAGTTGTTGGAGCCCTGATTGCTGAGAATTTTAAACTTCCTGTGCTAACAAGCACTGACCCCCAAGAAAACACTGCATTGACCTGAGGCTGTGGAAAAAGATTCCAAAATTAAATTATAGAGCTAGGATAATGGGTGTATAGTTTAAATTGAAGTGTGTACTATCACATGGT
Organism: Melozone crissalis; assembly: GCF_028551555.1. Lineage (NCBI taxonomy): Eukaryota > Metazoa > Chordata > Aves > Passeriformes > Passerellidae > Melozone > Melozone crissalis. The sequence continues at coordinate 2,599,321 of NW_026535887.1, forward strand.
GGAAAACTTAGAGTTTAAACAGTTTAAACAATTTATTTTGTAAAATCTTCCATCTCAAATGCCTCCCGGGGATTTAGAGCCAATGCACATCCAGGGTTAGAAATCAACCAGTGTGCACCAGTATGCCAAGTTTATACTTCAGATGGACACACTGTGATTTCAAACAGCATAATCAGTTATTTCCTCCTCTTGGAGCACCACAGAGAAAGAGAGAGAGAGAAAGATAAGATAGGTAGGTAGGTAGATAGATAGATAGATAGATAGATAGATAGATAGGAAAGTTCTTAAAATCAGACAATTGTTTGATCTTCAAGATCATCTTATTCCACCCCCTGCCATGTGCAGGGACACCTTCTACCATCCCAGGTTGTTTCAAGCCCCATCCAGCCTGGCCTGGGACACTTCCAGGGGCAGCCACAACTTTTCTGAGCACCCTGTGCCAGGGCCTCACCACCCTCACAAGTATTTCTGGTTAATAACCAATCTGAATCTCTCATCTCCTAGTTTAAAACACTCAAAACACCCTTTAAAACCTTAAAACACCCTTGTTCTGTCCATACATGCCCATGTAAAACTTTCAGTCAAGTTCACTCCCAGTTTACAGCAGTGATGAGTGAGGGGAGAACCCAGCTCATATCTGAGAATATCAAGATTGGTATAAATTAGAGAGTACAGAAAATCCCTTAATCCATTAAAGAAATGCAGCTGATTTCAGGGTGAGACACAGCAGCAATGGAAAGTTTATTCAGCCTCTGAAACTCTCACAGATGTTCCCAAGGTGCCTAAATGAGCAGTGAACATGGGGAAAGTGAATATGCAAACAAAGCCACAGCTTCAAACCAAGAGACACCATCAAAGAACAGAATCAAGGAGTCATTAAAGCCAGAAAAGATCATTGAGTTCAACCAGTCTGTCACTGTTATCTTCAGCACTAAACCACGTCCCTAAGCAATACATTTACTCATTTTTGGGAGATTTCCGGGGGCAGTGATTCCACCACTTCCCTGGGCAGCTTGTTCCCATGTCTGACAATCTTTTCCATGAAGAATTTTTTTTCCTAATATCCAATCTAAACCTCAGCTGGCTCAGTGAAGCCATTCCCTCCAGTCCTATCACTTGTTACCTGGGAAACAAGAGCAACCCCCAGCTCTCTACAACATCAGGGAGCTGTGGAGAGCAAAATGTCAGGAGGAACAGGTGTATTTCAACCTCCACCAAACAAACAAAATATGTTAAACACAATTCTCCATCCACAGGCATGGGGAGCTCTAAATAATGGATGTGAGATCCATTTCTCCCAAATTAGAGCACAATCCATCTCCAGTGTGGTGATGCAGACAGGGGGGCTCAGGATGTTGGATTAAGCCCAATCAACAAAATCATAGAAAACATAAACCATCTACAGCCTAGACTTCCTTCTCTTTCAATAGTTCCAAAAAACTAACCTCTTGTTGTCATCAACTTAACAGAATATTTTTTTAACATTCCACTGCATCCAGAGGATGCTCCTCAATTTACCTTTCCAGTTCCAACCACCAGTAGGAAAGAACCACAACTCTTCAAAAAAACCCAAAACACATCATTATACTCCAAAAAACCCATACATATTTACACAGAAACACACATACATATTTACATACAAACATACACACATATTTACATACACATATATTTACATGCACATACATATTGACATACAAATATACACACATATTTACATACACATTTATTGCATATATTTGCATACATATTTACATACAAACATACATATATATACAGACATACACATATACTTACATACAAACATACACGTATATTTACATGCACATACATATTTACATACAAATATACACACATATTTACATGCACATACATATTTACATACAAACATACACACATATTTACATACACTTAGATACTATATAAACATTCTATCAACACTTAAGAATTTTCTACAAATCTATTTTTCCCCACAAATAGATTTTCTACGAATCTAGTTCCCCAAATCTAATGCCCCCAGAGAGCATTTTTGGGGTGTCAGAGGAATGCAGCTGATGGAGGTGGGGAGCTGCTGTTGCACAGGCAATGGGGATTGGTCTCCCTAAGGGCTTGGGCAGCCCTGCTCTCCAGAGGCGGTGACAACTGAAAAGTAGAGATGGGACAACCTCTCGCTCTCAGAAGAGCCTGAGAGGCCAACAAACCACCCTGACATGATGGGTTTTGATCCACCTCTGAGCAGTGGGGAGTCAAAGCCAGGAGCTCCAGGGAGCATCCCACATTCCCAGACCCTTTTAATCCCCCTGGCCATGAGATTGCTGGCCGCATGGCAGCCTGCACTCCTGCCCTGCCAGCACCAAGGAGGATGGAAGGACAGGAGAGTGGGAAGAGGGATGGATAAAATCCATCAGGTGATGCTGGAATTTTGAATGCTTTGCTGGCCAAATCACTCAAGCTGCTGAATGCAGAGGGAAGATCAGCCCTGCTGACCAAGAGCCTGGATGATACCAAATATTACTGGCCTGAATCACCACTCATTTCTTTCCCTGCCACCTCTGTGTCAATGAAGCCAGACCAGTGACATGAGAGGTTATGGCCAGCAGAGGTGCAGGTCCATCCTTCCCATGTTACCCATAGTCACTGCTCAGGGGTTAATGCAGGTTCAGGTCAGATTTCTGTCCCAGATGAATGAACTCATGGGCATAAAAACACACACAGAGTGATTTAGGATATCACACCAGCCCCCTCCCAGCCCCTGCTGCCACCATTGGCTGTGCTTTGGGCTCCCAGTGGCATCGACAGCCACGGGATGAAAATGAAACCAGCACCACTCTGTGGCTTCCAGTTTGCAGCAGGCTGGTGTCCAGCTGGCCTGGAGCATCAAGAGGGTGAGACCAGAAGACCAATTGCTTGGTGACCAATTGCTTGGTGACCAGTTGCAGAAGATGGCAAAGGTGGAACCTTGGTTTGGCTGGAAGGGGTCAAAGCAATTGGTCACCAAGCCTGGGTGGACCAACCTTCAGGGCACAGACCTTGAGTCCCTGCAGAGATATTCAAACCACCAGCCCCGAGTGGTTTGAATATCTCTGTGGAGATTTCCCCCTCCACTGTAGCCAAATCCAGCTTTTCACTACAACAATCACACAGAATCACAGAATATTCTTAGCTGGAAGGAACCCATAGGGATCATCGAGTCCAGCTCTTAAATGAGTCCATATGGGGACCAAACCTTAAATCTTGGCATTATTAGCACCATCCTCCAACTAATTGAGCTGATCTCAGGGTCTTCTTCAGCTGTGACTCAGCCTGAAGTCATGTCTAAAGATTTGTCTTCTCAGAAGAAAATAGTAAGGACTAACTCTGAGAAGTTCAGCTCACAGACAGCAGCAGATTGGTGGCAGTTTGGATGGTGGATTTTGGTGCAGAACATCAACTCTGCAGGGCCAGAAAAATAGTCTGATTCATCATTGAAAGCTCCTCAAAACTGAAAGATTGGAGGTTTTGGGGCTCTGCTTTGAATCCATCATAATCAATATCAAGTCTAACAGAGATAATTTTTGTTTCAAACACAAGTTGGTTCAAATAGGAGGCCCTAAAAGCTGTATAAATTATTAGTTTTTACTTTTCCAACACCACTTTTTCTTTTCCTTTCTGAGATCTGACAGCCCCTTTCACAAAAAATGATCCTAGCATAGAAAAATGAAGTCAAAACCAGGCTTGTGACTGCTTTTACCCCACTGAGCTTTAGTTAGTCACAATCTTGAGCTGGAAATTGTCATCTCAGGCTTCCATCCAGTCAACAGGAAAAAGACAGATCCCTTGCCAGGGCAAATGAGATCTGAATTACCTTCTAGAGACTGTAACCACAGAGTAATTGGTGCATTGACTTAACCGGTTATTTTTAAGTCATTTCTAGCAGCTGGACAATGGGAAATAATTTCACCCTCATGGGATCCAGCTGTACAGCCTCTTGTTCCTTCTAAAGCAAGAATCTGGCTGTTGGCAGCTCTTTTGGAAGGGGTCATTCTGGGACAAGTCATCTCTGCTGCTTCCCCAGGATCTCTAATTAGAGAAGGGTCAGCCCTGTGCTGGCCACCTTTGAAAACCCTGCCACAACATTTTACCCAGTGTGTTAACAACCACCTCACATTTAAAACAACAGTAATCCACTGAAATGCCCACTCAGTTGTCAGAACCCAGGAAATTCCTCTGGGTTCCCTGGAGCACTTGAGCCCCCATCAGGGGGCTCAGAGACCTTGGCACAGAGCCCAGGACACCTGTGACTTTGATTTAGCCCTTGGAAAAAAACAATAACCAACCTTGTATGAAGAATTAGAAGACACAAAATTTTGAGTAGAATGATAGTGAATTTATCACGGGGTGAAAAATAGATTTTTGGAGTTTTTAGCATGAGAGTTCAGAGAACAAGTTAGAAGAATCTGGGCATGTCCAGCCTTTCTCCTTCTTGTTCTTGGCCTCAGTCTTCTGGGTGATGTTGGCACTTTTAGATTAGTTTAAAGTAGAAGCTCACTGTCTAACATAGGTGATAAGTATTAGAAGGTAATTGTAAATATTGTACACGTAGTTTTTAGCATAAAAAGATAACACCACCTCTCAGGCAGGCAAAGTGCCTCTGTCTTGCTGAGCACACCTTAGCAAGACAGGAGAAAGAATTTTATAAATAAGATACAATAAACAATCTTGAGACTGAGAAATGAAAAGTTCTGACTCCTTCTTTGACTGCCAAGCTGGGAAAAAAAACTTTCTGATGTATCTCGAGGTCCTTCTGACCAACCAGAGATCCTGAGACTCAGCAGCCTCATGGCAATGAGTGCGCTGAGAGCATGCCCAGGCAGCAGGGATAGAGATACTCTTCTCACCATTCAAAGATCTCACCTCTCCAAAAATTAACCCTTGAAGGATGGAGCTAAAAAATCACCTACAAACAAACTAAATTTCCCCTTCTCTTCAGGATTATTCCATGTTTTAGCTTTGCCTGCAGTCCTGCTCATCTCATGCCTGGCGTCAACTACCAGATTTTATTAAGAATTATTTTCACTCGTATGAGAACGCATCCAAAATGCCTTACACAAAGCCAACTTCACCTGCGTGTCTGTAAAAAAGCTGCCCCTATAGAAATGTGAGCCCAAGAGTTGCCTTTATCCAGTTGCTAATGGATGTTTAGCGTGTGAGAATCCGTATCTGGCGAATTTTGAACATAATAAGCTTTCTGTGAGCTTTTCATATAAGAGATATCGACTGGAAGTAATTCAGAGAAGTTATTCAGCAATTGCTTGGCACAACAAAAGAGCTTGAAGCAGATTTACTGCCAGTTGACAGCCTGCATGCCACACTGGTGCAGCTGCCCACTCCTCCAGGAAAATTCCTGACGTGCTGTCGGATTGGGCTGGCCTAGCCCACCAAGATACCTTCAGAGAGGAAACAACTGGATTTTAACCAGCAAAAACCATCCCAGCTGAACCAGAAAACCCAGCTGTCACCTCTGGAGCCAATAACCTGACTGTTTTATTAATGCATGTGTAGGATCTGCAGGCTGTGGGTGTTGGAAGGAGAAATTCACAGTGAAGATGGTCTCGAAATCCATGCAGGGAAGCCAGCAACACTCACACAGGGACAGACACACTGCAAGATAATTTATTTCTCTCCCCATCATCTGTCATTTGGATACACACATACTATCCTCCAGGCTTGCTCCCTACGTCAAGCAGCACTCCGGCTGCCTCAGTGCAAGATTTGGCTACTTTTACACCCTGCCAGGGGTATCTGATTCCAGTATCTCATTCCCTGGCAGCTTTGAAGTGTCACAGTGTACTGGCTGCAGCCGTTTGGAGCAGGTGCAGCCTCACTGTGGCTTTACAAGGATGCATTTTTTGCCTCTTTGCTCTCTGTGACTCGGTGCTTCACATCTGAAGTGTTTGTGGGCTCCTTGCCAGGGCATTGCTTTCAGCCTGGATCCTGCTTGAGTGTCCCTTGTTTTCCTGCCTCCTGCCAGCAAGTGCCATTTTTTTTTTCCTTTTGAAAAGTCTTCACTGCAGCAAGTGGGAGAGGGCGTAGACTCAGCAAAGTGTGCACAGGAAAAGGCAGAGGGGGGGGAAAAGGGGAACAGAGGTTCCAGTCTCAGCTCCTACTTCTTGTGTGAGTTGGAGATGAAAGGAGATAAACCCAACGGAGTGGTTTGATTATCACAGGGGCAGAGGGGAAGATGAGAGATGGAGGATCTCCCCTCCTTCACCGCCTGCAGGGCATCTCTTCCCCAACCCCTCATCTCAGCTGGGCAACCCACCTGGTTTGGAGCAGGAGAAAAACATTCCGTAAGGATGGTGTGTCACAGACAACTTTTATGAAAAATCCTTTCCTTAGGATTTTTCCTCCTGAGAAGCTGAAAGGCCTCAGGAACAAAATGTAAACAATGGTTATCTGCTGCTGTGGAATGCAACAGGTGCATCTCTGATTGGTATAGAGTTGTTTCTAATTAATGGCCAATCACAGCCCAGCTGGCTCTCACAGAGAGTCTGAGACAGAGCCTTTGTTATCATTCTTTCCTATTCTATTCTTAGCTAGCCTTCTGATGAAATCTTTTCTTCTATTCTTTTGGTATAGTTTTAATGTAATATATATCATAAAATAATAAATCAGCCTTCTGAAACATGGAGTCAGATCCTCATCTCTTCCCTCATCCTGAGACCCCTGTGAACATGGTCACAATGGTATGGCAGAGCAAAGGACCTACAGAAGGCCAAGGAAGGGGGGAAAGGTAAAAACAGCATCAAAAAGAGGAGGAAAGAATAAAAGCACTTCTTTGCTGATCCACAGCTGAGCTGGGCAAAGTTAGACACGATAAATAATGCTGACATTACAAAGCTCTAGTTAATTCATTTTTCTACTTGTCACCCCTTTGGATAATTGGCCTCTACAACAAATGGTGGGGAAGGAGGTTGGCTTCTTTTTGTCTCTTTCTTTTTATTTTTTTTCCCTTCCTGAGAGGTACAGCTAGGATTAGGCGGTGTGCTACAGCACTGATAAAATAAAGAGAATGATCCAAAACACTCCAACTTTAATCCAGAGGGGTCACCAGTGAATAGCAGCAGTGCTGGGGGATGAAGTGAGACCTGGTTGTCTCTATGGCAACTAAACCATCACGGAGCAAGGACTGACCTGGAGCCTTCCAGAGAGTTTGGCTACATCCAAGGCACTGTCTGGTGTGAGCTATTCCCTGTCTGCTCTCCTGATTCCAGGGAGGTTTTCACGGCAGGTCGGAGTTTATTTGGAATTCCTGGAATCACTGAACCATTTGGGTTGGAAGGGACATTTAAAGGTCATCTTGTCCCCTTTCAATCAGCAGGGACAAATTCAACTAGAGCAGGTTGCTCAGAGTCCCATCCAACCTGACTCAAATATTTCCAGGCTTCTCAATTCTCCAGCTTCTGGATTCAAGTGATTCATTTGTAATCCCAAAGTTGGCTTCTTCATGTAAAAGGAAATTCTGAGTTCTTGGGAGGGTGAGGCCTCAAAATACAACCTCAACTACTTCAAACTGAGCAGGGCCAGTCTTGAAGCAGCTACCCATTTAATGGACACCACCAAACAGAAAGCACTGCCTCGAGGGCTTGCAGAATACAAGGAGAATCCAAGATAAAGAAAGGAGGCTGGAAATCAGCCACAAACACAGAGAAACTGTAAGACAACCAAAAAAGTTCAAATTTATGACAATTTTTAAATGTGATGGTTCCTGATGCTTGACTCAGGATTTCAGAACCTGAGGGACTGCAGAGCAGATGGCCCCAAATGGCCACTGGCTTTCAGTGCTGCTTTTTCACTCCATGAAAGGTTCAAAACGTGGCTTTGAACATCTTCCTTCCTATCAACCACAATATTGTCTCTTAACATCCAATCTAGCCCTGCCCTCTGTCAGTCTGAAGCTATTCCCTCTTGTCCTGCCTCTCCAGACCTTTGTCCAAAGTCCCTCTCCAGCTGTCTTGGAGCAGGTCAGGCTTTGCTCCTGGGCTGCATTCACAAGCCTTGGGAAAACACAGGTAAATAAAGGAGAGAGAAAATACCCAGCACCAGGGCTGGGAACGGAAATTTCCCAAATCGTGTCACCTTTTCCCATGGAAAAGCACCCCAAAGCCTGGGTGGGGTGGACAGAGCAGTGCAGGCAAGGGGCATAGGACACACCAACATCAGTTGTGCTGCTGCACAAAGTTTTAGAAACGAGGAGGGAGTGCAATTTCCTGACATGTGAGGCTCTCAGTGCACAGCATTTGGAAATAAATCCATTTCCTCATTGCTTCTCATGTTCTTCTATCTTGCCTCAATAAGCCAGAGACATTTAAGGAACTTTAGGAACCTTTCAAGAAGTTTGTAAAGTAATTTATTGGGACAAGGATTCTTGCCCTCTATGAAACTGGATGACTGAGTCACTCTGGGCTTAAATGTGCAGAGCACAGAAGGAGCCATAAAAACCTTGAAAAGAATCCTGAACAGCTCCAGTATGCATTAAAAAAAAATCACATTTTTATATCTAGCATTTAAATGCTTCTAGGATTAGAAATAAATATGACACTTCCTAATGCAGACCCAGTCCCTTGGATCAGAGAACTTCCACTTCTTCACCTCGCTTATAAAGACATTTTTAGGCCCAAGAAATTTTGGAAACTTGCCTGTCCTGAGCTATGGGAAGGATTAGGCAAGGAATTGAAACTGCAGAATTTGGGGCAGAGATGGGAAGTACAAACCTTGGCAGAATAATGTCATTTTTCTGTGTCCTTGGTTATGACCGTGCTCACAGGGGTTCTTGGATGAGGGAAGAGACGAAGGATCTGACTCCATGTTTCAGAAGGCTGATTTATTATTTTATGATATATATTACATTAAAACTATACTAAAAGAATAGAAGAAAAGGTTTCATCAGAAGGCTAGCTAAGAATAGAATAGGAAAGAATGATAACAAATGTTTGTGGCTCGGGCTCTGTGTCCAATACAGCTGGGTTGTGATTGGCCATTAATTCAAAACAACCACATGAGGCCAATCAAAGATGCACCTGTTGCATTCCACAGCATCAGACAACCATTGTTTATATTTTGCTCCTGAGGCCTCTCAGCTTCTCAGGAGGAAAATTCCTAAGGAAAGGATTTTTCATAAAAGTTGTCTGCGACACTTGGTCGCTGAGGATGCACAAGAGTTTGGGGGGTCAGAGTGAATTGAGGGACATGGATGAAGAGGAGGGGCCAGCTGAGCATTCCATGGCCACGAGGAGTGGTGCAATCAAATCCCACATGCTCCATGAGATCTGGCTTGGGGTCACCATCAGCAGGGAAGGCTTTGGGATGAAGAAGATGACAGCTCCGTTCCTGTCACCACCTCCTGCACTACCCCAACCCTTCCTTCCTTTACTGCCTGCCAGCTCTCCGTCCCCCTTCAATCCCAAACATTCAATCCAAAGCATCCATCCCCCACCCTGTTGCCCCCATCCATCCCTGCAGGATGGATGAGGCTTGGGGTCTGAGATCTGGCATGGGGTCACCGTCAACAGGGAAGGCTTTGGGATGAAGAAGACGACAGCTCCATGCCCATCACCATCTCCCGCCCTACTCCAACCCTTCCCTTGCTCACTGCCTGCCAGCTCTCCCTCCCCCCTCAATCCCAAACACCCAATCCCAGGCATCCATCCCCCACCCTTCTGCCCCCATCCATCCCTGCAGGATGGATGAGCTTGCCAGAGCAATCTGGCCCTGGCTGGAGGAGCTGCCGAGCAGCCAGAGCGAGCGCGGCAATCGATTGGACACGGGACATTTACGGAGCTTTGTCAGGCTGAGCACACGTCAGGATTAGGGCAGTAACAAAGCTCCCTTAACCCACCAGCTTGCCCCTAGGTGGATGGGGGGACAGGGCTGGGCTGGGCAGGAACAGGGATAAAGGGGTGGCAGCGTGAAGTCGCCTTCCGTACAAAGGAGCGGAGGAATAAGAGGTGCCAGAGACACAAAACTGCCACCTGGGACTGCAAAGCCACAGCGCTGCTCATCAGGGCTCTGGGCCAAATTTCCTACCAGCATAAATCTGTTTGATGCCAAGAGAGTAGCCCAGAGATGGATTGGACCCGATGGGGAGGGTTTGTGGCCTTTGGTTCAGGCAGGAGAGCGGAGCTGTGCCAGCTGGGGTGTCAGACTGCTTGACTCAAGGGGGCTTAGGCACCTAAATCTACTAGGTGCTCCAAAAAAAAAAAGTGTTTTCTCTTATTTTAAGATCAAATCATTCCTTATTTCCCCTTTATTTCTTTTCCTGGAAGCAGCTCTGTTTACTATTGTTCTTAATCGAAAAATAACAGTAACAACTTGCGAGTACAAAGGGCCTTTTATGTTCCTGCAGAGGCTTTTATCTCCACGCATTTTAGTAAGTGCTACATCAAAATCACCCCGCCCACCCCCGAAATTCAGTCATCTGTGGGCTGCAGAGCAGCAGCTGGGTAAGTGTGTGCAGGAAAGCTGAGCAGGACAGCCAGGGCAGGGGAGCAGGGGGTGAGCTTGGAGCTGACAGCCCCCCTCCAAATCAAGAGGTACCTCAGAGCAGATGGGCTCTGCAAAGGGTTCAGCAGCCTGAAGCAGGTCCAAGAGGTTGTAGATTAAATATTACAAAAGAATTTCTCTGCTGGGAGAGTGGTGAAGCCCAGAGAAGCCCCTGCATCCCTGGAAGTGTCCAAGGCCAGGTTGGATAGAGCTTGGAGCAATCTGGGATAGTTGAAAGTGTCCCTACCCATGTCACTGGATGGTCTTGAAGGTCCCTTTCAGCCCAAACCATCCTGTGACTCTCTGATTCTAACCAGCATCTTGAAAAGATCAGATTCCCACCCAAACAAGCTCCCTCAAAGCATCTCCAGAACGGCCATTGCCTAAACATTGCAGTTTTTATCTCCTGAGAGCACTCTGCAGGGAAAGGAAGTCTCACCAAGCCTGTCAGATTTCAGGGAGCATTTGGACAGTGCTGGTTTAGTTTCAGGTAGATCTGTGAGGAGGAGGAGGAAATTGGACTTGATCTTTATGGTATTTTCCTACTTGAGATATTCTGTGATTCTATGAAGTGTTAATGCTGGAGCCTAAAGGAATCAGGGATTTATGAAGTTTATCACAGAGAACAAAATGTGGGACAATAATGAGGCTGTTGACAAGTTTTCTGTAATATCCTAAATTTATGGAAGAGAATTAACATCTCCCAAACAAGCCAAGGAAGAGAGCACCATGGGCTGCTAATGGACATTGCAATGTTGGCGTAGAGGGAGGGCACGGGGAGGTTTAGGAACAGAAACTCTGAAAGAGGATGGGGCCAGGGAAAGTTTTAGGGGTATGGATGGATAGAAAGAGCTGTGTCTCTGAAGCTGTCAGTGAAAGGCACCTGCAAAAAGCTTGTTCTGAAGGTCATATCCTGAGCTGGGGCTGAGTGATGGTCAAGGTAATGATTTTGACCATGGTGCCTAAGAAAAGTAAGGCACAGAAAACCTGAAAGGGAGACCTGAGCCTTTGCAGTTTGATATTCACTGCTTTTCATTACAGATTCCAACCTGGGATGCCTTTAGAGAGACTTCCCACAGCCAGCAAATGAAACAAGTGGAAAAGAGGCAACCTGCTGAGGTGAGCTGTCTCCTGGCCCTGCTTTGGAGAGAACCTTTCCCTTCCTAAAAAGGGAGCAGCCATGTGGAGCCCCGTTAGAAGAGAAAAAGGGGCCAATTCCCTCATATTAAGCCTGTTATTAGGCTCAGAATCAAATTAAACCACAGGACTTTTCACTAGCAAAGTGCTATTTTAAGGCTTATTAGACTATATTAGGATTGGCATAAATTTCCACTGACATAATATAGGCTTTTAATTGGATTTAAGGGCGAGGAGGCTGCATTAAACTAAAATCAGTCCTCACAGAGGGAAATTGGGTATTCTCCTCACAACTCCTCTCCTTTCCCTTGGCGTGGATCCCAAACAGCCGAGCAGGCTGGGGAACCCATTGAAATCCAGATGCAATTGCTTATAGGCTCCTATATCAATTTGATAAGCAAGCTGGCTGCCAGAACACAGCACTCACCACTGTTTGTTAGCCAAAGCCTAGCTGCCATGGCCAGAGCTCTGCTTCTCTGGCAGCCTGGGCAGAAAATGGCATTTTCTTGGCCACAGCCTGCCTGCCAGAACTTCATGTGAAGTATCTGCCCGTGCAAGGTTAGAACAACAAAAAATCTCAAAGCCAAGACCTTGACTTAACCTCCAGAGAGCTGAGAGCATCAGAGCCACAGGCAGTAATGAAAACATGACCCTGCTGGTCCCCCCCGTGCTGGGAGGGTGAGTCAGGAGACACTGCCACGACCTGGCTTGTTTCATGTGTCCCCTGATTAGACACGGGAGGGTCTCAGGAGCTCGGAGGTCAGGGGCTCTCTGTGACACGTCCCTCCCTCTCCCAAAAAAACCACTGAGAGCAGCCCTGAGACGTGCACAGACATGTGGAACGTGGTGGGTTTTGCACTCAGCAGTCCCTAGGCTGCTCTCCTCTGAAGGAGATGCTGGAGAAATTAGTAATTTTTGTTTTCTGTCTGCTCCTGAGTCACCCACCCCATGTGAAATATGAAAACTTGGGAAGGAGATAAAACTCACTTACATACTGGGTGGAGCACCCTCAGGTAACAGGAGCAGAGGCTGAGTGATCATCCATCCTGCACATTGAGAGATGTCCCTTATTTCACACCTAAATGTGCCAACACTGGTTCTACCAAAGGACATCTGAGCCCTTCTGAAGCCCCTGAGACACAGAGGAACCTTCCACCATGGAAATACCATTTTGTGCATCAGTACTGATGTTAGGAGCTTATCCACATCCTGGTGACATCCTGTGACAATTTTGTTGAACAATACAACCCATTTTTTACAACACCAACCACTCTGTCTGGCTGTGTCAGGGATGGGGTGCCCATAAAGTAGATCCTGCAAGGGGATAATGCCTCAGGTTTGGCTTTTATATTTTTCACATTCTGTGCTGCTTTAGTGTGTGGGTCTGGGCTTCACATTATGAGATGGTGAGCTCTGTGCTGAGAGCAGGGAGACAAAACAATTCCTGCTCCAGCTGGGCACCAAGGACAAATGACCCAAATCTCAGCCCAGGAGCACAAACCCCGTGGGCTGCAGAGAGAAAAACAAGCAGGGTGGGACTGCCTGGGCTAAAGCTGGAATGGGACAATGAACTGCAAGGTGCAAATGGAGCAGAACTGATCCCAGGGAGAGACCCCGGGAGCGTTCGTGCATTTTGAGGCCATTTTGGTTCATCTTGGGTGCAGCCCTGGCTGGGCTCTGGTGCTGCCCAAGGTGCATCCATGGAGGAGATCCTGTGAATAAATCCCTGCTTTATTCTGGAACTCTATCTCAGCCTTTAGAAGGCATCAGGGAAAGCAGTTAACTCCAGGTCCAGCAAACTTAAGGTTTTCCTGACAGGATGCTTCAAGATCCATTTTCCCAAGGAATGAAAGTTTCTAGAGAAGCTTTAGAGTCTTTCCTCTCCCAACCCATGACCTCTTAAGTTTTGGGGGTTGCTACTAAAGCTTCCTTTTTGAACTTCCCAGTCCATAATCCCTAGACAAACATGTTCATCATTAGTGGAATATTAGGAAAAGGAATGAGCTTTGTCCTTCTCTTCAAAGAAATTTCAAAGGATGCTCCCAGGTGGGGATGGGCATTTTTGTGAAGTAGATTTTAGGAGAAATTCTGTTATTTCACATTCCAGATATGGGTGCATTTGTCCATGCATGGGGTGTGTGTGTGTGTGTGGTGAGATCTGACATGTCACAGCTCTGCAGCTGCAGCCCATTAGCACAAGCATCGAGCTGCCCAAGAAGATTATGCTTTTCATCTGATGAAACAAACCTTATTCCTTCTCTAACAGCCTGGGGATTGCTTCAAGATGTATCTGGGGAGCTCAGACAGGCCAAATGGGGCTGATGGATCCAGGCTGGCAGCACAGCCCAGCAAGGCTCTGTGGCTCCCAACAGCCACAAACCTTTTGCTGTCACATCCCTTCCCAGTGGCCTGAATGGACATGGTTTTATCCATGCTGTCCTGGCTCCCTGACACTCACCCAGCCCAGTTTGAACTCTGTGGGACCTACCTGCCTCTCAGTGGTCAGCAAAACTACATGAGAGTAGCTGGAGCTGGACAAAAATATTTTATTGCTCTGAGATCTCAATCTTTGTGCTTGGCTTTAACCACATCCATTAGAAAAGCCAAGATAACTTTGTTGGGCAGTGCCCAGGGGAGCCAGAGGAAGGAAAAACAAAGCTGGGAACCCCAACTTGCTACTGAACATCAGGAATAAAGACGAATTTACTGGTTGAGAGTCACAGCTGTGAACTTGAGACTCAAAAGTCTCTCTCAGCAACCTCCACTATTCATTTACCTCACCAGCAACCAACACAGCAATGTTTGTAGTGCAGGCATCATGGAAAACATGCCCTTGCTTTGGAGAGTTATTTCTCAGTGGTTGTATTGTAGGGATCTTTTCCCATCAGTTTGGACTGAGAAAACCTTGTTTAAGAGTTTTTGGTGATCTGTGCCACTCTGCAAGTGAGCCATAGACAGGCCAAGGAATGGAGCTGCAATGCTTTAAAGCAGTTTCTGAAATAAGTGCCTCTGACATGGGCTCCTTTGGAAAAACACCATCCTGACAGGGCTGCTCTGGTCTCTGCCCTAGATGCTCCCACAGCCTTCTGGTCCAGTGGGAAACAGGTGATGGAAAAGGAGGAGAGAGCAGGAACTCGGAGCAAGCAGGAGCTGCCTCCTCAGGGCATTCCTATTTTTAATGCTCCACATGATTCTGCACTTTGTGGCTCCAGATGGGACCCAAATACCAATGGATCAGGAAAAATGCTGTCCTCAGGATATTCCTGAAGTAGCCAAACTCAGGGAAATTCTAGACAGAAGATGGATTTCCCTGCTGTAGAGAAACTGGGTCAAACATTTGAGCTTTTGGGTGCTGCCTATGGCCAATTCTTGCCCGAGGTGCCAGGACTGCCCAGTGCTGCCAGAAAGCCAAACCAAGAGGGGGAGATGATTTTCCAGGCAGCTTTAGAGATGCCTTACAGATGCCTTTCTCTTCTCCTCTGCCCTCAGGTATGATCTCAAGCCCTTCTTCAAGAGTCAAGAATGGATTTTCTCTGTTTTGCAGCTGAATTCTGCCTCAGCAGGAAAGCAGAGGCTGATTTTAGAGTCCCATTTCTGTCAGTCTGCAGGCAGCTCCCTCCTGAGACACAGAGGAGAAATCCCATGGCTTGGGGGTCTCTGCAGTCAGGATGACCCCAAGATGTGTTAGAAAGTCTCTTTTTTCAGCCCAGCAGCTGAAGAAGGAGTCAGAGCTCTTCTGTTCTGGTTTTCAAGGTTGTTTATTTGCTGTTATCCATAACATTCTTTTCCTGGCTTGCTGAGGTCCATTCAGCAGGTCAGTCAGTGGCACACTCCCCATCTTCAGGGCAGTTTTGTCTTTTTATACTAAAAACTACATGTACTTTATTTACAATTATTTTCCAATCCCTATCACCTATGTTAGACAGTCCATCTCTTACCTAGGTTTAAGGTTCATACCTTAAACCTATCCAAAAGTGCCACCATCACCCAGAACATGGAGGCCAAGAAGAAGGAGAAAGAAGGGCAAGGCACACCTAAATTCCTCTATTTTGGGACTCTGAGCTCTCATTCTAAAAACCCCAAAATTCTGCATTTCACCCTGTGACAAACTAACTATCATTCTACTTAAACTTTCATGTTATGGTGTTGACAGGGATCTCAGGTTGAGGGAAGAGGCGAGGATCTGACTCCATATTTCAAAAGGCTGATTTATTATTTTATGATATATATTATATTAAAACTATACTAAAAGAATAGAAGAAATTATTTCATCAGAAGGCTAGCTAAGAATAGAAAAGGAATGAATGATAACAAAGGTTTGTGGATCAGGCTCTCTGTCCTAGCCAGCTGACTGTAATTGGCCATTAATTACAAACATCCAACATGGGCCAATCCCAGATGCACCTGTTGCATTCCACAGCAGCAGATAATCACTGTTTACATTTTGTTCCTGAGGTCTCTCAGCTTCTCAGAAAGGAAAAATCCTAAAGAAAGGATTTTTCATACAAGATGTCTGTGACACTTTCATGGCTTGCAGATCCTCATACAAGGTTGGTAATTTTTTCCATGGGTCACAATTAAAGTCACAGGGGTCTTGGGTTTGGTGCCAAGGTCTCTGAGCCCCCTGACAGGGGTTTGGGCAATCCAGGGCAGCCAGAGGGATGTCCTGGTTCTGACAGAATATCAAGTCCCTTTTCTTGATATGGGGGATTTTGGGAATATTTCTTCCTGAGACACAGAGGACAAGTCCCATGGCTTGGGGCATTTAGAGTGAGACTGCCCAAAGCTCCAGGGAGTCTCTGTGGGGAGACAGCCCTGCCTCTGGAGAGCAGAGCAGCCCTAATCAGCCTTCCCTGTGTCTGATTCCTCTGATCCTCTGATTAAAGTATGTTCATATCATTTGCATTTGAATTTGCTTTTATCCAACCCCCCCTCCCCAATGCCAAAACATGTAGGCAGGCGGTTCAGGAGATGATGTGTTTATGTAACTGCAAACTAGGTTTATAGCAGTTTAATTAGTATTAATTAGTATTAATAACGTCACCTAAGCTTAATGATGCCAATTATAACACAGTAAATATTTCTTGTTGGATTACAAGTAGCAATATTGAAGGATGAACTTTCATGCTCGGTCAAACTTTCTAAACATATTATTTAAAAAGAGAGATAAGACAGTTTGCTTTCCACATGTGAATGGCTCTTTTAATCTCAAAAAAAAAAGGATAATTATTGCAAATAAATATTTGCAAGTGGGAAACATTGTCCCATTTGACAGCACCTCTCCTCTCTCTTCTTCTACAGAAAATTGGGAGGGGAGAGTGGGGTTGGCCAAGTGCACCAAGTGAAAATACCTCTTTAATACCCCAAAAGGTGATTATGAGCTGCTGGGATGCACAGAGGGGGAGAAAGGATCACAGATCTGCAAGGGAGGAAGATCAAGATTACATTAATCTGCTTAAGATGTGCTGTGTTCTTTGAGGAACTGTGGATGCAGAGGAGCCAGAGTCAGGAATGAGCCTCCAGGTCATCTGGGGTGGGACTTGCACTTTGGCCCCGAGGCAGCTTTGGAAGGTGGCAGATGGAAACAGTTAAGGCAACTGAGAGCTGTTTAAAACCCCATCAACAGCAGCCCATCTCTCCCCTGACCATGTAGGATTATCCTTGGTGCTGTCTTGCCTCTCAGGACTGCTCAGGTCTTGCTCACTCTGTCCTGAGCCTGGTGAATTTGTCCCACTTCTCATTCCTGTACCCTGATACAACCTGGATTGCCTCTATCTATGCCTACCCCACATTGAAATCTTTGGGATAGGAATTCTCTTTCATACATTAATACCTTTATCAATTATCTGGATGAGGAGGCTGGGAACACCCTCAGTCAACCCTCAAAAAATTTATGGACACCAAGTTGGATGGGGAGGCTCTACAAAGGGATCTGGACAGGCTGGATGCATGGCCTGGGAACAGCTGGATGGGGTTCACCAGGGCCAAGTGTTGTGTGCTTGGGTCCCACCAACCCCATGGAGCTCCACGGGCTGGGCCAGAGGGGCTGGAAATGTCCCTGGGGGTGCTGGTGACAGTGGCTGGACATGCCCAGGTGTGCCCAGGTGGGCAGGAGGCCGCTGGCACCTGGATTTCAGCAGGAATGGAGCGGCCAGCAGGGCTAGGGAAGGGACTGTCCCCTGAGCTGGCACTGCTGAGGGACCCCCTGGAACCTTGGGGGAAACTCTGGGATCCTCAGGGCAGGAAGGGCCTGGAGGGGCTGCAGAGGGTCCGGGAATGGAGCTGGGAAGGGCCTGGAGAGGCTGAGGGAGCTGGGAAGGGTCTGGAGAACCAGGAGGGGCTGAGGGAGCTGGGAAGGGTCTGGAGAACCAGGAGGGGCTGAGGGAGCTGGGAAGGGTCTGGAGAACCGGGAGGGGCTGAGGGAGCTGGGAAGGGTCTGGAGAACCAGGAGGGGCTGAGGGAGCTGGGCAGGGCCTGGAGAACCAGGAGGGGCTGAGGGAGCTGGGCAGGGGCTGAGCCTGGAGCAAAGGAGGCTCAGGGGCCCTGGTGGCTCTGCACAAGTCCCTGCCAGGAGGGCACAGCCGGGGGGTCGGGCTGTGCTCCAGGGAACAGGGACAGGAGCAGAGGGAACGACCTCAGGCTGGGACAGGGCAGGTTTAGGTTGGATGTTGGGAATATTTCTCCACTGGAGGAGTCATCAGGCAATGGAACAAGCTGCCCAGGGCAGTGGTGGCATCACCATCCCTGGAAGCATTCAAAAGCCATGTGGATGTGGCACTTGGGGACATTGTTCCATGGTGGGTTTGGCAGTGCTGAGGGAATGGTTGGCCTCAAAGTTCTTCCCCAGCCTAAAAGATTCTCTGATAAGATCCTTATTTATCCAAAATGCTATCATAGAAGCAGACTGGCTGCATTCTGTCTGTGCTTCCTCAATATTCCCTTCCTGAGCTTGGATTTACTAGAACAGCCTGGAGAAGCAAAAGACCATTCCAGTTTCCAGCAGGGAGGTGCTCTTTAGAAGCTGTGACTGTGCTCACAGGGGTCCCAGGATGAGGCAAGAGATGAGGATCTGACTCCATGTTTCAGAAGGCTGATTTAATATTTTATTATATATATTATATTAAAACTATACTAAAAGAATAGAAAAAAGGATTTCATCAGAAGGCTAGCTAAGCTAAGAATAGAAAAAGAAAGAATGATAACAAAGGCTTGTGGCTCGGCTCTCGGTCCAAGCCAGCTGGGCTGTGATTGGCCATTAATTCAAAACAACCACATGAAACCAATCCCAGATGCACCTGTTGCATTCCACAGCAGCAGATAATAATTGTTTGCATTTTGTTCCTGAGGCTTTTCAGCTTCTCAGGAGGAAAAATCCTAAGGAAAGGATTTTTCATAAAATGTGTCTGTGACAGAAGCACTCCAGAAACAGTTCAAGAATATAATTTTCCTGCTCTTCCTCTTCAGTTCTTTCTACATCACCTGGAAACTTTCTCATCCCACTTTCCTTGCCCCAACCAACACTTCCCTGTTAATCAACAGGAGCAGAGCTCATTTCCATTTGTCCTATGGAAACTGGGGGAGTTTTCAGCAGTGGTTCAATGGAACTGGGGAGTGAGGAGAGAAGGGGAGTCCTGTGTGGGGTCTGTTGCCATTGCAGTTATTTGAGCTCTGGAGAGCACACAGCTCATGGGCTGGGCTGAAAACCAGGTCCCCAGGTCACAGCTTGAGACAAGGCACCCTCAGGAGGTGCCACTGATCCCTGAGCTGACTGCTGTGCAAAAAAATGACAATTTTAGAGGTCTAAAATGCATGGGTGGGAATCCCAGCCTCAATACCACCCCTAGCAGGTCTCACAAAGAAACCAAGGGATGAGCAGAACTCCCAGATCTCCCTTCTCATGGCAATGTCCCCTCTATGTATGTGACATTTTTCTCTCTCTGATTGATGGGGTTTTCGTTTTGTGCTTTGAGGGAAGAAGGAGAAGAGCAAAAGCGTCTGCAGAGGGTAAGGAAGGGGTAAGGAGCAGAGGGAGGGAACCTGTCTTTATTCACAACCTCACCATACGATTTACAAAAGGGGGCAACTCATCATAAATAAGCTGGAGCTCCTGGGAACAGTGACCTAATCAAGATGTATAATTGCATGCCTTATCTAAATGAAAGCATCATTTCAGAAATGATAATGTGCATTGCCGTGGATTCAACTGCTGTGGAGTTCAGCACTGAAGGGTAATTATAATGTTTAACAAATATATTCCCTTTGGTGGGCTGCAGTTAAGAGATAGCATGTCCTGGTTTCCCCTCATGGTGCACTTCTACCACCAGATTCTGAGGGTTTCCTCTCCCTTCTGGAATTTCTTATTGATTTTCCAAAAAATGGTTGGATTTTGTCCTGAAAGGGGGGCAAAGAGGAAAGGAAAGGAAAGGAAAGGAAAGGAAAGGAAAGGAAAGGAAAGGAAAGGAAAGGAAAGGAGAAAAGGAAAGGAATAAACTAAGAAATGAAACAAGGAAAAAAGCAGTTTCAGAGAAAAAGGTGAAACCAAGCACAGCCAACACCACAGAGATCTAACAGCTTTGGGTTAAAGAGTGTGACCAGACTCTCCTCACCCTGTAAGGAAGGATGCTCTCCCCTCTAACAGCCCCTGCTGCCTGGAAATTGGATACGATTCCTCAAAAACCTCTTTGTTAATTTTCTCCCCTTCCTCCTCCTCATATCCCTGCGGATAATTCCTGTCCCTCAGAGGGGAAAACACGGCTCAGATTGCTCCAGGTTGGTACCATGCAGAATTGATCTGCTACAGCCAGTGTGAGAGGAGGCCTGACACAAACAGGTGCTTTTATATTTATGCCTCATATTTATTTCGTTATCTCCATGCAGAAGAAGGGCATAAAATAAGGAGAAGTACAAAACAGCTTCAGAAAAGGAGATATTGGACCAGTAGCTTTTAGCCTGGAGAAGAGAGAAGTGATGAGGTGTCTATGAAATCACAGATCAGAGGCAGGGAAGAGCAAACATATTTTCCTTTTCTGGCACACAGGAGCAAAGGGATCTGGCAGAGAAAGCAGCAGGCAGCAGGTTGAAGACAAAAGAAGGGAAGCACTTTTTCATCCAGTGTGTAATTAAATTACAGAACTGGTCTGGGCAGGATGTCAGGCAGGCCAACAAAATATGAATGAATTAAAGAAAAAATAAATTAAAGCTCGGGTGGTTGAAGGAGGATGAGTCCATTAAGAGCCATTAAACACTGCTCAGGATATAACCTTCACCTCAGGAAGTCCTTACACCACTGTCTGCTGGAAGTCCACAGGATATCCAGGACAAGCTGAATTTCCGTATTCATCTCCATGGTGCAGGTTAAGCACATCGGTGCTCACCACCAACATTTTTTGGCCTCTCCACGACAAGGTCTGTCACCATCATATTTTCTGAAAAATCCCCTTGCCCAGGATTCTTCTCCTGGGAAACTGAGAAGCCTCAGAGAAAAAGGAAAACAATATTATCTCATTTGCTTCTCCTGTGTTTTGCTGCTTTGGAATGTGGTTGGAGATTGCTTATCCAACAGGTGATTGTTTCATTGGTTTCATGTGAATTGTTTTGACTTAATGACCAATCATGGTCAGGCTGTGTCAGGACTTTGGAGAGAGTCACAAGTTTTCATTGTTATCTTTTAGCCTTCTGTCTGCATCTTTCTGTATTCTTTAGTACAGTTTAGTTTAGTATTCTTTAATATAATATAGATCATAAAATAATAAATTAGCTTTCTGAGAACATGGAGTCAGATTTATCTTTCCTCCCTATGATGGGGGACTCAGAAAATACCACAAAGGTCCAAGTGCCACCAAAGGGGCAGAGTGACAACAGAGCTGCCCAAGGATGTTCCAGTTCTCCCTCAGAGGCACAAACAGCACTGGTTGATCCATGGGGATGCCTTAGAAAATATCCCATAAATACCCCACTGAGCCCTCTGGGAGCAGAAAAAACACCCCAAAAACATTTGATATTGCAGTGTTGTCCTGGTTATCCCATGCAGGGAGTGGGACTTTCAAGGCATGGATGAGCTCAGGTCATTGTTGCTGCAGGGAGAGATGAGCTCGTGGAAAAGAAATATTTTTTTATTATTCTTTTCTTTTTTCTATCTTTTTCTGTATTTTTTTAAACTTCATACATGATGGATGAACTCAGCAAGGAAGACAATCTAGTTTAGAGACAGATCTGTCAGCTGCAAAATAGCTGATCCTGCTTTGGGTTATTAGTTGGGAAAACAAAATTGAGCCAGCACTGTAGTTTGAGAATCTTTTTAAACCCACATTAATAAAAAAAGAGAGACAGAAAAACAGAGAGAAAGAGAGGGGAACTTGGTTAGATGAATAATTTTTGTGTCGTCTCCAACACTCTGATTAAAGCCTTGGTGCCTAAATCAAAGATACCAACAGCAACCTTAAAGGGAGACTGAAAACAATTTTGTGCACTGCCATTTTTCCCTCTGCCTGTGTTTCATTATATAGAAAGTTTTATTTTGTCCTCT
Source organism: Melozone crissalis (assembly GCF_028551555.1). NCBI lineage: Eukaryota > Metazoa > Chordata > Aves > Passeriformes > Passerellidae > Melozone > Melozone crissalis. The sequence continues at coordinate 2,621,504 of NW_026535887.1, forward strand.
TTTGATCTTTGAAAGCAAAGAAGCAAGAGGGAGGTAGAGAAACAAAAAAAAAAAAGAAGAAAACCACAAAAAAAAAAGTGACACCAATCTTGTTTGCCTCCTTCTCCCTGCCTGCATCGATAACTCAATTGGATCAGAAGTGAAGCGCCAGCAGAAATGAGCTGAGCAAGGCACCAAATGAAAACCAAATGCTGGGCTGCAAAAGCAATATTTCCAATAACACCAAATTACTGGGCTGGCTCTGCTCCCTGCCCCCATCCCATCACAGCCAGGCTGCTGTGGCCACCAGAGCAAACTTTATCTGCCCCAGAGGGGACAGGGACACGGCCTCTCAGCAGCCCTGGAGCTGCATTGCTTGGCATGAGACTGGCAGAGTGGGAGACAAATAAAAATAAAAATAAAAAATAAAAATAAAATAAAAATAAAAATAAAAATAAAAATAAAAATAAAAATAAAAATACAATAAAAAATAAACTGTAAAATATAAGTATAGATATACATCTAAATATAAATCTAAATATATATCTGAATATAAATATAAAAAAGATACAAATATATAAAATATATAAATAGAAATATATAAAATATATTACAGTATAAAAATAAATATAAATAATATAAATATAAATATAAATATAAATATAAATATAAATATAAGCCTTGGGTCCCAGGCTGCCAGGTGTGTATGGAAAAATGAATTCATGAGTCCAGTTCCATTTCCAGCTCTGCTGAAACACATGCTGGACAAGATATAAAATCCCAGAATGGTTTGTGTTGAAAGACACTTTAAAGATTATCTCATTCCACCCCTGCCATGGGCAGGGACACCTTCCACTGTCCCAGGTGGCTCCAAGCCCTGTCCAACTTGGCCTTGGACACTGCCAAGTCCCAGCACCACCGTCCATATAGAATCACAAAATACTTTGGGTTGGAAGGAACCCCAAAAATAATTTAATTCCAACCCTTTTTCCATGATCAGGGACACCCCTCGCTGGACCAAAGTCACACAAACATCTATATTTACAAATTAGGAGTGATGTCACCTCTCCTCCTTTATTAAACCTTTAGAAACAAATGTGCAAACTGCTTAAGAGTGGGAATTTTTAAAGTGTTCAGCCTTAACCTTAAAAAACAAAACAAACAGGGAAGATTTCTGCTTTTAAAAGCCTTCTCTTTGCTCCCTGCAGAGCAAATTCATCTGTATTACAATTCATGTAATTGCAATGTATTGCAATTATCTGCCATTGCTGGGACAAGGGTCACTGATGAGACACACAAGAGGATGAGGGTGATCCTTCATCCCAATCCCATCCTCCCATGGCTGCTGCCATTTCTCCTCCCTCCTCTTTCCAGGTCTTCCTCTCCCAAGTTATGTGGCAGCTGTCTCTCAATTCCAGGAATACATGATCCATCAGCGTGTCCACCTCTTGTCCAAGTGACAAATTAATTGCCAAAATCCAAAGGGAAGGACCTTCTTGCACACCCAAATACCTGCCTGAGAATGTGGGCTAATGCCTTTTTGAGGTTGGGATTCCTGTTGCAGGAAAAAAATCCCCTAAATGTGAAGTCAAACAACATGATTTGGGGAAATATAATCAAATTTACATTTCCCCAAATATGCATTTCTTCCACCACTGCATTTGCAATCCACAGAGTGGACAGAGAGTGAAGAAAACATTTCCTAATCCTTCATGCTACCCATCCAGGGACACAAACCCTTCCTGATCCATCAGCTCTCAGCAGAGGAACCACAAGCTTCAGACACGTTTCTCTTCACAGCATTCAAGTTCTGAAATAGAAGCCACCAGTTCCACATAAAAAATAATGGGACTTCCTCAGGTTTTTACCTCAGTATCTGGATTATCCCACCCAAAACCTGCCCCACAGTGGTCTCAGCAGTCCCACAGCGTCACTATCATATTTTTTGGAAAAATTCCTTCACCAGGTTTTTTTCTCCTGAGAAGCGTCAGAGAAGAATGAAAACAGTAGTTATCTGATTTGCTTCTCCTGTGTTTTGCTGCTTTGGAATGTGGTTGGAGATTGTTTATCCAACAGGTGATTGTTTAATTGGTTTCATGTGGATTGTTTTGACTTAATGACCAATCACAGCCAGCTGTGGCCTTTCTACTCTGCTGCCCCAGGGTATTCCCTATTCCCCATTTTCCCCACTTTTGCTGTAATTTTGTCCCCTGATTTCACATCCCACTCCAAGCAGAGTGGGGATGAAACAGAGAGGGGATGAAACCCCTCTTCCACGAATGGTCTGATGCCTCCATCCCTGGGTATCTCTGAGGAGCCCAGGTTCCTCCAGCCTGCCCAGAATGGGTGGTGCCATTTTGAGGAAGACCCACAGGAAAGGTGCCTGTGCCCAGCTGCCCTTGGGCTCTGTCTCCAGCAGCACTGGCACAGCCAGAGCACACAGCCTGAGCTGTGCCAAGGGAAATTCAGCTTGGAGAGCAGCAAAAAGCTTTTCCAGCAAGGGGGAGAAAGTTCTGCAATGGCTGCCCAGGGAGGGGGTGCAGTCACCATCCCTGGGTGTGTTTAACCAGCCTGGAGGTGGCACTGGGTGCCAGGGGCTGGGCTGGGCTCCAGGGCCTTGAAGGGCTCTCCCGACCTGGTCATTCTGTGATTCTGTGAATTCTGTGATTCTGTGAAAACACACTGGAACACAGCATCCATCTCCAAGAGCAGGATTTCATCCAGCCCATCCCAGGGACAGAAGGGCCATGAGAGAACAGCCCAGGAGATGTGCTCAGAACTGCACAGATCCCTCAAAAGCACAGCAATACATTCTCCCCACCTTTTCCTCCCTGGAAGTTCATTAGAAAGGGAAAGGAAATGACCTTGCACCCTGAGAAGGTCTCGTGGACCTTGTGAGGGAGCAGCGAGGTCTCCACAGGAGCCCTGCCATAGGAAGAGGCAATTGTCTCATTAGTTTGAGTTGTATGTTTGTTTTTCTGACCACTGCTGCTCCTTTCAACTCTTCTCGTCCCCTCAGGCAAAAATTACTTGCACAGGCTGTATTAAGCTTTTCACTAAGCCTCCTCTTTGATTACAATTCCCAGCAAACCACCAGGGTGCAAGTGCCATAATTAAATACCTTGCTTGCTCTGTAAACAGCCAATCCCCAGAGAAAGCAACCCAGGGCTCCCCAGATGGGCTACCCAGAAAAAGTGTCCCCAACTCCAAGGTGAGACTGGAGAAGCCATAGGAGCTGCATTTCTGTCCCTGAGACACCATCCCAGGAGTGGAGTAACCCAGAAAGGATAAAAGAAATCATTTAAGAGATAAGTGACTTGAACTGATAAAAAGTAATAACTGTGCAAAGTGTGCAGCCAGCGCTCCTTCCCTGCCCTGAATGCATTGCTTTGAACACAAAACTCATCAAAAGCATTTAGTTCTCATACAATTTCTCCAGAATGCCTAATCTAATATCTGATCTGTTCCTGACAAAGCCCTGGGAATGGCCTGGGAAGGAGCACAGATGCAATCCAGCAGTGCTACAAAACCCTTCCCCACTCAAAGAACTTTATTAGAAAACCTCCCTCAGATTTCACCTATGTGGAATAGTGGGAATGCCAGAGGTTTGCCTGTTGCTGTCTCTGGAGAGCCTTCCCACAGCTCCCAGCCACAGCACGGATCTCAGGAGGATAATTAGAGCAGCAAACCCGAGGCACAGCGATGTGTGGATCAGAGCACCTGTGGGAAGTGCTGCAGGGATGTTCCCTGGGGAAGGCTGAGGTGGGTCTCTGAAGACTGGGGTGATCAAGCACACGTTTTTTTAGTGAACTTTGGTGACTTCTGCGATTACCTGAGTGAAGGAGATAAAAGTAAGGGGGGAAAAAAAACAAACCCAGAAGAATCCTCATGCTTCATGAAGGAAGTTCAAAAGTTCATTCAAGGAAGTTATGGAGTTTTTTTCACTTCCAACAGTAAGTGCCCGTCTGCATTTGTCCCCCTTTCTGATAATTCCACCACACCATCAACCAAAGATCTGCTGGAGTCCAAGCAGAGCCACATTTTGAGAAGAGCCAAGGCTGTCAAAGATCCTTTGACATCCCAGAAATGTCTCAGGATGGGCATAGGCAGCATGGCCAGGGCAGAACAGGACACCAGGTGTGAACATGAGCTGATGGAGCCATCCAAGAGTGGAAATAAGAAGCTGTCCCCAAGCAGAGGGATGTCACCTTCAGCTCCTGCAGACTTGTACAAGGAGGCTTGTGAAGGTGTTCACAGGGGTCCGAGGATGAGGGAAGAGACGAGGATCTGACTCCATGTTTCAGAAGGCTGATTTATTATTTTATTATATATATTATATTAAAACTATACTGAAAGAATAGAAGAAAGTATTTCATCAGAAGGCTGGCTAAGAATAGAATAGGAAAGAATGATAACAAAGGCTTGTGGCTACGACAGAGAGTCTGAGCCAGCTGACTGTGATTGGCATTAATTGCAAACAACCACATGAGACCAATCACAGATGCACCTGTTGCATTCCACAGCATAGATAACCATTGTTTACATTTTGTTCCTGAGGCATCTCAGCTTCTCAGGAGGAAAAATCCTAAGGAAAGGATTTTTCATAGAAGATGTCTGTGACGGAGCTTGCTCAGACCTCAGCACAAGATCGGTGGTGCTTCCAGAGCAAACCATGACGTGCCTGGCGGACCATGAAGTCCAGATGTCCTCCAGAACCTGGGGAAACCTCACAGAACAGCATCTTCAGAATGTGAAAGCAGAAGGAATTCAGGCACAACGCCCAAGACACTCTCCTTGACACACAAACCAACTTTGCTCTCCCCTTTCCATCTGCTTCCCTCTGGGAAGGGGGATTGCATGACCCACCAGTGCTTGGGATGCCGATGGGAATCTTTGATGCCATTGTGCTAATTTAGGACTTCTATGGGGCCTTCCTTAAACAATCAAACATTTGTGGTGATAGGGTTATTAATTGCCTTTTCAGCTGTTGCATTAAATAATGAGACACCCATATGGAGTTGGGGGGAGGGGGAGGCCACAGTAGCATAAAGGAAAGGAAACCAGGGAAATGTGAAACTTTCATGTGAGATAAGAACCTCATAACACTGTTATTATATCCCTCTGCAGTCAGGCGGTCTCCTGGTTTTAATAAAATCTCATTTTCCTTAAATTTTCCCATGTGGCCAACGTATTATGTGTGGAGTTTAATGTAGCAGGATATGATCTAAACTTAGACTCAGGTGGTCCAAGCCCTCTGGAACAGACAGGCTGGATTGTCAAGCCCTGATGGGGAATATAAACAGCAATAAAAAACTCTTCCCTTTTATTTTTTTTTTCTTTATTTCTTTCTCTTTTCCAAGATCTGAAAAGACCTTACTATATTCAATTAATGATCCAGCCAGCCCAAATCAAAGAGACATGCATGCAGCTGTGAAGGGAGGGAGCACAATCAACACTCACTTTTCCTTGTTGGAAGCAACAAAGAAATGAAAATTAAAAAAAAAATGCTTCAACATTTTAACAAATGATTGATTGCTGCATTTTTGTTGGTTTTTGAAATTATTTTTTATTTTCAGGGGCATATGTTTTCTGTGAACCTCTACATTTTTATTCCCTGCAGAACTCCTTTAGGTTTTCATTAGGACAGGGATATCATGTTCATTAGGATCACTGGCCCTGATGAATTCATTTTTGTTGTCACATATGATTCCATAAGTGGATTTCACTTAGAGTTCCAAGGGTGATCCTCTGTCACACAGCATCACTCACCAGATCTTTCAGAAATACTCCTGAATTGGGATGGATTTCAGTACAGAGAAATATTCTCTGCCACAGCACTACCCAAAAGCATTGGGGCATTTTGTTTTTTGATTTTCTTGGTTTGTTATCAAAGATGCATTCCGTTAAATTGTTTGTTATTAAGAGAAGCTCACCAAGAGGAGCTTCCAGAGCTGATGCAGCACTGAAGGAAATTCTTTGTTCTGGTTGTAAAGTTGAATCCAGCCAACTTCTGATTTTATTTGCAGTGTTTTCTGCCCTGTGATGTTCCTCCATGCATTTCCAGGAGGCACAGCCAGGTTGTTGCTGCAGAAGGGAGAACGTGGGGGGCAGCTAAACAAGACATAATGGATCTGTGGTGCCCTGCTGAGCATCAATTTAGGAATTTCTGGCCCTGCCTGCAACCTTCCAAATATAGGATCTCACAGTCAGAGATGCTCAGGATTAACTGGCAGGACTTGCTGGATCTGCACTGACTGGTCATCCAAATCAAGGTCAAAACAGGTCCCTTCAGAGCAGGAAAAGGGGAAAAGGAGCCCTGCCATAGCCAGGACTGAGTGGTGGGGACATTTAAAGTGCAATAATTGGGGTCGGATTGGTGAATTTGGGCACGAAGGAAATGCCCAAGCAAGGAAAGGTGACAAATCCACAAAGTTTCTCACAACCTGAGGGAACTTCAGCCTCCTCTACGAAGCCAGCAAGACACCATCCTGCCTGTGGAGGTAGGGAGCTTGAGGACACTGGAACAGGCTGCCCAGGGAGGTTGTGGGGTCTCCTCCTCCTCTGGAGATAATCAGAATGTGCCTGGATGTGACTCAGTGCAATCTGCTCCAGGTGATCCTGCTTTGGCAGCAGGGCTGGACTGTGTGATCTCCAGAGCTCCCTTCCAGCCCCAGCCATCCTGTGATTGAGGCAGAGAAGCTTTAAATGCCAGGATCTGTGGCAGAGGACCCAGAAAGTCTTGTTTTCCTGCTTCCAATGTTACTTTGCAATAAGATATGGAGGGAGCAGGTCTCCACTGGAAATCCAAGGTGTGTTATCCCCAGTGCTTCCCTCAGATACCAGCCTCATTTGGAAGCTCCCTACTTCCAGCTGATGTTCCTGAGCCGCCCTCCTGTCGCAGACAACTTTTATGGAAAATCCTTTCTTTAGGATTTTTCCTCCTGAGAAGCTGGGAGGCCTCAGGAACAAAATGTAAACAATGATTATCTGCTGCTGTGGAATGCAACAGGTGTATCTGTGATTGGTCTCATAGAGTTGTTTCTAGTTAATGGCCAATCACAGTCAGCTGGCTCTGACTCTGTCCGAGACATGCTTTTATTGTCATTCCTTTCTATTCTTAGCTAGCCTTCTGATGAAACCTTTTCTTCTATTCTTGTAGTGTAGTTTTAATGTAATATATATAATAAAATAATAAATCCGCCTTCTGAAACATGGAGTCAACATTCTCATCTCTTCCCTCATCCAAGAACCCCTGTGAACACCATCACACCCTCCTGTCCTGCAGAAAACCACCACCTCCACCACGGTGCCCCTCCAAGCCCAGAACAACACAGCCTAAAATCCTTCCCAAAAACAGAAGCAGAGTTTTAAGAGGGAGCTTGGCTCTTTAACCCTGGAGGAGGCTGAAGGGAGACTCACCAAAGGCTGCAGGTTTCTCCTGAGGGGCAGCTCAATCTCTGCTCTCTGTGACCAAGCACAGGGGACGAGGGAATGGCTGGAGCTGTGCCAGGGAGGTTCAGGTTGGAGATCAGGAAAAGTTTCTCCATCCAGAGAGTGCTGGCACTGCCCAGGCTCCCCAGGGAATGGGCACAGCCCCAAGGCTGCCAGAGCTCCAGGGGAATTTGGGCAATGCTCTCAGGGATGCCCAGGGTGGGGTTGTTGGGGTGTCTGTGCAGGGGCTGTACTGGATGATCCTTGTGGATCCCTTCCAGCTCAGAATATTCCATGATTCTGTGAAACTGCAGCTGCCATTTCTCAGTCAACGTTTTGAAGGTATCAAGTGAGCAAAAGTGCAAAGAGGGAAGGCCTATCTCATGTCACATTGTAGGGAGCAATGGTCTTAAGAGTGAAATCCCACCCAGCTCCTTGCAGAGCTGCAATAATTGCTGCAAAGCAGAAATCCCCTGGTCTGTGTGGTTTTTACCCACGTCGTGCTTCTGTAAATGGTCCTGGTCAGCAACAGATGGGACCTTTGGGGACCCATCAAAAGCTGCAGATATTTTACATCAGAGCTGGGAATTGCACCTTGAACTCCTAAATTGCAGCCCAAAGCATTAACCAGGGGCTCATCCACTTATATTAAAACAGTGGAAACATTGCCTCCCTGAGGACTTGTCTTCTGGAAAAACTCACTGCCTTTAAATTCACACTCTGTTATGCTCTGGAAGAACGTTCGTATGTCAACAGCTAAGCAAAAATGATTAAAGATAACTGTTTCCTATTCCCCTGATTGTAAAAAAAAAAAAAAAAAAAATTAAAAAAAAATAATAGCATCAGACAAAGCCAGCCTCAAAATCCCTTTTTCCATTTCCTACATGAATAGACACAATGAGGTACCCCGAGCCCACAGCATCCCCCATCAACCTGCTGAAACAACTCATTCAGAGTTGTTTCAAAATACATCTGGAAGGAAGAAAATCTTTTTGAATGAGCACCTTTCAAGCCGTGTCAAGTGAACACAGGCTTTGTAACGAAGGGGCGTTGAGCAAGATGCAGCTCATCAAGACTCAGAATGCAGGGCTTAGATGTGAGGCCCGGGAGGGAGGCCCTTGCCTTCCAGATAAAATGCTCCCAGGGTTTTGATCAATCTCAGATAACGCCGAACCCCAAGAGGGAAAATTAGTAAAAAACTGGTCAACTGATCTCCCAGTCCAGCAACAGCATAAGAGCTAATCTCCCTTAATCTGATTCAATGGACTCGACTTAACATCTCCTGCCCTTTCATTCTTGGTGGGGAACGGCGAGGGATGAAATCGGCTCCTTTCCGCTCGCGGGCTGTGCTCAGCTCCTGCAGACCCCCTCCTCTCCCACCCACCCACCAAGTGCCACCCCAACGCCATTCTTCCCCTGCCATCTAAGGTTTCACCCCACCTGAGACCCCTCCGTCCCCCTGCTGTTGGCCCCCACGCTTTGAAGTCTCCTGGAGCTAATTAGATCACTTGATTGGAGCAGGAAAAGGGGGACGCAGCCCGGAGCAGTGTTTGCTTACGGGGGGACTCGTCCTGCCTGCGTGCTTGCTCTTCATCAAACATGAATGTCAACAAAACCTCACTTTCCTCTTTCATGAATTTTGAAAGAGCTCTTCCTGGTTTCTATTTTTCTGCTAATTTTTTTTTTTCCTTCATTTTTTTCCTCCCCTTCCCCTGGGATTTGCAGAAGGGAAATGGTTGAGTTTTATTACAGAGGTCACTACGTCAGGCCTGTGAGTTTGATGGTCCACAGCCTTCCTGGTTGCCTCTTGACCCCCTATAAAATTATTATAAAAGCCTTCCATGTGACACCAATCATACAACAACCCCCCAGGAGAGAGGATGAGCAGAGGCTGCCCACAGACCTCAAATGCAGCAAAGAAAAGGAGAACAGACCCCAAGGAAGAAGGAAAAGGCACATTTCCCTTCCAGAGGCCAGGAGCACCCCTGGGTGTTTAACACCAGTCAAACCCATGGATGAGGACATCACCTGGACAAGGCACTCTCTGATTCACATCCTAATGAGCCATAAATGATGAGAAAGTTGTAAACAACCAGGCTGTGAAATTGCAAGTTTGGCATCTGAATTCAGCCTCTCTGCAGCACTGGGATTGAGTTACTTTGGGCACTTTCTTCTGCCCGAGTGATGAGATGAGCCTGACTGATTTCAGTCCTTTCAGGGTCTCATTCCAACAGATCTGAGCTGTACTACTGAGAGACTTTTCCCAACCCGTGAGGAAAATGTTAATTCCAAACAAGAAAAGAAAAAGTGGAAGACTGGGGAGACTTTTTAAAATTATGACTTTTCTTTAAATTGCACCAAAGTACATTTTTACCTTTATCTGACAGCATGGAGATAATATTTCTATTGCACACAAAGCCCTCATTAGGAGAAATTTTCCACTTAAAAATTAGGCTTTTGCTTTTTATTTCTTCTTAATATTTTTTTTTTTACTGAGAACTATCTCATCTTTATTCTTCATTTATCACCCTCTTTTTTTACAAATACCAGTAGACTGGCTCCCCTACACACACTTCTCCCATTACCACTTTGTTTCTATTGCCCTTTCTCTGTTTATTGATTACAGCAAGAGCCAATCTATTTTTTTCTGCTTTTTTCACCCTTTTTTTTTTTTTAAGGATATATATCACTGAGCCTTACAGCCACAAAGAACAGGTATTGTGAAACTGGTCTGAGCTCCACATGCTGAGTGGGCCAACGAGGATTTAATTCAAAGGCTCCTGGAATCAATACTAGCCTTTGACTTGTCCTTATTTTATCCTTGTTGATGGTTGATGTCTGTTGTCAAAACTCCTGGAAGGCGTCTGCTGTGATTTGCTGTAGTGGCTGTGGAGACTTTAATGAGCAGAGTTGTTCTTCTATTTGAGATCACCTTCAAAATCCATTACCTGCTCTCACTAGAGAGATCTTGGAAATCTTCCACATGGAGAAGCAACCAAACACATCCTGCTGCTCCCTTTTCTCTTTTATGGTAGGACTTATCCTTCCTTAAATTGGCCACTTTGCAGGGCACAGCTCTCGTGATCCCTTCCACCGTCCCTGAGAAGCTGTGCACAGGGTTTGGGGTCATCCAGCCTCCTGCATCCCTCAGGTTCCAGGCTGGCAGCCCCACATTTCACATTTGTCTGGTAGTTTTTTTCACAGGAATATTTCAAAGAGCATCCCAAGCTGACAAGGAGCCATTACCCTCATTGCTCTACCCAGGAGACAATCAAAGGCAAAGATTCGCCCCAGGAAACATTCACTGGTGAGTCACACACAAAACCCCACTCCCAGCCCCTGGTCTAGCATTGACATCACGCTCCACATGCAAGAGAACTTAAAATCTCCCTTTAAAGAGCTCATTAAACCCACCCCAATTCTGCCTTTATTCAGATAGAACAGACTTCTGATAAAAACTTGAGATGAGACTGGATCTTTATCACCCTATTTTGGTCTCCAGCCCTGAGCAAGCAGAGAAACAAGGTTTTTTTCTGGCACTCGTTTCAACTGAGCCATAAAAACTCTCACACCAGCCCTGACCACAAGCCCTCCTGTTTGGTGGATGGGCGCGTTCCGTGTAATTTACCTTCTGCTTAATCGTTCTCATGCACACGTTAATTGTTCTCCTGCATGAGCAGGATACTAATGGGGGCTCAGATAACCCCTCCATCCTACTTTACATGCTGGTTCACGCTTTCCCTTATTTTAACTGGAGCCGTTTTTAATTCCAGTTAGGAAATTGATTATTCACACTTTTATTTGCCTTCTTTAAGAAGAAAGCGCAAGGAGCGCGAGAGGAATTGTAAATGCCTGGGTTAAGAGCAGCAATGGAAACCCTGCATGTCAATGTGCGCCTGTGGACGTGTGGTGTGCAGGAAGGGACAGGCAGGGAAGTGTCCCCATCGTGCCCCTGATCAATATTTGGGATGCTTTCTGCACCAAAGGTGCTGAGGCCAGGTCAGCAGGGCACAGAGGATATAAAGATTTTAGGTTGGTTGTAGGATATCAGAGAAAAAAAGTCTCAACCCAGCACTTGGTTTTGCATTATTTCTGTTTAAACTGCTTTTTTTTTTTTTTTTTTTTTTTTTTTTTGTGAAGCCTGTGCAGGTCTCAGGGGTTCTGAAATTTAGGAGAGAAGCTCAGCTTGGGAACATCAGAAATGAAAGTGTGGCTGCTCAAGAGGTGGGTCGGTGAAAATGGTCACAGAATTACAGAATGGCTCAGGTTGGAAAGGGCCTAAAAGATCATCAAATTCCAACTTCCCTGTCGTGAAAGAGCATCTTCCACCAGAGCAGGGTGCTCTCAGCCTGGTCCAGCTTGGTCTTGAACACCTCAAAGGTGTCCTGGCCTTGGTCACCAGAAGGGAAGAGTGGGGGTGGTTTATTCTCAGCTCCTGCTGGGGTTTGCTTAGGAGCAAGTGGGTATTGAAGTCGAAATGCTGGTCCCAAATCTCTCTGTGACCCCTCAGACCTCATAGCTTTGTCTAGAAACTCTAAACTCAGGCTCCACTGTGCTTTCCTTCATCCTGAGCTGGTCACTCACCACCCTCAGCCAACAGAGAATTGGGCAGCTCTGGGCACCGTCCCCCTGAGCTCTTTGAGGTGGGATGAGAGGGTTTCAGTTCAGAAATTCCCATCCCTCCCCACACAAAGGCATGGGATGACTGCACCCTGTGGAGACATCACAAGGCTTTTGGAGACAACCATGAGATGTCCTCCAGGGCACTGCAACTTTTCTAAGGGGTTTACAGAAAGCAGAGGGAGGTAAAAAGGATCTGCTGGAAAACACACAGCAAGAACAGATTTCAGCTATGAAAAGCCATGAGATACTGGATGTATCCAGAGAAATTCCCCACCAAAAAAAAAAAAAAAAATGTTTTTTTATAATCCAGGCAGCCCATTCAAAGCTGCAATTTAAGTTTAGCCTCACATTCCATGCTTCTGGGCAGCCTGAGGTCTCCAGATGAACACCACCCCTCATTACACGGCACTGTGAGTGGTAGGAAAAAAGGCATCATGTCATTCTCTGGCAAATGGGGAAAATTGGCAAATTCTGCCACAAGTAAGGAAAATTGTGATTCTCTGGCAAATTGGGGCTGTTGTTGCTGGAGCAAAGGAGGACAAACAACCAAACCATAGCAATCCCCAAGCCCAGCTGGTATATTTTCTTTTCTAGTATTCTTCTCTTTCTTCTTTATTTCATTGGGGTTTTTTTGCTTTTGATAGAAATACCAGAAATCTCTGCATAGTGCACATTCTTCTGAAAATAAAACCTGCTCAGTAAAAAGCTGGCTTTGTGCTGAAAACAATCATAATAATAAGAAGGAATAAAGCTATTTTAGGCACATAATGCTTGTCTGGCTCTTCTAAAATCCTAGAGGAAGGATGCAGAGCCTGATTCTGTGTTCACATGCATGGACAGCCCTGGCTTGCTCTTGCACACTTGAATCCACCGAGGTCAAATCGTCAGCCTGGTTACATGATGTGGACAAACTCCACCCTTGGGATAAGAAAACACACCAAAAAAAAAAAGAGCTTTTCTTTCCTTTTGACCTGCTTGGGACTCAAACCCAGGAGTCAGAAGCCAGCATGGTGCATTCACCAGCATCCAGCTATTTCATCTCTGGCCAGACACGCTCCGATGAAGCAACAACAGCAGCAGAGTCCAGATGTATTTGAGATAGGCTGGGTGTCCCTGTGCAGAAAGCAGCAAAACCCCACTCCCCGAGCCTGGCAGGGGCAGTAGCATCTTTATTTCAATCTAGTTTCTACTTTTCTGGTTGAATGCACCAGGAAGTTCCATTATCAGACGTGGAATGTTTGGTGCTGCTGAACCGGAACCGTGTTGCTGATATCATCGACCATTAGGATCCAGGCTTTGCTTGTGATTTCCCAGGTCCCTGTTAAACAACAGAGGACTACAACTCCTGGAAGCTGTGGGGATTTGAGGGCTCCTGCACTGCCTGCACAGCCAGGCAAGTCCTTCCCTTAGTATTTACAACAGGCTTTAAGATCCCCTTTTAGGAGCTTGATTTTTCAAGCAAATAGTTGAGGACACAAATAAATGTTCTTTCCTGCTTGCAGCAAGACACATTTCCAGGACTTGTCGTGTCCTTTCACTCCTGTTCCCTTCAGGCAGTGCATTGCCGAGTCCCAGTGGGATAAAATTTCTTGGATGTGGGCTGAGATCTCAAAAATCAAATCCATTTCCTCCCAATGGCTGCAGTTTGGAAACATCAAATTCTGCCTGCATTTTCCTCCCCCTCCCCAGATTGGAAGCTGACCAGCAGGCAAGGAGTTACTTTGATAAAAGTAGAGGTGACAGCACTGGGTCCATAAAAAATAAAACCAAACCAACAAAACCAACATCTGCCCTCAAATTTCCCTTGAAGTGACAGATATTTTAGGTACTGTCTGCAGACAACAACCCTCTCTAAAGAACATCTGCTCTGGTGAACACCAGTTCTGAGTTCTCCTCCTGGTAAACCTCTATAAATAACAATGCACTGAAGGCTGGGTAAAACCTCATTAAATTTGGAAAGCCTGAGAACTGCTCTTTGCCCAGCACCCAGGGAGGGGAGGGAAAGAGAAGAAGCAGAAGGCAATGCCCAAAACTAAGTCCATGTGCAATGTCAGAAGAGGAGCCCCAGAGGCCAAGCCCGATTGGAAGGCATGCATTGGATGGATTCAGATCCTGGGGTTTGATGAGGTGCCAGAGCCATAAAGAAATCAGGCTGGGCTCCCCATAGATAGCTGGAAGGGTGGAGGGAAAGTTTTTAGGCAACGTGCTAAGTAGAAAAAGGAACCACAAGCAACTTTACCCCCGTTGTTTGGCTGCCAGACGTATTCAGGGAGCAGAACTTTATGCATCCTTTATCCGAGAGTGGGATTGCATCAAAGGGATAATAACTGCATCATCAATTTCTCCTTTGAAATGAAACCCAAACATTGCCTGAATGCAGAAGCCAACAGCAGTAGCAATAACAGTGCTGGAAAGAAGTCTGTAATTGCAATGCCATAAACCATAATCTTTGTTTTAGAAATAACACCTGCTCTCCTAGTGCCTTACTCTCCGTGGTACCACCTCTAGAAACTTCCTGCCTGCAGTGGCTTAGGAGCTCATATAAAACGCTCAAGCACCCCCGCCTCGTGAGAACATATTAACTAAATGGAGCTGCAGGCTTCATTCCTCTTTCCTGGAAGATGATTCCTGCCTCCAGCTCCACTCCTCATAATTTATTTTCCCTTTTTAAGTGCTGATATGCACGCTGGTACAAGAAAAAAGAAATGCTTTTTCTGATTATAGTGGCAGTGAGAAGGCTGCAGAGCTGCTTTGCTGCTCTGCATGGGAAACTTTAGTTCACTTCTCTCCAATGAAGATTTCTTTTTTATCTCCTTTGGGTGTTTTCGTTTTTGGTTGGGTTGTTTTTCATTTGGTTTGGGTTTTTTTAGTTGAAAGCTCAGACATACTTATTATCCTCTCCATCAAGCAACCTCACAGCTGCAAAAATGAGGGGGAAGTTATTAGCCCAGAGAGCAACAGGGACTTATTTAAAGCAGGGAAGGAAGAGGGTTTGCGCAGCTCGCTGGGAGAGGATGGGAGCAGAGCAAACGACTGTTCTGAAGGGGGGCAGATGGAGTTCAAGCCACTCCAGAGTTCAGGGCAAAGTGAACTGAGGATTTGTGGAAGGTGCTGGCTCAGTGGCCTGGGTGGCAAAGCTGCTTTTCCTGCTCCTCATTCACCTCCCTCAGCCCATTCTGGAGCACTACAGAATCCAGGCTTAAGATTTAGGCTAAGTCTGGACCCCTGCCTAACTCTATGCCTGTCTTTGTAGGATCAGCAATTCAGGAGGACTGAGTCAAACTCAACAGTGAAAACCAAGATGTAAAACAGTCATGGGAAGCCTTTTCCTTCATGAGTTTGGAAGAGCAGCCAGGACACAGCTGAATTTCACATCTGACCCAGTACTGTGCACTGATTTAAATACTGACGAGGGCTGTGACGGGTCCTACAACACAGGATCACAAAAGCATTGAGATTGGGGAAGCTCTCAAAGACCATCGAGTCCAGCACTGCCAAACCATGTCCTGTGAACCCAAACCACTCAACCCTCTGCTCCCAAGGCAGGTGTTTTCCTGCCCTGATGCCAGGCCCAAGAGGGCATCCTGGTACTCTCCCTCCCCTTGGGCTCACACCACTAACTCCAAAGTCTCAACTCCAGCTTTGTCATCTTCCCACAGTGACAGAACTCACAGAATTCTCAGAATTCACAGAATTCCCAGAATCCCTGGGTTGGGAGAGCCCTTCAAGGCCCTGGAGCCCAGCCCAGCCCCTGGCACCCAGTGCCACCTCCAGGCTGGTTAAACACACCCAGGGATGGTGACTGCACCCCCTCCCCGGGCAGCCATTGCAGAACTTTCTCCCCCTTGCTGGAAAAGCTTTTTGCTGCTCTCCAAGCTGGATTTCCCTTGGCACAGCTCAGGCCGTGTGCTCTGGCTGTGCCAGTGCTGCTGGAGACAGAGCCCAAGGGCAGCTGGGCACAGGCACCTTGACACTGACATCTTTTATGAAAAACCCTTTTGTCAGGATCTTTTCTCCTGAGAAGCTGGGAATCTTCAGCTTTTCCATGTTTTGCTGCTTTGGAATGAGATTTGGAGAACTGTTTACCAGCATGTGAATTGTTTTTAATTAATGACCAATCCCAGTCCAGCTGTGTCAGACTCTGGTCAGTCACAAGATTTTATTATTCATTCCTTTCTAGGTTTCTGATGTCTCCTTTCTCTTTCTTTAGTATAGATTTAATATATAATTTTCTTTAAATATATAAATATCATAAAATAATAAATCAGCCTTCTGAAACATGGAATCAAGATTCCCATCTCTTCCCTTGTCAGGGTTGCCTGCAAATTCCACAGCACC
Source organism: Melozone crissalis (assembly GCF_028551555.1). NCBI lineage: Eukaryota > Metazoa > Chordata > Aves > Passeriformes > Passerellidae > Melozone > Melozone crissalis. Next base: position 2,637,875 of record NW_026535887.1, read on the forward strand.
TTTCAGGAGCTGTGAGAGTGCTGGGGGCACCCTGAGTCTCCTTTCCTGCAGGCTGAGCACCCCCAGCTCCTGTTGGGAGCCTTTCACTGCTGTGAACTTTCTCTGCCTCCAGCCCTGGCGCTCTTTTCCCAGCTCTCTCTCTGTGGGACTTTTGTTCCTCCCAGCAAAGGGAGAGCTCTGTTCCCCAGCCAGGGAGCTCCTTTTCCCCGTCTGGGCCCTGATGAAAGGAGAGACACTTGAAACCAGCCGGGATGGCTCTGGCCCTGTTTCTAATTAGCGCATCATCTGCTCGCTTCTAAAAACAGCCGCCCAAATGTGTGCCTGGAAGGGGAGCTGCTTGCAGCAGCATCTCCCTCTCCAAGCAGCCTGGAATCAGCCTGGCTGGGCCACCTGGACACGCACCAGGGCATCTGACGTGGTTTTGTAGCCCCAAAACCCAGCCACGGGGCGTGCAGCAAAGCCAAGCAGGGTGTTTTCCCCCAAGGGGAAGCAGCTGAGCAGGCAGACTCCTCATCCCCTCCACCCAGGGAGCTCTCCAGGACATCAAATCTTGGTGGAGTTTCTCTCCATGCTTGAAGTTTCGTGTTGGGTTTCAACCTGACTTCAAATTGACACCCAAACTGCTTTTACACAGGGCACAGGGCACAAAGAAGCAAACTGGAATGGGGATTTATGGGGAGATTTTTAGCTGGAAACAACAGTTTTGTTACAGAATCATTAAGGTTGGAAGAGATCCCTGAGATCATGTCCAACTATTAACCCATTTACAATAACATCCAGAACCAACCTTCCTTCCTTCCTTCCTTCCTTCCTTCCTTCCTTCCTTCCTTCCTTCCTTCCTTCCTTCCTTCCTTCCTCTCCTTCCTTTTTTTTCCTTTTCCCTTTTATTTCCCTCTTTTTTTTTAATTCATTAGGCAGCACAGCAGGATCTCAGCCATTGAGAAACTTTCAGTGACACGAAAATACCGTGTGCCGTCTCGGGGAACAGATCCGTGTGGGAGAGAGGTAATTACTGCTCTCCATATCTGTCTTTGGCTCTGGAATTAATCCACAGAGAGCCCTGAATTAACTCGGGAGCGGGGAGATCTGAGGATTGTGTCTGGCAGCCCATCCCAGCAATGCCAGACCTGGTGCAAGCCTCTGGACAGGAGCCAAGGCTGACTGAGAGCCAAAGGCAGGTCCTGCTGGGACACACGCAGGCCCTGGGAGGGATGCACATGGGAAATTGGGGGAGATTTGTTGTCCCATCCGCCCTTCCAGATCATCAGGAACCCAAAATTCTGCATGTTAAAGATCTGTCCTTAAATCTCTCCTAGGAAGGGAGATTTAAAAGGAAAACATCAGAAGGGAAGGAAGAGTGAGGCCCAGGTCAGCATGTAGGACCAGGAAAGGATTATATTCTTTCCATCCTGTCTCCTGTTTCAGATCTGAGCCCAGTCTAATCCAGCCTCTCCTGGGCTTTATTTCTACAACAGCAAGGAAGCAAGAATTTTAATTTTTTTTAACTGTGAAACAGCCACTGTGTCCAGCAAAATCTCTCTCTGGAGAGAAGCAGGAAGGGATGTAAAGATAGCAAATATCTGGTGGGAGGTGTCCCTGCCCATGGCATGGGGACTGGAATGAGATGGTCTTTAAGGCCTCTTCCAACTCAAACCATTTTAGGATTCTATAAAAAAGAAGCAAAGGTTCAAAGAAAGGACAAAGGGTGAATGGTAAAATTCAGATATTTGAGTCCTGCTGGCTCTCAAAAGCTTAGGTCTTCTTTAAACTGAGTTATCAGAGATGGGAAGCATAAATTTGTGTCTATATTGTACCTTTCATTATGGTCTTGTATTAATAAATGAATCAATCCTGGACTGTAGGGCTGTTAAAGATCTGTCCTTAAATCTCTCCTAGGAAGGGAGAGGAGAGTGAAAAGGAAAACATCAGAAGGGAAGGAAGAGTGAGGCCCAGGTCAGCATGTAGGACCAGGAAAAGGATTATATTCTTTCCATCCTGTCTCCTGTTTCAGATCTGAGCCCAGTCTAATCCAGCCTCTCCTGGGCTTTATTTCTACAACAGCAATGAAGCAAGAATTTTAATATTTTTTAAATTGTGAAACAGCCACTATGCCCAGTGAAATCCCTCTCTGGAGAGAAGCAGGAAGGGGTGTAAAGATAGCAAATATCTGGTGGGAGATGTCCCTGCCCATGGCATGGGGACTGGAATGAGATGGTCTTTCAGGCCCTTCCAATTCAAACCATTTTAGGATTCTACAAAAAAAAAAGCAAAGCTTCAAAAAAGGACAAAAATTCAGATATTTGGGTCCTGCTGCCTCTCCAAAGCTTGGGTCTTCTTTAAACTGAGGAATTGGAGATGGGAAGCATAAATTGTGTCTGCATTGTACCTTTCAGTATTATTTCATTAACTCCAAAGCTTGGGTCTTCTTCAAACTGAGGAATCGGAGACGGGAAGCATAAATTTGTGTTTGCATTATACCTTTCATTATGGTTTTGAATTAATAAACTAATCAATCCTGGACTTTAGGGCTGTCAGGTAAATGCTGGATGTGCTCCAGCCTGGATTCAGCTTCCTACAGAGAGCAGGAGCTCTTTGAGCTCAGGCCAGGCTCCACATTTTGCTTGTGACTTCTCCAAAGTTCACATCCCAAACCCAAGTTCAGCTCACACCAGAAGACACATAGTCCCAATCCAGTCTTGATCCCAGGATCCATTCCTCCCACTCATCAGCTCTCAGATTCACTTGGCCCATCCCTGCTCCAATATCCCTGCTGCTCTGCCAGCGTGGGATGCTCCACATGCCCGGAGAGCTTGGCTGGGCAGCTCCAGTGCCAGCTCTGCCAGCTTGCCCACATGACAGGTCTGTGGCCCTCTCCAAAGGGTGTTTGAGAGCTGTGGGATTTCCTTTCTGAGCACAGCTCATCACACACCAAGATGGGACTTCTCTGAAGCTTTGCCCAGTCAATCTCCAGCTCGCTGTAAACCCCTGGGGATATTGAGCTAAACGGGGTCCAGATGGCACTGGGAGACACCAGACATCAGCAAGTCACATCCAGCCCAAGACAGGGATGTCTTTCCAGGGGCTGCCTGTGCCCAGATGATGACAAGGAAAATCAGAGCTGACCTGATAAGGAAATGGAGCTTTCCCTCCCCTCAATGCTGCCTCTGCTTCACGAGACTGTTTCCAAACCTATCGACTCCCTTGCTTTTCCTTTCACAGTTTCTTCACAGCTCCATCTCAGCCAGAAGTTGAGCCATCTGAGCTCACATGAGAAAGACTTTTCAGATGTGAAGTCTGGCTCAGTGGCAAACCTGAAAATCTCACAGGCAAATCGGGCACATTGGGTTCACCACCAAACATCCCAAAGGTTCACGTGTGTCGCCAAACAACTGAGTCTCAAGCACTTAATGAACCCTCTGAAATTTCTCCAGCATGACACAAATCTTCTTAAATCTGTGTTTAAAATCTTATAAACCTTATAAACCACATTTCCCATTCTCCCTGGTGCAGTTCACCTGGCAGTGCCAGCTTGGGAGGATTCAATTCTTACTGAAGGATATCCTGGCATTTCCCAGGCATCCATGAGCACCCTGGAGAATCAGGGACACAGCAAACAGACTCATCTCTCTGGAGAATTAATGCAGAGTAAATTACACCAGCTGACCTTCCCCACATCCCCAGAGGCCATGGCAGCATCCTGTGCATGAGCTCCCAATGCCTGACAGAGATGCTGAACAGCTCTGTGCTCATGTGACAGTGGGCACCGATTGAAAAACCTCTGGCACAGAATGCCCTCACATCACCTCTGAGCACTGCTGACATCCCCCAGCCTGCTCCACGCTGGGGAGAATCTGCTGGATCAGTTTGCAGCCATTTGTCATCAGGAGAACTGGGAGTCACCTTTGGGATGTTTCCCTCTGAGCATCCCCTTGCCCTGCCCTGAATGCAAACACAGCCCAGCAACTCAGCTTGGTTCCCACTGTCATTGTCACATTTTCTGAAAAATACCCTTGCCCAGGATTCTTCTCCTGGGAAGCTGAGAAGCCTCAGAGAAAAAGGAAAACAATATTTATCTCATTTGCTTCTCCTGTGTTTTGCTGCTTTGGAATGTGGTTTGAGATTGTTTATCCAACAGGTGATTGTTTCATTGGTTTCATGTGAATTGTTTTGACTTAATGACCAATCACAATGCCGTTTGGAAGGAGTCACAAGTTATCATTATTATCCTTTAGCCTTCTGTAAGTATCGTTTCTGTATTCTTTAGTACAGTTTAGTATAGTATTCTTTAATATAATATAGCATCATAAAATGATAAATTAGCCTTCTGAGAACGTGGAGTCAGATTCATCATTCCTCCCTGCCATGGGGCACCCCAAAAATACAAGACCCACAAGTGTATCAACCAGGTTGTTTTTATCTCTGCTCCTCTCTGCATAAAATAAATAATAACAATAAAATAAACAATAAATAATAAATAATAAATAATAAATAATAATCAGCAATCTCTGCTTTGCCCACAAGTATTGATGGGAGAGCTCTGCATGCCAGTTGTCAGCATTGGGGAAACTGGGGATACACCCAGAGTTCCCATCTGTGCCCTGCCAGAGCTGCACCTCAGTGCCTCCTTCCCTAACAAGGGGGATCTCTCACCACAGGGGGATTGTGAGCACAGGGATTTGGGAAAGGCTTAGGCATGGAAGGGAGATTAACACAGCCTTGAGCCGTCTGGCTGCAAAACGTGGGAGGCATCAGAGTGATATTCACTGGATCCAACACTCCAGTGAGGTAGGACATTGCTGCCTTTCCTCTCACCTACTGCATGGAAAACTAAACAAAAATTTCCTTAAGATTAAGTGTTTTGTGGGCTTTTTAAATTTATTTTTTAAATTATTCCCAGCTGGCCCACAAGTGGCTGATGCTTTCCAGGGAGTGAATGGCCCTGCAGAGTGCTGGGAGGAGGGTGGTGATGGTCCCTCCTCCCTGGGAAATCCTGCTCTGAGGGATTGCCTGCTCCCTGAGGCAGGTGAGTGGAGGATGCTGCATGGTTGGAGCCCCACAGATGTGGGTTAGCACCCCCCTTGTGGCAGGCTCCCCATCTGACCCTGAACATGCTGCTTAGAGGTTCATCTCAGAGCCGATTAGGGGATTTAAAATAATATTCCTTCAAACTAGCAGGAAGGGTTTACTTAGGGGTTGGTTTGGGGTTTTTTTATTCCATTTCTCTTAAATCTGTTAGGTGGCTTCAAATATCTCAATCCTAATCTGCTTGGGTTGCAGATGCAGCAGATCCAACGGCTCTATGTGATCATTAATGAATTTCAAGCCTTGCAGCAGATCCAACGGCTCTATGTGATCATTAATGAATTTCAAGCCTTGCAGCAGATCCAACGGCTCTATGTGATCATTAATGAATTTCAAGTTCTTTGGACTGAAGGCATGGTCCCCATATTATAATTTCACAGTCTGACCAGATAAACTGACTTTTCAGAATCAAATTTCATTGCAAAAATGAACATGAATTGTGGTACCTGAAAAAAAGAAATCATCTGTAAGAGTGCTAAAAAAAACACTTTGAGAGTATCCAGACAGAGCAGACAGAAATGAGCTGCAAAACACCAAGCAGCTCATCCCTTCACACCAATCATCCTGCTCAGCAGGACTCGGACACCTCAGGTGACCTGGAACTGGACCAGATTTAAAAGTTCTCCTTGGTCTTCCCATGCAGCTGGAGCTAAACTTGCTATGAGATCTCTTGTGGGCTCCACCAAAGGAAGCAGTGCAAGCGCAGGGAGGAATAGAAACCATGCTATATTTAATCTTGTCTCTTATTATTAATGTCTTTTCTGAGGCCAAATTAAAGCACAGGATTTTGCGATACTGGGGTGTGAGCTCCTATCAGATCCTGAGATAAACAGGGACAGAGCTGTGTGAGATTTCAGCAGATAAAATTTCTGCCTTATCCCCGATCACTCTGGCACTGTGACATTTCTGCCCTCCAGCTACAGGGCCTGGGTGATCACAGCCTTCATTTCATCTAAACCAGAACTGGGTTTAGATCTCCTGCTGCATTGTGGATGCTTGTTTTGCTCTCAGGTTGAGAGGACTGCTCCAGACAGAGGAATCATCAATGATCCTAGAGAAAAAGGATGCCACCTTCTGTGTGACCTCCCCAGAGAAAGCTGTGCTCTCAAGTTCAGGTGTTGTTAATATCCTCCATGAGGAGGAAAACACAGCAGCTGGTCTTGTGAGACTGACTAAAAAGAGAAAACTCCCACCTCAAGGCTTCAGTGTCCTGGGAGAGGGAAATATTAATCCAAACCACCTCAAGCTTTTGGTGGAGGTGGTTTAATTTCATCATTTTTCTCCTAAATTATGCCAACACGGGGATATAAAAAGCACTGAGACAGAGATGAGCAAAGCAGGTCTCAAAGCCAGAACTTAACACCAAGATACCTCTGGTGCGAGTGCTTTGGGATTGAGGTGGTTTGGGAACTGCAATTTGCTTCCAGAGACCACCAGAAAAACAGGGAGAACAGACACAGGGAGATGAGGGAGGTGAGGGTTTACTCTGTTTAGATTATATTCCTCCATATCCTGAATTTTCAATGGGGATGGTGGGCAATGCTGGGCTTAAGAATGGGCTGATAAATAGATAATAAATAGATAATATATAGATAAAATGCAGATAATGTAGATAATATATAGATTATATAGATAATATTCTCATAAAGACAGAATAAGAAAGCATAAAATTTTGAAAAACACAGAACCCACCACCAGTGCCTTTGCAAACACCCAGGACTTCCCTTCTGCTGAATCCAGCACACCATCCCCGTCATCTTCTATAAGACCTCTCAAGTGCTCCTAAATTTGGCAGCTGTCATCTACAGGAGTTACATGATCTGGAGCTAATGCAATTAGCTGCGACTTTGAAGGCACACAGCAGCTTCTCATCATTCTCAGAAGAGCCTCAGACAACTTGGGGACAGCAGCCAAGCTCAGAACGACTGCCAGGAGTGTCATGTGCTGTTCCAGAGCTGAGAGAGTGTCTGCAACAGGAGCCTTGAACAGACTGGGGAAGGGATGGAGCAAGGAGGCAAGGCAGGGATGAATGAAGACAAAGAGGGATCAGCATCACAGAAGGGATGGCCACAAGTTATGGGGTCACAGTGCAAAGGGAACGTGGAAGGATGGTGGGAATGAAGGAAGATGGGACAGAGTAGATAGAGGGGGTAAGGTGAGGAAAAAATAATCAAGTGGATTAAACTGGGCTAGCTGGGGGAGAGAATTGAGATCGGGAAGGGGAAGGCAGTGCACTGAAATCGGGAAGCCGAGCTCAGTTTGCACTAACTGTAAGAAGCTTTTCATGGATGGGTATGATTGACCATGGCCTGGCAAAAAAGGTGATACCAATAAAATGCCATCAAACGCAGGAAAGGGACACTTGTCTGCAGCAGATAAAGGAAATAAATCAAGAAATAGTCCCCACTGGCCTGTAAAGCTGTTCCAGTTCATGTGGTTGTGTCTTTTATTGGACTTGACATATGACAAAAAGTTGTAATAACTCCTTCCAAGGATCGGGAGTTTTGCCAGAGGCTCTTAGAGGCTCCATCTTCTTCTTTCATCTTTTTTGCCAGAGAGACACCAATGGTGCAATGCCTTAACCAAAGAGCCCCTTCCACTGGTTTTGGGGGAGCAGGGTCCCCCAAATGCCAATGCCTGGTCCAGCTGGACCAGGACAATGATTTTGTGAATTTGGGGGTGTTCTCCCTGAGCACTGGGGAGGGAGGGACTATTCAGGCACAGCTACACAGGCAGGAGCTCTTCAAATTAGAGGTAAAAGAGAAATTTTTTTACAGTGGGCATGATGAGGCACAATTTGCACAGTTACTTCATCCCTGGAAAAATTCATGTTGAATTTGGACAGGGTTCTGGACAATCTGATGTAGTGGAAGCTGTGGGTTGAACTAACCTTGGAAGGTCCCTTTCAACCCAAATTATTCTATGTCTCATGGAAGGGATCAAAAAGAGCTGTGACATTACAGCAAGCCATGATTGCATTCCTGAAGATTTCCAGCTCTTTCCCCTTATCTGCCAAGGCAGCAGGACTCCCAGATCCCCATTTTCCCCCAGGGTGCACACACGTTTCCCAGGCTGATCTGCGTCACTCCGTGTGCTCAGGGTGGCTGTGCCTGATGTCCCACACGGAGCTGTCACACCCACTGGGGACAGCTGGGCTTCTTGGCCACACAGCATCCCTCTGTGGGACGCCTGTGCTTGCAGACCGAGTGTGGCACCTGCAAAGCAGGCACAGTCAGAGCCTTGTGGCGTGGGGAAGCCTGCCAGGATCCAGGAGCCACGGAGAAATGCAGAACTGCCTCCAGCTCTGCGTGGGGAGGAGCGTGCCCTCGGATGTTCCCCGTGTGTGGAGGCTGTACACAGATATCTGAGCGTGTTTCTGCCCTGGGAGCTGGTTCTTAGAGCAGCTCAGCAGGGAACTGTGCACAGACAAAGTGCCTGGTGTGATTTCGAGCTCTGCAATGAGGTGTGTGTGAATCCACGGGTCTGTTTTCAAGGATATGATGTTCATCCAATCTGAGAACAGATGATAACCCAGCTAGTGCCACCTGTTTTGTGTGGCACAGACAGGAGCATGGAGCTGTCCCTGGGCAGTGCCACAGGCCCACTGTCTGGATATATTCCATTTGAGGTCTGCCTGATTTTACAACTCAAAAGAAAAGCCCAGCCTGGAGGTTCACACCTTCCAGGAAAAGGAATCACAGAGTGGTTTGGGTTGAAAGGGATCTTAAAACTCAACCAGTTCCAATCCCCTGTGTCACATCTTTTATGAAAAATCCTTTCGTTACGATTTTTCCTCCTGAGAAGCTGAGGAGAGGCCTCAGGAACAAAATGTAAACAATGGTTATCTGGTCCTGTGGAATGTGACAGGTGCATCTGTGATTGGTCTCATGTGGTTGATTCTAATTAATGGCCAATCACAGTCAGCTGGCTCTGACAGAGAGCCCGAGCCACAAACCTTTGTTATAATTCCTTCCTATTCTATTCTTAGCTAGCCTTCTGATGAAAACTTTTCTTCTGTTCTTTTAGTATAGTTTTAATGTAATATATATCATAAAATAATAAATCAGCCTTCTGAAACATGGAGTCAGATCCTCGTCTCTTCCCTCATCCAAGAACCCCTGTGAACACCGTCACACCCCTGCCATGGGCAGGACACCTCCCACCAGACCAAGCTGTTCCAAGCCCTATCCCAATGAATGGCAATGAATGTATCCACATGAGCAGCTCCTTTGAGACTAGAGGGTCTGTGGGAGGATATTGATGTGATTATAAATCACTCCAGCATCAGGTTTAGCCCTCATAAGCCTAAATTCCAACATCCCACCTTCCTCACCCTTTCCAGTCCACACCCCTCAGTGCACAGCACAGTAACAAAGAGCAGAGCAGAGAATCTGCTGCAAACACATGCTGAGGCTGGCCCAAAAAGGCATGGAAAGACAAGCAGGTATCAGCATCAGCATCTCCCCAGCCCTGACCCCATCTATCCTGCAGGGCTGAGACAGGCAGTCTGCACACAGTATCCTACACCACAAAAGCCTTGGCTTGGCACGCACTGTGGTGATGCCAACCACGAGAGGACTGATGGGGTGGAGGAGGAAAGCATCTTCCTGTGGTTTGCAAGAGGAGTCTGCCTCCCTTCCTGCAGCAGCTCGAGCAGGCAGTGAGGATGAGGATGGAAGGAGAGATGTGCGGGTGCTCGAGATGTTCCGGAGAGACGAGCGGTTCACCCACAGCACACAACTTCCCCTGCCAGAGCAGCTCAGGTAATAAAAGCTGCACAAACACTGTCTGCACTGCCAGGAGACTGGGAAGTCAATCACTGAGCACTTTAGAAAGTGAAAGGAAACTTGGGAGCAAACATAATTTTTTCCCCAGAGCAGCATCCTTGTGCCTTGATGGAAGAAGGCGACAGCTCCGAGCCCAGCCCTGTGCTGCACCAGGGAGAGATCACAGCTGGGGCATCTCTGTGAGCTGTACCCACCCTGATATAAATTAGATGGAAAAGGACATGAAAACTGAAGCTAATATTCCCAGAACAGCCAGGACTTGGAGGTTATTAACCCCTATTTTCTCATTAAATTCTAGCTTAGACAAACACTTTTCTCTCATCTAATGTAACCCAGAGAGATGAGTCACTTCTCCCCCTCCACAGCTGTCAAAAGCACTGCTGGGCTGTTCCCCCACTGCAGGGAGAGCAGCTTTTCTCTCCTGAGTGCAGCACAGTGGGATAGACCAGAGCCCTTCCCTGTGCCCTTTCCCAGATTTGGTTGTTCACAAGGGATTGGACTCTGTGATCCTTGTGGATCCCTTCCAACTTGAGATATTTTATGATTCTATGAACAAAACCTCCCATTTTAAGCCTAAAAACCTCATAAAGGATCACTTTGGCCACATCCAGCTCCCAATGTCACCATGTGTACCTTTAATTCAGTGGCTCTGCAGAGCATGCCCTGCACTCACCACAATGCAGAGTCACCAAAGTGTTCCCCAAGACTGACAGCACGAGGATAAAAAGCTGTAAAATCCAAATGGCACAGGAGGAGGGAGAGAAGGACAATGCCAACACGGGCTCCTTGCAGCAGCTGCTTAATTTGTCAGGTAGTAATTCATTAGGTCTTAATACACAGGGTGGATTTAGAACAATGAGAACTGAGCAGCGCTCAACGTACACATCCTGTGACGTGCCAACAACATGGAACTCTCTAGACAGCCACAGATTTGTTATGTTAATACCCCCTCGTCTCCTTCTGAGATTATCAAAAGGCAAGTGCTGTCACGCAGGAAAAGAAAAAAATTACAGTTGGGGATGGATGGATGTGACTGGTGCTTATTGCTCATTCACTGCTGGGAAGGCACTCAAAAGAACACTGAAAAAAACAGAGGGAAAAAAAGGATTTTGCCATTTTTCTTCTGATTTATGGAATATCTCCCAGTTGGGGACTCTCTGGACCAGACACTGCCTTCAAGAATATGCTGGAGTAATGGCATGGATTCCTACAGAGAGCTGCTCCAGCCCAGGATGGAGTAAAGGTGGTGGGAATCCCACCTTGCCTCTGGAAGTGAGGCTGCCCTCAAAAGCTGCAAGCCCCAGGGAACGGGGCAGTGTGGGAGTGCTCAGAGCCTGCAGGCAGAGCCCACGGCTCCTAGACAGTGTTCAGGAAGAGCTGCTTTAGTTATCAAGCTCCTAATTGAACTAATTGAGCTCCTGCAATTTGCAGGAGTTAACCCTCCCCTTGCCCACCGCGGGAGGCCAGAACTTGAAGCCGGTTTGGTTGTGCAGGACGTTTTCCACAACAAAGGGGAGATGGAAAATGTTGTTGCTCCCGGACCTCTGAGGGTGTCCCTTTGATTGTTGCATTTCCTCCCGGTGTCAGCACTTGTGATATTAATGATGCAGGCAACGGGTCATTAAAAACCATCGGGGAGGGGGGATGCAGGCACCTAACGAAGGATTAGAGCCCCGGCGTTATTAAAGAGTGAATATTCACTCTGTCCAATTAAAGGGATCTTTGCCTAATAGCGGGAACACCACTCCTCCAGCTCCCCTCTGGCAGCAAAGCTGAGGAATAATTTCATCACCCTCCCGAATGAAGCTGAGGAGATGGGGAACAAAGGAGCTGTTTGCCTGCATCTCAGACCTGCCCACTCCAAAACATGAAAGTGGCGCCGCTCGGGGAATCGCGGGCTCCGGTCTGAGGAGCTTCACAGAGCTACTGCAGCCAAGGGAGACTGGGGGCCACGGCAAAGGGAGCCTTCAATTTCAGTGTCCTTTCATTTTCTTTGAGTGTTAATTGGATTAACATTTCAATTGGTTGGAGGTGTATTTTTGTATGTGTGCGATAAAGGCGCGCCAACGCAAGCGCTGTCGATGGGAGAGGAAATGGGGAAAGAGGAGGATGAAGAGGCCGTGGTGGCTCAGAGAGGAGCATCACCCACAGCTTCTTCTCCAGCAATATCTCTTTATTCAGAGCTGTGAACTTTATCTTACCCCCAGGCTAGAATGGTGGGAAATCCTTTCTTTTGTTTGTTTTTTGGCAAGAAGTACCATTAATACAAAGACAAAACAATGAGCTGTGCAGGAGGAACAGCCCAGGAGGAGTTTGGTGAAATGAATCCAGTGCAAGTCCATGTTACCTTAAAGGGGAAGGAAAAAGAGCCACAAAACCAGAGTCCTCTCCTCTGCACAGCCTTCACCAGAGCTGCTCACAATTCACAGCATCTTCCAGTATCACCAGTCCAAGAGGTCAACAAGCACCAGTCTCCCTCGGAGAGATGGCGCACAAAGAAAATAAAAATTCCAGCTCCTTCTCTCACATCCTTTGCTCTCCTGGCCCCCAAAATGACCCTGCTTCACTTAATTGGACCCCCACCTGACCTCCAAACCCACCTCCACCTGCAGAGCTCAGAGCAACCTGCCTTCTCCAAATGAAATCCCTGCCCACGGGGATCCCAAAATCTGCTGCCAGCTCACGTCTTGCTCTGCTGTTCTCTGAGCTCCCGAAAATCACCTTGCCCAAGCATGAAAAGAGAGCCCCTCTCCCTGCCCTCTCCAGGTTATCGGCTGTAATCTCCTCCAATGAAAAGCACAATGAGAAAATGCGATATTATTACAGCTACTTTCCCCTCTGGAGCTGAATTTAAGGAAGGTAAATAATTGGCATAAAAGAGGCTTTTGAAAAGCAGGTCTCTGTACCCATTTGTTGTGGATTTCTGGCAAATGCATCACACCCAGCTCTCGCCAGCGAACTCCATCACCATCTCATGGGGAGAGAGAGATTAAAAAAAAATTAAAGGCTTCTATTTATTATAAAACTTTAATTGGCTTTAAAGAGTGACTGTCGTGCTGTCTGACACTTGAAAGTGTTCTCTACAGTAAGAGACATAGAACATGAATCATTGCACTTGTTTTTCATTGTCTTTCCTGCCACATTTGCTAATTATTTAATCTCCTGTGTCATAAGTGGGTCTTTTGCTCCTTTTTCTGCCCCTTTTTTTTCCTCCTTCCAATTCTCTCCCACACTAGAATATGGAACAGGTATTGCCCTGGTGCAGTTTGGGTGCCAATGGCAGGAGATTTGGGGGAAGGGTTCAGAAGATGAGTTAAATGTGTAGGGGTGGAAAAATTGCCCACAGCAACTGAACACAACCATCCCAATGCAACTTTTTGCATGGATTCCTCATTTTTTTGGTGGAAGCCAAGGGTTAGGCATCAAGTCCACTCTCTGCCCTTATCCCATTCCCATAACCATGGTCAGAATTCCTGGAGGGATTTAAAAGCTCTGTGGATATGGCATTTGGAGACATGGGTCAGTGGTGGCCTTGGCAGTGCTGGGGAAAGGTTGGACTTGATCTTAAAGGGCTTTTCCAACATAAACAATTCTATTGTTTTATTCCATTATTCCAAAAGACCTTTCCAGCCTGAGCACCACCATGATTCTATGCTGGATATGGGATATTTGTCCCAGGCTGGGAGAGCCTCTCCTGACCCTTTTTCCCTGTTAAATTCTGGCCAACTTCAAGCTCACAGATCACAAGTCCTGTTCACAAGGGACCCAGGGAAATTTGTTGAACAACTCCTGAAGCATCAGAGTAGCTCTGCTTTGTTGGGACAGAGCAGCTGCTTCTCTCCAATCACAAAATAAAAGGGTTTTCTCTGCAGAATAAGGGGAGCAACACCTTCGTGCAGCATTTCCTACCACATCCATCACCCTCTGAAGAGAAACACACTCTGCTCTTCATCCACATGACAGTGTCATCCCCATGGAGAGAAAACATCATAAAATAACAGAATTACAGAAGGGGTTGGGTTGGAAAGATCTTCTGATTCCAACTTCCCTGCCATGGGGATGAAAATCCTGATGGAAGTCCCTGCATCCACTAGGAATTCTTGGAAGATTACAGAGAGCAGAAATGTAATATTTGCAGTTTGTCTAGTTTGTAGCACTGAGACAGAATCACAGAATAATGAGGTTGGAAGAGACCTCTCAGATCATCGAGTCCAACCCATGCCCTAACACCTCAACTAAACTATAGCACCAAGTGCCAGGTCCAGTCTTTTTTTAAACACATCCAGACAGAGGTCCTAAAATAATTCAAGATATTCCAGGATAAAAGAGAAGAGCCCATACCAACAAATGGACAAAGTCACAGTCTTGTTTTTCATACACTGTAACTAACAAAATCCTCCAAAAGTAAAACATAAAACAAACAAAACCAAAAAGGCAAAAAACCCAAACCAAAAAAACACCAAAAAAAAAAACCAAACAAAAAACAAGCAAATAAAATTAAAAAAATAACACAAAAGATACAAAACAAATCAATGAAAAACCAAACAGATTTTCAGCTAGAAGCTATTGATGCTGATGTCTTTTGGAAGTGACACCAGTCCCTCAAGGAGAGTGTGGCTCAGCATGCCTCTGTGGCAGTTTCCACTTCCAACAGGGAAGTTTCCTCCTTGGCAAAGTCTTAAATAACAAAAATGAGGGTGAAAACCCTAGCAAGACCTCATCCACCTTCCCACGCTTCAGGGCAAGATCTGCAGGGTACAAGATCCCATTTTCCAGCTGGGAAAAGGTTTCCAAGTTGTCGATTCCCCATCCTGGAGGTGTCCAAGGCCAGGTTGGAGGGGGCTTGGATCAACCTGGGATAGTGGAATGTGTCCCTGCAGGGGGTTTGGAATGAGATGATCTTTAAATTCCCTCCCAACACAAACCATCGTGCAATTCTATGATTTCCAGTGGAAATTGGGCTTTCTCCTCTGTTTCTCCTCTGTTGCCCAGCTCCCAAGGGCTGGCACCCCAGGAGGATGCTCCCCTCTGCCAGGCTGAGTGCCCATGCTGGGATTTATCTCTTGGCACCAGAGCTGCGTGGCACAGAAGCTTCTGAGGCACACATGGCCCTCCTGGAGAGATGAATCTGGGAAGGGAACAAGAATTCACCCCCCTTGGGACCCCCATGTGCAGTTTGGAGCTGCTGAGTGGTGCCCTGACTGCAGGTTCCTGGAAGCTGCCACAGGATTCGGGAGCAGGGGCAGGGGGGGATGAAGAAGAGTCTCAGATGTTTGCAGAGAAGAAATAATAACACCACTAATAAGGCTGCATAATTTTATGGCTCCTGCTTCCCCATCTTCAAAGGGCATCCCACAGCTTTTGGCAGGGCCCTGTGAAGCAGGAGCCAGCCCAGGGTTCAGCAGCAGAAGGATTTAAGATGAGTGTTGGTACCATTAATACAAACACTGGAACACAAATAGGGAGAGCATGGGCCTGGGGACTGCTTCCCCGGGGGAAGAAATCCTAATTCTGGGTGCTGTGGGGGCAGAGGAAATAATAACAGAGCAATAACTACTCCAGGTAATAACTGAGCACCTTGAAACGAGAGTGACCCAAGGACACCCCTCAGTTTCGTGTCAGGGGGTGACAACATCACTCATGCCCTGCTCCTCAGGGTGTGGCGGGAGATTTGCTGCCCCACATTCCCCCCATCCTGTGCCTCCCTTTGAGCCATCAGAGGCAAAGCTCCACACTGTCTGAGCAGAAGGCTCCAGGTCACCTCTCCCCACCTGAGCTGAGGTTCCCCAGTGTCCCTGTGATGGTGTTCACAGGGGTCTGAGGATGAGGGAAGAGATGTAGATCTGACTCCATGTTACAGAAGGCTTGATTTAATATTTTATGATATATATTACATTAAAACTACACTAAAAGAATAGAAGAAAAAGTTCTCATCAGAAGGCTAGCTAAGAATAGAAAAGAATGAATCAACAAAGGTCTGTGGCTCGGACAGAGAGAGAGCTAGCTGACTGTGTTTGGCCATCAATTCCAAACATCCACACGAGCCCAATCCCAGATGCACCTGTTGCATTCCACAGCAGCAGATAACCATTGTTTACATTTTGTTTCTGAAGCCTCTCAGCTTCTCAGAAGGGAAAAATCCTAAGAAAGGATTTTTAATGAAAAGATGTCTGCGACACATCCCCATCCCCCGCTCCAGGAGATGGAGAAGTTTCTGGGCTGCAGGGAGCACACCCTGGCCATGCATGGCACCTCTGCCAGGTGGCCTCTTGCAGTCACAGCCTTCAGACATGCTCAACAACACTCAAAGGCACCTGAAGAAGGGATTTCTGCACCCATGGAGCCTCTCTGGGTATCGCAACCCTTCCCAGATCCCTCGTGCACTATGAAAACAACATGTGAAGCATTATCAGCGCAGGGCTGCTGGCACAACTGACTGACCCATCCAGGCAATCAGCTTATGATATGAGGGATGGGATCATGCTGGCTGAGCAGGCACAGCTGCTAATGTTATTCTTGTTCATCAGAATATTTAATCCGACTTTTTTTTTTATATTTTTTAATAAAAATAAATCCTCAATGACTATTTGCCCGAGGCTTAAGCTGGAGCAGCTAATGGGAGAGGGGGGGATCACATGAACTGAACCCTCTTTATGGAGTAGTGAACAGTAGCAAGATTGCTGAGCTGGGGTTGGGAGGGCCCAAATGTGGGAGGAAAAAAATCCATTCACGTGTGAGCCTGGGTAGGGAGAGGTCAGGAATTGCTACAGCTGGAAAAAATCCCAAACAAACAGTGGGGATGAGAAATGTGGCAGGCTGGAGTAAGACAGAGCAGAGCCCAGAGGATGAAGGCGCTGGGCAAGCAATGAGGCACAGCTCTCCTCCCAGTGAGGTTTCTCCCCCCTTGGGATGGCCCTGAGATCCTGAGAGACAGCACCCAAACCTTTCCTCCTCCAGAAGCACGAACACTCCAGCTCCTGGCACACGGCAGCAAAGCTCATTCAGGAGGCAGCAAGGAGCACGTGCAGCCCCATTGTGGTGCCACAGGATGGTGTTGGCACTGTCCCACCCTGCCAAGGCATCTCCCAATGCCTGACACCCCCCCAGCACTCCAGGGAGCCAGATCCTGCATTCCTGACACAGCTCACCAGCCAAAGGAACCACAGAGAGCCCTGTAAAGGGGTTAAAAGGTTGAAAAAAAAACCTCATCCAGTGTCAGAACCCAGGACATCCCTCTGGCTGTCCTGGATGGCTCCAGCCCCTGCCAGGGGGCTCAGAGACCCTGGCACAGAGCCCAAGACCCCCCTGTGACTTTGATTATGACCCATGGAGCAAATCACCACCTTTAAATGAAAAATTACAAGTCAAGAGAGTTTAAGTAGAATAACAGTTTGCCACGGGGTGAAAAACAGATTTTTTGGGTTTTAGAATGGGGGCTTGAGGTTCCAAGATGGAGGAATTTGGACATCCCCTGTTCTCCTTCCTCCTTCTTCCTAGCCTCCATCTTCTGGGTGATGGTGGCACTTTTGGATTGGTTTAGGGTAGAAACTCACTGTCTAACATAGGTGATAGGTATTGGGAAGTTATGGTAAATAATGTACATGTAGTTTTTAGTATGAAATGTAGCACCGCCCCAAGGTGGTCAGTGTGCCTCTGTCTGACCTGCTGGACAGATCTCAGCAGGTCAGAGAAAGAATGTTAAGGATAAAAAATAACAAACACCCTTGAGAAC
The DNA here is from genome assembly GCF_028551555.1 of Melozone crissalis. Lineage (NCBI taxonomy): Eukaryota > Metazoa > Chordata > Aves > Passeriformes > Passerellidae > Melozone > Melozone crissalis. The sequence continues at coordinate 2,655,476 of NW_026535887.1, forward strand.
GAGAACAGAAGAATCCTGACTCCTTCTTCAACTGCCGGGCTGGGAAAAAGAGGCTTGTACCTATCTCAGTCACTCTGGCCAGCAGAGATTCTGAGAATCCAGCTGATGGAGAGACATCAGGAAGAAGAATGCCAGAGGGACATACCCCAGCCTGAGCAGGCAACTTCACCATGCAACACTTCTTTTGCAGTTTTTATTCTTTATTTTTGCATCTTTTATTCTTTATTTTTGTGGGGCTTGCAGCCCCACTCCTGCTCCTGTCAGAGCAGTTCACACCTGCTTTGCTGTGGGCACTGCAGCCCTCTGAGCCGAGTTTGAGCCCAGAGCCCCAGCACCACACGAGTCCTGAAGCCAACAAGTTTGCAAGGCACGCTTGGCACACAAAGGGAAGAAAAGAAATGCCGGAAGATTAGACCCCGAGCTGAAACTAATTGTTCAATAAGCCATGAACAATCCAGCCCTGGTGCAGCTTGCTTCCCTGCCTTTCATCTGTGGGAAGGAAAAATAAACAGCACGGGGAGAAGGGCAAGAGGTGCCAAGAGCCAGGACAGGGTTGGAAAAGCAGTGTGCGAGCCAGGGTGGAGCTGGGATGCTCCCTCCTCACCACTGAGCTCCTTCAGCAAGGCTGGCAGGTTTTTAGGCCAAAGAAGGCTTGATTTAGCTCAAAATAATTGAACAGCATCATTCTGGGGCCAGCAACATCGGAGTGTAGTCCACGAAGCAGATGAGAAATAAGACTTTACATTCAAGGCTATTATTCCATGAGCAGCAGCAACTCATTCTGATCAGATTAATTGACAGGAATAAAAAAGAGTATGTTGATAACTCTGGACATACAGAACATTTTTATTCATGCTGGAAAGAAGCCCAGATGTAATAGACTTGCCCAGACGCCTCCCCCCTCTCCATGGAGTGGGCACCATCAGCAATTTTTTTTCCTGATCCTTAATAAACCACGGGCAGGACAGGATCTGTGTGCAGGGGCACCCAGCATCGACACAAGGCAGATTTGCTGGTCTTTGGCCTAGTGCAAAAATTAACCATCCACCCAACATATGGGTCCCAGAGAGTCTCCTGCAGAGCCCACTCCTGCCTCCAGTTCCCACCCCCTCAAGGAGGATAATCCCCTCATTGTTATTTAGAGACACAGAGGTGGATCTGAGCCGTAACCCCAAAATCCCTGTGTCTGGGAAGAGCCGAGGAAGAGATTAGAGATTCACCTCCCACGAAGGGAAAGAACTGAAGAGTCACATCTAGGCTGCCCTGAAATCTGAAATCTGTGGGTGTCTGAAATTTGGCCTCAGACCCAAATTTCTCAGACACAGCCCAGCTCCATCAGCACTTTGGGGCTTGCTGCAGCCTAGCAACCAACAGCTGATTTCCTCATGAGCTCAGAGCTTAAGGAAGAAAAAAGAGGATCAACTTCAAAACAAGGACAACCTCTGAGCAAACAGAGAGTTCAGGCTGGGGAAACATCCATATAAGGAGCAATTTTTTCCTGATAGTGGTGGTGAAACATTGGCACAGGTTGCCCAGAGAATTGGTGACTGCCCCATCCCTGGTAACATTGAGTCAGCTTGGACAGGGCTCTGAGCAACATTTTCTTTTTGAAGAACATGGCAAGGGGGTTGGAACTGGTGATCTTTAAAGGTCCAACCCAAATCCCTTATGGAGAAAATTACAAGGAGAAAAATGAGCAACATCTGTGAGTCAATATTGCCAGATGTTTTCTTTCCAAGCACTATCCTTACCCCACTCCTGCTCATGTGGCATGGAGGAGGCAAAACCTTGGGCACAGGACCCAAACATTGGCTACATCAGCATGGTGCAATCCTGCTCTCTCTCCTGCTCCATGGCTCGGGGTGTTGGACACATCCAGGAGACAAATCCCAGCTCAGAGCCTGGCAGGGAAGCAGGAGAGAGCCAAATACTTCATCACCTGAAGACAAACTCAAAGGCAACTTAATCTGCTCCAAGAGGGAGTGAGATGACCATAATGTGCTGAGACTGGAAGGGGCAGCAGCTCACCTTGCCAAGGTCCCATCATTTGGGATGTTTTCCTGCAGGACAGGGTCTCCCAAATGCTGCCTCCCACAAAATGAATCTCTGTTCCTTTCACACACGGTTTCAGCCCCATCACACAAGGGTCAGGTAAAAAAAATCACTTTTATTCCTTCCCAGATTCTATAATTACTGATAAAACAAGAAATTCTGGATTGCTTTGCTCACACTCCAGAATCAGTGCTAGGTCAGACCCAGAGGGAACTGAAATGCAGTGAAAACTTTCTTTCAGCCTACCAACCTGGAAAAGATCAGGAAGTCTGTCAGTGTGCCCCAAAGCAGCCAGGAATAGCTGGGAGGGAGACGAGAGGCTGGAGCTATGGGGGTTTTGGGGAATATCTTCCCAGCATTTGGGAGTGGGAGGTGCTGCCATGTGCTGTCCCTGATTCAGTGCCCAGACCTATTCTAGAGAACACACACTTCCCTGCTGGAGCTGAATTCCCAACTTTTTTCCAACTCTGCTGAGGCAAACTCAACTCTTGTTTCCCCAGATGTCTTGCAGTATCCCTAAATCCTTGCAGGAATCAGCAGGGAGCTTTATTGACAGACTTGTTGTGGCAGCAGAATTAACTGCTGGGCTGATTTTACCAGCCCAACCCATCAATCCCATTTTCCATTATTAGGCACCTGTGTGTTATGTTCATTGATTCTGGGCACTGAATTTCCTCAGGGGTTAACAATACTTTTAACACACAGGCAAAAATCCATGGAAGCTTTAAGAATACTCAAGCCCAAGATTCCCAGAAGTCTCCAAGGCCTATGTTTTCTTCATTTTATACAGACACATCAATATATCTCCTTAATTCCATCTCCTTGTTCCTCCTGTGTAGTGTGTGTTTCCTCTAGATGGAATTGAAAGAGTTTTTGATGACAGAGAGGGAGATTCACTGCCCCACTCTTGAGGTACACCTTGTTTTTTGGGAGCTTGGTGGCCAGGCTTCAAGATCAGAGTGAAAACATGTCCAACTCCTTTAGTTCCCACAAGAAAAAAAAATAAATATATAAGAATTAAGGTCTCTTGTGGATGCAACGTGCGATTCCAAAGGGATCCCATTAGAAAAGTCTAATTAACGCCCTATTAGAAAATGAGATCCAGAGAATATCCCTATTAGCTAAGCAAAGATGGGCAGGGATTTTAACATGCAAAATCAACAGTGAATAGGTAAATGGAGTCTAAATGAACAGTCCAGGGCTGAGGAGAAGAGCAGAGGGAGGACAGGCAGAGGAATTAGAGAGCACAAGGAGAGGCAGGAATAGGAAGAGGGATGGATGGATGGATGGATAATGTTGGCAATTCCACTGTGTTCAACCTAGACCTGTCCTGGCTTTTCACTCCTCAGCACTTCCCTAAAAATGGCACTTGAACACCAAGTCAGGCTCAAAAGAAGAGAATCAAAAAGAAAGGAAAGAAACAGCTTTCCTTTATTTATTTCCTGCAAGGGGGAAAGTGCTTCCCCAGAAATGGTCACAATCCAATCATGATCCCAATGTCTTAAAACCTGGAATCTCCCTCATCCACCAGTATCCTGTAGAGATGATTTAACAAGTACTGAAGGGTAGATCACTGGTGGGGGACCAATTTTGGTGCCACAGTGCTACTCTGAATGCTGAAGAGTTTCTTAACTTCTTCAAAGTCACACCAGAACATTCAAAACCCAAATCAGGCCCGCTCAGAACTGCCATTTACCTTCTGTGCAGAATGCAATTTCCTTACATCTGTTCTGGCTAACAAGCAGACAGAAAGGGTGAGACACTGAAGGCAGGAAAGACAGGAACAGGAGCTAAATGATGGCTAATGGGCAACTGATGGAGTGGAAGGACAGATGCAGAGAAAGATTAATAGAATAGATAAACAGGCATCGGACCCCAATCTCCCAGCAATTACAGTCTGCTCTGGATATCCTAATCTTCTGCAGTGTCTCTCTCCAATAAGTCCAGTTAAATTAGTTATTATCCCTCATTTGTGTTCGTCCCTGGAATTATTTTGGTGGCGTGGATCAAAGAAGCACCACGGGCTTTAATGCGGCGTGTGCTGCCGAGGAGTCAGAGCATTAGGAAATGCTCCCTGCTCTAATGCATTCCCATCTCGTGCCAGAATGTGGATCTTTAACTCCTAATTAGTGCATCCCAGGATCTGTCCAAACAAGCCTGCCGTGCCTCTCCTCACAAACACAAACACAGATGAGTTTCCCCAGGGACCCAGCTCAACACCTATGAGGGGCAGCAGTGCTCTCACAATTAATAAGGCATGAGCAGGCACTAAGCAGAGCTGAATCGAGCTCTGCAGCCCGTTTGTGGTACTTTCTTTTCCCCTTTCTCACTCAATTCACTTAAAAAAAATATATTAAAAATTCCTTCTGCAACCGTAGTGAAAAATAGATGAAAAGGGGGGAAAAGGATCTCATTACACATTTAATTTAAAGCTCTATCAGCAATTAGGATATTTATGGACTGATCACCTGCCAAATGTTATGGTTTGAATCAAAGCTGCTCTGGAGTGCTGCAGTTAAAAATCTGGTGTAGTGGAAGGTGTGCCTGAGCTCAGCAGGGGCTTGGAGGGAGATGGCCTTAAAGGTCCTTTCCAACCCAAACCATGCCATGATTCTATGAATCAAAAATACACAGAAGCTTAGGGATTATTTTTCCCTCAGCTTTGGAAGATTCTTTTAATTTCAAAGTTTAATTTAGGAGGTCAAACAAAATTAAGGTCTCAGACCATAGCAGGAAGGTCTAATTGGAAAACTGAAGTCACACATTCTACGCTTCCCATGTCACCTGAATTTGAAACCAGAGCTGGAGGAACATGCAGAGACAGCTTGGATTCCCAGATCTATGACAGGGTTTCCTCTTTAAAAGGCACAAAAATAATTAAAATTAGCCTTGAACAAACAGCCTCTTCTCATTCTGAGCAGGCCTGTGTGGAGTTCAGCCCCAGTGGAACTGGCCAGGCTATCAGGAATGGCCCAGGGGACAGCCCTAATCTGCTTTGTGACATGCACAACGCCCATAAACAAATGATTACGCTTCTGTGCCTGAGTCTCCCTAATTTGCAAAATGTTGATAATGATCGGGGCTAATTGAAAATTTCCCATCAAGCATTATTAGGATGGGGAATGGGGATTTCGAATGAAGCACTTGCAAAAAGCCCAGTTTCCTCCATCTATCTGATTTCTGACAGCAAAACAAGCAAACAAACAAACCAACCCAAAACAGTCTTGAGAATTTGGGTGATTTTTCTGTGGAAAACAGCATTTACTATTATCTGGATAATTCAATGATTTCCCAGGGTTCATAAGGCTTCAGAGGGTTATTTTATTGCTCTTTTAAATAAGTACAGATGCTTTATTGGGAGGCTCAGTAGAGGAAGCTTTATTAGCAGTGATCATGCTCAGGCCTCTGGCCAAGTGTGACTTAAATCTCAAAAAAGGCATTTCATAAACTAATGAGAGGGACATCCAGATGATGAAGAAATTGCACAAAAAATGGCCAAACCTTGTGGTTTTACACCTGGTGCCAGCAGGTTTTGGAGGAGCAGCCGCTGGCAGGGAGAAGAGCAGGTCTAGACCCTTTTTCCCTGTGTTTTCTGGAGGAGTGGGTGGCTACATCTGTGGATAAGCCAGTAAATCAGATCAGAGCTGATATTCTCCTTGCTTCCTGAAGCAGTTCATGACCACACTCCTACCAGGGCTGAGCTGCTGTCTTGGGGTGAACTCCAGCCCAAACTATCCCAAACCTCATTAGGGCATGAGTTGGGAATTAAACTGTGGGGACAGCCATGGGCCACAGTTTGTGCCTGGTGGAACTTCTAAACCTGGCACTGTCGCAGACACCTTTTATGAAAAATCCTTTCCTTAGGATTTTTCCTCCTGAGAAGCTGAGAGGCCTCAGGAACAAAATGTAAACAATGATTATCTGCTGCTGAGGAATGCAACAGATGGGTCTGTGATTGGCTCATGTGGTTGTTTCTAATTAATGGCCAGTCATAGTAAACAGGCTCAGAGTCTCTGTCTCTGTATAGTTTTAATATAATATATATCATAAAATAATAAATCAGCCTTCTGAAACATGGAGTCAGATCCTCATCTCTTCCCTCATCCTAAGACCACTGTGAACACGGTCACACTGGCACAGCCTGAAAATCCAAGCCAGGCTTGACCTGGTGCATCTCTCCAGCCCTCACAGCAGGGTGGGAGATCTCAACCAACTACCAGCAACCTCAAATTTGGAGGTCAGTGCCAAAATTGACTCCATCCTCTGCACCTGCCTTGATCTCCTGCCCAGCCAGGCCTGGCCTTGGTTAAGGTTTAATTGCAGAGGTGGCCACGGGCTCTGGGGCCAGCAGTGCCACTTCCATTTAAGCAGATTGTCCCTGCTTAGCCCCTGCTTTTCCTGGGAGAGCAAACACACAGGGCAGGAGGACACAGCAGCTGCTGCACCACTGGACTAACAAACACTTAACACACAGCAAAATTACCAAGCAATTAATCAAGGGGAATAATTAGCAGAGCCCTGATTGAACCCATGAGCAGAAACACACTGAAAGCAGAGGAAGGCTTCTGTCAACATTATGACAGTGTTCACAGGGGTCTTAGCATGAGGGAAGAGATGAGGATCTGACTCCATGTTTCAGAAGGCTGATTTATTATTTTATGATATATATTATATTAAAACTATACTAAAAGAATAGAAGAAAGGATTTCCTCAGAAGGCTAGCTAAGAATAGAAAAAGAAAGAATGATAACAAAGACTTGTGGCTCCAACAGAGAGCCCGAGCCAGCTGACTGTGATTGGCCATTAATTAGAAACAACCACATGAGACCAATCCCAGATGCACCTGTTGCATTGCACAGCAGCAGATAATCATTGTTTACATTTTGTTCCTGAGTCCTCTCAGCTTCTCAGGAGGAAAAATTCTAAGGAAAGTATTTTTCATAAAAGATGTCTGTGACACAACATGAGGGGACATTTGGGATCAGGCACCAAAAACACCTCCATGGGCAGTGAGTTTTGGACACCTACACCCTACCCTGCAATAGATCTTCAATCCTGGCCTCTGCTCTTTTTTTGCAGCCTAAAAGGAGCAGAGACGCTGGAAAAACCTACAAGGAGAAATATCACTGACAAGGGTTGAGGTTTCAAAGAAAATTGGTTCCAGCAGGACTGGATTTGCTGCTGCCTGAGAGCTCAGGGTCCTCCTGTCAAAACAGATCTGAAATCCCAGCTCCCACCTGAGCCACAGGAAGGTTTTTGGGTCTGAAACCCCAAATTTCTGTGCCCTGCAGCTGGGAAATCAGAGTTATGAGGGGACCCCAACTTCTGGTTCACAGCAAATTCCACAGTTTGGGCTTTTGTTTGTGTTTGCTCAAGTGGATAAAATGTCATATTTGGATATTTCTATGAGTGACACTTGGAGGCTTCTTTATTGTCAGTGGGGAGGCTTCACTTTGGGTTTCCTTAAATGAATATGGCAGGAAAAACCACTCATTGCAGGGCAAGAGTTCATTAAAAAAGGCAAAGTACATAATTTTACCTCCTGATCAAACACAAAGTAGCTGCTTTCAGCACAAAAGCCCCCCCCAACAAAATCAATAAACCCTCGCAGAGAGATTCATAGAATCATAGGATAGTTTGTATGGGAAGGGACTTTAAAGAGCTTTTAATTCCACCCACTGCCATGGGCAGGGGCATCTTATAATATTCCAGGTGGCTCCAAGCCCTGTCCAACCTGGCCTTGGGCACTTCAGGGATCCAGGGACAGCCACAGCTTCCCTGGGAATTCTATTCCACCCTCCCACACAGGAGTTCCTTCCCAATATCCAATCTAACCCTGCCAGGTTGAAACCATTCCCCTTTGTCCTGTGACTCCATGCTCTACTCCAAAGTCCCTGTTCTGTGCAGCCTTGCTTTAAAAACAAATACCTGGAAATACAAACATAAATGCCCCCTCTCGAAAAAGCCCACAGTGCTCCTCACGATGCTGCAGGGATTGGCAAAGGGGTGCTCCCCATCCCCACTTGGTTCCTGACCATTATTATTATGGATAATGCAATATTTAAAGTGGCCCAGCAGGATTTATGTTGTCATTATAGTGCAAGAGTTCTGTCTTTACGTTGCAAAGGTTCCATATAGAGTTTCATACCTCTTTGATGTTTCTTGTAGGCATCTCCTCTAGGCACTAACTCTTCCTCATCCTTACAGTAGACAACTGACTCCAGTCCCCACCAATCCACTCTTTTACAACACTGTTCTCATTGGCTGCAGGTGTGGCCTGTTAACATCAGGCCTGCTCCTAATCTTTAGTAATTGGTTCAGCTGCAACTCTTTAGGGGATAAGATTACATTCTATACCACCTTCATTTACACATACTGTATCCCCCTACGGATTTATCCCCCAGCACAAGTCACCTGCAAACTCTGAGCTGCAGGACACCCTGGCCACTGCAGGAGGGATCAGCAGGCAGAGTTCAAGGAGGATGTGCAGAGAGGAGGGGATGGGAGAGGAGGGGATGGGAATCCGTCACTGGGGAGAGAGGAGAGCACAGAGGTGAGCTGTGCTCAGAAAAGGGATTAGCCAGAGTGCCTGAGCCCCTGCACCTTCCCAAACCGATTTGGAGCTCCTGCTCTGCCTGCTCAGGGGAGGAAACACGCTTCCTCCAGTGCCCACACTGCTGTAGAACCCAGGACATTGCTCTGGCTGCCCTGGGTGATTCCAGACCCTGGCAGGGGGCTCAGAGACCTTGGCACAGAGTCACAAACACCTGTGCCTTTGATTTTAGCCCATGGAAACAATTACCAACTTTGTGTGAGGAGTTACAAGCCGCAAGAGTTTGAGTAGAATAATAGTTAATTTGTCACAGGGTGAAAAAATAGAATTTTGGGGTTTTAGAATGGGGATTCAAGAGTCAAGATGGAGGAATCTGGGTTTGTCCTGTCCTTCTTCTCTTTCTTGTCCTCCATCTTCTGCTGTGATGGTGGCACTTCTGGATTGGTTTAGAGTAGAGACAGACTGTCTAACATAGGTGATAGGTATTGGAAAATTATTGTAAATAAAGTACATGCAGTTCTTGGTATAAAAAGCCAACACCACCCCAATGGCAGGAACTAGGCCACAACCCAACCTGCTGGATAGATCTCAGCACGTCAGTGAAAGAATGTCATAGATAAGAGAAAATAAACAACCTTGAAAAGCAGAGGTGAAGAATCTCAACTTCTTCTTCAGTCATAGAAAAAGAGACTTTCTAACACCTCAGGGGTCATTTCAACCACAGAAACCCAAGACCCTGCGTGCAGCCCCTTTTCCATGCCACACAGTTCTCACAGCCATCAGGGACCCCTTTTTTCTGCAGGAAAGCAGGGAAAGATTCCAATCACAGCCAAGCTCTAAATGCAGGGTTATCCTTGGCCATGCATTTGTCATGGACATGGATGGAGCCCTGCAGGAACAGAGTCACAGGGGACAGGGATCCCGAGGGGTTTGTAGAGTTTTGGTGGGCTGCTGGTGGTGTTTTGAGGGAAAATGGGAAATGCTAGAAGGTGGGGAAGGTGGGATGAGTAAAATCATTATCCAGGAACCCAGAATCACAGAATGGGTTGGCTTGGAAGGGACATTTAAGGGTCACCTAATCTAAGCAGGGACCTCCCCCACTATCCCAGGGTGCTCCAAACCTGTTCTTGGACAGTTTCAGGGATGAGGCAGCAACAGCTTCTCTGTCACCCTGTGCCAGGGCCTCACCACCCTCATTGTAAAAAACTTTCTTCTCTAACTTACCTAAATCCAACCTTTTTCACTTTAAAACCATCCCCCCTTTTCCTATTGCAAAAGGCCCTGATAAAAAGTCTGTTTCCATCTTCCTTCCAGCCCCCTTTAGGCCCTGCCAGGGGCTCTGAGCTTTCCCTGGAGCTTTGTCCAGGTGAGCAGCCCCAGCTCTGCCAGCCTGGCTGGGGAGCAGAGGGGCTCCAGCCCTCTGAGCATCCTCGTGGCCTCCTCTGGACCTGCTCCCACAGGTTGTTCATTTGTCTCTCCTTAAACACCCCTTCCAGGCAGTAAAACCTGACCTTGCCTTGCCATCCCAAAACCCTTTCCTGGCAGCACTGGGATTTTGGGAGCATGGTAGCCATGGGAAGAGGGATGATTGTTGGGTGGAAAGAGCTCAGGTAGAGCTGCTCTGCATGGCTGGAGAGCTCTGGCTGCCTGTGAGCAGGCATTCAAGATCAAGGGAACACCAACATCCCATCCCATCCCCTCCTTGGAAGCAGAAATCCAGCTGCTGTTGCTGTCCATGCATTGCTCTTCTCTCCATGGGCTGGGGCAGAACAGAGGTCCCCACACTCCAGAGTTTCATACTTTTAAAAGAATAAAATTATTTAAACCCAGTGTTTCTGGGTCTCTGGAGAAAGGCTCATAAACTCCCACAATAATTTGAGGGCTTTGCAGACCTCATCTGCTCCTGCTGCACGTGCAAGGGGAATTTCTGCCTTCCCAAGCACCAACATCTGGCCACACACTTATTAAACAAATACCCCAGTGCAAAGATCAGCTTTTAAAGGCCCACTCCTCCTGCCATTCCCTCAGAACAGGTTCTCCTGCCAGCTCCACACTGTGGAGCCCCTGGTGTCCTGTAACAGGGCTGTGCTCACACTGAGATTTTCCCCAGGGGACAGCTCTGATTTGTGTCTTTCTGCTTCCAGAAATGAACTGAAAACCTTGGAGCCCCTTTCCTCCTGGTGGAAAGAGAGATGATTTCCTTCACTCACCCATTCACTGACCACTTTGCTGGCAGAGGGGTGGGAGATGCTGGGAGCCAGGGTGGGCCAAGGCTCCCTCCAGCCTCCATCCCACCTCTGGCAGGGCTTGTTCTGGATTGCAATGCAAGATGTTTTCTATTACCATCTGTATGGTATATTATCTTTGTCAAGCGGGCAGTTTGCCTTATCTCTCTCTCTTTGAGTGACCACATTCACACCTCCCTTGGGAGGGGACATCTGTTAATAACAGACTATTGAATGTCACTGCATGACTGATAAGAACTACAGCATCCCATTGGGAGATGTGAGCCCAGAGGGAGGAGCCAAGCATTCCTACCTGGATATAATCTGGAGATTCTGGAACACCAGCACAGCTTCTCCACTGGGTTTCCCAGAGGAACAGCAGCTGTCTCTTCTTCCCCTGGATCTTCAGAGGAAGAATTCATCCTTCTCTACAGGATCCCTGCTCCAACAGAACCACCCCTGACACTCCAGGAGGGCTGAGCCACATTTCCAATGGGACTGCCACCAACACCCACAGGGTGTCAGGTTGGGTTCTGACTCTGTGAGTGTTGTTGTAGTGCACTGCATTGTTTATTTTATCCTTTTTTTTTTTCCCCTATTAAAGAACTGTCATTTCCTGCTCACATATTTTTGCCGAGAGCCCCTTAATTTAAAATTTCTAGCAATTTGGAGGGGTGGGGAGGGTTTACGTTCTCCATTTCAGGGGAGTCTCCTGCCTTCCTTAGCAGGCTCCTGTCTTTTCAAACCAAGACTGGGCTTCATGCTGATGTTTCAGGAAAAAGCAACTCAGTCAGAGCATCCCACAGCTGATCCATGCTTCGCAGTGATGTAGGAGAGGGTGGGATTCCAGCTGAGCTTGGGCAGCCTGGGCATTCAATGAGAAGACAGAACATGAGGGTCCTGAGTCAGATCTCAGCATGATCCACAATATTTTGGGTGGAAAAGGACCTTAAAGATCATCTCATCCCAACCCCTGCCATGGTTTCACTAGGATGGTCAGAGCCCCATCAGGGCTGGAGAAGAGGGGTGAAAAATCTTCATCCCTCCACTAGATCTCACACAAAAAAGTAAAATGCTTCATTCCTCCACTAGATCTCATACAAAGTCTGGTAAAAAAGGCAAAGTGGCTTTTGATTTCACTTAAAGGCCCTTAATGAGACTGAACTTAAGTTGATCCACATGGGAAACTCGACAGAATAGTACCAGCTGCCAGGAGTGCACTGGGTGGTCCCATCACTCCAAAACAATCCAGCAAAATCTGTCCCATGCTAATCTCACCAGCTGAAGGCTCCCAGGATAGAGGGACAGCAGAATGAACCTCCCTGAAAAAAGGCAGGGAAATTAAAAGAGAGAGGGTGCTTCCCACATCACCCAGCAAGCCAGGGATTGCCCATTCATTAGGCGATCACATCCTTCCTACCAACAATCCCTGGGAGTGTATCATGGATCCCTTAATTACTCAGATCAGATGGGATTTGCAAATTAATTCCTGTGGAGGTATTGCAGGCTCACTCCAGAAACCATCAACTCCGTGTTAGTCCATCAGCTCTGTGCTGAGCAGAAAGATCTGACCTTCAAGAACTCTTAACTGTGCAAGATTAGATGGCATCTAAACCCCAGATGCAAGTTTGCAAAAAACAATCATTATTGAAAATAATTATAATCGCCTTATTTCGGAATAAGCCTCGGAGTTTTCTGGGAAAAAAAAAAAAAAAAGCTGCTTATCAGAGATCTCTGTATGCTTTAACTCCAAGACTGGAAACCTCATCTAAAGAGCACATTGTCATTCTTACAGCTGAAGTGTCGGCCAATTTCTCTTTAATAGAATAAGATCTTCCTTGGAGGAGATTGTGTGTTGCTGATAATTATCTGGTGACATGTCGGGGTTTAGCAGGTGGATTAATTTCATTTTACATTATTGTATTAGTGCCACAGGAGGGGCGTGTGGCTGCATCCTTTTGGGCATTAAGATGAGTAGTTTGTAGTGTGTTTTACAGGCTGTAGAAAGAGCTGGGCTAAAAACAAATCTTCAGTGTTTTGGGTTTTTTTTTTTTGGGAAAAGCATCCCCTGTGGCTGGTGTGCTGCCATGCCAATCACAGGGAAAGGCCACACTCAGCCTGTTAACTGAAGGATGAAACAGGTGCCCAAGTCCCTGTTTGGGGCTCAGGAGAGCAGGGTGTGATCCCAAACAGCAGCGAACACCCACACAAAGCTGGATATGATGAGATGTGACGTCCTTGAGGGCTCCCTGCCACCTGCAGCACCGAGGAGCTGCGAAACTTTCTGCCCTCCACGGCTCCTGCTGCCAAGCATCCCAGACCTCCTGATCCTGCCAGAGCAATTTTCTGTGCACTCTGCTGCAGCCTGGGCGTTCAGCAAACCAAATGACTCCACACACCACGGGCTTGTTTTTAAAAATGCTCCCCAATCTATCCACCCCTGCTTCCCAGAAGATTTATTATACACAGGCACACGCGATGGGGGAAACAAGAGGCTGCTGCTCTCAGAATATTAAACAAATAAATTGGTTGCCCTCTAACACACCTTTTCTTTCCCTCTCACAAGATGACCCAGCCGACTGAAAAGCTAATCCAGCTTTCTGCAAATTGGGATAAGAGTGTGTAGAGTTCAGGAGGGCTCAGCTGTGGAGCTGGGTTGGATAAACAGCAAAGGTGAGGAGCAGGAGGGTGAAATGGCTCTAAAGAAGGATATTGACTGATTATCATGAGGAATGGCTGGAAGAAACTTGAGTGGTATCTACAGAAAATATACTGACAGTAGCATCTATTAGGCTCTGAAACACTCTCCAAGAACAGGGGTGTCTCCCTGTTCTTCTAAGTTCTTCTAAGCCTTCTGATGTTTACATTTCTGTAATGGAGTTTCTCACACACTTTTCATGTAAATAATGATTGTTTTGCATTCCTTTCTGGAGGAGGAGAACTTTGATGGACTGTTGGTTTGACCAGTGTGGCTGGAGAGGTGGCAATTTCATCCTCCAATCCATGGTCACTTTTGAAAGTCTATAAATATTGGAGTCAGAAATAAACTATGCTCTTTTTACCTTGGATGTCCCAGCTTCTGTGTGTCATTTGGTGTCCTATTGCTACAAGGGGAAACTCCATTACCCTCAGCAGGAACATTTTGGCTGGGCAAAATAAGTGAAGGAATAACCTGGCACTGAGTTACATTACCATCCCTTCTCTTGCTGTGATGGGACTCCAGGGACAAGAGTAGAGCTCAGAAACTGCTGCCACTCTGAGGGGCTGAGCCTCCACAGAGATTGAAGGTCACTGTGCCTGCCCTGGCACAGGGAGGGCTCAGCTCCAGGGCTGTGCCAGCTCTGCCCCCTCAGCCTGGGCAGGACCTTGGCACACTGAGCAGGGCCAGAGGGGCAGAGGAGCTGGAACACAAACGCTGAGGGAGCCCTGAGGGAGCTGGGGGTGCTCAGCCTGCAGGAAAGGAGGCTCAGGGTGCCCCCAGCACTCTCACAGCTCCTGAAAGGTGCCTGTGCCCAGCTGCCCTTGGGCTCTGTCTCCAGCAGCACTGGCACAGCCAGAGCACACGGCCTGAGCTGTGCCAAGGGAAATCCAGCTTGGAGAGCAGCAAAAAGCTTTTCCAGCAAGGGGGAGAAAGTTCTGCAATGGCTGCCCGGGGAGGGGGTGCAGTCACCATCCCTGGGTGTGTTTAACCAGCCTGGAGGTGGCACTGGGTGCCAGGGGCTGCGCTGGGCTCCAGGGCCTTGAAGGCCTCTCCCAACCTGGTCATTCTGGGAATTCTGTGTGTGAAGGAGAAAGGCAAAGTTTGTGTTTCTATGATTTTACATCCTCCCCAAACCAGCCTTCTCCAACAAAACTCCCAGAGGCTGCACGAACATTCCCAGGTTTTATTCCCACTCTTCAAGACCAGGTTTGGTGCAACCTGGTCTAGTTTCAGGGGATGGAGCTGGATGATCCTGATGGCCTCTTCCAACCCAAACCATTCAACAATTCAATTAGAAAAACAGGCACTGATTCAGCAGTGAGTATTCCCACTCTTTGGGCACATTTTGGGGGACATGGGCCATGCTGCCAGACCCGACAGGGCTGGAAGAAGGAAAGCTGCTGGCTCTTCAGGATACCATGGATGCCACTGCTGCTCCTTCCCAACCACAGCAGCTGAGCAGCAGCATCATTCCATGGTGGAGCATAAAAATGACCTTCTGCCCATATTTTGGGCAGCTCTGGTTACAAACATACATAATTTTCATTTTCTTCTCTATAACCTAGAGCTGGCTGGGACAAGGCAGAAAAATCCAGCATGTTACTGGACCAGATTTCAGAGGTGAGGAGAAGCTTTTTGGTCTTGCTCCATTTCTGCTTCATCCCAAAGCTCCCAGGCTCCCTCAGCACAGCACGTGGAGCCTGGTAGGTGTTTAAGCATTTCTCTTGAAAAAAAATGACAGAGCCCGGGGCAGAGGCTTGGGATGAGAAATGGTTCTCATTTTTGTGAGTGCCGTGGGTTCAGCCCAGGTCGATGGCGGCGGCGCCGAGGGAAAGCCACTGGAAAATACAACTAACTTTGCCATCACTCACCTGCCTCCTCCCTCAGCAGCCTGTGGGTTTGTGGAGACAGCAGCTGAGTGGACAGGCTCAGGGAAACGGGGATGCTGCAGCAGCTTGGGCTGAGGGCTTTGAGCTCCTTTCCATCCGAGGATGAAAAGGGCAAGTGATGCCAGAGACACTGATGGACACAGCACACCTCAGCATGGGAATGTTGTGGCTCTCAGTGCAACCCCTCCAAGGATGTGACCTCCCTCCAAGCCCAATTCATTTAAAAAAAAACACCTGTAAGTCACCACACAAATATTATAGATGCAACACAACATGTATAGACATAAAGTCACACATGGTGCAGGCTCTGATTACATCTGCCCATACACTCACATGGGGCTCATGATCCATCCCATGTTGGAATCTGAAATGTAAGGAATTCTCAGAACTTTGAGAATTACTTTGGCCATTAAATTAAAGCCAAATAAACTTTGGTTTTAATTCTAAGCCAAAGCTTATAAGTAAACACAGGATTTGATTTGAGAACTTGGAAAAGGCTTCCAAACTCATGTGTTAGAAGCAAGAATGTGGATTTACAGTTTGAAGTGGAGACACATTAAACTAAGAGGAGGAAAGTTTAGAGTTTTAGAGTTTAAGCTAAGTAGAGGAAAGTTTAGAGTTTTAGAGTTTAGGATATAGAAAAAATAAAAGCAGTTCCGGAGGTAAACAATGCGTTTAGAGTGCAATACTGTAGGTTTGTGTGCCATAACGTGATTGGTTAAGAAAGTTCACACTGTAGCATGGGTCCATAAGACCAAATATTTAAGGATTGGGTCAAAACCATAAATATCTTTCTTGATAGTATTTTATTGGTCAATAACTTCTTAAAAGGTCCTGTAACTAGGGGTCTTGTGACCTTCTGAGCCATGCAGTGAAGATGTGAGCTGAACTCACCCTTCCTGCCTATATAGAAGAAAATAAATTGCACCATCAAAAACAACTCAGAAGTCCCTCTCTAACTCATTGAAAATACCTTCAAAAATCCCCATAATCCCTCACTTTCTAACCCCCTAAAAAGAGCATCTCTCTGGAGCACTGTGAGAAAACTGCTGTTCCCCAAAAATAGTCCCCAGTGTCACAAATGGCAAAGTATTCGAGCAGCTCATCTGTCTCAGGTACCTCTGGGATGAATTTGTGGAATTAGAACTAAGCAGGACCTGCTTATTTTAATGAAACACATCCCCAAACAAAGCTCCCCTGCCATTGTGTGTTTTTACATTAATGATAGAGGGGAGTGGATGAGCACAATGGCCTAAGAGTGAAGTTAATTGGATCAGCCAGAGTTGTGAAATGCTGCTGCCACACAGCCCATGGTTACAGCTGATCCCTGAGCTGTGTCCCCTTGGCTTCCTGAGCTCCTCTGACTCTGGTTGGAAGGCTGCAGGTCTGGGCAATTCATCCCATCAGGGGTGGGATGTCCTGGCAGTCTGAACTGGAATGCTACAGGGAAAGTGAAGAGGAACGGGGATGGCTGCCAAAGGAAGCACAACAAAAGCCAGCCCCAGAAATTCAGTCCCACATTGAAGGCAGACCTTAATTCTGTGAGCAGTTCAGGCTCTGCATTTGTTTTAGTTTCTCTGTACAATCCATTTGCCACAATAAGAAATACCATCACTAACACAGTGCTGCAGGTTGGGTTTTAACTGTGGGATCCCCATTCAGCTCCAAGATTTCTCTTCTGCACCCGTGATCTCTGCATCAAGACTTGGGATTACATTCCTTATCCGTGTTTAGCTCTGAATAAAGATGAATATCCCATTTTTTAAGGCTGCTGGGATCACATTTTAGCTCAGGAGATGTGGTGTTAGTGCTGAAGGAGCTCTGCTTCTCCAACATGGTCATTCCACCCACTCCCAGCACTAATCCAAACCATGTGTGGGGGTTGGCTTGCACATGTGGAGACCACAATTATTATATTTTACAGGAGCTGTATATTAAACTTTAGTCCCCAAACTCCTATCATTTTCCTCACAAGTTACCACCCTGCCCACATGCACGGCAGCAGGACTTCTGAAGGGATTATACTGGGCTTTGACAGGAAAACTGCAGCTGCTCAACAAGAACAGCCCATCCTTTGCTGCCCAGAATTTCCCCCCAGAGAGGAGACCTCTCTGTTAACACTAATCATAAAACCATATAATAGAATTATAGAGAAGGATTTGGGTCAGGAGGAACCTTCAAGATCATCCAATTCCAATCCCCTGCCATGGGCTGGGACACCTTCCACTATCCCAGGTTGCTCAAAGCCCCTTCCAACCTGGCATTGGGCACTTCCAGGGCTGTGGAATCCTTCAGTGACATTTTACCTGGCTGCATAAACCTCCTGCCACATTCCTGGCAGGCCTTTGTCACCCTGTCTCATCACCAGCTCCTCTCTCATGACACAATCCAGGAGGAGCAGTTCTGGGTCCTGGCCAGGTAGACTTGGCACTCAGTGCCTGGCAGGGATGTAGGATGTGCTGCCCACAGCCTTCCTGGGCTCCAGGCTTGTGGCATTCACATTCTCTGAACAGAGAGACAAAATTCTCCCTCTCAGGTTTTTTCCTGGAGAAGCACAGAAAGAAAATTTTTTTTTATCTCTGCTTGCTGCTCCTGGTGTTTTGCATATGTAGAATGTGTTGAAAAAGTTATTACCTAAAAGAATTTATTTAATTAAATTCTAGTGGAAATTGTTTATGTTAATTAGCCTATCAAGTCCAAGCTATGTCAAACTACAGACAGTCACAAGTTTTTAGTTAGTAGTAAGTATTTTTTAATATTCTCTGTAATATATATATATATAGTATAGTATAGTATAGTATAGTATAGTATAGTTTTAATAAAACAAATATTCAACATTCCAAAACCTTAGAGTCAAATATCAATCATTCCCATGACAGGGGCACCCTATAACTTCTATACAAGCTCACTGCAAATGGAAATAAAAACCAATCCAGCTCCTGCCTGCATGTTTTACCCATCCCGGCTGCATCTGCAGGGAGTATTGCACTGTTTGCTGTCATGTCACTGTTTAAAGGTTGACAGGTTTGGTCCCAGGAGGAGATGCAATTAAGTGCCATGCTTGTTTTCTTTTATTCATCTCATTTCACTGTGCTGGAAACCCAGCAGCCAACCCTCAGCTCTGCTGAAGTTAACTCTGAAACTCTGACCAGGCACCACCAAACTTCCCCCAAGACATCATGGAACAGAGTGAGTGGAGTCCTATTGTGTTTGCTGGAAGGAACGATGAATCTGACTCTATGTTCTCAGAAGGCTAATTTATTATTTCATGATACTATATTATATTAAAGAATGCTATAATAAACTATACTAAAGAATAAAGAAAGGATACAGACAGAAGGCTAAAAGATAATAATGAAAACTCGTGACTCCTTCCAGCGCCTCAACACGTCTTGGCACTGATTGGCCAAAGAGTCAAAAGAACTCACACCAGAATCCAATGAAGCAATCACCTGTGGGTAAACAATCTCCAAACACATTCCACATGTGAGCAAAACACAGGAGAAGCAAATGAGATAAGAATTGTTCTCCTTTTTCTCTGAGGCTTTTCAGCTTCTCAGGAGAAAATCCTGGGCCAAGGGAATTTTCAGAAAATATAATGCCACAGAGTCCAACTTCATTTTCCCCTCCAGCCATCTATCTCCCAGGATATTTATTTGATCTGCTGTCACTGCAATATCTGAGTTCTCACAGCACCCCACCAAAGCTAAAGGAAAATCCTCAACAGTGTTTTGGTGTTGTGCTGCCCCTCCAGTGCACAGGAATGAAAAAGAGAGATCCTCCCAAGCCCTCCACTGATAACTCACACAGAGCCTGGGGTTTGCTGAGGGCTGCCTGGGTGCAGGTTGGAGATCCTGGATGAATAATGGTTTAGCTTATTGGAAATTCGCTTTTCATTTTGCTTCAATTAAGTGACCGGCAGAATCAATCACTCGCCTTCTGCAAACACTAAATCTTCCAGAGGGAAAATATTTATCAAGTCCCAAGCCAACAGCTTTAGTCCCCTTATCCCTCTTGCTCTCTAGGATTGCTTAGAAGTGTAGAGGGAAAAAAAAATAAAGGAAAAAAAATGGACAAATTGGAACTTCTGAGGATGAAAAGCAGGTTGTGAAGCAGCAATGAGGGTGCTCAATAGAGAAACTTCCTCTGGATTTTAGCAGAAACAAACCCTAGTGTGCATCCAAGTGTCACTGAGATGACAGATCCTGGGGGAATTGCAGGAAGGTGTGTTAGGGAAGATTTTGGCTGGATATCAGGGAAAGGCTCTTTCCCCAGAGGGTGAAAGGATCCCCAGGGAATGGGCACAGCCTCAAGGCTGCCAAGGATCCTGGAGAGAGTTTGGACACTGCAGGGTGGGATTTTGGGGTGTCTGTGCAGGAGTTGGACTCAATGAACCTTGTGGCTCACTTCCAAGTAGGATATTCTGTGATTCTATGGCACAGCTGAGGATGAGCCTCTCTGCACAGAGTTACTATATTAAGCTATTTTTTAACATCCTCTAGGACCTCAGTATAGGTACAAAACTCCTCAGGCTAGAAGTTGGCTAAAGTGAAAAGTTTGTTGCTTAATTCTGTGAGACTCCTCAGTATGGCAGCAGCAGGGATCTGCCATGGGGGAGCTGAGGTGGAGCTGGAGCTGCAGCAGCTCTGGCAGACTGGAAACAAAACTAGGTTTGTCTCCAGCATCAGGTTCAGGGTAAAGTCTCATCTCATTAAACCTTGCTGAGCCTGGCTCACAGCACAGTGGTCAGGGATGCACAGGCTGTCCTTGGCATTGCCCATATCAATATTACTGAGGATTTTATCTGTGCTGCCTTTTCATCCCAATGGATCCAGGGATCCTGTTCCCATTCCACTCCCAGTTCTCATTTTCTGAGTACAGGGACACTGCAGGACCATCACCCTCAACCCAAACTCAGCTAAGTGGGGAATTTGCATCTGCATCCTCATCCATACCCAGATTTCCTTTAAGTGGGATGAATAGAGACCTGGATTTTCTCTCTTCCTTGCTCACATGGTGTGGGATTTTCTGCTGGATTTGGAAATGCCACCCATGAAATTGCTCCTCAGGAAAGGGAAGTGACTGCAGGCTGCTGGCAGAGGACAGGGGATTTAGCCCCCCTTGAACTCAGTCCCTGCAGGGTGCTCTGAGGTCTGAAAAGGTCTGGAGAACTCTCCAAACTCCCAGAACAGTGGGGCTGAGATCCTTAGTGCTAACACCATGGGGAGGAGCTGATTTACAACATTCCAGGCACTGGAGATCACTTTAAAGAGCTGCTGCCTTGATGCCTTGAGAAGGCTGAGCTAGAGCAGAGGCTGGGCAGAGCTCCAGAATAAAGCAGGGATTGATGAAAAGCATCTCCTCCATGGCTGCACCTTGGGCAGCACCAGAGCCCAGCCAGGGCTGCACCCAAGATGAACCAAAATGGCCCCAAAATGCACGAGCGCTCCCGGGGTCTCTCCCTGGGATCAGTTCTGCTCCATTTGCACCTTGCAGTTCATTGTCCCATCCCAGCTTTAGCCCAGGCAGTCCCACCCTGCTTGTTTTTCTCTCTCCAGCCCACGGGGTTTGTGCTCCTGGGCTGAGATTTGGCTCATTTGTCCTTGGTGCCCAGCTGGAGCAGGAATTGTTTTGTCTCCCTGCTCTGTGCACAGAGCCCATCAACTTAATATGAAACTCAGAACTGCACACCAAAGCAGCACAGAATGTGAAAAATATAAAAACTAAAACTTTAAGCATCAGCTTCACCAGATGCTTTTACATCCTCCTCCTAAAGGTGCACAGGAGATTCTGCTGGGGCAAGGGACAAAACTCAGAGTGCAGACCTTGTCCCACATGAGGTCAGTGCTTTACCTTGTCCCACATGAGGTCAGTGCTTTACCCTGGCCTTTCAGGGCACACAGCTGGCACTGCCAGCTGAAAGCAAGAGCAGAAATCTCAGCAGAATCAGGGTCTCTCCTAGGACCACCGGGACTATGGCTCAATGGAGGAATCTTCTGTGTTAAACCCTTCAAAAAAAGCTTTCAAGTACAGAGGCATTTTGGTGAGGGAGGCCTTTCCCAGCACTACATGAAAGCCTCTATTAAATACATCTGAGAGAAAAGGAAAAATTCCAGTGTGGACTAAGCAGAAGCATTAAATAAAACTGTCTCAGGAAACACCACTTGGAAATGACAGTCACCTGTTCCACTGAGCAACCCACAGGAGATCTGAGTGCAAACACAGTTCCCATCACAGGCACAGAGATTCCTAAAGGAACCAATCCTCTGCCTCTCCCAGCTGATCCATTGCTGGGATGGGGGATGGAAATGGTCAAAAAGGATCAGAGCTCTGGGAGGGACCAGCAGCCACCACCAGACAGCAATCAGGCACCAAAGAGGTTTGGGCATTTGAGATGCAGGCTGAATAAATCAATCCAAAATTCATGGGGAGGGTGAGGGCAGGAACAGGAGTTCCAAATGTTGCTCAGTGATCAGACAAGGGTTTCAGACAGGAATCAGCAGCACGGCATCAGAGACAGCTGAAATGTTTTGTTACACATGAGAAGACACCAGAGCCCAGTCCTAGCAGAGCTCCTGACCCACGGATTCAGCCTCCTGCAGCCCCACATTCCCATGGGATATAAGTGGCTCTCCTCATGCTTGCTTTGTCCCAGGTTTAATTTCCCACTTCTACCCCTTTGCTTCCCACAACAAAGCAGTGTCAGGATGTTTCCTCACTTCACTGCCAGGGTGAAACAACTAAATCCTTATTTCCTATCCCATAACATTCCCACACCTACTTTCCTGCTTCTGATGCACAGATTTTTTTCCTCTCTGCAACTGCACAAGTCATCCAACATCCCTTAATTTACAGCCTTCACAACACTCTGCCTACCCATGCAACATCCACCTGGGAAAAAGGGATGATTTAGATTGGATATTAGGAAGAATTTTTTCCCTGTGAGGATTGCCCAGAGAAGTTGTAGCTGCCCCATTCCTGGAAGTGTCCAAGGCCAGGTTGGAAAAGGTTTAGAGAAACCTGGGATAGTGGGAGGTGTCTCTGGGGCAGAGGGTGGAATTTGTGGCAGGGGGTGGAATTTGATGACCTTTAAGGTCTCTTCCAACCCAAACCATAAAGTGCACATCACTTTTACCTTCACTCTTTCTTGTCTCTCTTCCTACAGCTTTGTCCTAACTCTTCCCTTCTCAGCCATGGATAGAAAACATCCAGAAAAGAGAAAAGGGGTCATTTAGTGAAGACCTTAGTCTAAGACCTTAGACTAAGTGTCCTAGAAGGATTCTGAATCTCAGCCCTGGTTTATATGAAGATAAACCCAAATTCTCCCAGAGAGGTTTCCACAGGTGGTCTTAAAACCCCTTCACATCATCTCGAGATGATCAGCTTAATACTCCTTCCTACTCAATACCTGAAGATTTGGAGAATGTTAGGACTCGATGGTTTTTTAGTCTCCATAGGCACCTTCTCTAGCCACATAAAAAGGTGAGAAAAAAGCAAAGTAATCCATAGATACTATGAGGAAGACATTGTACATGACAGTCCTAATAAAAAAAATAGTCCATAAATCCAAGAACTCGGAAAACACCCACAGAACAGTTAATCCCACTCAAGTTGCTTTGAAGACCTAAGCTGAACTTGGCCAGGATGCTGAGGTCCATCACCTCAGTCTGCTGGTTTGGGCTGTGGGGCACTGTCCATGTAAAACAACCACAAGGAAGTCAGGAATGAAACTTTAACAACTTTAACAACTCCAGCCTAACATCCTGCCAAAACATCAGCACATTCCAGAAAATACCACGCACCCCATTGTTCCACAGCTCCAGCTTCTGCCACTTTGGGGTTTTAAAGCTCCTGTCCAAATGCTAACCCAGCCCAAATATTTTAGCTTAAAAGTTAGAGGAAAATTAATGCTTTGGGTTCCCTAACTTCAGCTAAGGATGCTGCTTCCAGCAAAACTGCCTGACTGAGGACCAAATAAATTCCTCTCACAACTCCAATAAAGCAATTCCAACGGGTGGAAAGACTTTAGAGATTTATCTAGTTGCAGGACAAGGTCGTCTTTTCATGCAAAAATCAGCAACTTTCCCGTGAATCTCATCTAAGTAGCAAGAGAATAACAATTCATTTCAGCCCTTTATGGATCCTCACTCTTGGCTTCCGGAGGACAGAGGTTCCGCCAGGCGTGTCCAGTCCTGTGTTTTTATCAATGGTTATTGATGTTTTTCAATTACTCCTGTGACACTTTCTGAAATACATTTGTGTGTGGAAAGCACTCGATATAATCCCATGCCAGCACTTTCCAGGCCGGGATCCTCTTACTGCTGAGCTGGGCTCACATTTTGGGAGTTTTTACGGCAGCTCTTCGCTGCTTGGCCAACACATCCCTCAGTGCCACCCCATGGATCCTGTCTTTGCTAGGATAACTCCACCTCCCTCTGTGCATGCAGCTAATATGGATTTGGGTCACATCTCTCAAAAGCATCCCTCTGCAGCAATATTTTCGCAAAACACCTTTGGAATCACTATATTAATGTCCTGGAATTAAGACCCTTGCAATAATATTCCGAAGTGTGGTTATTCTGCCTCTCGACCCCTCTCTCTAAAGTTTTTCCTTTCCTAGTCTTAACTGCTTATTCCTTTCACCATTTTCTGAGTCTCCAATTGTATTTTCCTACAACTACCACAATGTGCTGGTTTTGCACCACAGAAGTTTCTGCCTAGTGTCAAACTAAAATGGCCACACACAATCAAAAAAATAATCTCCCAACATCGCTAATACCAAATACTGTCCCACGCTGGATTTTACCAGAGACAATTAAATAATTAAATTGTATTTTCCTACAACTATCACAATATGCTGGTTTTGCACCACGGAAGTTTCTGCCTGGTTTTGAACTAAAACTGCCACACACACTAAAAAAAAATCTTCCAATATCTCCAAACTTCTAGTACCAAATACTGTCTCATGGTGGATTTTACCAGAGACAATTAAATAATTAAATTGTATTTTCTTACAACTACCACAATATGCTGGTTTTGCACCATGGAAGTTTCTGCCCGGTTTCGAACTAAAACCGCCACACACACTAAAAAAAATCTCCCAACATCTCCAGACCTCTACTACCAAATACTGTCCCATGCTGGATTTTACCAGAGACAATTAAATAATTTAAAGCTGTGTGGAGTGAAGACCTTGCCTTGGTGGCAGCACACTCCCAATCTGTGCCCCAGCTCCCAAGCAGTCCAGCAGTCTCCACTGCAATCACTTCTTCCCTCAAACTTCCCACAAGCCAACAAATCACAAATTAAACCAGACCTTGGCACTTTCCATTCTCGCCTTGTTTCTCTGGGAAGGAGCTCAAACTCTGCTGTAACTCTGCTCTACAAGATATCCATGCAAACCCCTGGATCATTCCATTCAGGATCATTCCAAAACACAGCTCATTTCATCCAAAGAACCCAGGGTCCTCATGGAAACTACAGAGTTAGCACAAAACCACGACTCTACCACAAAAATGAGCTAAAAAAGATCATGAGCAGAACTGATGGGAGGAACATTTTTTCCTTAAAAAAAAAACAAACCCTGCTCAGATTTTTTTTTTTCCATTCCTGGCCTTTATTGTGAATTCATAAAATATTTTCAAAATCAATTTGGAGAACTAAAATTCCAGTTTTCACTGAAATTAAAGACCATGGGCTGTGCAGAACTATCAGTTTTATGGCCATATACAGTGATGGCATCTCCCTTCTGCACTGGAATTGAGAGCATTTTTTCCTCTCTCCCACTGTGTGGGACCTGCCTCCTCCACTGTTTCTACCACTCCTCTCGGCTTTTCAGATGCTAATTGCTTTTCTCACTAAATTGAAGGCTTAATTAGATTAAAGGAAGAACAATAATTGTGTCTAACTAGTATTTAACCGGGATTTTCCTGTTTCTTTTCAGATCCCATGAAGAGATTTCTATAGAAAACTGGAGCCTATTTGTTTTGGGTTCTATCTGGAGATGCAGAAGATTTTTTTACCTCTTCTGGAAGATTTGACACACTCATTCCATCAATCTGGAATGACCATGGCTAAACCCACATTAGACATTTAGAAGATCATATATTTATTGTTATTGTACTCACCACACTTGTATTTAGACTAGTTTTATACAGTGGAAATGGACACAGCTAAATAATAAATTAGACATATAATTATCATGGCTGCATTCAATATTTTATAGTGCCTGTCAACACCAAAAGGGATTTCTTTAGCATGATCAGGTGGTTTTCCAGTAAATGGAACACAAATCTTTGTGCCAGGAGGGTTTTTGGTGGAACAGTCAAATTCTGGAAACTGAGATTGGAGCAGAGCAGTCCAAATATTTTCACCTCTCACCTCCCACATTCTGGATGCAGCATTATCCCAGGCATTTACAGCTGAAACCCATGCTGGCTGCAGGAGTTATTCCAGGTAAGCCACAGCAACCCTGCCCTTGGCACAGACTGGCAGGATCCATCAGAAATGAGAAGCAATTTTCTGTCTCAGACAGAGACAACCACATCCCTCTTCGATGCTGCCTCAAACTTTAATTGTTAATAAGGAAACCAGCAACTGGCTCAGGCCCTTCCTGACTCTCGTTTCCCACCCCACTTTTTCACTGCATACTTAGGGCTGCACTGAGCTTGGCAAGAGCCCCTTAAGGGAGGAATATTTAGGATCCTCCTTTTAGCAGTTTGTAGGAATTAAAGGTAATGCAGTACATCAGCAAGATAAAGTGCTTTCCGCCCCAAAAAAAGCCATGGGGAGCTTTTTCTTTGAGGAAAAAGTTATCCAGACCTCTGTGTTTGGTCTGTTACACTCTGCACAATATCCTCATGCCAACAGCTCTGGAAATGGGGTACAAAAAAGAAACTTCTCCTACCAGGAGGACTTGCTGAGGAATATAAGTTAAAGAAGATAGGAGTTTTATTTATGCATGTTAAGACAGGAGCTGAAGAGGTTTAAATCCTCTGGATAATCAAAATTAGATTAAATTCTTGCTGTAAGATGTGATTCAAAATAAATTGTAATTATAATGAAACGCTCAACAGTAAAAGCACTTTCTTACAGGACTCTTTTATCTTGAAAGATCCCCCAAGTCACAAGGGGCAGTGGTTTTCTCCAGGATGAGACACAGCCAATTCATGATAAACCTTGCACACAAGAGAGATTCTTTTCTAGCTGGGAAGAGGGGAAGCAGAACAAGGAAAAGAAGATTACAATTTGCTGGGACACTCAAACTTCTCCTTCCCTGCCCTTAGTGCCCACAAACGAAATCAGGTCACAGCATCACAGAATTGTTAAGGTTGGAAAAAACCTTCAGGTATTTCCAACAATTGTAGGACAGCCTTAGAAGAAATCATCAAAAATCATCATAATCAAGAAGAAATCGTCAAAAATAAACATAATGCAGGGCAATTCCACAGAGCAAGGTAACCACAGGGCAGTGTAACCTGCCTGGCAAATTCAACCTCTTCCTACCCCGTGGAGGGATTCTCAGGGAGTCAGACAATGTGTCAAACACATCTGGATTGGTCAGACAGGGAAAACAGGGGCTCCAATTCACATTAAAGCCTCCTTACTCTGCCTGGTGGTGTAAAATGGATATAAAAAGATGTGAATAGGATGAGCATCCATCCCAACCAATCTCTGCCCTGTTATCCAGAACAGGGTGAATATCCTCACTGCAAAAAAGGATGGGATGCTCAAAACCAAGAATAATTCCCTGAACAAAACCTCATCAACTCTTCCTCTACTTGTTTTGTGCCTGTACATCTTGTCAGCTTCTTGTCCAATTCCAAAGTGAGGTTCCTGCTCCTCACACTGGTCCAGAGGACACCACGGAATCCCAGAATGGTTTTGGGTTGGAAGGGGCCTTAATGATCATCTCATTCCAACCCCACTTCCATGGGCAGGTGATGCCTCAGGTTTTAGCTTTTACATTTTTCATATTCTGTGCTGCTTTAGTGTGCAGTTCTGAGCTTCATATTACAATTCCTGCTCCAGCTGGGCACCAAGGACAAATGCCCCAAATCTCAGCCCAGGAGCACAAACCCCGTGGGCTGCAGAGAGAAAAACAAGCAGGGTGGGAGTGCCTGGGCTGAAGCTGGGATGGGACAATGAACTGCAAGGTGCAAATGGAGCAGAACTGATCCCAGGGAGAGACCCCGGGAGCGCTCGTGCATTTTGGGGCCGTTTTGGGTCATCTTGGGTGCAGCCCTGGCTGGGCTCTGGTGCTGCCCAAGGTGCAGCCATGGAGGAGATGCTTTTAATAAATCCCTGCTTTATTCTTTAGCTCTGTCTGGTTTCTGTTCTAGCTCAGCCTTCTCAAGGCATCACAGGGACACCTTCCACTCAACCAGGCTGCTCAAAGCCCAGCTCCAACTTGGTCCTGAGCACTTCCAGGCATGGGGCATCTGCTTTTCCCGCAAACTGGGAGACCCATGGAACTCCTACACCATGCAGATCTCAGCAGAGCCATTCCTGAGGGCTCTGCTCCACTCTGGTTTCCTCCACGGGACAAACCACACTTGCCACCTCTCCCTCCTGCAGCCTGGAGCCCTCAGCTCTTGTTTACAAAGTTTGTGCAGCTTTGCTTAATTTAGAGCAGCTCTTCTGGTGAGTGTCACCAGTTCCACTTGGCTGGCTTTGACGAGAGCAATGTGACTGCTGGGAACTGAGACAAACCTTCCAGAGCTTCCACTCTGTTTCTCCCTGTCTTTCTCTCCCTGAAGCTTTTTTTTTTGTGGGCGTGGAAGGAGGAGAGAGGAATGAATGCTGTCGGATTGAGCAGCACAGAGTCATTTGCAAACTGGCCTCAGGAATGGGTCACTGCCCCAGGCCTGAGCAATCGGAGCCATTCAAGCCCTTGCTTGACAGCAAGTAGTTTAAAGAAAAGAACATTTTCATCTTCAGAGAAATCAGTGATCACCCCAAGTCAGATGCTTCCAGAGACAGCAATACTCCCTGTCCCTAGGACAGTTAAAATCAAGGTTTCATCTTCCCTGTTTAAAGACTTTTTGAACAAAGGCACAGGAAATAAAAATATTTTTCCCTATATCCTACAGACTTGATAACCAACACTAAAACAGAGCCTTCATCTCCTCCTCTGTGCCTCATCCCTCAATGTTTCACATCTCTTTTTACATTATCTTTGCAAATGCACCCCTGTCTGATGTGTTGGCACTGGACAGGGCAGCAGCATTTGGGCTCCATAGGGCTGCTCCATCAACCTCCTCCCCCAGGCTCTCAGGCATCCCCTCAGCACAGACCACTTCTGGTACCATGGTCTGGAAGAAGAAATTCCAGAGGTTTGCAAGAGCAGAGAGCTGGAAACTCTGTGACAGGAGCCAGCTTAGAAAGAGGTACCTGTGAGAGGAGCTGATGGAGCAGTGGTGTGGAAGGGAAGGACGGTAATGGAAGAGAAGAGTGGAAATGGAAAGGAAGGATGGAAGAGAAGGATGGAAATGGAAGAGAAGGATGGAAATGGAAAGGAAGGATGGAAGTGGAAGGATGGAAATGGAAGAGAAGGATAGAAGTGCAAAGGAAGGATGAAAATGGAAGGGAAGGATGAAAATGGAAGGGAAGGATGGAAATGGAAAGGGATGGATGAAAATGGAAAGGGAAGGATGGAAGTGGAAGAAAAGGATGGAAGTGGAAGGGAAGGAAGGAAATGCAAGGGAAGGATGGAAATGGAAAGGGATGGATGGAAGTGGAAGGGAAGGATGAAAATGGAAGGGAAGGATGGAAATGGAAAGATGGAAATAGAAGGGAAGGATGGAAGTACAAAGGAAGGGTGGAAGTGCAAAGGAAGGATGGAAATGGAAGGGAAAGATGGAAGTGCAAGGGAAGGATGGAAATGGAAGTGGAAGATGGAAGTGGAAGGGAAGGATGGAAATGGAAGGGAAGGATGATGGCAGGAGGTGCCAGAAGCCCCCTGAGGGTTGAGGGAGCACTAATGAAGAAATACATCAAGAGCCAAAGCTGAAAAGCATCAGAGCCCACAGCTGCAGGCTGGGGACCTGCTTTGTTTTGAAAATCTGCCCACCTTCACTGGCTTGATTAAGAAGTATTAATTAGCCAAGCAGCAGTGAACACACTCGCCAAGGTTTGGCCATTATCTACAGAAGAGCAAAAAAATGATGTGAATTCTTGGGGGAAAGGAGGATAAGAGGTGGAAACCAATACAGGTCTGCCCCATGCCACTTGTGTCTCTCCTTCCTCTTCCTCTCACCAAATACTTAAGGAAAGAGCTGGAAACCAACACAGGTCTGCCCCGTGGCACTTGTGTCTCTCCCTCCTCTTCCTCTCACCAAATACTTAAGGAAACCTTGGAAAATTGGTCTCCTTTTTCTCCCTGTGGCAGACTGTGTTTCCTTGTTACTCACAGTGACTGTAATTGCATTATTTCCATAACAACAGACTGTGAGATCAGAGAGCTGCACATGAGAGGCTGGAAAAGGAAATCAGCCACGTAGGAGGACTTAATTTCTCCACGTTTCTTGTTTGCTGAATGGGACCTGGGGAGAATCAACACCAAAACCACCCCATGAAAAGTCACTGGGGCGACACCAGTTACTCCAGTTGAGACTCCAGCTCGTGCCCACCAACACCAAAGGAAGGAGCAAATGTGGAGCCTCTCTGTCAGAACCCAGGACATCCCTCTGGCTGCCCTGGATGGCTCCAGCCCCTGCCAGGGAGCTCAGAGACCCTGGCACAGAGCCCAAGACCCCTCTGCCTTTGATTTTGACCCATGGAGTAAATTACCACCTTTATATGAAGAATTACAAGTCAAGAGAGTTTAAGTAGAATAATAGTTAGTTTGTCACGAGGTGAAAAATAGATTTTTGGGGTTTTTAGAATGGGGGCTCGGGGTCCCAAATTGGAGGAATTTGGGTGTGCCCTGTCCTTCTTTCTTCTTCCTGACCTCCATCTTCTGGGTGATATTGGCACTTTTGGACTGGTTTAGGGTAGAAGCTCACTGTCTAACATAGGTGATAGATACTGGGAAGTTATGGTAAATAATGTACAGGTAGTTTTTAGTATGAAAAGATAACACCACCCAGGGGCAGCCAGAGTGCCTCTGTCTGAGCTGCTGGACAGACCTCAGCAGGCCAGAGAGAGAATGTTATAGATAAGAAACAATAAACAACCTTGAGAACGAGAACAGAAGAATCCTGACTCCTTCTGCAACTGCCAGGCAGGGAAAAGAGACTTTCTAACACATCTCAGGGTCACTCTGAGCAGCAGAGACTCTGAGATCTCTCTGATGTCAGGGTTGGAGGAGATGAACGAACCCTGTCAGTTATCAATCCCTAAACAAACCCCACATGCTCTGATTTGTGTCACAGTGAGGTCCTTTGTCCTCATGTAAGAGATGCAAGAGGCCAGCATCTCCCCAAAAGCAGGGACGAGGCTCCATCCCTGGTGTGGCAGGGCAGGATCTGTGGTGGGAGCAGATGGGGAGAGCGACAGCCCCTGAGCAGGAGCTGCCACCCCAGCTCTGTGGGCTGCACAACCTCAGTGCTCTTGAAGAGAATGGCAAGTGACAGGAGAAGAAGTCACCTCAAAAAGCAAAAGGGGCCTCAGTCTTGTCACGCTAACATTTTGTCCCTCTGAAACCACTTGACATCAGGGGAGAGGGGAAGAGGGAGGGAAACAACCCTGGAAGGAGGCAAGGAGCACTAATGAAGGGAGAACATGCCAAGAGCTGAGCGAAGAAGCATCAGAGTTCACAGCCAGAGGGTGTGGAGCTATTTTGCTCTGCAAAGCTGTCCACCTCTGCTGTGGAGATCAGGAGCAGTTGTCAGTGTCTGCAGGAGCACAGACGGAAGGCACCGAGGGCGATCTCCTGCCGCGGCCTGAGTCACGCAGGACAGACACGTGGGGAGCACAGACCACCCTGGCCCTGTCCTCCCTTCACCTCAGCGCTCAGCATGCTCGGGAAGGATCACAGAACACACAGAATTCACACACAGAATGACCAGGTTGGGAGAGACCTTCAATGTCATAGAGTCCAGCCCAGCCCCAACCCCTCAGGCAGCCCCTGCACCCAGTCTGAGTTACACCCACAGGGTGCTGTGTGCTAAAACTGAATCTTCCCCATCAAACATGAAATAAACTTGCAAACAGAGGTGGAGGAGACTCCAGATTTGTTTAGAAACCTGGGTTTTTTTCACATTTCCTGTGCACATCTGTCGCAGATATCTTTTATGAAAAATCCTTTCCTTAGGATTTTTCCTCCTGAGAAGCTGAGAGGCCTCAAGAACAAGATGTAAACATTGATTATCTGCTGCTGCGGAACGCAACAGGTGCATCTGTGATTGGCCCATCTTGGATGTTTATAATTAATGGCCAATCACAGTCAGCTGGCTCGGGCTCTCTGTTGGAGCCACAAACTTTTGTTATCATTCTTTCTTTTTCTATTCTTAGCTAGCCTTCTGATGAAATCCTTTCTTCTATTCTTTTAGTATAGTTTTAATATAATATATATAATAAAATAATAAATCAGCCTTCTGAAACATGGAGTCAGATCCTCGTCTCTACCCTCATCCTGGAACCCCTGTGAGCACTGTCACACATCCACAGGGTGCTGTGTGCTAAAACTGAATCCTCCCCATCAAACATGAAATAAACTTGCAAACAGAGGTGGAGGAGACTCCAGATCTGTTTAGAAACCTGGTTTTTCCCACATTTGCTGTGGACATCTATGTGAACAAAAAACTCCATCCTCTGGAAGCTCTGTGGTTTGGCAGCACCAGCTGAGCTCTCTGGGCCTGTGGCTGCCTGTGGGACCTGCCATGGTGCCAGGAAAAGCATTACACAGAATCACAGAATGACCAGGTTGGAAGACCTGTTTTTATCATTGAATTGTTGAATGGTTTGGGTTGGAAGGGGCCATCAGGATCATCCAGTTCCATCCCCTGCCCCGGGCAGGGACATTTGTCATTAGACCGGGTTGCTCCAAAAGAGAGGGAATAAAACCTGGGGATGTTCATGCAGCCTCTGGGTGTTGGGTTGGAGAAGGTTGGTTTGGGGAGGGTGTAAAATCATAGAAACACAAACTTTGCCTTTCTCCTTCACACACAGAATTCCCAGAATGACCAGGTTGGGAGAGACCTTCAAGGCCCTGGAGCCCAGCCCAGCCCCTGGCACCCAGTGCCACCTCCAGGCTGGTTAAACACACCCAGGGATGGTGACTGCACCCCCTCCCCGGGCAGCCATTGCAGAACTTTCTCCCCCTTGCTGGAAAAGCTTTTTGCTGCTCTCCAAGCTGGATTTCCCTTGGCACAGCTCAGGCCGTGTGCTCTGGCTGTGCCAGTGCTGCTGGAGACAGAGCCCAAGGGCAGCTGGGCACAGGCACCTTTCAGGAGCTGTGAGAGTGCTGGGGGCACCCTGAGCCTCCTTTCCTGCAGGCTGAGCACCCCCAGCTCCCTCAGGGCTCCTCTCAGGGTTTGTGTTCCCAGCCCCTCTCCAGGGGTTGGAAAGGAGCTTAACAATCTTTCAAAATCTTCAGGGACACTTTCCAGCATCCCAGGCTGCTCAAAGTCCCATCCAAGCCAGCCTTGGACACTTCCATGGATGGAGCAGCCACAGCTGCTCTGTGCAGCCTGTGCCAGGGCCTCCCCACCCTCCCAGGGAAGAATTTCTTCCTGTTACCTAAGAGAACACCCCAAGGAAGGCCAGGCAGAGCAGCCTGGCTGCCAAGGTTTCACTAAACCAAGTGTGAAAATGGCTCTAAAAACAAGAGTTTGTGGCACCAAAGAGTCCCAGCCCTGGCGCTACCACATGATATCAGCATCCATGTGGCAGGAATTTGGCTCATAGGACACATTTGGATTTCACGAGGCCACAGAGAGCCCAAGATTTCTCATGAGTGAGTCAGCAGTAGTGCTGAGTTAGTAGTTAATGTTAGTAGTAGTGTTAGATTAATGGTTGGACTCAGCCTTAAGGGCCTTTTCCAACCTAAAGGATTGTATAATTCCTGCACCAGGCTCTGGCTGTACTCCACACTTCTGTGGAAGCAGAACAGACCATTTTTCATCCTGCTGCATTCCCAATTGGAGTTTTCCCCAGCAAATACCAAGCAGGCACAATTAGCTTGAAAAGAAAAATATCTTTAAGATGCACACGGTCAGACCGATGACCAACTGCTTTGTGGCTTTCATTTAGGGGCTGGGTAAGGGGTGTTTTTAATAGCTCATTAGCCAGCTTTCTCCAGCAGTCATTAAAATCTGCTAATTATCCCATGGTCTGAGAAAGAAGTAAAAAATTTCTCCCTCTGGATTATTCTGGCGCTGGTGAAAAATCTTCAAGGCCAACAAGTTGTCACTTTCAAACCTGGAAAATAAACTCCAGGAACTCAGCTTTGTGTGGGGATTTTCACTGCAGCTTTTCTGCCTTGCAAATGCTTCCTCAGGGCTCAGTGGTGAGTGGGCTTCCCAAGGAGCTGCATCCAAACCAGAGGGTTTTAGAGGAAAGTTTTGGGGTTCCTGATCTTTGTGTCAGAGTTTTACGTGGGTCTGGAAAATGAGATGAAACTACAGGGATTGTGATGGAGCCTGGCAACATTTTTATGGCACCATCAGTGCCACAGCCTATTTGAGCTGTGTTTTAGGAGATCCTCAACCCAGGGGTTTGATTCAGGGGTCAGTGTTGTCCAAAAAGATGGATACCCTGCACCCCTGTTCTGTAGGCCACAGAGAGCTTGACAGCCTTGAATAATCTATCATTTTGTGTTAGTGCTGAACATGCCTCAGCCTGGACACAGCTCAGCCCCTCTCCTGTAGAGTTCATGGCAGCGTTGACCTGTGCAGAGACAGAAAAACCCAGGCTCCCTGGAAATATTGGCACAGAGCTCTTGAAGGATGGCTCTGAGGCCTGGTTTTAAATCAAATTAGTCGTTGAATAGGTCTTCATCACATGAAGGATTTCCCTTCGAGCTCTGTGTTGTTTATTTAAGCCCATACCTTAATGCTTAATGTACTTTTATGAGATGAGCTGAGCATCAGGAAGCTCATTCCAGCAAGAGCCTCACCCTCTGCCCTGGATTTTGGATCATCACTGAGAAGCAGGAGTAAATGACAGCCCCTGGTGAATGTTTTGCCTCATTATCTTACACCTACAGACAGCTCTGAATGCTCATTTTGAAGGTTGAAACCGATTTTCCAGCAGTTTCAGTGCTCTGGTAGGAGAGACACAGAAAATGGGAGGGATATGGATTTACAGGATGGAGTTGGGAGCAACCTATGGGGGTTTAGGACCACAAGAAATCAGACTGGAGCCACAGAAGCAAAGCAGAGAGCGTTTGGCAGGTTGTTGAAATCATTCACAAGGATAAACTGAGACAGCAAAGTTTATTCATCACCAAAAAAATATAGTGTATTGACTCAGACTCCCCAAAGAGAAAGGCATTAAAAACAGCAAGCAAATAAAAACATTGCTCCTGAAGGGGGGAAAAAAATTAAAAAAAACAACTTAGGATTTTGTACTGGGTAAAATGAGCTGCAAATCCACAGGCAGCTAGGGGATTCAGGTAAACAGAACAAAAGCAAGATCCTGCAGAGGAACGTGGCTGGAAGAGAGAGGCTGGGATTTCCCAGCTCAGCTCTGAAGGAAACATCTCTGGATTTTTTGATGACCAGAAGTCAAGACATGACTGTTCCCACCACCAAGGCCTGCCTCTCCCCATGCCCTCCACAGCCTCCCTGAGCTGCACTGAAGCAGGAAAGGAACAAGAACCATCTCACAGCAGCTTTCTGCAGCTCCCAGGAGCTCCATTCAATGGCTCAAATGGGGTAACCTGAGACCAGGACAGGAGGGGAGTGGATGCAGAGATCACCTCTGGTAAAAACCAACCACAAATTCATTTAGGCTCCAAAAACCCTCTGAGACCATCAAGTCCACCATGAAGCCAGCGCTGCCAAGCCCACCATTAACCCATATCCCTAAATCCCTCCAAGGATGGTGACACCACTACCCTGGGCAGTGCTTGGCAACCTTTTTTGATGAAGGAATTTTCCAGATGTCCAACATTTCCTGCACAACATAAGACCAAGAGGAGAAAACAGCTTTGGTGCTGCTGCCTTTGTGCAGAAGGAAACAAGGTCTGCAGGGAGCAGGGACCTGGAGGAGATTTAACTGGAAAACAGAATATTCCAGGGGAAAAAAAAAACAGGAAAAGGATAGAGGGACAGCAGGAGTGCTGCAAGGGTACTGATGCAGGTGAGTCTGGTTGCTGTGTATTTTTATCCAAAACTTAACCCTTAAAAACAACAGCCTGTTGCATATTTAAATACCTCATAAATGATGCATAAATTCCATTCAAACAGAGGATTCTGTCTGGTCATCCTCAACTTCTTCCTCTGAATCCTGACAGTGCCTTCAAGGCTCCTGATAATGGAGCAATAAATTCTCTTTCTCTGAAAGATTCAGGTGTCCTGTGGCTGCTATCTCAGTGTGAGTCCTTTCTTTAGGAAAAATGTATCCTACATAGCATAGTTTCTATTTTAACATTTTTATAACCTAAAACTATATTTAAGACAATACTTAAGAGAATTAATACAGCATTACTTTCTAACACAACACATACAATATTCATTTTAATATCTGTGAAAAGCCAATCATAAAATACGCATTTTTCACACTGATGTATCTCTCTTATGGGATGGGAGGTGCTCCTACAGCAAACAAACCCTCTTGGCCCTTTTGGGATCAGGATCAGCTCTGGAGGAGGCTCTGAGCCAGCCCTGATTTACCTTCCCCATCTCAGCCCCTGAGTGTTTAATTTCTCTCTCAGCCCCCATGTCCTGGCAGTGCTGATAGCTGGGCAAGATGCTGAGAAGGGAGGGGAAAAACAGAATTTTCCAGAGCTGCCCTGTCCTCCTCCAAAGCCAGAGCTGCTCTGCTGTTTTCTGGGGAGCAGAGGTGTGCCAGGGATGGGGGAAGGCTTGGAATTTCTTGAATGCAACACAGAAAATTGCATATGCATGAGCCTGAATGAGACATCCCCAGGCGGCACCTCCCAGCCTGGCAGAGGTTCAGGTGTCCCCTCCATTCAGGTCCTGCCATCCAAGTCTCCACCGCGGATATTTTAATTTTTTTTCCCTCTTTTTCCTTTCCTCTCTCCCTTCCTGGAGAGTGCTGCACTGGCAGCCTGCCATGCTCACGTCTGCCTCCCACTTCACCCCCATCTGCCATTGTTTCCAATCAGTTTAGGAAACAGCACTGAGAACAATTAGAAAAGATAACGAGGAAGAATTACATAATTACAGGCCACCGCATCCAAAGCATTTTCCCAGTCTGAGCTCTGCCTGGGGGAGGGAGAGGGACTTCATCACACTCTGTCTTTGCCTTAACTTGACTGTCTCACCACCATCATCATCATCATCATCACTGTGGTACCGGGAGAGAGGTCCCCTCTGCAGCTGGACACTGCAAGCTGCCTCAAGAAAGGGTTTCTCCCAAAAAACCAGAATTGGGCTCTTGAGGAAGGGAAATCTTTCTTCCTGCCATGCCTTGTCTGTCTGGGGGAGGTTTCAGCCCTGCCCAGCTGGATCTCCTCAGAGCAGCAGACTTCACCAGCAGCCAGAAGGAGGATGCTCAAGGAATTAATCTGCTCTCGAGGTCCCCAGTGGGGCTTATGCAATATTCCCCAGCTAAGCCAGGCTCTGATGTGCCAGCAGGAAGATCAGGGACTGCCAGCAAGACATTGAGGGCAGCTCCACACAATGGGACAAAGCTGCGCCCATATTACATGCACCACCCCAAGCCCATTCCCCCAAGGACATTTTGCTCCAAGGAAATCTGCTTGTGGGGCTGTAGCTCAGCCAGGTTACACCCCTGACCTCTCCTCCACCCCTGTGGCATTCACATTTTCTAGAAAAATCCCTTCATCCAGAATTTTTCTCCTGGGAAGCTCAGAAGCCTCAGAGAAAAAGGAAAACAATATTATCTGATTTGCTTCTCCTGTGTTTTGCTGCTTTGGAATGTGTTTGGAAATTGTTTACCCACAGGTGATTGTTTCCTTGGATTCTGGTGTGAGTTGTTTTCACTCTTTGGCCAATCAGTCCCAAGCTGTGTTGGGACTCTGGAAAGAATCACAAGTTTTCATTTTTATCTTTTTAAGTATCCTTTAAGTATCATGTAAGTATCCTTTCTGTATTCTTTAGTATAGTATCATTTAATATAAAGTAGTATAATAAAATAATAAATTAGCCTTCTGAGAGCATGGAGTCAGATTCATCATTCCTCCCTGCCACAGGGCACCCCACAAATACAATATAAAATACCCCTCACACCCAAGTCCTGCTGGGCATTTCACCTGTGTGGCCCCAGCCCCTCATTGTTCCAGTATTTTCCCAATTTTCTGCAGTGACACAAGAGCCCAGGTTCCTCCAGGTGGCCGGGAGGTGAAGCCGGGAATTCCAGTGCTGAATGGCTGCTGCTTGCCTTGCTGAACACCTGCCTAATTCCCCTTCTCCAATTCCCGTGCATCCCCCCAGAGCACAGGTTCACCACCTGCCACCTCTGGCATTAGAGCTGCAGGGAATAGGAGGCCTGGAAAGGAGAGGTTTTCCCAGGAGAGCACTGTCTTGGATGGGTTTTTTTAGAGGGTATCAAAGCAATTCTCCTGTCATCATGCTGGTGCAGGTGGAGGCAGGGGCTGCAATGTGAACTGGTATTTGATCTGGCTTCAGAGCAGCTCTGAGCTCACTGCATCCTCCTTGCCTTGCTGGGGTTGGTTTGCTGCTCAGCCATTATTTCTGGGAGCAAAAAAACCAAACAACCTTGAATTTAAGAATCGACTTCTTTGGCCGTAAAGTGACTCTTAACCAACATCAGAGTAATTAAAAATCTCCCAAAAGCATGGGAACAAGGAAATGGCTTTGATAGCTGCTCTGAGGATGGAGGCTCTCTCATCCTGGTGTGTCACAGATGTGAACTGTGAATTTCCCTTCGTTCTTTAACCTCCTGAGCTCAGCAATTCCACCATTGCCACGTCCTTCCTGATCGAGGTCTAATTCAGAGCTTTTGAAATTAAAGCCCTTTCATGGCACCTTTGATTGAGACGTTCCTGCTGAAGGACTCCAGGGCCTCCCTGCTCCCTTTTAAGATGACATGAAAGTGAGGAACTGTCCAAGCTTTGAGGGAGGGCTTGAAATTTGAAAAATCTGAGAAATAACACACAACATGGGGATGTACAGAAGCTCCTACAAGCTTGGAGCAAAAGGGCCGGGCTTTTTGGAGGTTTCTTCTCCAATTTTGGCTCTTGGGTGTTCCCCACTTATCATCAGGTCTTGCTGGCATTAGGAGGTCTTTGCCCAAAGCATTAGGAGGTCTTTGCCCAAAAATACTCATTTTGTCATTTAAAATAAGTCAGTGCAGACCAAATTTGGGGAATTACACAGATAAAAGATGGACAAGTTTACAAATTAACTCCTCTGAGGTCCATCGTCACAGGGAATGTTCAGACCTGGATTCACATCACATAAATGTAAGGTAATTTAGGAAACCAGTCACTGCTGCTGCATCAGGCAGTGAGAGGGAGAAGGCACCTTTGGAGAGCAGCTCAGGTCCAAGGGAGTTCACACCTGGATGCAGAATTGGCCCAGCAGGGCCTGTGGAAGGTTCTGGTGGAGCTCTCCTTGCCCATGGCAGGGGGTTGGAACTTGATGGACTTTGAAGTCCCTTCCAAACCATTCTGTGATTCCATGAAGCCCAGGGGAGGTCTAGCAGGTCATCCTTTCTATTCTTTATCTTTATGGCCTGTGTTACTTGGGGATTTTACCATAAATACATAAAATAAACCACAAATAGGGACTGTAGTGTCATTAGCTTCCTTCCTGCTGAGGCAGTCTGGAGAATGATGCAATACTGAAAAATTTAACAGATTTTCCATCTATTTTAGCAAATCCATGTAAGGTTACCTCGGATTTCATAACCCCTGCCATCATTTGGGTTGGAATAACCCTCCAAGAGCATCGAGTCCAACTGTTCCCCCAGCACTGCCCAGGCCACCACTGACCCATGTGTCCCCAAGTGCCGCATCCACAGATTTTAAATTCAGGGATGGCAATTCCAGCACTTCTTAGGGCCTTCAGTAAAGAAATTTTCCCAAATATACAATCTAAACCTCCCCTGGCACAAATTGAAGTTGTTTCCTCTTGTCCTGTCCCTTATTCCCTGGGAGCAGAGCCCAACCCTCACCTGGCACCACCCTCCAGGTAGCTGTAGAGGAAAATCTTTGGAACTTTTAGAACACAACAGAAAAGCCATCCCAGGTTTAGGATTTCCCAGGCCTGCTCTGGATGCAGTAAAACAATGAAATAACTCCTTCATACAATACAGTAAAATAATATATAACATTATATATAACATTATAGTATCATATCCTCACAGCTCCTGCAGAGAGGAGTTTCATGCAGGATTTGAGGAGCTTAGGATGGACTTGAAAAGAGCCAGGGGAGTTCCCAGGGAAGAGACAAAAGCAGCAACACACAGGGAGGAGCCTATGCTTATGCAGATGCTTCTGTGTTTCAGAAGAAAAGGCAAAAAACAAAGCAGGAGGTTGGTAAAAATAAAAAAATCGACGTCTGAAAGGAGGGCTGAATGATCTCTGAGGAAAATTCTCCTCAGAGCTTTGCAGGGGCCCTCAATGGCCCTTCAGCACAGCTGCATAATGACACCAGCCCAGGGGAGGGGCTGCTTCTCTCCCACCTGAGAGCAATGAGAGCTCCTCTCTCCCAAGGTGGGGAGCCCAGGCAGGGCTGGGGAAGGAGGAGGGGGCTCCTCTTTTGCCTCTCAGAACCACTCCTCATGGCACTGGATTGACTTCCCATTGCTCCAAAGGTGGCTTCCCATCACTGCCACCATTCCCAAGAGGGCATGGAGCAGAGTCACCACTGAAATCAGTGGGATAGAGCCCTGCAGGGGCTCAGAGCACCCCAGCTCTGATGGCAGGAGGGTTTCCCTGGGATATTCTCCCCTGCCCGTCTCGGGTTGCTGTTGTTAATTGCTGCCCCAAGATGTGCAGGATGTCTCTGTTTCGGCCCGCGGGTCTGAAGAACGAGTCAGAGCTCTTCACTTTTCGCTCTTGAGGTTGTTTATTAATTCTTATCTATAAAATTTTCTTTCTGCCCGGCCGAGATCTGCTCAGCAAGGCAGCCACAGGCACTCTGACCGCCCCCAAGGCAGTGCTGTCTTTTTATACCACAAACTATGTATAACATATTTACACTTAATTCCCAATACCTATCACCTATGTTAGACAGTGCACTCCTACTCTAGACCAATCCCAAAGTGCCAACATGAGTGGAGAAAATGGAGAACAAGAAGAAGAAGAAGAAAGGCTGGACACGCCCAAGTTCCTCTATCTTGTCCCCATAACCCCCATACCAAAAATCCTAAAATCTACATTTTCACCCTGTGATAATTTTTATTATTATGCTATTTAAACTTCTGTGACTTTCAGATCCTCATACAAAGCTGGTAATTTGTTCCATGGGTCAAAATCAATTCTAAAAGTGTTTCTGGGCTGCATGACAGGGTCCCTGAACCCCCTGGCAGGGTCCTCAGCATCTCTGGACACCCAGAGGGATGTACTGTGTTCTGACATGCCCCCACAACATTGTGACTCTCCAGGGTTCATCCACACCCCACTTTGCAATGTCCCTACAAGCAGAGAGGGTCTCCCATCCTCCCAGCCCTCCCTGGGATGAGCAGCTCCTCTCGGTACCTTCCTGGTCCCCAGAGCCCACCTGGCAACACCTCACCCCAGGAGAGCAAATCTCCAACAAAACAACAGCAGAAAAGAAGCCTGGAGGGTGGGAGAGGAGGGAAAAGTGGTTTCAAAACCTGGACACATCAAGAGAGTGTTTCCATGGCAACCTCTTGTTCCTACAGCAGCTCAAGCCTGTTTTAATCAGTGGTAGCATTTACCAATAAACTCTGCTGGGGTCTGCACTCCCTTCCCAGAGTACCTGAGCTGGGATGGGTGGGGCCAGGCATTCCCAGAGGCAGGGAACAGGGAAATTCTTTGTTCCATGGTTTGTTCCATGTTTGTTCAATGGGGCTTCCTGCCCCATTGCCTACCCCGTGGCAGGGGTGGGGTGCCAGGGATGCTCCAGGCACACTCACCTCTGCCACCATCCTCATTCTCACTACTCCTCCTCCTGGAAAACTTCCACCCAAGCAGCTTCACAGCCTCCTCAACCAGAAAATTTAGTCCTTGGTGGTTTGCAAATCTGCCCCAAAAGCATTCAGGTGGCATTGATGGCTGTAGGGAACAAATCAGGTGGAAAAGGTCCAGAGGGAGCTGTGACCATGTTCACAGGGGTCTCAGGTTGAGGGAAGAGATGAGAACCTGACTCCATGTTTCAGAAGGCTGATTTATTATTTTATGATATATATTACATTAAAACTATACTAAAAGAATAGAAGAAAGGATTTCATCAGAAGGCTGGCTAAGAATAGAAAAAGAAAGAATGATAACAAAGGCTTGATAACAAAAAGCTGACTGTGATTGGCCATTAATTAGAAACAACCACATGAGACCAATCACAGATGCACCTGTTGCATTCCACAGCAGCAGACAATCATTGTTTACATTTGGTTCCTGAGGCCTCTCAGGTTCTCAGGAGGTAAAATACTAAGGAAAGGATTTTTCATAAAAGATGTCTGTGACAGGGAGTTGCTGTGGTGGAGCACACAGGGACACACTGTGCTCATGGAGGTGGCACCTGGAGCAGTTGAGCACCTCAGTCCTCAGCACTGCACACAGGGGATCCTGGTTTGGGTTATTCCCACTGGTCTGGTCCAAGCACACTTTGCTCTTTCCTGCCTGGAGCCTGTGAGATGCCAAATTTTCCATGGATTTGTAATGGTGTCATTCATAAGGAGAAAAGGTTGAAATTCAGCTTTGGTTCAACTCCAGAACAGCAGGTCTTGGTTAGAGGGTTCAAATCAACCCCCAAATCCCCCAAGATACCACAGTGCAAATTTAACCCAACTGATGAAAAACTCCATAATGCCCTTGGCCTCTGGAAAAAAATTAAAATAAAATAAAATAAAATAAAATAAAATAAAATAAAATAAAATAATTCCTCAAGCAGGAAGCATCAGAATCCTCAGTTAAAAATCTTCCTGCTCACTCCTTAAACAGCGTCTCTCACATTGGGGTCTGAGTTAAAACTGGACAGAGATGTTGACTTGGCATCAATCAACACAGGGCAAGTATTACCCACAGCAAAATATTCCTTAATGGCTTGGAAAAGTTTGAGAAGTTTCTTTGTAAAATTGCAGCATTAAAGATTTTGATCTTTCATTTTGAAGGAATTTTTAGTAGATTTTTTTAAATGACAAAAGTTAGAAAGTATCAAAGTGAGGAGGAAAATATTTCACGAAGCTTCAAATATTTAACAATGCTCTGTGTTAAAGAATTGCATTCTCTTGCTGCTTTTTAAATGCCTTCATTTCAACAGAAAACGGAGAAAAAAAGAGTAGTTTAGGTCAACCAGAAGATTTTCCATGTGTTTTTGCTTTGAGCCACTGAACCTAAAATCAATTATTTGTACATGTTTAGCCCTGATCCATGACTAGGACTTATCCAGTAATTCAAATAAGCACAAATTGACAGTAATCTCATTTGTTTGGGTTTGCTCTCTGCAGATGTTCTAATGGACCAGTTTGCTTTCTGCAGATGGGCCAGTGCAGCACCACGGAATTTTTCAAGCATAAACATGGGGAGCAATTTTCAGGGAATGCCTGCGGAGGGTGAATTTTGAACACATTCACCCGCTTTTCTGAGCACAGAAACAAGTGGT
Source organism: Melozone crissalis (assembly GCF_028551555.1). Lineage (NCBI taxonomy): Eukaryota > Metazoa > Chordata > Aves > Passeriformes > Passerellidae > Melozone > Melozone crissalis. Next base: position 2,698,741 of record NW_026535887.1, read on the forward strand.
CTGTGGCATCAGACCCCCAAATTTCATGGGATTGAGGGAAGTGCCTGATAAAGCTCCCTGCTTTTTCCAGCAGGGATCACCCTGTGGACCTGAAACAAAAAAATTCTTTGCACAAAACAAAATTCCAGGGAATTTTTCAAGCATAAACATGGGGAGCAATTTTCAGGGAGTGCCTACGGAGGGTGAATTTTGAACACATTCACCTGCTTTTCTGCCTAGGGCAGAGCACAGAAACAAGTGGTCTGTGGCATCAGACCACCTCAATTTTCATTGAGGGAAGTGCCTGATAAAGCTCCCTGCTCTTTCCATGGACCTGAAACAAATTCTTTGCACAAAACAAAATTCACTGGAGAAAAATCCACCACCTCACTTAAATACAGGAGCAGCAAATAAACCATGCCAGGAATGCCTCTTCCCCATAGCAAACTCTGTCCCTGGTGCCTCTGTGCACCTTCACTGCAGCTTGTGCTCACTGTAAATATTTCAAATGCTGGATGTCCCTGGGGACCCCCTGGGCTGAGCAGCGAGCAGCTGAACAGCAGCCAAGGTTAACAAATCAGAGTGAAATGTCACAGCTTAGCCCTTCCTTCCCTCCCTGGCACCCTCCAGAGCGTGGATTGGAGCTCCACAAGCCACAGGGTGTTGTTGTATTTGTTTTTTCTTGCAGGGAGCTATTCCCAATCTAATGCTTTGCCTGACAGCTGCTGTGATTAATAGGTGATGTGCCAAAAGCCACAGACTATTATTGTTATTATTGTGGCAACATTTGGAGGTCACCACCAAGAGCAGGGGGGCCCATTGTGCCAGGCACTGCACGCTGCTAGAAGTGGTCCCTGGCTGGGAAAACCTCCATCTAAATAGGAATTCCTGCGAACAGGTAAAAAAAATACACAAAATTCTAAGTGTTGTAGGCTTTTTCTACACTTTCATGCAGAATGCAAGCAGAGGAAGAGAATAACTGTCCCCCAATACCCTGACACCCAACATGCTCAGGATTAATTGATGTTCATGCATAATCACTCCAGCATTTCTCATGGCTACAAGGTTGAGCTTACATCTGCAAGGTTAGACCAGCACATTCATGAGGCAAAAAAAACAAAAACCACAGGCAAAACCAAGAAAAAAAAAACCCAAAATGATGTTAGTCAATGTTAGAAAGCCATGCCTTCAGTATGGATTTCCTGCTGCTCAAGGTTCCCTCTTTGTCACATGCAGGTTATCAGAACTGCCTCACTTTCTAAAAAGATGGACCTGAACACCAGGTCAAGGCATTTGGCCAAGGATTCTGAGAAATTTGGTGGCAAAGGCACAGAGAAAACCCTGAAATCAGAACAGCTTGTCCAGTGTGTTGTTAACTGGATCCTACACCCAGCCCTGGAAGATTCTGCATCCCTCATTTCCCTGCACCATGGGCTTTATTGGAAACCTTTTGGCCTCCCAGGTGGAAAATACAGGTTTTGCTTGATTTTTGTCAGCTGGGGAGAAATGGAGAATCAGGCACTCAGAGGGAATATTTTGTGTCCTACAGTCACACAGATGAATTCCCAAATTCAGTCAGTTGTAAAACAGGGGTGTGTAATATTCTACCTCCAGTTTTCTGTCTGCCTTTGAGCTCAGGTTTCATTCCATCCCCAGTAAGACACTGATGTACAGAGGGAGAGGAAACAGCCAAAAGGATAAAATACACAGCACTAAAAGCACAGACATAAATTATTATTTAAAAGCTGCATTCACCTACAAGCTCTAAGTTCCTTATCCCCCTGAAGTATTTAATTTTCAAGCTTTTAACAGGTTTGTGCCCAGGGGCTGAAATCTGAACCCTGCCTACATCCACTTTTCAGCACTTATTCCAGAATTGATGGATTTTTCAAGTCTTCATGGACACCTGTGTTGTCAGCACTGGGAAATGAAAAAAAAGACCCAAAATCAGGCTGGGTCTGGTTTTGGGTCTTTTTAGCTGAACCCAGACTGGGCAGAAAGAGACCTAAGGACAGGGAAGATCAGTTTTAGGATTTTTTCCTGCTTTCCCCTTGAAGGAAACCACAGGGTGGAAATGGGCAGAGGGATGTTTTGCCCTCTGAAATTCACATTCATAACAAACATGTGCCCATTTTTCTGCTCTTTCAGCCTTGAACCTCCACTGGCAAAATATGGACAAGTGACCTCCTAATCTCTGTCACCCTCCTCTGCCCTTCCCACCTCCCGGCTGTGGATCTCAGCTGTGTTATCCAAGTGAAAAAAAAAAAAAAAAAACCAAAAAAAAAAAAAAAAAAAAAAAAAAACCAAAAAATCTTCTCATGTCATCTCCCAAGAGCAAGGTGTCAGTCAGATCCATGGTAAACCCTCTTCCCAGGGTTATTCCAGCCTCACAGAATGGGAAAATAACTGAAAACAGGGAGATGGAGAAGTATTTCTGGCAATATTTCGTGCAGCACACGAGTGACTGGGATGTTGTTGTGCACTGGGGCTCCTTTCTACACCCAACAGGAATAAATCCTCCATTATCACACAGCACAGTGTGGGCTTCTATATTGAGTAAGAGCCACTTCCACTTCAGAAATAGCATATATAAGTAAATAAGAGTAAATAATCCAGAAAAGCTGCCGTGGATCCTGTTGGGATATCACATTTGCCCAGGCCTGTCAAGCCACACACTCGCCTGCAGGTCAGAAATTCCATTATGATACAAAACAGCCAGCATGGGAGAGAAAGGAAGTTGTCCCCCAATAAAAGCCAATTTGCCTCCTTTTTGCAGTGCTGTCTCTGAACTAACCAGCCTGAAAGTGCCTAAAAACAGCCTGACACGTAATTTATACTATGGTGGAGGGAAATAATTTCCCTTAAAGATGAGAGGTCGTCAAGTGAATTAGAAAAGAGTTACACCTGTGGAAGAGAAGTTTAATGTAACAGTTGTGGGAGAATGAAATCAATAATTCTCCCTTATATATTTCCACTTTAAAAAAAAAAAAAAAAAAAAAACAAAAAGACAAATAAAGCTCAAATCCACCATAACTCCCTGCAATGCTGCTGATGGAATCAAACAAATCTCTCCTCCATGGACAGTTATGAACTGTCCCTTGTTTGTCCAAAGGACAAATCAAACAAGAGCTGGGGCTTTGCAAGTGCTTCTGAGCTTTTCCATGCTCATGAAATAATCATCATGTTTATCTCTGCAGAAGGAAAAAAAAGGAAAATCTCTTCTTAGGGGGGAAAAAAAAAATTAAAAAAGAAGGAGGCTTGAAGGCAAGAGCCACACCAGAGGAGAGGGGGGGAAAAAAGCACCAAGAGCACAAAGCCATCCCCAGCAGAACCTTAGCCAGAAACAGCCCCTGGAAATCCTTTCCCTTTATTACAGAGTGTTAAAAGAAAATGAAAACCAACAAGAAGCAGGGATGGTTTTATCAAACCTCCACAAAAGTTGAACTGCTCCTGGGAGCCTCTTTTTTCCCCGCCCTGTTCTGAGGAATTCAGCAGCGACAGAAGAGATGATTTCTCCTGTGTACACCACCCAGAATTCCACTGTGGGATCTGATGGTTCAAAAGGGAAGCTTCAATCCCCATTAATAAAAGCAAGTGTTTGAAAGAGATTATTCACCTGCCATGTCACCCAGACAGGGGGCAGCTGCTGGCTCACAGCAGGTCTGTGACAGGGCAGACTTCACCCCCCCAAGTCTGGATCCAAGCAATGAATTTCCCTCAAGTGCTGATAGGAGAGAAGTTATCTGCAGCTCTTCCTTCTCTTTGTGTCCTCCTCACACCTGGAGCACCAACCACAGCCTGGGCTGTGCCTTTCTCCCAGGACTGATATGGTTTTGCTATTTCTAAAAGAGCAAAAAAGATCTGACTTAAGAGGGAGCCTTACTTATTTGTTCCAAAGACAAATCTCCATCTCATGGTAATTGGACTCTCCTCCCACTTAAATCTGTTTTTTGCCTGCTCTGAGCTCCCTTCACATTCTCCCTGCTGCTTGACTTTCCCCATATTACCTGTGCTACAGACCTTGGGAAGGGACAGCCAGTGATAACCTTGGAGATAACTCCAGGTTTTCCATCTACTGGGAGGAGAGAAAATAGCTTTAAATAAAAATGTAAATTTAAAGTAGAAGGAGGACAAGAGGTGATAACAACAGCCAGGTCCTGCTGTCAAATAGCTCAGTGTAGTGTTTACCCTTCATATAAAGCCATGAGATAGTCAAGGGCTTTTCAATCTTGAAAAGATCCAGCAGTGAGTCCAGCTCAGTTCCTCTGTTGTGCAGGTGCTCTCAGAAACATGATTAATTAAACAATTAATTAAAAGCACCCTCCTGCCTGCCCAGTTTCCCTCCAAACAGCCCCAAAATCACTCTTTTCCCCCTGCTTTCCTCCTTTCTGGGCCAGCAGGTCTCTTTTGTGTTCCTGGGGCTCATAAAAGCATCATCCATCCTAAAGCATGTAGAAAAGAAAGGAAGAGAGCAGTTCCATCTTCCCAGGAGAGACAGCACCACCTCCATGCTCCAAAGGATGCTCAGACACCTCAGCTGCCCCTCATGAAAAATTGAGGTTTTTTTTTTAAAAAAATTCCCTCAGAACTCTTCCTTACAACACCCACACTACTGGAAGCTGGGAAAATGGAGCTGCTTCATCTTCACACTCTTCCTCAGGGTCCTGCTCACTTTTCGGACACACTGGTCCTAAAAGTGACCTTGGCCAGGCAGCACTTCAAGCACCTGTGTGAAGATGAAAGACAACTCTACCTCTTATTTAACCTCTCTCAGTCCAGACAAAAAAAGGTCACCTGGAATAGCAAGTGTAAAACTTCTGTGAAATTTCAGTGAAATTTCAGTGTAGACAATAAAAACTGTGTTTTACCATAAGTTCATTTATTTTGCTTTAGGGAAGCATTAGGGAAAAGAGAAAATGGAAGAAGCAGAAAGTAGTGGGAGAAGAAGACAGAGGGAAAAAAAAAACTAATAAAGAGGAAGGAGAAAAAAATCTACATTAAAAAATATATAATTAGTAGAAATTCTGCCCTGACACAAATTAGTCCTGATCTTTTAGGCATCATCCCAGGGAGGTAAGAAGGGTCAGGAAGCTCAATTTCCTGCCCTTCTTCAATGGAGATTCTCAGTGCCAAAGCAGCAGAGTATTCCCACCATCCCAGGATATATTTAATGCCACAATAATTTATATTTGCATGGTGGAGGAAAGAAAAATACAGATGCTCTGGGCCAATCCTACAAGGAATTTGTTGTTTTGCTGCCCAAAAGTCCTTTAAGGGAGAAAGCAATGAATCTGGATCTGAAGCCAAGATGAGCAGATGTGTGATGGTAGAGAATTCCAGCATCCAGACCTGGCATTTTGTTCCATGGGTGTAATCTGGTATTTTTGACCCACAATTTGTGGGATAAATGGACTGCACAGTGGGAATTCTGTGCTATCACACTGCTGCTTCCAGCCTCACTCAACCTTCCCACTCATAGGGAAATGCTTGTAACCTCCAACATTATACTGCAGAAAGTTTAGAGCAATTCCCACCTCTGCCTGAAAAGCTGAAACTCCAAGAAGAAGCAGAGACCAGATCACCAGTAACCCTCAGAACCAGCTTGTTCCTCATTCACAGAACATTTCCCCCCAAAAAACAACAAATCCCAGGCAATCTCTGAGGTCACCTGGCTCAGAAGTTTTATTCAGATCCCCAACAGGTCATCCCATATCACCTATTTTTCCTGTGGCAGCCTAATTGCTTTTTTCTGACTGGAAGAAGGATTGAGGTTCTGCTTGTCCTTGGTATGACTGGAAAAAAGTAATAATTTGAAAATAATTAAAACTTGAAATTTTTCATTCCAGAGATGACTCATTCCCTGCAAAAGTCTCTCATTCTTACAAAAAAGACAATGAACAGTTGATCTCTATCCAATTCCCATGGAAATTCCTCCAGCCTCAAAAAGAACACACCAAAACCTAACAACAACAAAATCAAACAGTGCTAAAAGCTGGATTTCTCAGCAAGAAAGTGAAACAGAGGAATTATGTCTGGTAGGAGATCTGTCTCAGTTTCCAGGTGATTTTTAATCCATTCAGACTTTATGTCTTTTGTCCATATTTTGCTGTTTTTACCAAACACTTAACCACTCCATAACAGCTCCTTCTTTACCAAAATCTCCTTTTCAGCACCAAAAACTGACATTTTTCACTTCCATGCTCTCCCAAGTCTTGACTTTATGGATATGTCAGATCCATCTCAGCCTGACCAAACTACTTCCAAATTTCAGCAGCAAACCCAGGCTCAGATCGTTCCAGAGATGACTCATTCCCTGCAAAAGTCCTTCTTTCTTACAGCAAAAAAGACAATGAACAGCTGATTTCTATTCAATTCCCATGGAAATTCCTCCCTCCAGCCCCAAAAAGAACTCACCAATGCAACAACAATCAAACAGTGCTAAAAGCTGGATTTCTCAGCAAGAAAGGAAAACAGAGGAATTATGTCTGGTAGGAGATCTGTCTCAGTTTCCAGGTGATTTTTAATCCATTCAGACTTTATAACTTTTGTCCATATTTGCTGTTTTTACCAAGCACTTAACCAGTCCATAACAATTCCTTCTTTACCAAAACCACATTTGCTGTTTTTACCAAACATGTAACTATTCCATAACAGCTCCTTCTTTACCAAAACCTCCTTTTCAGCACCAAAACCTGACCTTTTTCACTGCCATGCTCTCCCAACACTTGACTTTATGGATATGTCAGATCCATCTGAGCTTGCCCAAACCACTTCCAAATTTCAGCAGCAAACCCAGGTTCAGATCCCCTCTCTCCTCACAGCCTCTGGTTGTGCACACCCATCATGCACATTTTCATTAGGAGCATTTTGCAAGGGATCTGTTGATGCATTGTAATAGAATTGCAAACAAATGGCATCATTTTCCCCTCACACTCTTCCTGGAGAATGCAGAGCTGATTTCCAGGCATTGTCAGGCTACTTGACTGACACTTCTGCTTGATTTGAGCCCTTGGAGGTTTCTCCCTGCAGCCACTTGTGCTCATCAGTTCTTCTGCAAGAAGTCAAGAGCTTGCAGGAACTCAGGCACCTGTTTTAACTGACACAGGCTCCACATTTCCCCATTCTGTACATGATTTATCCCTGCTTTGCCTTGGAATCAGAATGTGGCAGTGAAAAGTGGGGACTGAGGGGGCAAATTCTACATTTCATGTAATTCCACTGATTTCAATATGTATTTTAAGATGTGCATTTTTATCCCACCCAGACCTCCAATGCTCTAGGCAGTCAATGCACTATTTAATCCATCAAGTGCAGAGATTTTTTTTCATTTTTCCTATGTGTTTTTTTTCTTTTTATAACAGACAAATGTGAATTTGCCATGGCTGCTGTTAGATCTGAAACCACAGCAAAATACCTTCAAATGCTGTCACATTGTTTGCTTGCATTGTTATGGTCTCACACCCATTATGAAAATCACAACTATTCCTGGATCCTGATGTGGCAGATTTGCATAGAGAGGTTTAGGATCTTGCAGAGGAAAATAAATGTACAGCAGCAGGAAATTATTTGATCCCAGTTTTGCAAGGAAGATCAATGCCAACAGACCAATCCATGTAAAGGTGGCACTTTGAAAAGTCTTTCTTCTCATCCGAGAAGACAACAGGATATAAAAACTCCTTTTGGGATCTGTGAGGCTCCCAGGGAAATCTGCAGGAATTTTTGCACTGCTGCCACTGGGAGCTGCATCCTGATGGAAGATTTTTAGGATATTTCAGCATATTCTGCCTTAAAACAATGAGATTTGGGCACCTTCAGTAACAAAGTGTCCTCACACTCCCATGAATCAGAGAATCCCAGAATGGTTGGGGTTGGAAGGCACCTTAAACACTGCCCAGTTCCAACCCCATTTCCATGGGCAGGGACACCTTCCACTATCCCAGGTTTCTCCAAGCCAGGCTTGGGCACTTCCAGGGATCCAGGGACAGCCACAGCTTCTCTGGACATCTGTGCCAGGGCCTGCCCATCCTCATAGGGAAAAATTTCCTCCTAATAACTCTCCTCTTAGTTTAAAACTGCTCCCCTCATCCTCTGCCTGGGGATAAAGTCCTTTATCTTCCTCCCTTTTTTCTAACCCCTCTAAGAGCTGCGAGGCCACAGTGAGCCTGGACTACAATGTCAGAGATCAGCTCTCCCTGCAAATGACCAATTAGGGACACCGAGGTCCCATCCATCTACTAATTTATGACTTTAAAACAAAGCACCAGGGCATCAAAGCCACCTTCACTCAGTAGCAGAGCAGCATCCCCAGCCCACGAGGCCAAGGGGGCTTTGGATGGTTCAGGATGTTAAGCAGGAAGTTATTTTAGTGCAGGAAACAATCAATTCAAGACAAATGAAATTATTTGAGACTTTTAAAACCCAATTGTGCAGAGCCCTGGGTAACACACTGGGATGATGTTAACCACGAGGAGAGATAATTGACAAACCCTTCCCAAGTTTGCTGACTGGACAACTGAGCCCTCCTTCAGCTGGATTCAAAGTGATCCTTGCAGAGACCTGAGGGCATCTCAGAGCAGGAATGAGCTCCTCTCTGCTCCTCTGCCTCCTGCACAGCTCGTGGAAAGCCTGGCCCAGTGCCATTAATAATGATATCTCCTGGGTGTGTTTCCCTTCCGACTGGCTGACTGATTTTATTACTGTGGCAGAGAATTGCAAAATATGAAGTGCTCAGTGTAGCAAAATGACATTTGTGTAAGTTATATTGTAAATAGTTCCTGACATGCTGACGTTGTTGGTAATGTAAGGACGGTAAGAGGCTATTAATTACATTAGTGCTTCATCAGCACTGAGCTCTGCTGCTCTCCTCTCCAGCCCAGCTGCTGAGGTGTCCTCCAGAGAGGAAGATGGGGATGCCAGATGATGGTGCACGGCAGGGCAAGGCTCTGCTCAACATCTGTGCACATCTGGAGCCAAGATGAGATAGCTGCCTTTATGAGCCCTAAATGGATGGGGTGTCTGGAAGATTTCTGTGGTGTCCAAGCCCTGAACTGAATCTATGAGGAGATTCAGATTCAGCCTTTTCCTGGTTCCTCGGATGAGCATCAAAAATCATCTTTCTTGTGTTTTTCGTGGGGTTTTTTTCTGCCTTCTCTTCCCTGTTTCTTCACATCCCTGCTGCAAATCTGAGAAACAGTCTCAGTGCTGGAATAATTCAGGCTTTCCCCATGGCCCCAGAAATACTGCACATCCAGGACAGAAAGGACCATTTCACACCTTCATGGTACAATTCTCGTGTTTATGAGAATGTCTAAACCCTTGGGATTTATGGACTCAAATATCTTCATCACTTACTTGAGGAAATGGCCTCAAGCTGCACCAGGGAAGTTTGAGGTTGAATTTTTTAGGGGGAAAAAAATTAATGGGAAGAGTTTTCAAGCCTGGGAACAGGCTGGCCAGGACAGGGGTGAGTCCCCATCCCTAGAGGGATTTAAAAGCCATGTGGATGTGGCATTTGGGGACACTTTGTAGTGGTGGCCTTGGAAGTGCTGAGGGAATAACTCAGAAACAGTGCTAGAATAACTCAGGCTTTCCCCATGGCCCCAGAAATACTGTACATCCAGGACAGAAAGGATCATTTCACACCTTCATGGGTACAATTCTCATGTTTATGAGAATGTCTAAACCCTTGGGATTTATGGACCCCAAAATCTTCATCGCTTACTTGAAGAAATGGCCTCAAGTTGCATCAGGGAAGGTTGAGGTTGGATATTAAGGAAAAAAATTAATGGGAAGAGTTGTCAATCCTGGGAACAGGCTGGCCAGAACAGGGGTGAGTCCCCATCCCTGGAGGGATTTAAAGGCCATGTGGATGTGGCACTTGGGGACACAGCCCAGTGATGGCCTTGGCAGTGCTGAGGGAATGATTGAACTTGATGATCTTAGAGGGTTTTTTGCAACCTTAATGATTCCATGATTCTGTTTGGTAAAATATGTTCTTTTGCTCATTCTGCCTGAGTTCATTGCAGGACACATCCAGAATCTTTGAGACTCTGTATCTAGAGACTGAAATTGAGACTCTAAGCAGCCAGAGCACGAGGGCAGAAAAAGATCTGTAAAGTCATTGAGTCTCTTTTAGTGCAAGAAGAGGCTCCCTTGGGGAGACCAGGGCAAAAGGACACAGAGAGACAGCTCTTGCACTGGGAGAACTATCAGCCCAATGAGTTGAAAAAGTGACAGACTGATAAGAAATAGCCTGAGCATGAGGGATAACTTCCTGACAGCAAGAACCACCAGTCTGCAGGGGAGAGGCCAAGGGGAAACGTCGGGAGGAGCAGCACTCGAGACACTCAGAACAAAATATATCTGCAAAGAAACCTGCAGTGACCAGGAGACTAAACTACGCCCAGTATCTTGGCAATAAGTCTTTTCCATAGCTAATAATTCACAAGGAGATATCTGGAGACACAAACAATGTCCAGAGAGGAATGCAGTTGACATATCCGACTTCATTGAGAGAGCGAACTTCTCCAGCTCGTGTGTCCCCTGGGAGCTGGTGCAGCTGAACTGGGCTGAACACAGAGATTTGCAAAGAGGCCAGAATGCAAATCCCTCCCCAGCACTGGCCAGCAGCAGCAGCCATGCAAGATTCACCACTACACGTGTCCTTACAGGCAGCAATGTCACAGCACTTCAGTCTGTGACAGTCTCCAGGTGATCCAGGAATGATCCAGGAATGATCTGAGGCTTCCAGTCTCCAGCTGATCCCAGGGAATGGTTTGAGAATCATTCAGTGAAGATTTGAAATTAAGGACAGGTCTTTTATCAATAGAAAGCCATGCAGGAAAGCCTCTGCCTGATCCCTTCCCACAATTTTCACCTTGGATATTGAGCACAGCCAAATAAGAATGACAGAATGGTTTGGGTTGGAAGGAACCTTAAAGATCACCCAGTCGCAGCCCCTGCCACAGACAGGGACACTTTCCACTATCCCACTTTACTCCAAGCCCCATCCAACCTGGCCTTGAACACTTACAGGAATGGGATATCCACAACTTGTCTGAGAAACCAGCTCCAGGGTCTCATCACCCTCTGAATAAAGAATTTCTTCCTAACATCTAATCCAAAGCTGCCCACTGCCAGTATGAAACCATTCCCCTGTGACCTATCACCATCTGCCCATGGAAAAAAATCCTTCTCTCCTTTTTTATAAGTCCTTTTTAAGTATTGAGAGGCCACTGAAGAAGTCATTCATCACCACCACCAAGGACAACGTGCTCATCAACATCTTCACGAAGGTCAGGCTGATTCCAAAGAAAAACTGAAAAATGGTTGGGATTATCCACTTGCAGGGCTGAAATCCTCTTGCCTGGGATAGGAGATGCTGGGGCATCAGACCCAGAAAGATTGAGTGCATCCAGCCCTGGAGATGTGAGTGAGAGCTACTTGAGAATCAAAAACTGAATCAAAACTCACCTTCATTCCCTGGATCTGCCTCTGACTCACTGTCTGACCTTGAGAAAGTCATTTAATCTTTCTGTGCCTCGGGATCTGCATAAAAATAATTATTGTGGCTGATGTTTTATGGGAGAAGACTCCTACCATATAAAACATCTTTCCAAAACGCCCTTTTCAAATCCTTCATCAGAAAAAAAAATAAAAAATCTACAGGGGGTCAGAATTGCAGAATCTGATTAAGCCTTTCCCAGTGCCTCAGAGTGTTTGACTAACTCTCAATACATATACTGCTACATTTAAATCAGAATTTGAGACTATGAATTCTACATAAAACCTTCCATCTTACACCCATGGCAGCTTTAAGTTCTGATGACGAATTGTATCTAATTAGTTATTTTGTCATTTGCAAAGATAGCTGGATAATAAATCACTATTTCTAGCTAGAAAACTTTGACTTAGCATCTCCCCTCCTTCTTAATCAACTTTTGAGCCATTCATTCGGTTTTCAACCAGATTTCTTTTTTCAAACTATTGTCAAGCCACCAACATTTTTCATGTTAAAATGAAGCTGGAGATTGGGCAGCTATTTTCTTATTTTAGGGGGAAAAAAATAAAATTTCTGATTGCTGTCAGCCAAAACAGCATCATATATTCAACTTAAAGCTTATCTTCTGTAAAATAAACATTACTGAAATTTTTCACCACATTCTGAGCTCTCCAGCCAGAGAGCCAAGGCAGGGCTTTGTTGACAGCATTGTTGACCAGAACAGATTTTCTGTTTTCTCCCTCTGGTTCTGGTTATCATCTCTGGAGAAGATAGTCAGGAAAAGGGGGAGTTTCTGATCCTTCTTCATGCCAGCATAAAGAAGGATCAGAAATGGAATGGAAGACCATTCCTCAGCTGGAGTGGTCCCTCTAAGAGCAGCAGCCTTCACCACCCCAATGCAGAGTGCAGAGGAAAATGAATGAAGGGATTGATCCGTTCAGAGGGCTCAGTTCTTCCCTCCCACATCATTCCTCCTGCTCTCATGGCACAAATTAGGAAGCAGATCTTTTTATCTGCCACTCATCCCAAGTGCAGAGACAAAAGTCTTCTGAGGGGAGCCACCACAGCTCAATCAGTGTCACAATTACTCCTGTCACTCACAGATTGCATGCTTCCTTCAGATTAAAGACCTCCTCAGAGCTGAAACTCTAAAACACCTTGGCATCACCTGCTCCTCACACAGCAGGAACAAAGGAAAGAGTTCATTCAGGAGCTTTGGAAGCTGCAGTGGTGGTTGTTGATGTTGTTTAATGGACAAAAGAACTCTTCCAGGGCCAAAAAAAAGGTGCTTGGGTGTCACAGACATCTTTTATGGAAAATCCTTTCCTTAGGATTTTTCCTCCTGAGAAGCTAACAAGCCTCAGGAACAAAATGTAAACAATGGTTATCTGCTGCTGTGGAATGCAACAGGTGCATCTGTGATTGGTCTCATGTGGTTGTTTGTAATTAATGGCCAATCACAGTCAGCTGGCTCAGTCAGAGAGTCTGAGCCACAAGCTTTTGTTATCATTCTTTCTTCTTCTTAGCTAGCCTTCTGATGAAATCCTTTCTTCTATTCTTTTAGTATAGTTTTAATATAATATATATCATAAAATAATAAATCAGCCTTCTGAAACATGGAGTCAGATCCTCATCTCTTCCCTCATACTAAGACCCTTGTGAACACTGTCACACTTGGGCTTTTTTTTTTTCTGGCATGACTTATACCTCCAGTGATTTTGAATCCAAATACTGATGGGTATTTTGATTTGTTTTGATTTGAAATATTTGATCAGCTTTCTGATCACAGCTTGGGTTTTCCTCACGGAGTTTCCAGCCAGCAGGATGTTCCCTGCTGCAGCACTGGAGGGTTTCTGGAGCTCTTTGGATGCCTCCAAGCAGGGAGCTGTGAGGCACAGCCAACACCCAGGCCCGGGGGATGGACCCTCCCTGTGCCCTGCACTGCACGGAAGGTCAGGATGAGCAGAGACTCAATGTCAGGAGCAGGATTGAGGGAGGTCTGGAGGCACTGACCCTGGCACCGAGCTCCATCACCCCACGGCAGGAGAATATTCCACCTTCAACTCAATACCTGCCTAAAAAGGCCACAGGGAGTGTCAGAGGGAGTACGAAGGAATACAGCAGGAATATCCAGAGCATGCTGATGAATCCCAATGGTCTGACAGGGAGGCAAACTCATGGCCAGGTCCATCCTCAGTGATTACAGGAGGTCCCAGGGCACCCAGGAGGGAGGGAAATCCCACAGGAGCTTTGATGGAACATCCTGCTCTGCATGCTCAGCTGTGTCCCTGCATTGGTCCCGAGCTTCACCATGAAAAAAATGACAGAACCATTGAATCCTTTAGGTCAGAAAAGACATTTAAAATCAAATCCAACCATTAAGATGGTTTGGGTTGGAAGGGACCTCAAAGATCATCTCATTCTGCTCTCTGTCATGGGCAGGGACACCTTCCACTGTCCCAGGTTGCTCCAAGCTCTGTCCAATCTGGCTTTGAGCACTTCCAAGGATGGGGTAGCCACAGCTTTTCTGGGAAACCTCTACCAAGGCTTCACCACCCTTCCAATAATGATTTTTTGCCCCTAATATCTAATCTAAACCTTCTCTCTCCCAGGTGAAAGCCATGCCCCCTTGCTCTGCCCCTCCACAGCAGCAGGCAGATCCCAGCAATCCAACCCTGTTTCTCCAAGCTCAGAAATGAGCCCCGGTTTCATTCACATGCACTCAAATCCTGGCATCTTTCACATGCCTGAAGGTTTCACCATCTCCTGAGATTTCCACTTGAATTACAGCAGCAGTGGGAAAGGAGTGAATGAGTCAGAGGCTGGAGCTCTGCCCTCCTGCCATCCCCTTGAATCACACTCAGATAACCTGAGGAGAGGCTGTGCCTCACTTTGGAATGTGCCCAATGTCCCATCCCAAAAAACTCAACTTTCAGAGCAGTGGGAGGAGAAGCCAGAGCCAGCTCAGGCACAAATCCAGCCCTGCTTTCTGCTCTCTCAGCCTCAGAGCTCATGCCAAGCTTGCAGGAGAACGTGAGGGAGCTGCCAGTGGGTGTCTGACATGAAGGGCAGGGTCATGGGGTGGTAAAAGAACACAAGGAGGAGTTTTGGATGGCCCTGAATCCCACAGAAAATGGGCTGAATCCCACTGAAATACCCCTGAAATGGGTTGAATCCCCCTGAAATGGACTGAATCCCACTGAAATGGGCTGAATCCCACTGAAATTGGCTGAATCCCACTGAAATACCCATGAAATGGGCTGAATCCCACTGAAATGGGCTGAATCCCACTGAAATACCCATGAAATGGGCTGAATCCCACCGAAATACCCATGAAATGGGCTGAATCCCACTGAAATGGGCTGAATCCCACTCATCCATCTATCTCACACCCCTTCCACAGACACTATTATTTATCCTTCACAGCCCTCAGGGCATCAGTCGTTGAAAAGCTCAGGAGGTCTGCAAGGAACACAGAGATTTATCATGGAGTAACAGAATGGTTTGGGTTGGAAAGAACCTTCAACACCATCCAGTTCCAACCTCTGCCATGGGCAGGGACAGCTTCCATTATCCCAGCATGCTCAGAGCGCAATCCATCCTTGTCAGGAACATCTCTAGGGATGGGGCAGCCACAACTTCAAGGCTTTGGCCTTGAAACTTTACATTTCAATGGAACTTTACATTTCAATCCTATGGATCCACCCCTACAAAGGCAGGTGAAGGAGAAATATTCCCATAGGTTGGAATATTTAATTCCATCATAAAGTCACTACAGCTGGAAAATACCTCTAAGATCATCCAACATAACCATCAACAAACACCACCACGCTCCTTTCCTGACAGTTTTCCTGCTCCTTGTCCTGGAACCAAGGGCAGAAAAACCCCCAGAGGAGCTGGACTTCACATCCACTCAGATTCTCTCTTTGGTCAGCGGCTCTTTCTGCCCCGTGAAGCACTCAGGTGTCATCTTTGTAATGGGAATTTTGGTCAGGGAGACGGGGAGCGGAGAGAAAGCAAGAAGCTGACACTTCTACATGCACCACATTCTAATTGGGGTCAGGGGATGCAACAGTTGGAGAGCAGCAAGTTATTTTCTGCATCACTGGCCTGTCAAAATTATGTTTTTTGCTCAGAAATAAGGAAGGAAAAGGACAGAGTCTGGGAACAGCTCCCTGTCAAGTCACTTCTAGGAAATGTGGAGCGCCAGCAGCTGCCACCCTGAGCTGGGCACAGCAAGGTGCTCCATCCTCATTATGCTGGAGATGGTGTGGAGCTGGGATGGTGATTGGAGAACCTCAAATAGCCACAACTGAAGGAGGAAAAGCAATTTGAGGAAAAAAGTCACCCAGAAATCATTTTCACAGGTAGCTTTTGCCCATGAGGTGACACAATCCTGCTGGCATTTGGTGGACTTTGATTTACCAGGAGCGTTTACCCAGTTCCCAAGGGCATCAGGGGTGAAGTAATCACCTTTTTTACAGCACCTTTGCACTGTCAGGCAAATTTCCCAATTCCCAAAAAAATCCAGCCACACCTGAGTGCAAAAGCCAAACATTTCCCTCCCTTCCCAGCTCATTCCAGGAGAAACATTGTGAGCCAGAATCTGGAAAGCTAAAGACCCAGGTTCCAGCTGGTCAATGGTGTGAGCCCAAATCCCCAATAAATCCCCAAATTTCCCTAGTAAATCCCCAAATCCCCAGCTGGAAAAGTCTCTCCCTGATGATAGAACAGCTACAGAATCAATGTGGATGTGGAAGAAGAGAGAGAAGAGCTCTTGTGGTGATCATCCCCAGCTATGGCTGGAGAGGAGAGAGGGTTTGAAGGGCAGGATGAAAGTGAGGACAGAGACAGAGAGCTAAAATCTGTGAAAGGCAGGACATAATCCTGTGAGAAAACCACAAAAAGTGTTTTTATCACAGAGCTGGAGTGGAAAA
This sequence comes from Melozone crissalis, assembly GCF_028551555.1. Classification (NCBI taxonomy): domain Eukaryota; kingdom Metazoa; phylum Chordata; class Aves; order Passeriformes; family Passerellidae; genus Melozone; species Melozone crissalis. The sequence continues at coordinate 2,715,157 of NW_026535887.1, forward strand.
CATATAAAATTTGGGGTGTTATCAAAGTTAGAATGGCTGAACTGGGGATTCCAGAGGCAGATACACCTGCACACCCCCAGGAGGGATCCCTGCACTGCACTGCCCCACTAAAATGGTTTAGATTGGACACAAAACCTCACAAATCATGCCAAAAGCACAGCTCAGTGTTAGCTCAGGCTTCCCTGCTACATCACTGCATAAACCCCCAGTCTGATGCCCTCCCCATGCCAGAAGATGCCCAGTCCCCCATCACAGACCCCTCAAGAGCAGCACCCAGCTAGAAACAGCTCCTCAGCACACAAAGAGATGTTCCCTGTGCACAGCCCTTTGTAAGCCTCCCTTCCTCATAAATGAGTGATGAGGCCCCTTTAATTGAATTAATTGTGAATGCTGATCCCGGGGTGAAATATCAATGGAAAGCAGCAGCAGCACAAGCACAGGGTGCTCACACACTGTCACTGCTGTGACTGCTCTCTGGTGTTCCCAAACTATGGGAAAGGAGGAAGAAAAGGGCCAGGAGCCCAAGTGGGATCCTCAGGAGCTTCTGCAACACCACTTCTCACCTTCTGGAAACCCCCAGAATGCCCAGGACGTGTTCAGAAGGTTCCCTGGATGCAAAAATAAAATCAAAAAAAATCCCTTCAGATGGTGTGTGAAGGTATTGTTTGAAATAATGGAAGTGTGTGAGAGAGGAAGAGGCTGCTGCTGCCCAAAGAGACCTCCAGGCACCGCAAACCCACCCCATCACCCCAGGCAAGGACATAGAAACAAAGAGTCATGGAATGGTTTGGGTGGGACAATGAAGGATCAGGCACAGCTGAGAGTTTGAACACAGAGTTGTGGGGGCCCAACAAACTCAGGTCCTGCAGAATGGAGCAGCACCTGAAAATGGTTTTTAAGCAGCCAGGTCAACCAGCAATCCCTGAAACATTAAGGGTTTTCCTCCCTCAGCACAAAGGATGTTCCCTGTCTCACTGGAACATCCCATGGAGTAGGATCCAATATCTGACCTGCAGAAACATTTACCCTCAATGGAGCAGCACCTGAAAATGGTTTTTAAGCAAACAGGTCAACCAGCAGCCCACTGAAATATTAAGCATTAAGGTTTTTCCTGCCTCAGCACAAAGGAAGTTCCCTGTCTCACTGGAACATTCCATGGAGTGGGATCGTGTGGCAGGAGCCAAGCAGCCAAAGCTGCTCCCACCTCTGCTCCTCCCAGCAGGCAGGTGTGAGGAGCCCAGCCAAGCAGAGGGAGAGCTGCAGACGGAAATGTGTCAGGCTGTGCTTTATCTCTTCCAGAGCCAGCACAGTTGGAAGGGAGGGGTGAAAAAACAGCAGCATGGTGGAGATAACTGAGATGTGAGCAGCGGTGCAGAAAGCAGGATGGAAGCAGGTGAGAGCAATCCACTCCCCTCCTCCCACAAGCACTTTCTCCAGAAAAGATGCTTCATTCCACTGCCACAGAATTCCCCCAGATATCCCCAGGGCTGTCCACTCTCACAGAAGTTTCAGCAGGACAAGGATTTTACCCATTCAGCTAAAAAAGCCCAAACCCACGATTGTCACAGACATCTTTTATGAAAAATCCTTTTAGAATTTTTCCTCCTGGGAAGCTGAAAGGCCTCAAGAACAAAATGTAAACAAAGATTATCTGCTGCTGTGGAATGCAACAGGTGCATCTGGGATTGGTCTCATGTGGTTGTTTCTAATTAATGGCCAATCACAGTCAGCTGGCTCGGACAGAGAGTCCGAGCCACAAGCCTTTGTTATCTTTCCTATTTTATTCTTAGCTAGCCTTCTGATGAAATCCTTTCTTCTATTCTTTTAGTATAGTTTTAATATAATATATATCATAAAATAATAAATCAGCCTTCTGAAACATGGAGTCAGATCCTCATCTCTTCCCTCATCCTCAGACCCCTGTGAACACTGGATGGCTTCACACAGCCCAGACACACACCCAAAATAAACTGCTCTGTGTGAAGGTGTTGGCACCTCAGCAGCTCAATCCCTCCCTCTGGGATGGGCTCTCTGTCCTGCAAATTCAGCATATCCCACCTGTGATTACCTTCTCTCTCCAGTTAATCCTTGGCACAGCCAGCAGCTCAACACCCTCCATGAGCTCCATCCCTGGCAGTGCTGATCAAAGACTGCTCCTGAATTTCCTGAACCAAAGACTGCTCCAGAATTTCCTGGACAGGTTTTCCAGAGAAGCTGTGGCTGCCCCTGGATCCCTGGAATGTCCAAGGCCTGGCTGGATGGGGCTTGGAGCAGCCTGGGACAGTGCAAGGTGTCCCTGCCATGGCAGAAGTGGAACAAGATGACCTTTAATGTCCCCTCTAACCCAAACCATTCTGGGATTCTCTGATAATTTCCTTACACTAAGCAGCCACTCAGCCCCAGCCCTCTGTGGCCCATCAAATTTTCTTCAACCAGTAATCTAAATCAGAATCTAATCTAAACCAGAGTCTACCAGTAATCTTCAACCAGGGTCTAAACAAATAAAACCAAAGCAACTCTCCCAGTCACAAGTTTTAGGGTCAGATTTTGGTGGTACAGAGTCTATCCAAATCTTGTCTCCTGTCTCCAAAAGCAATCAGAGATGACATTTGATGGCACAGGGAGCAGATTGATTTTTCCTCCAGTGCAGGAAATAAGCTTGGGAAAATCTCAGCAGACACATAACACCCAAACACAACAGCAAGGAGGAAGGAGATAGATGATGGAGCTTTACAAATCCAAGCTGGAGGCATTGGTGGAGGTGTAACCAGTGAATAACTTTGGGTCAGTGCCTTAGGTTGGAAATGGGAGTGTGTGTTCTATTCCTGTCTATTAGAGGTGGGGCAGTTCTCTCTGTCCATGGGGCAGTTTTTTCTTTATCTCTCCCACAGCCAACCCTCCCTCCAGGAGATCTCTGCTGTCCATGGCCACTGAGTGTCCCTGCAGGGCTGATCCAATCCCAGCATCCCATGGGGAGATGCTCCGCCCAGGGGAGGAGCCAAGCGTTCCTCCCTGGATCCAATCTGGGCCTGGCACAGCACAGCAGCCTTTGCCCCCTGCATTGCCAGAGGAGCAGCTTTCTGCTGCCCTGCATGGCCAGAGGGAGCCCAGGCCCATCTCCAGCAGCCCTGGAGCTGCAGAGGAAAACTCCCCCCTTGTGCAGGATCCCTGCTGCAGCAGAGCCACAGCTGGCACTGCAGGAGGGCTGAGCCCCCATGGGATGGGGCTGGGACACCGCCCTGGCACACAGGGGCAGCTCCTGCTCTCACTCTGACTGTGGTTTTTGGAATTTTTTTGTACTATTGCATTTGTATTTTTAATTTTCCTATTAAAGAACTGTTATTTCTATTCCCATATCGTTGCCTGAGAGCCCCTTAATTTCAAAATTATAATAATTCAGAGGGAGGGGGTTTGCATTTTCCATTTCTGGGAAGGCTCCTGCCTTCCTTAGTAGACACTTGGCTTTTCAAACCAAGACAGGTCTTGTAAAAAAGGTCCTGTAGCTACAGAGCACTTACTAAGAGTTTAACCCCACATCAAAGACACATCAATCAATTACCTCAGTCTGATCTTTCATTACACAACTGCCATTAATACAGGCAGAAAATAAGTGGCAAGGCTGTTTTCCTAGTCCTTGCACTCTCACTGTGCTCAGCACCATGGCTTCTGGGGAGTGGATTTATTTACTACACCCAGTTTACAACGTGTTTATTCTCATCCGCGCCATGACCTTTGTGGTTGGGAAATTAGCAATTATTAGAAACAGCTAAAATAATACAAGATAAAATAAAATAGCCGCAGCATCATTAAGTTGTAATTATGATTGAAATGTGACCTAAAAGGGATTCCATCCGTGTAAAAACCCTCTCTCTCTTTAGATGCACAGATATAGATAACATTTAAAAATAAACAGCAACAGATCTCTCTCTTCCTCTGGAGGTGTAATTATTCAGAGACATCATCTATACACAGCCACCCTGGGTGTAAATTCCACCATGCAGATACAGTAGGAGGTGTATGCATGAGAAGAAAGTTATAAACTATATTTAAAACATGATCATTACTCAGAGTATTTGACACCTTGAGTATTAAGAGCTACATTTGCAACAAAATCATGTTCTGTTTGCTAATCATTCAAGCCCCAGTTTCCTATGAGCTTCCCCTCTCCTCCAAGCAATGGACTCAGCTCTCTGAAAAGACCAAGAGATATTTCCTGCTTGTCAATTAAAGGCAAAGCAGAACTGGCTGTACCCAAAATAACAAATAAAATCAGTGCAAATTCCTCTGAGCAAGGGCTGGGTGCTGTATGCTGACTCAGCTCCCCCAGGACACAGAGCAGAAGGAAAAGCAGCCATTAGAGGAGCACTCAGAAGGAAAACCAAACAAAAAGGCAAAACTAACCTTGTCCTGCACCACAAAATCAGAGGAGGCAGCAGCAGGAGCACATTTCATATTATCTGCTAATAAATCCCTTCATCACATTTAGCTGCTCTGTGTGAGGTGAGCACACATCTCTATCAAATATTCCTAGTGGAAGCATTTGCAGAAAAGACATGCTCAATGCACTGGTTTTGCTGCTTTTTATGAAAAAAAAAACCATGGGAGAGGCAATTTTTAAGCATCACTCCAAATCTGGAGTCACTTCCCATCACAGCAAACAGGGAAGACTCAGGTTGGACTTGATGACCTTGGAGTCTGGAGGAATTTCTTCATGGAAAGAAGAAATTCCAGTCAAACACTGGAATGGGCTGCACAAGGAGGGATTGGTGTCCCCATCCCTAAAAGTGTCCAAGGAATCACTGCTCTGCTTTAGCTGAAAAGGTGGCCACAGGTTGGACTTGATGACCTTGGAGGTCTTTCCCAACCCCAATGATTCTGGGACAATGGTTCTGTGGCTTTGGGGCTGGGGTTGCACCCCAAAAGGAGCAGCTGCACCCCACAGACACCTTGCACAACGCAGCATTTGGGCATCCTGAGCTCACCAGCTTTGTGCACACAGATAAAAAACCTCTCCTTGTTTGGGGTGATCTTCTCTCCCGACACTAAGCCAAAAAGTGCCTTTGGCCCAGCCCTAGGATGTCACCTCTGGGCTCCAGCAAGGACATCTGGTGGAGGTGGCACCTTCCTAAATCTCAGTTTAGGCCCAATTCCTGTGTCCAGTTCCAGGGTCTGAGTTTACGCCCAGTTCCTGGGTCTCAGTTTAGGTCCAGTTTCTGGGTCCCAGTTTAGATCCAGTTCCTGGGTCTGAGTTTAGGCCCAGTTCCTGTGTCCAACTCCTGGGTTTGAGTTTAGGCCCAGTTCCTGAGTCTCAGTTTAGGCCCAGCTGATCCCGCCTCTCCCTCACCAGCAGTGAGGAATCCTTGGGCTGGGCCAAGCAGAAAGAATGAAGCCAAGAATGGGCCAAGAAGAAAATTACGAAGGCAAGGATGGAGCCTTCAAGGTTTGCAGTCAGAACCACACGAGGGGATGACATGGCAGGGACAGGGATTTGACCCAAAATTCCCTTTCCAGTCCTAGATCTCGATACAGGAGCTCTGCTCCCTGACCCTTCAACATGTCCTGATGTAGCAGTCAGAAAAGTCCTCCTAATCCAGAGCAGGTCACATTTTGGAGAGGACATTGATCTACCTCCTTCCTTGACCTGCTGTGGTTTGAATTGAAGCCAAGGAAGGAATCAGGAACTGATCCAGCAGCTCTGGGAACGAAGCAGAGTGAAAGTTTTGTTTTTCATCACAAAGCCCCAACTGTGCAGAAAAAACTGCACAGAGGTGACTGGCAATGACCCTCTGGGGACAGCATGAATGAAATCATGGTGACAAGGGGCTCAGAGACAGAGGGAGAATGGGATAAAATGCAAAAATATCTGGCTGATGCATTAGAGGCTGAGAGCAAAGTGTGGCTGTTCTCCCTGGCACAGAGACATCCCTGAGATTGAGAACTCTTGGTCTTCAGGAATCAAAAAGCACGAGCAGTTGAGTAGAAGGGGAGCTGAGATGTTCCCAGGAAGAGGAAGGTGCTCCCCATGTGGCTAATTGTGCAAAGATAGCTTTGGGAAATTTCACCCCAACATCACAGATGTTACATCTCCTAGGAAAATCACATAAAATAATAAAATAATTACAGGGCCATGTGTGTTTGGTGGCAAAGAATGACCACAGTGTCCCCTCTGCCCTTTTAAACATTTCTCTCTTATAGTGGGAGAACCAGAGCCTGCAGGAGTAGTCTTGGGCAGTGGGATGCTGTGATGGCAGAGGCTTTGAGGAGACACAAAACTCTGCCATGAACTCTGTGGGTTGAGGATGTTTTGTTTGAGGATAGAAACCTCTTAGACATCAGAATATCAGGATAGGGCACCAAAATTGAAAAATGAAGCCAGCCATGGCTGGGGAGCTACAAGACCAGAGAAGACTCCTGCAGAAATGTGGGATCAACGAGGGCATAGACGTAAAGAGGGTATAAAATGCCACTGCAAGGCACTCTGGAGGCTGTTTGAGCACCAAGCCTGCTTTCCCTGCCCGTGCACACCCCGAGCTCTGCTTCCCTCCTAACTTATTCATGATGTTCTGGCAGGCTTGCCAAGCTCACCCCAACACAGCTCATGCAAAAAACAAAAGCTGGGAGCATTACAAAGGGCATTTCCCCAGCGAGGCAGAGGGAGGAGGGAGCCCACAGAGCTTTTCCAGGGAGCTGCAAGGGGCAGGGAGGGAAGGTTGTGAACTTCTGGGAAGCCAGGGCCTCCCACAGGGATGCAGAGTCAGCTCCAAGGAGCAGGGTTTGAAGCAGAGCCACTGCGGGGAGCTGTTTCCAATTGGGACTCAAAAAAAAAAAAGCAGGGAAAGGAATCCTATAATCAAGCTGCAGCCCTTCCACCTCTGTTATCCCTCCTCACAGGCACTCTCAGGCTGAAAGAATACAGATTGGCTCTCAGCAGCTTCCCTGGCAAAATAAAAATCAGTTTATTTTAAATGCTACTCTGGCCACTGCCTCCTGGTCATTGCCAGCACATGGACAGAGTTTGCACCCTCCAGATATCCATGGAAGAGGCAGGAGGAGTGTGGTCACCTCCCTAACACCACAGGGCTGGTGTTCAGGCTGGAAAGGAAACAGTCATGGAGACTCACTCATCCAGGCTTTGCTAATTCCCCACTTTTTTTTAATGCTGTTGTCAACACTGGGAGACGTCCCCTCATGTCAGCACTGCAAGGAGGAGATACAGCAAATGTGATAATGCCAGATGCTGCTGATAAGGGAGGGAAAAGAGGCAGGTAGGGCTGCTTGCTCCCCTCCAGGGAGAAGAAGTGAGATAAAACCACAGCTCAGAGCAGCCTGGTACCTTCCCTGTGAGGATCCTGATTCCATCTAAGAGAGATTCTCTCCTCCTGCCATTCAGAAATGCTCAGCACTGACTTGCAGGACTCCAAAAAGATTTCCTGGATCTCCAAGGGGGCACATCCCAAAGAGAGCCTGTTCCTGCACAGAAATTGTGTTCATTTTTAATATTATTAACAATAAATGGGTTTGGCTCAAGGCGAACACACAAACTACAGAGGTATAAAACCTTGAAGAATATTCCCTTTAGTCCTTCCTAACATCATCCTGCAATATATAATTCAGGTTTTTGCTGCATTTCATTCCCTGCAGGCTCTGCCCTGAGGGGAAAATGAGGATGAAGAGGATGAAGCCAGAGCCCTGTGGCCAAGGGCAGCAATGGGTCAGGGTCAGCTCCTGACCCTGGGCTGAAATCCAGCCCTGCTGCAGGGCAGGGGAGCAGGTGATGGAAACCCAAGCTGGGCTCCAGCTGCCCCCAGCTGCTATAAATAACATCCTGATGGCTCTCAGGGAAAGCCAGGGCAGCAAACACAGCAAGCAGGGCACCCCACACACGTGGGGCAGGGCATGCCAAGGCAAATCCAAACCCAGGGAAACATATCTCAGCTCTTGGGCAGGCTGGGGAGAATGATAATCCTTAGGTTTGGGGGGAAAAATTCAGGGATTTCAGGGAATCTCTGAAAGATGTGGCCCCTTGTGAGACTCAGCTGGAGAACTGCACACAGCTCTCAGGACATGGACCTGTCAGAGAGGGTCCAGAGGAGGCCATGGAGATGCTCCAAGGGCTGGAGCTCCTCTGCTGTGTCCAACCTGGAGAAGAGGAGGCTCCAGGGAGACCTCAGAGCCCCTTCCAGGGACTAAAGGAAGCTTTTAGAACAGAGGAAAAATAACTTCTTACACAGGCAGGTGCTGAGGCCCTGGTACAGGATGTCCAGGATCCCTGGAAGTGTCCAAGGCCAGGCTGGACAGGGCTTGGAGCACCCTGGGATAGTGGAAGTTGTCCTTGTCCATGGCAGGAGGTTGGAATTGGATGATCTTTAAGGTCCCTTCCAACCTAAATCATTCTGTGGTTCCATAATCCTAACCTGGCTCTATAAATTATTTAACTCCTTTGCATCCCAGGTTGGACAATGCTTGGAGCAACCTGAGATAGAGGAAGGTGTCCCAGCCATGGCAGGGATTGGAATTGGATGATCTCTAAGGTCCCTTCCAACCCAAACCAGTCTGTGGTTCCATAATCCTAACCTGGCTCTATAAATAATTTAACTCCTTTGCATCCCCAGCCAAGGGAATTGATTTCTTGTATTTCCAGTATTTCCTGAATATCCAGTATTTCCTGTATTTCCAGTATTTCCTGCCTTTGGCAAATTGAGAAATCCAAGGAGGAAGGTCCCTTCAACACTGGAATTGTGTTTTTTCCAGGCCACCCTCACACCCACCTGCTCACAGCAGCCATGGCAAACACTGACCAAGCTACAAATCATGGAAGGGAGAGTGTGAATTTTGCAGCTTCCAGCTTCTCATGTGCCTCCTGCCTGGCCCACCCTGGAGATGCCAGCAAGGTTCAGCATTGCTCCCATTTGAAATCAAGTCTCCCCACATCATTTAAAAATACCCCACTCTCATGCCAACAATAACTCTGTGCCACGCTACGCTGGCTCTGTATTTATAGCCATGATTTCTCCATGTCACACCCCCCAACAGCACATCCAGTCCCATAAAAAGGGATTTTGTTGTTTTAACCCTCATTTCTGCCCAGGAGTGAGCTCCAGCCCCAAAACCACATGTCCACATCAGCACTGAATTTCCCCAGCAGCAATGACAAGGCAAAGCCTCCCGAGGGTAAACACAAAACTACAACCACTTCCATTTGAGCCATAATTGAAAATCAATAGGATTGGTAGCTGGAATGTTCATGTGCTTAAAGCAGAGCTCTGGGAGTCAGGAGTGATTTCTCCTCCCAGCCATGACCATAAGGAGAGATATTTTTTAGTTCTCTCAGCTCGTGATCCAGCACCAGTAAAATGGAGATAATCCAGTGTTGGGTTGGAATGCACCAGAGCTTCAAAAGTGCTGAGGCAGAGAGGCGCTGGGACACGCTCACAGAGGAGTTATTTTTAAATATATTGCAGTGAGAGGCAGAGAGGGATGCCGAGCCTCCCTCCTTTTTATTTTTTTAGGACCATCAAAGAAAACTCTGCATCAGCAATCCCTGCTGCTCCACCTGACTGATGCCAAGGAGCAGCAGTGCCAGGACACCCCAACTGAGCTCAGCATGCCGGTGCTGCCTTAGGTGGAATTACAGATAAAATATCCTCATTTGGGATGGACCCACAGGGATCATCCAGTCCAATTCCTGGCCCCAAAAAGGACTACACAAAATATCTCACCCTATGCCTGAGAGCATTGCCCAAACATTCCTGGAGCTCTGGCAGCCTTGGGGCCCAAATACCCTCTGGATGAAGAACCTTTTCATGATATCCAGCCCAAACCTTCCTGTCAACACGGGCAGCCCATCCTTGCTATCAAAATAATGGACTTTTTTACGTTCCCTGACCTCTGGCACCTGGAGCCCCAGGAATGGCACTGCCTCTTTATGGATATTGCCTGCAGGCTCTGGAAAGAAGGGATTCATTTCACTAACAGGGTGAAAGACCATTGTGGAGGTGAAAGGGAAGGAAGGTGTAATTACTGATTTATCCTAAGTCAGGATGTATGACAAGAGGAGAGCATAAAGGTGCCACCAGCTACATTGTCGTTAAATCAATCAATCAATCAATCAATCAATCAAAAATCAATCTGTTTCCCCCCTCAGCTGCAGAGAATTCCACCATGCACTGCTCCACATTACCCACCAAGGAGAACAGGGGTTTTAACCAAATCAATGCTCCAGTGGGAGCAGAGCTATCCCAGATCAGGAGGATTTGCTGCCACGACACACTGTCCCTGTGCCACGGTGTCCTGGGTTGTAAAATAAATACACATTCTATTTCCATCTGTTAGAGCTGGGGCAGTTCTCTCTGTCCATGGGGCAGTTTTTTCTTTATCTCTCCCACAGCCAACCCTCCCTCCAGGAGATCTCTGCTGTCCATGGCCACTGAGTGTCCCTGCAGGGCTGATCCAATCCCAGCATCCCATGGGGAGATGCTCCGCCCAGGGGAGGAGCCAAGCATTCCTCCCTGGATCCAATCTGGGCCTGGCACAGCGCAGCAGCCTTTGCCCCCTGCATTCCCAGAGGGAGCCCAGGCCCATCTGCAGCAGCCCTGGGGCTGCAGAGGAAAACTCCCCCCTTGTGCAGGATCCCTGCTGCAGCAGAGCCACAGCTGGCACTGCAGGAGGGCTGAGCCCCCATGGGATGGGGCTGGGACACCGCCCTGACACACAGGGGGCAGGGACTGCTCTCACTCTGACTGTGGGTTGTTCTCTTTTTTGTACTATTGCATTTGTATTTTTAATTTTCCTAATAAAGAACTGTTATTCCTATTCCCATATCTTTGCCCAAGAGCCTCTTAATTTCAAAATTATAATAATTTATAGAGGGAGGGGGTTTGCATTTTCCATGTCAAGGAAGGCTCCTGCCTTCCATAGAAGACACCTGGCTTTCCAAACCAAGACACACAGGAACTGCTGTCCTGGTAAGAGCCGTTTCATAAAACATCACGGAAAACATCGAATTTCTTTACTACAGCCCAAGCAGCACAACTCCTGTGGCACTCAGGGTTTGTGCCTGAGCTGCTTCACATCTGTCCTTCAGCTCCCAAGCAGCTCCAAACTTGTGCCAGCCAGGATCAGGAGCACAAACCCTGTAGCTTTGGTGGAAACCCTCATTTTTCCCAGACCCTCCTTTTTCCCAGCCTAGCTCAGAGGTGTCATTAAGAATCCAATCAGTGTGACGTCACGGGTGTAATTGAATTATGTGTATGCTCAGCAGACCCTTTTCCACTTGGTATCCCCATTGGCTAATGTTGAATTATGATGGATCATACACAGGGATATGTGAAACATGCATGAATAACCCAAGCATGCATTTTTAATGATACGATCCTGATAACTTCCCCCTCCTAACAAAATCAAAATGAATTAAACACAAGTAGCTGTCAGTGGCATTAAAGGAAAAAAAGGAAAGAAACCCTCATCATTTAAATGGGAACACGAAATGTTCCCTGAATTGCAGGGTGACTGGGACCGTTTGTTGCAATGATTCCAATTAACATATCTATCTATATTTAAAGTTTCCAGGGCAAGAAGAAAGAGCAGCTTGGGTGATATTCTGGGTAGGGGAAGAAAGGTGAGGATAATGGATGGCTTGGAGTGAATAGGGCTGAAATGAATGGGGTAATTCAGATGAATGCTCTGACAATGGCTGGATAATCCCCCAGAAGAGCACATCCCCAGATATAGGACAGAGCTTGCAGGCTTGTGACATTCATTAAAATAAAATAAGGGTGAAACCTGCAAACCCAACAGTCAGAAATGATCCGAGTCAGGCAGAGGCCACTGGACTCCAGGGGTCTGGCTTGAGACTCTGCAGTGGCTGAGTTAATGGGAACATCCCAGAGGAATGGTTTGGCTGCAGTGGCTTTGTTTTGGGGCACGGGGGATTTCTTGGGGTCACTTCCATACCTGTATTCCCTGTTGTAACTGTATTCCTGATTTAATCAGGATGAAAGAAGAGAGACTCACTTGCAGGAATGCTCTGGCATCTTGTATTTGCATCTGAATTATGACTGAGCTCTTCCAGCTCCATCTTACCCATCCCTGGACATGTCCAAGGCCAGGCTAGATGAGGCTTGGAACAGCTGGCAGAGTGGGAGATGTGCTTGGAACTGGGTGATTTTAACATCCCTCCCAACCCAAACTACTCCATGACTCCATGGCAAGGAGTCAGCATGGCCCCAGGTCTGTGTGTCTGCATCTGTCGCAACCATCCAGATAATCTTTTACCTTCCACCACACCAATTTATCAATATCAATTACCTAACAAGCTGTCATGAGCAGTCTGGTTATAGCTCCAACTACCTAGGGTAGCACCGTTCTGATTTCTGAATCCCTGGAAAAAATGGGCAGCAGCTCTGCCAAAAAATAAAATTTAAAAAAAAAATCCAATTTTATCCAGTTTTTAAAGGTAAGCCCTTGAGGACTTCTAAAGATTTTTGAGTCATAAAGGAGAAAAATTTGTTCCCACTCTGCAGATCAAGAGTTTCTGTGTGTTCAGTGAAAATCAAACATTTATTTCTGGTTGCAGATTTGGGATAAAGCAGTGTCACAGACCTTGTTCCTAATTGCAGGCTGGCTGGACATGGTGGCAGAGGCTGGAGCTGCCAGAGATCCCAGGATATGTCTCATAACAAGCTCATTAGCTCCAACATCAGCCCCCCTGTTCCTCAAAAACTGACCCAGGGCTCTTTCAGGATTTGTGCTGGAGCAGCAAATCTCCTGGAAATCTCCTGTGGAGGGGAAGTCAATACACTTCATAACAGATGAGTGTCCTTTGCAATGACTAAAGAGTTAAATAAATAAATGGGAGGTGTTTATCTCCTCTGAGTGAGTGTCTGCCATGCCTTTCTTGCTTTTTAACAAGAATTTGGCACACCAAGCACCACCAGCACATCCTGAGGATGTTGGGACCAAGGGTAAAACACAATTTAGGGCAGAAATAGGGTCAGGGAAAAACCCTCTTCCCCAAGTGCAGCAGAATAACTTGTTAAGGACAATTGCTGTGATTAAGGGAATAATTTTGCTGTCAGCCCAAGGACCTTGAGGTTTATTTCTGTTGTGCAGCTTGGTGCAAACCCAGAGTTTCTGCTGTGATTTCCCCCATGAAGCCACCCCTGCAGCAAGTCAGGAAGGGAATTATGTGGCTCTCCCCTTAAGGACTGGAGTTATTTATAAAGAAAATAGGCAAATATCTCCAAGATATGCCCACAAATTATGCTTTGAATGCCACTGACTGTACACACAAGGACATCCTGGCTAGAAGGTGATGTGATCCACTCTCAAAATTAAATATCGGCCTCTTTTCCAGGTAAATCCACTTTAGCTCAGAGCCTGAATGGTTTTGCTCCCTCTGCAAGTCAGAGACAGTCCCAGTTCCACACCTATCAGCAGAACTGGGAGGATAAACACATTTATTGATTTGATCTGCTGGGCAGCCAAATCCTACAGCTGGAGAATCAGAGTGGCAGCTTCAGCAGCATCCACAGCACCCAGCAGACACAACCACAGTTTGGTTGGAGCACCAAAACTTCACTTTCCTTCAAAAAAATCAGTAGAGATTTTTTTTAGGGAGCTGGTATTCATCAGGAGATGAAGACTGGGAAAAGACACATTGATTTCTAACAATCCACACATTCTGAAATGTCAGCATTTCTGATGCAGCAAGAGCTCAGAGGTCAAAGTCACATCTGAGTTTTCCTGACCATGGCTTTGAGTTTGTGTTTGAGTTTGTTTGAGAGTGGAAACACCATCCCTTGAAGGGATTGTTGGTGACCAGAGCTGGGAACTTCTCTTCAAAGATAAATAATCCCTTAAAAACTGACATACACCAAAAAAACGCAGACTGAGGTGGGTTTTTTCCACTTTCTTCTTTACACTGCCTGCTCTGCTGTATGTAAATGCTAAATCATGGCATAATTTAGAGACAGGGTTTTTTTTCCAGTTTAAAGAGAAGCAGTTCATCTTTTATGAAGAAAAACCTGAACGAAGAAATGCTTCAGCTTTGTTAAATTTCAGAACTCAAATCACTTCATAAAAAGCTGTTCAGCAATGGCACATCACTGGGAGATATTTAAGTGCAGACAGCAGGTTTTTAACTGTTCTGGGGAAACCTTCCTGTTGAGCAGAACGAGGGCCACGGGGTTAAAACACAGCCATCATAACCTTTATTGCTTCATTTTTGTGAAGTCATTAACCACAGGAGGACCCCAGATGTGCCACAGCTCTGGCAGCTGGAGTGAAATCCAATCCCCGCATCAGAACCTAATTTATGGCCAACCTGTTGGGAGGGGGTGAGGAAATCAGGGATACTCAGGGAGCTGGGGAAAGCCTGGTGTTGACAGAGCTCAGCCCAAGCCCTTGCACAAACACACAGGGGAGGAGCCCCCACTCCCATCAGGGAATTTTTGCACGTGGAAATTTCTGCATCTGAAAGCAGCTGAAGCCCACGACAGCACCCAGCTTTGAACTCTGGACTCAGCAGCCTGGGAAGCATCAGGATGGAATCAAAGGGTGGCTGTGTGTTCAGGACAGGCTCATTGCAAGTGACAGCCCATTCCCCTGAAGAGCTCGGGGAGGAGCAGGGCAGGGATGGGGAGAGGGGAGTGAATTGCCCGAGGTCATGCTGCAATCAGCAACAGAGCCAGGAATAGATCAAGGCTTCCTGCTCTGCCATGATGTCACACTGAGTTGTTTCTGACCATTCCTTGTTGTATTTGTGGAGTTCCCAGATGAAGGGAAGAATGATGAATCTGATTCCATGTTCTTAAAAGGCTAATTTATTATTTTATGATACTATATTATATTAAGAATGCTATACTAAAGAATGCAGAAAGGATACAGACAGAAGGCTAAAACATAATAATGAAAAATTGTGATCCTTCCAGAGTCCTGACACAGCCTGGCACTGATTGGCCATTGAGTCAAAACAATTCACATGAAACCAATGAAACAATCACCTGTTGGATGAACAATCTCCAACTACATTCCAAAGCAGCAAAACACGGGAGAAGCAAATGAGATAATATTGTTTTCCTTTTTCTCTGAGGCTACTCAGCTTCCCAGGAGAAGAATCCTCGGCAAGGGGATTTTTCCAGAAAATATGACAGCGACAATTCCTCATGCTCTCCACATCACCCTCCAAACCAAGCTGGCCTTTCCCATCCACTCCTTCTATGGAATTTGCTCCTCTCCACACTTAGCCCTTTCAGGGTCTGCTCCAGTTACTTGTGCCCTTTTGATTGCAAGTTCCTGGGTGTCAGGGCCTCCTGTAAGTGCAACCATGCACCTGAAAGTATCTTGATTTCATCTTTGCATGCCTAAATACTTCCTTGCTTCTTTAATCCACCCCTTCCTGCCAAGTCCAGTCTCCAAATCACGTGGAAATACTTTGGGAATTCCAAAATACCCTCAAGTGTGCTGTGCCACCCAAAGCATCCCGTGGTGCTGCTGCTGATGCCTTGAGAAGGCTGAGCTAGAGCAGAGGCTGGGCAGAGTTCCAGAATAAATCAGGGATTCATTCACAGCATCTCCTCCATGGATCCACCTTGGGCAGCACCAGAGCCCAGCCAGGGCTGCACCCAAGATGAACCAAAATGGCCCCAAAATGCACGAGCGCTCCCGGGGTCTCTCCCTGGGATCAGTTCTGCTCCATTTGCACCTTGCAGTTCATTGTCCCATCCCAGCTTTAGCCCAGGCAGTCCCACCCTGCTTGTTTTTCTCTCTGCAGCCCACGGGGTTTGTGCTCCTGGGCTGAGATTTGGGTCATTTGTCCTTGGTGCCCAGCTGGAGCAGGAATTGTTTTGTCTCCCTGCTCTGTGCACAGAGCTCACCATCCCATAATATGAAGCCGAGACCCACACACTAAAGCAGCACAGAATGTGAAAATATAAAAGCTAAACCTGAGGCATCAGTGCAGCAAAACTCAGCTGCGAGTGTCAGATGTGTGATCCCAAGGAGATCCCAGCCTCCTCCCTGGACTCACAGGCAGAAACCCTGCTCACTGCAGGTGCCATAAATCCTGCAGGCTTCCTTTTCCTTCTAAGCAAGACTAAAGGTTTTTCCCTCAGCTTTGAGCAGTTTAGGGCGAGTTTGTGATGGCATCAAAAGGAATCGATGGATTAGGGGGTCCTGATGTGCCAGGTCTGTTCCAACCCTTTTCCCCCTAAATCACCTGAGTTGAAGTTGCAGCGCAGTGTCTCTACTCTTGAGCCACCTCCTCTGTACTCTTTGCCTGGACCAGGTAGAAGACCCTGACCTTCAGAGAAAAGTTTAAATTCCACCTGCAGTAGAATGAAGAAAACAGGAAGGACCAAAAGAAATGGCCCCATCTGAACATGTTAATCAGATTTCCAGCAGGAAAACCCTGAAACCCTGCATGAAATAACCCAGCACTGAGCTTTTCTATTATCATAATATTGGAGCACCTCACAACCACCAACTGTTGATGAGACTCTTATCAGAGCAGAGAAACACCATTACTGTCACTTACACCCAGGGAACAGAGAAATAAGGGATGTTCACATCTGAACAAGTTGTCCTTAGCTCTCCTAAGCTCTAATGGAGAGAAAAAAGAACATTTTTGGACATAATTCACCTGCCCTGCTTTAGGGCAGTCTCATTCCCTTGCAGAATGAGATGAGCTGTGTGTTGAAAGGTCTGATTTCTCTCCTTGGAGTGGGAATGAAGCTGGCAGAACTTCCTGGGAATGGAGATTTCCCCATTTAATGAGCTGAAACCCCACTCTCCAAAAGCTAGGTCCATAAAAGTCAGTAGCAAAGCAGGAAGTGAGTGCAGGATTCTCATATTTGAGTCTGATCAAACTGTAGGTGGACATCAAAGGTGAACAGAGCCAAAGGGTCTCCCCAGGAGTAAAAAAATTGTGGGGGCTTGAAGGAAGCTCCTTATGGGTAAGGAACAGAGGGGATGGAGGAGGGAGAACTGGAATATCCTAAAAAGCAAGTTAAAAGGACATTGAAGCAAGGTGATTAGTGGAAGAAAGGGGAGAGATGACAGAACAGCAGAGCTGGGGGTCACTGCACATAAAACACTGCAGATGTGAGGATGATCCACAAGGAGCACACACTGACTGTCCCAGTGAATATATATGGGAAAAATCTTGCTAAGACACCATCTCCAGCCCAGATATTGTAAAGGGGGAACTCAGTCCTGTCCCAAACATCATCTTTCCACCCTGGTCTTCATTTTAGTAACTGCAAGATAAACAGGGAGAGCAGATAGACATGCTGGAGATCATCCAGAGATCACCCATGGAACAAACTGGGAGCAGATCTCACCTCAGCCTGAAACCCTGAGAGGGAAATTCTGGGCAGTTTGGCTCCAATTCCACATTTTGCAGCTTATTTTTATTTAAAAAATAAAAATAAAGTTGTCTGTTTGGGAGGCAGGTGACAAGGCTGACTTGGAGGGAGGGACTGCAAGGTGGCCACCAGCACCTTTCCATCAGGAGAGTGGAAACAACAAAAAGCAAGAGCCATCAAAGAGCAGTTAATGAAATCACCTGCCACAGAGAATTGACAAAACATAGAAAATAAGTCACTGCAGAGTCTGCCAGAGCATCCCTGGCATGGACAAGGGGATATATTTAGTGCCAGTGATCTCATCTTTCCTAGCAGTGAGGAGAAGGGCAGCACTGCCATGGCAATGTCAGGGAGGGCTTGCACAGGGAAGAGCCTGAGATTGCCTTAACAGGGAAGGAAGCAGCACAGAGGCTCCATCACTGGGGCAGGGGCTGCAAAATGAGCAAGGTGAAAACCCTAGAGAGAAAAAATAACCCCACAGAATATCAATGTTGGTTAACGAAAAACGACAGAATCTGTGTAATGACTTTGGGGGTGTTCAGCTCCTGTTGCCCAGAGCTTTTCTGGAGGGGTTGAGCTTAGATCCCCCTTGCCAGGTACCCTGGTTCAAGCTAAAAATAATCTTTTTTTAACAAAAGGGCATAAAACACCTTGGTGAACAGCCCTGCACCTGCACTTCCACCCATTGTGCTGACAATTTGTTAAGGCAGAGCATTGGAATATTAATTACAACAGATCTACCAATCTCCTGCCCTCCATCTCTCTGCCAGTCCCCTAAGAAGAACCAGATTCCTCTAAAAACTGTTGAGAGGTTGGCTTAAAAATCACAAATTAACAATCAGTGCTCAGCTTGTTATTATAGTTGCTTTCAGTGTCAGGATGTGTTTGGGACTGTATTTATGTTATATTTACCTGCATCCCTTCAGCCTCCTCCCCTCAAAACAGGAATATCCCAGTCGTGTGCCCCAAAGCCAAAGCCATATCTCACATCTCTACATGAACAGATGTAATACACCACGGCAGTCCTGCACTGCTCACCACCTTAAAATATATTCTTTTCCTGCTCTATTATGATAATTTATTTCACTACTGGAGCTCCCAGGTGAGTTCAATCCTCCAGCTTCCAAGCAGACAAAAATGCTAACCTGGCAGAAGAAGTTTAACAAAGAGACTAAAGGCAGCAGTCTCATAAGATCTCCCACCTCTCCACATATTGCAGACTAAGACAGACGTGCAAGGAAAACAGACATACAAATTTGCAAACATTTTCCTTTTTTTTTTCCTCTCTCTCTACATTAATAGAAAAATTAGCTAAAAATTCAGAATTTAGGTGGGATTTGGGGAATTAATTTACATCATTGCAGGGGGAGAAGGGGCTTGAAAGCATCAAAACATTTTGACTTTTCCATCTCACGGTAGAAATATCTGTGAGAAGAGAACTAATTAAATAAAAATAAAAAAGAAAGGAGGGAAAGGGAGGAGAGGAGGTCAAATAACCATAAGTGGTTGTTTCATAGACCACACAACTTTCACAGCTTGTTTGTTGTATTGAAAAGGAGAGGAGGGAGAAGCAATCAGTTTTGATTTGGCACGGGGCTGCATTTGGGTTGGGTTTATTTATTTCTTGTAAAATGTTGCTCCGTTCCATAAGAAAACAACAAAATGAGTAATTCTCATTGTAAGAGACACTCCAAACTAACAGGGTGCCACGGTCCCATCTCTTCCCAGAACACAGGAGAAGAGTCCTTGTCACTCAGGTTCCCTCTCTGTCCTCAACACCTTCCCTTAGAGCCCGAGATCAATCAGTGGCACAGGAAACCCGAGAAAAACCCACAGAAATTTGTGAGCAGTGGGAGGGAAAAGATCAAAGTGCCTGTGCTGTGTGAACACACATCCAGCCCAGCAGATATCACAAGCCATAAACTCCCCCTGGTAACCCAGCCCTGATCAGCCACATGACAAACACAGGGAGATGTGCACAGTGCCAGTGGTGGTGTTTAATTAGAATTCATCAGGAGGGGTCCTGAAAAATTCATATGATGAATACTGCTAGTCTCAGTGATAACCTTTTTCCTCTGACATCACTGGGATTTATTGCCAGCTTCAGTTTAAAAATAATTAATGAAATTACAAGAAGTCAGGAGGATGACTCCAGAGCTCATCCATGAGGATATCAGCGGGGTGGGATGCCAGCACAGCTGCCAGGGTGCCACAGATGGAGTGTGCTGGGCTCCTCTGCCAACGCACCACATCAGCTGCAAAAACAACCCTCAGCAGAACTTCCCAAAGCCACCAGAACCCCCCAGGAGCTGCTGCTTTGTTATCCAGAGTGACCCAGCCCTGGGAATCACCAGCAGAACACGTTCAGCACAACAGAGTGCAACCAGAGCTCAAACCCACAGAGGAACTTGCTCCCAACTTTCCTCTCCAGACGTTATTGTATTTGCTGGGTGCCCCATGGCAGGGAGGAATGATGAGTCTGACTCCATGTTCTTAGAAGGCTAATTTATTATTTTATGATCTATATTATATTAAAGAATGCTATACTAAACTATACTAAAGAATACAGAAAGGATACAGACAGAAGGCTAAAAAGATAATAATGAAAACTCGTAACTCTCTCCTGAGTCCTGACACACCTTGGCCCTGATTGGCCAATGAGTGAAAACAATTCGCATGAAACCAATGAAACAATCACCTGTTGCATAAACAATCTCCAACCACATTCCAAAGCAGCAAAACACGGGAGAAGCAAATGAGATAATATTGTTTTCCTTTTTCTCTGAGGCTTCTCAGCTTCCCAGGAGAAGAATCCTGGGCAAAGGGATTTTTCCAGAAAATGTGACTGTGACACAGACTTGGCTTCTCTTGGCACCCCCTGGGGTCCCAAACCATCTCTCTTTAGAGCCTTGGAGTGTTCCAGTGGATTCCAGCACTGGATTCCAGCACACACTTCCAGCCTGGCAGCTCCAAGGGGAATCCCAGCTTGTTGCCTATGGGTGAAAGGCTCTCAGGGGAGATGTTCCATAGGTTAGGGGGTATCTCCACAAAAACAGTCCTGACATCTCTAGTCAAGTGTGGACACCAGCCCAGCTGGCAAACCTTTTTTTTGGGGGGAGGGTTATGAATTCAATCATCACTCCAACTCTATAATTCAATGCCTCTTTTAGTTTAGAGGAGGAAAGACCATCCTTGGTGCCATAGTGACATTGGCCAGGATGAACAAATCCAAGTAATTAAGAGTCAAATTGTGAGAAAAAACTCATTGACATCAACCTAGATTTGACACCCCCAGGTTACAGGCAGGTTTATCTGCTGCTGTCACAGCCAGGAAGATTCTTTTGGGTCACCCTGGGCACAGCATCCCAGGGGGACTTGACAAATCTCATCTTTGATGGACTGCCCTGGTCTGGCCTTCAGTCCATATTTCTACACCCCTCACCCAGCAATCAAAGCCTTCCTAATTCCATTTGGGGCCAGGAACCTGCAGCTCTTCTATGTGGTTTCATTTAGGAGAGGTGAGAGGTCACCAACAGGGTTTGGGAGGTTAAAGGAAAAAAAATCAAAGAAAAACAAAAAGACAAGTGTCAGAACAAGCAGGAACAGACCCCTGAGTCCCACAGAGCAGCACATCTTCACTCCCACAGACACCAGGTGGGCTGGGGCCTCCAAACACCACCACAACTCCTCACACACCAGTCTAAAAACCAGAAATCCATCAAATTTGGAGGCTGGGGCCTCCAAAAACCAGCACAACTTCTCACAGACAAGCAATCCATCAAAGCTTGCCTCCAAAAACCAGCACAATTCCTCACACACCAGCACAACAACCAGCAGGTTTTTGCCTCCAAAAACCAGCACAACTCCTCACACACCAGTCCAACCACCAGCAAGCCAGCAAAAGTTACCTCCAAAAACCAGCACAACTCCTCAAACACCCGTCCAATAACCAGCAATTCAGTAAAGCTTGCCTACAAAACCAACCTCATACACCAGCACAACAACCAGCAGGGTTTTGCCTCCAAAAACCAGCACAACTCCTCACAGACAAACAATCCATCAAGGCTTGCCTCCAAAACCAGCACAATTCCTCACATGCCATTCCAACCACCAGCAATCCATCAGAGCCTGAGTTCTCCCCAGCCAGGCTGCCACCACAGAATGGGACAGGACAGAGCCAAAGCCAAAATGAAAGAAGCACAATGGGAAGGGCTCAAGTTGGAAAGGAGCAAGGGGGATTTTATTTTATTTTATTCCTGCTTGTATTTCTCAAGCCCCACCAGCAGCACTCACAACTCCAGGGTGTGCTGGTGGCACTGAACTTCCCTCTCAGGGGTTCACAATCTCTGCACTGATCAGGACATGGGGTGTGTGCAGGGGAGATGTGGAGAGAGATCTCCAAACCATCCCCAGCTCAACGTTGCTTATCCTAACAAAGAGAGGCACATTCCTTTTTGCCTTCTAATTAAAAGCTGGCTCAAATAAAACCTCTGGTTGCTACACTTCATTGTCATTTGAGGGAAAAGCTCATTTTCCAAGCTGTGGTCCCTTCTCCAGTTCCAACACAACTAATTACACTGCTTTTGTTTGCTATGAACTCACCCTGCCTTTGCCAGGCCAGGAGTTGGACTCCGATCACCACCACAAATGCCTAATTATGGGTCACAAACCAAACAAAGCCTCCCCAGCTTGAGCATCAGCAGAAAGGAGGAGAAAATTACTGTTAAATGCACATTCCCCTGTATTTCCTCAGGGGCATCCCACAGCTGCTCTCAAATTAGAGGGTTCCTAGAGGTGGGCTGGGAGAGCTGCTTAAGGCAAATTGTTTTTATAGTGCAAAAGTCAGAGAACAAAAGCTGCAAGGCATGTGTTTACTTAGGAGATTTTTTTTGCATTCATACACATATTTGCACAAAATACATTTCAGAATTATGCATCTGTGGCTGTTGTGTTTTCAGCCCCTCCAGCCCTGCACAGCAGTGATTTCCAGCACCTGGGAGAAGGTGTCAGCCCAGAGTGCAGCAGCTACCTGCAGGAAATAGCTCAGCTGAGACTCAACAAAACAGTCAATGTGAAGAGTGGGGACACGAAATTTCTGTGCAGAACATTCCCCACAGGCACAATGGGATCCTGTAAAGAGCTCCAGAGAACCACAGAATATCCTCAGTTGGAATGGACCCACGAGGATCATCCAGTCCTGCTCAAGACACCCTAAAATCCCACCCTGTGCATCCCTCAAAGCATTGTCCAAATGCTCATGGAGCTCTGGGAGCCTTGGGAATGTGGTCATTCCTTGGGGAGCCTGGGCAGTGCCCAACCACCCTCTGGGGGAGAACTTTTTGTGTCGGTGTTCACGGGGGTCTCGGGATGAGGAAAGAGATGAGGATCTGACTCCACGCTTCAGAAGGCTGATTTATTATTTTATGATATATATTGCATTTAAACTATACTAAAAGAATAGAAGAAAGGATTTCATCAGAAGGCTGGCTAAGAATAGAAAAAGAAAGAATGATAACAAAGGCTTGTGGCTTGGACTCTCTGTCTGAGCCAGCTGATTGTGATTGGCCATTAATTAGAAACAACTGCATGAGACCAATCACAGATGCACCTGTTGCATTGCACAGCAGCAGATAACCATTGTTCGCATTTTGTTCCTGAGGCATCTCAGCTTCTCAGGAGGAAAAATCCTAAGGAAAGGATTTTTCATAAAAGAGGTCTGTGACACCTCTCCTCTGCCTATCCCTTCCTAAGGCCAGGAGCTGTCAGACTGTGCTCTCTGCATTCCCCCACCAGCAGCTGAGACAGATCAGACATCTGGCCAGAGGAGCTGATTTTGGGCACAGATACAGCAGCAGGGTGGTGAGGAGGATGGAGGACAGTGAAAAACAAGCAGCCA
Source organism: Melozone crissalis (assembly GCF_028551555.1). NCBI lineage: Eukaryota > Metazoa > Chordata > Aves > Passeriformes > Passerellidae > Melozone > Melozone crissalis. The sequence goes on from NW_026535887.1 coordinate 2,738,416, forward strand.
AGGGCCAGTGATCAGCATCCAGGCTCATTCTGAGTCTTCTGCAAAGAGTTTGTAGAAAGATGGCATTTCAATAAACTACATCCATTTTCTAAAGCTTCAGTGCTCTCCTAGCACTAGCTACTTAGTGAGGAGTCCAGACAAAAATTAAGACAATGTGAAGAATCACCCCCCCAAAAAAAATCATCAGGAGAACTACTTAAAAAGATCAGCTTGCTACAACCACATGCAAAGTGAAAAGGAGAGATGGATGCACAGCACCTTATCAGGGACTTGCTCTCCTTTCAACTGGCTCCCTGATAACACATGGAGCTTAATCAAATATGCAAATGATGTCCTATCTAGAGACAAGGGAAACACAGAAATAAACCCAGAGACCGTGCATGAAAACAAGCCGATAAAATAAAATAAGGGAGTGGGGAGAAGGTTTCCTCTTTTTGATAAAATTATTTCAAACGATTAAATTAAAGCAAAACTAATTAGGAGAACCACACTTAAGCCGACTTCCGTTAAGAAGGGTCAGCAGGCAAGAGGCATTCAAATCAAAGGCAGATGCAAGAGGCACTTCAAGGGCTCCCTGAAAAGTCATTATCCCAGTCAAAAAGGAAGGGGCTAGAGAGGAGGAAAGCATCACAAGAGCCTTTTTTGGCTGGGCATCCATCTGGGAATTCACTGGAGTGCATGGAGAGCTCAACAGCCTCTCTGGAGGCTGGAGAGCAGAAGGAGCAGGTGAAGACCAAAGCTGATCACCTGATGTCCCAGCCACAGCATTTCCCTGAGAACAAAGGGACAAAGAGAAGCAAATGGACCAGAGGGACATGGGAATGGATTTGATTTTCCTTGTATCCCACCCCTGCACAATTTCCATCACGCTGCCATGCCAGGCTCTGCAGCCTGACACCATGCAGAATATCGCCTGCCACCACCACTGTCGCAGACATCTTTTATGGAAAATCCTTTCCTTAGGATTTTTCCTCCTGAGAAGCTGAGAAGCCTCAGGAACAAAATGTAAACAATTATTGTCTGCGGCTGTGGAATGCAACAGGTGCATCTGTGATTGGTCCATGTGGATGTTTCTAATTAATGGCCAATCACAGTCAGCTGGTTAGGACAGAGAGTGTGAGCCACAAACCTTTGTTATCATTCTTTGCTATTCTATTCTTAGCCAGCCTTCTGATGAAACCTTTTCTTCTATTCTTTTAGTACAGTTTTAATGTAATATATATCATAAAATAATAAATCAGCCTTCTGAAACATGGAGTCAGATCCTCATCTCTTCCCTCATCCAAGAACCCCTGTGAACATCATCACACACCACCACAGGGCAGGTGACACAGCCAGCTGTCCCCAAGAGGCTGTAGGACCCATGGATTCCAGCAAGGAACAGGATGCAGGACATTGTTACCTGTCCCCTTCTGTTTGCTTTTGTCACTAACATCCCCCTGCCTGCTCAACACCCCTCTGAGGGCAAACTCAGCTCTGCAAAGCTGTCAAACGCAGGCTGTATTTAAAGGAAACTTTGAAGAGATGAAGGCACAGCCTGCTGCCTTCCCTGGGCTCACTGGAGCCTCCTCTATCTCCTGGAGCTGGGAGCAAAAACACACAGTGCACAACTGCTGGTGTAGAATTTGGAGGGATTAGACAGTTATTTGCAAATCTCACTGCATGATCACAAGATTCCATCTCTGACAAGACTCTGAGTCACAGCTAAACCAGAATATCCAAAAAAAAAAAAAGAGCAGCACTCAACACATGTAGGAAAAGCACCCAGTGAAAGCACAGCTCAGCCAAACCCTGCTGCACACCAGCACGGAGATTGCTGAATAGTCAGAAAGCAGAGAGGGGTACTCAAAGGAGAGACATGGAAAATTAATTGCTCTCTGCCAAAAAGCAGGCTTCAGTTCTTCCCAGGAACAGCAGCCTTCATCTCACAGGAAAGAAAAAAAAAAGAAAAGAGAAAAAAAAAAAAAAAAGGAGTTTTCCTCCTGCAGTTTTACACTGCAACAAGCTGCAGTGTGAGACGTGGAGAAGTTGTAGCTGGAAGTCTCAGAGCAATGGAAATGAGGGATGTGAGAGGCAAAGCAGCCACCTGCAGTGATGGAACCCTCAGTGGGTGTTTCAAACATAGTGCTGGCTGCACCAGATCAACAGCAGAGCCTGGACAGAGCCCCTTTGGTGTGGGTTTAGGGCAGAGGAGGGATCTCAGGGTAACCCAGGCTAGAAGGGACCTCATCACAGGGTCTCCAACTGTCAGAACCCAGAAATTCCTCTGGCTGCCCTGGAGGGCTTGAGACCCTGTCAGGGGGCTCAGAGACCCTGGCACAGAGCCCAAGATTCCCCTGTACCTTTGATTAAGCCCTTGGAAAAAAAAAAATTGCCAATCTTACATGAAGAATTTCAAGCCATGAAAGTTTAAGCAGAATGATAGTGAATTTATCATGGGATGAAAAATAGACTTCTGAAGTTTTTAGAATGGGGGTTAAAGAGGCAAGATGGAGGAATCTGGGCATGTCCAGCCTTTCTCCTTCTTCTTCTTGGCCTCCATCTTCTGGGTGATGTTGGCACTTTTAGATTGGTTTAGGATAGAAGCTCACTGTCTAAGATAGGTGATAGGGATTGGGAAATTATTGTAAATAATGTACACGTAGTTTTTGTATAAAATGATAACACTGCCCTGAGAGCAGGCAGAGTGGCTCTGTCTGTCCTGCTGAGCAGACCTTGGCTGGACAGGAGAAAGAATTTTATAGACAAGATACAATGAACAACCTTGAGACCGAGAAATGAAGAGCTCTGACTCCTTCTTCGAGCACCAGGCTGGGAAAAGAGACTTTCTAATGTATCTTGGGGTCACTGTGACCAGCTAGAGACCCAAGATCTAACCCACCCTCCTGCTCAAAGCAGGTTCTGCTGGGAGATCAGACCAGGTTGTTCTGTCCCTTCTGGGCTTGAAAGTCTCCAAGAACAGGAACTGCTTCTTCAAGGTCCTCATGGACAAAAAGCTTTTCCTTGTGTCCAATTGGAATTTTTTCATGCCAGCTTATGCCTGCTGTTCCACATCCTCTCCTGACTCACCAACACGAAGAACCTGTCTCCAGCTCCTCAATAACCTCCCTGTTGGCATGTCAATGCTGTAACCTGGTCTCTCCACGTTTTCTCATCTCAGCCTGAATAAGCTCATTCCCCTCATCCGCTCCTCTCAGGGCAGGTTCTCCAGCTCATGGCCAAACTCTTGACCATCTCCTGAACTTGTTCTGGTTGTCAACAAAGCTTTTGCTCTGAGTAGCCTAAAACTGGGTGCAGTATGTGGATGTGGCCTGGCAATTGAGCCCAAGGTGATCACCTTTCCTCCATCTATATCCTGTGTCTTTGATTTCACTCATGGAACAGAATCCATTCATATTTAGGTGATGTTTGAGGACTTTATGATCACTAGACAATGATTATTACATGATCCAGCAGAAATTGTGACACTGCCCAATGTCCACATTGATTCTGGTGGAAACCCAGGGCACCGGGAATATTTCTGTGTCTGCTGTGGGGTGCCCTGACCTCCTGGGCAGCACTGACTGTGACCCTCATCCATGGAGAAAGTTTCCCAGGCTTTGAGATAGACTGGAACCCACAAAAGTGTGAAATAGATTATGGAGAGTAGTGTAGGTGTATCACTTGGTGAGAAATTGGTGTTTTGGGATTTTTAGTATGCTGTGGATGGAAGCAAGATGGAGGGCACAGGGTGTCATCCTGGGTTTCTTCTTTATGCTTCTTCATGGGTTTAGGTGGCATTTTGTAATTGGGTGGAAAAATCTGCATTGTGGGCTTTTGGAGATCAATTATTGGGTTAAAAAATAATCTAGGTGTCAGTTCTTAATTGGATAGGTCAGTCTTAAAAGCCCTTGTAACAAGAGATTGTTGGTCATTTTGTGTCTTCTAATGAAAAGCTGCTGAACTCACAGTAGTGAGACTGTTTTACTGATAAGAAATGATAAACACTTGAGTCTGAACATGTGCCATCTCAAGTGCCTTCAATCCAGACCCAGAGAAATCAACAACTTCCCACTACCCCTTTCCCCCAACACGATTACCAAGTGCTGAGTTCGCCACAGCTACAAAAACCACAACTTTGAGTGCCTCAGCCAGAAAAATTAACTAATTTCCAGGCATCTAAGCCGGCACCAACCTCTCAAAGAGTGGCTGCGCATCAAGGTAGAGCACAGACAACTACAAACATCAAATTCTGACAGGAACCAGCATCACTCCATCACAAGTCAGTGAAGCACCTGGACTCCTGCTGGCTCAGGAAGCTGTGAGGAGAGGCCTGGGTGAACCAGCCCCTCTTGCAGAAACCATCTTCCCAGCAGGAGCCAGAGCCTCTCCAGCACATTTTCAGAGCAGTCAAGTCCACCTGCCAAACAGCTGGGGGAAAAAAATAAAATTCAAAAGATCCCCAAAGTCTTTAAAGGCAGCAGAGGGAAGGAGAAGGGAGCTGAGTTTCCCTGCTGGGATTCACACAGAGCTGTCAGCTGCAGAATTCCCTTCAGGGAGTATCAAAACTGAGCAGGGCTTCTTGTTTTGTGTGTATTCAGAAACCCCCTGGCCTGTAGGAACAGTGGGGATCTCTGTGCAGCTACAATCAGACTGACATTCCAAGCATGGAAATCCCAGAGCTGCCCCCTCCTCGGATGGGAGGTAAATTCCAACCCCCTGGCTGGAACTGGGGCACCAATTCCATGGGCAGGGACATCTTCTACTCCACCACGCTGCTCCAAGCCCCATCCAAATGTCAGAACCCAGAACGTTCCTCAGGCTGCCCTGGAGGACTCGAGATCCTGACATGGAATCAAAAACACCTGTGCCTTTGATTTTAGCCCCTGGAAACAATTACCAACTTTGTATGAGGATTTATAAGCCACAAGAGTTTGAGTAGAATGATGGCTAATTTATCACTGGGTGAAAAAGTAGAATTTTGGGGATTTAGAATGGGGGTTCAAGAGGCAAGATGGAGGAATCTGGGCATGTCCTGTCCTTCTCCTTCTTGTCCTTCATCTTCTGCTGTGATGGTGACACTTCTGGATTAGTTTAGAGCACAGACAGACTGTCTAACATAGGTGATGGGTATTGGAAAATTATTGTAAATAAAGTACAGGTAGTTCTTGGTATAAAAAGCCAACATCACCCCAAGGGCAGGGACTGTGCCACAACCCAACCTGCTGGACAGATCTCAGTCGGTCAGAGAAAGAATGTCATAGATAAGAGAAAATAAACAACCTTGAAAAGCAGAACCAACTAATCTTGATGACTTCTTTGGTCTCAAGGCTGGGAAAAAGAGACTTTCCAACATCTTAGGGTCATCTCAACACCAGAGACCCTGTCATCCAACCTGGCCTTGCACACTTCAGTCCCAACTGAGCACTTCCCCAATACCACTGTGAGGGGCCAAAATGAGAACTGCAAATCCCAGCTCCCAGATTTAAAATTCTCCCTTATCACAGACATCTTTTATGAAAAATCCTTTCCTTAGGATTTTTCCTCCTGAGAAGTTGGGAGGCCTCAGGAACAAAATGGAAGCATTGATTATCTGCTGCTGTGGAACGCAACAGGTGCATCTGTGATTGGTCTCATGTGGTTTTTTCTTATTAATGGCAAATCACAGTCTGGCTGTATTGGACTCTCTGTCCAAGCCACAAGCCTTTGTTATCATTCTTTCTTGTTCTATTCTTAGCTAGCCTTCTGATGAAATCCTTTCTTCTATTCTTTTAGTATAGTTTTAATGTAATATATATCATAAAATAATAAATCAGCCTTCTGAAACATGGAGTCAGATCCTCGTCTCTGCCCTCATCCTGGGACCCCTGTGAACATGGTCACACTCCTTGTGATGCTTTGTCTCTGGATCCAGGGAAAGCAGGGTCCCAGGGGCTCAGGGTTATCCAGGGGATGGATAACCATGGAACTGAGGATGTTCTCCTAAACAGAGTTGATACCTAGTGGGAAGGGCTGGCCAGATTTCAAAGTGTTGGATCCAAAAGAAAACCTTCACCCCACACGACATTCCACATCTAAAAACCCTTCAAAGACCACAAACTGATTGGATCTGATGAAAAATTAAATACAGCCCACAGAGTGAAAGTGTTGGTTTTTAAGTTAAAGTTCCCTCTCTGCAAGGAATTCAGCATAGAAAAGGCTTTGAGTGAAATATTTGGATGGAATAAAAAGAAACTAAACAATTTCTTACAGGGAAGTTTCAAATAAATGAAAATTTCTACTACTCCATTATCAAATAAACATTTCAAAACAGACCAGATTTTTTTTTTTTTTTTTGTGAGAAATACAATTTCTGGGGCTGCTCCCAGGCTGACATTTTTGTAAGCTCAACTCTCCCTTTACACCTGCACCTCCACACAGAATTATTGCAGCTAAGTTGTATTTCTTTGACTGGAAATGATCTGTACAGAAGCAGTGACCCATAAATTAAATGCCTGGGGAGGGAATACAAGGAATATGGAATACTGCTACGCTCTTTTAGTGATGCCAGGTATTAGTGGCACCAGGAAAGAAATCCAAATCAATCCCATGGGTACATCCCTGCTTTTCTCCTGCACTGAAGAGCTGAGTGTGAATGAGAGAGTGAGCAAAGGAAAAAATAAAAAGCCAGGGAATTTTGGCACCTGGCTGTTTCACAGCAGAGTGGTTTGTAGGGAGAACAATCCCAGGAATAGCTCCTGTGCTGTTTGCAGGGAGATAAACCAGACATTTGCTGAACTCAAGTTTCTTTTTGCATCTCCTGGAAGAAATCACTAAAAACTCCCAGGACTGCCAACTGCATTTCAGCCATGGGTTTTGCCTTAAGCATTCCTCAGGGTGCAGAGGGGTTTGCAGCCAAGGAAGCCCATCAGGATCCTTGGATTGCACCAAACTGTGGGAACACACCACCGAAGCGGTACAGACACATGGGACAGCCAGCACAGGAGGAAATCAAACACTGGGTTCTAACCAAAGCACAGCAAGATTAAATATTTCTCATTAAACAATGACATGAGTGGCCAGGAGTGGTTTTCCATCCCACCTGATCTGTTGAATTAAGCTGTTTGAGGTGATCACACACCTCACAGCACTTAACACATTCATTTTCTGTCACTCTGGTTTTTTAAGATTTTCTAGGCCTTCTGATGTTGACATTCTTGTAGTGAACTTTCTCACACAATTTCTGTAAATAACTCATTGTTTTGCATTCCTTTATGGAGGAGGTGAAAGTTGATGGACTGTTGGTTTGACCAATGTCATTGGAGAGGTGGCACTGTCACCCTCCAATCCACTGTCAATCTTGGAAAACTATAAATGTTGGAGTCAGAAAATAAACTTCCCTTTTTCTTCACCTTGAGAGCAGCGGTGTGCGCTTGTGTTCCTTTGTGTCCTATAGTACAACTTTCTCCAGCACTCTTTGAGCAAGGAAAACATTCCCTGCCATTTGCTGGAGAGAAAATGAGACATGAAGACACACCAGAAGTTTCTGGCAGAGCAAAAGACTGAACTTCTCCCTGGGCCACCCTTCTCCATCCTGAAGAAGCCACAACCCCCATGAACCCTTTAATGCAAGGACAGTGGGTTTTATGTGTTAGATACGGACAGGGAGAATTTTTCCTTTTCCACAGCTCTTCATTTTTATCCTATTTATTTCTTCATTCTGCAGAGCTGAGCTGTGTCACATTCTCTGAAAAAATCCCTTCACCCAGGATTCTTCTACTGAGAAGCCTCAGAGAAAAGGAAAACAATTTTATCTCATTTGCTTCTCCTGTGTTTTGCTCATGTGGAATGTGTTTGGAGATTGTTTAGCCAGCAGGTTACTGTTTCATTGGATTCTGCTGTGAGTTGTTTTCACTCTTTGGCCAATCAGGGCCAAGCTGTGTCAAGACTCTGGAGAGAGTCAAATGTTTTCATTATTATATTTTTTACTTTCTGCCTTAAGTATCCTTTCTGTATTCTTTAGTATAGTTTGGTAATGTATTCTTTAATATAACATAGTATCATAAAATCATAAATTAGCTTTCTGAGAACATGGAGACAGATTCATCATTCCTTTCTTCATTGGGGATCCCAGTAAATACAATAGGGCTGTGCCATGGACAAGGCAGCAGAATTGGAGGGACTATTTCTCCAGCACATTATTCTGTGCCTTCCTGATGGACTGCACAGGGAGCTTTGTGAATGAGCAGGGGTTGCAAAATGTATTTTGCCTGGGGCAGTGAAATAGCTGGGGCCAAGCGTGTCATTCGGTTTCACTCACACTTTCCCTACCCTATCTCTATCTTGGTTTTTCCTTTTCTTTCCCTCTTTGTTGTCTTGGTTACATGGGCAGACTCCTGATACTCTGCTAGTATTCATTTTAATGATATGTTCCCATAAAGCACAATATTTTCCTTCAGTTGTGTGTGCCACTGGATAAATTCCTTTGACACATGTGACATTTGTCTATCAACTAACAGATATTGCTTTATGACTGTGGGTATTTTGCAGAGCATTCATGGATCACATAAATCAAAATCTGATACACAGTCTGCCACTTTCATACATAAAAAAAAACCACACAGAGAGGAAAATACTGAAACTGCAGGGGAAAAAAAGCAGCAAAGTTTCTCCAAAACCATCTTGTAATGACTTGCAGCGAGTCTTCCAAGCACAGAATAAATCCTGCTATCTTGGGGATAATCTCAGAACTCCTCTTTCACGCCATCCCAAAGATTTCACTGCAGCTTGACCGAGGAGCTGCACTGCACCAGGAGAAGCAGCAGAGTGTGACACGCCTGGTAGGACCCAACAGCACAAAAAATAAAAAAAATAAATCCCAGCTCCTGGGATTTGTCCAGGAGTTTCATCTAATCCTGCAAGGCTTACTCCAATTTACCAGTGTTTTTGAACAGAAAACAAACTTCATGCTGAAATAATGGATTATGCTGGAGCTGCAATCTCAATGCAGCATTTTCCTGGCTGCACCTGATTGATGAGCCAAGGTGGAAACCAAAGCATCCAAAGGGTCATTGCAGGGGTCAAGGAGCATCAAGGGAAAGTCCTGAGTGCCAAACCACGCAGAGGAGGTGACAGGTTGCTGTCCCAGGGTCAGACACCCTCAGGAGCACTGGAGGGGCACAACGTGAGGAGCAGAGTCAGGGACTGCAGAAGACACAGCAAGGATTGGGCTGGACCTAAAGGTTTCCAGGAGTCTGGATCAGCTGGTCCAAAACAATCACACAAGGTTAGGGGAGCCTCATTTTGCTTTGTGTTCTGCCTCTTTGGTGGAAATTCATTTACCTGAGCAAATCTCAGCCCAAGGCTCCAGCCCCGCTCCAACTCACCCAAAGTGAGAACTACCGCAAGTAGAATATTCAGCATGTTAGGAAAAAGCTTCATTTTATTCCCTTTCTCAAGTTACTCCAGCCACTTCTGCTCTCCTCTGCTCATTCTTTACCCTATAAGGCTGTGCCTGCTCCCTACCACACTCCATAAAGCACAGTAAGATTTCTCTCCTATTTTCCCCTATTAAAAAGGAATCAGATCTTGGACTCCGCAGCGCGACCTGCAAAGGCAAAGACAGAGCTGTGGCTGAGTTTTCTTCTCCTGAAGCCAAAAAAAAACCCCAACCAAAAGCTTGTGAGTGCAGGGAGAGCAGTCATTAAGTGTTTAGGTCTTTTTGATATTTACCATTCAGATCTCAGCTGTCCCATTTCCCTCCCTCCAAGAGACTGACTGGAGAACTGAACAGTTTATTATGATATCACACATGACAGGGAAGCAAAAGCTAATTAGCCAGGGGAGGAGATTATTTTTATTATGACCATTTTTTAAAACCATTTGGCTCCTTTTTCACATGCCTGAATAATAATAAAAAAAACTACCATATTTTCTTTTCAAAAGCACGAGCAGCCTTTCCTCTGCTTTGAGCAAAGCCAGAGACATTTGCCAGTGGGCAGGATCCCATTCCTCCCTCAGCATGGGGGAAATGCCATCTGAATTTACAGCCCAGATTTGCTTTTCAAGTGAAGAAACAGGTAGAGAATAAAACCAGAGATTCCAGACTATCCCTAAGCATCCATGGACAAACAACTCCCTTCGCTCCCCACAAGCCACAGTGGGTCACCTTTTCACATCACCTTATTTGCCCCAACTTGGAAGTCTTCACTCACAAAAGGGATTTAAACAGGAAACAACATCCTAAAACATCTCCAGGCTCTGCCCAGCCTCCGTTCCCAGCTTCTCCTCCATCTCCATGGCCATGGCCAAGCCACCATCTCCTTGCACAGGCAATGGCTTACAACACCCCTGGGCTGAACATTCAGACCAACATTGTCAGACTGGCACAGAGGGGCTGAAATGGAGCCAGTGCCCATCATTAGCCCACTTCCAACAACTCATCTTACCCTGGGAAAGCCACAGGTACCTCCCCAGTCTCTCTGGGGGTTTCACAAGGCAAACCCCAGCCATGCAATGGGCACATTTCAGTGAGAATGCCCAGAGAGGGACAAAAACACATTCTTGATTCTATTTGTGTGGCATCAGCCATAAACACAAAGCTCATTATGGCTCAGGACACAGCTTTCCTTTGATGCAAACCCTCTTCCTTCAGCACAAACCCCAGGCTGACATCAGCAGGGCAGCCCCCGATCCCGTGCTGGGCTCGTGGTGAGATCACAACCCAGTCACACTGCCCTAAAGAAAGATCTCCAGAGCGTGGATCCTGTTTCCCAAACTTCAGCCCCAGTCTGATTTTCTCCAGCATGCAAAGACACCCCATGATCAATGACTCAATTAGAGATGGTCTGAACACCAAAAAATTCGGTTGGATGCAAATCACATCACGTCCGTCTGTGACTGTGGTTTGACTTCTGAAGCATTAATTTCCTGATGAATAACCACTTGGAAGGAGGATTTTATCCTTTCTCAGATAATCTTTATCCCTTGAGGGTGAAACACAGTTTCTTTGCCAACCAAACCATTTTTCATCCTCAAAATAGGAGCACCTTAGGACAAGGACCGCGCTCGTGCTCGACGCAACACTTAAATCACCATAAAAACATGAAAATCTGAGTTAGAGGACCACGTAGGTCTTACCTTCTTGAGCTTCCCACTCTTGGTGCCCACAAAAGCCAGGGAGTGGTTCTTGTAGACGTAGGCAATCACCGAGGTCATCCTGTCCCCATCCTCAGTGAAAATGGGGAGCCCTCGCACCATGGATGATACTCCCAAGGGGGCATTCATATCCAGGCCACAGAAATTGTCATCAATTGTTAACAGCTGCAAAGGAAGAAAGAAAAAAGTGGGTAAACAGCTGAAGTCACCAATTTTTCAGCCATTTGAAAAGTATCCATCCGTTGCTTAACGTGCCTGTAATTTATGCAGGCTGACGAAAATCAAGGAGGACTGGAGAAAGAGGTGGAAAAAAGGAAAAAAAAACCTCTCTGAAGTTACACAATAAGTTACAGCCAGAAGGAGAACTGGAAAGTTGGTTCTGTTGAATGACAGCCCAGCAGGATACATTACATTAAGCCTTTTTCCTACTGCTGTACCAGTCAGTTTTACCAGTCAAGACTCACCAATCAAGTGAAAGTCTGCTGAAAATGTCTTAAACATCCCCACTGTCAAAAAAAAAAAAAAAAAATAAAAGTACACCATTCCTGTAGATCCAGAGTAAGAACTACTGAGTTAAATCTGCACTGGCAAATAAAATTATAAAATAGACCCTGACCTGTCCTCTGGAACCAACACTAAGAATCACATCTACCAAGCCTAAATAACCACTCCTCTCCTAATTTTAAACTCAGCAAGGTTGCTTATGTTACATCTTCGTAACGGAGTGCCCAGGCATTATCCAAGAGAGAGATGGTCAGTTGGTCAGCCCAGGAGGCCAAATCTGCAGAAGGGACTGTGGTAAGAATTAAATATCATGAACTTAAAGCCCTTTCCAGTACCTCAGGGGGCTCTAAGAGAGCTGGAGCAGAATTTGGGACAAGGCATGGAGGAACAGGACAAGAGGAAATTGCTTCAAACTGCCAGAGAGCAGCATTAGATGGGGAGAAATTGTTGGCTGTGAGGGTGGTGAGGCCCTGGCACACATGGTCTAGAGAAGCTGTGGCTGCTCCTGGAAGTGTCCAAGGCCCGGTTAGACAGGGCTTGGAGCCCCTTGGGATAGGTGAAGGTGTCCCTGCCCATGGTGTGGAAAAAAACACTCTGTGAAATGCCAGTGTCCATAAAAGAGACAGAGGAGTTCTGCAATTTTATTTGAATAAATGGAGAGAGAGCCCACTGGGGCATACCCCCATGGGGTTTCACTCTCGAGGTTTCAGAGCACACAGCCTCCTTTTATCCTAAACTCACCCTCTTCCTTTCCCCGTTACCAGGAAGGTGCAGCCTTCCCAATCCACCTCCCACATATCCCTCCTTGAACCTATAATTTCCCCCAAAACTCAGCAGTTCTGGCTGTCTGCCTTCAGGGGATCCACTACCCAGAAGTGCCAAGGGCTTTACCTGGACACATTTGTCCAACCCTTAAGCTGAGGAGTTGAAACCATAGTTAAAATTCCCAAATTCCCATGTTTTGTGGTTGGTACAGACATTTAGGCCCATTTCAAAGACATTAACACCCATTCCTCCTAAAGACCCCTCACCCATCGAGTTGTTTGTAAGGACAATAACATCCATCTTTCCTTCCTTTAAGGCATCTTCCAACCCAAACCATTCTGTGATTTAACTGGGATTCCGTAATTTCCTGTAGTTCTTTGGAGAGGAGGGAAGCTTCCACAGCTACCACGGGGGAATTTTCAGCTTTTTTTTTTTTTTTTTTGGAGACATCCATGAATTCCAAAAAACCAGAGAAAAACTCCTATCCATCAATCCTGCTGCCTGACCTCCATCACCCACTGCATTTGAACTCAGCAGCATTTTCACCACATGGATGTTCCACTGGGATCCCTTTCACTTAAATTAATGTCATGTCTATTTGTCCCTAAAGGTGTTTCCTTGGGCTTCAGGGAGTTCCAGGAATGTGGCACAGGCAGCTCTTCTACCTTCAGGCACCATCAAGGCAGGTGAAGCTAATACAGGTCACAGATCTCCACAGAATAAATCAAATAAAACCCCAAATATCCCAGCACACAACTGCCAGAGCACTTGGACTTTATTAACTTCTCTGGGGCCACTCACAGATTTCAACACTTAAAGTGTTTAGCTAAGGCCTAGAGAAGCAATAATGAAGTGTACAGGAAGGTTGCCTAGTTTTGATATATCAGAACTAAAGGACCATGACAATTTTCTTTGCGCTCACATCTTCCTGGAAACACAGCTAAAAAAAGTGATGGTCCCTGCTTGAGTTCACCAGCAGTAAAAGCCTGATAGTTGATTCATTTTATCCTCACCCAGCAATTACGGGCAATAATTACAGATGGTTTTGCTGAATAGAAGAATAATGCGTCCTAAATGTGTTTATAAATACATAAAACCTAGGAGGAATTCAAAGGGCCATTAGGAGGGATCAGCTAGCCTGAGCTCTGGCCTGCAGGAGTCATTAGTGTTTGTGGACTGCCCTTTTTAGCAGAGCTAAAAGAGCAATTAGGGAGCAGATCAGCAGCCTCCAGCAGCAGCAGGCAGGATGCTGCTAGTCCAAAATGACAGCAACAAGTCCAAGATAAATCTGCAACCCAGCTTTAGGACGTGGAAATCCATAATCAGCAGGGAAAGGAGGTGTGCCAGAGAAGGAGCCACCCAACCAAACTGGAAAGGCGCCTTCCAACAGAGCCAGGTGGCCACAAAACTACTCCAGGTGATCCAATCGGCCCCAAATTCCAACCCATAATCGGCCTCAAAATTTCAACCCATAATTGGGCTCAAGTTTCAAATCCCCTCGGCCCCAAAATTTCAAATCACCAATCGGCCCAACTGTGTGGTCCCTTGGTGTCCCTCCAAGCTGAATTGTCCTGTGGACAATTAGACTCTTGGATCTTGTAAGATCCAAGCATCCTGGTCTCCAAGTCAGCCCCAATTTGCCCAGAAACCATTAAGCTCAGAGACGAGCACAAATTTATATTTCAGGGGTATAACCAAACTGCCTAAGTGCTCACCCTGACAAGCTGGAAAGAATCACGTCAGGCTGAAAGCAGGAAAATCCCAAACAGCAGAAAGAGGGGAGAGAAAGGAAAGTTTCCAAGGAAAACAAGACAGTTTTCTCCACCACCAAGACGATGAAAAGCTTCAAAGTGCCAGCAGACATCTTACCTAAGGTGCAGGGTGCAAAGCTCCATCCCAGACCAGAGAAAATTATTCTGACAAGCAGTGAAATGAGATGAATCCAGCAGAGCACAGGCAAAACCAACCCCTCCAGCTGAAGCACTTGGGACCAGGAAGGACCCACACAATCCTCTGGCTGCCTTTCTACTCCATCCAGACCCTCCCAACCCCAGGGGCAGGAGCCTGGGAGGACACAGCCCCCAAAATCACAGCATTAAGCACAAACACCTGTGGCTGATTTGTCTACAACCTGTTGAGGTTTCATTAATCTAATTGCCACTGGGTAGTTCCTCCTGCACCTGATTGGGCTCCAGCTGAACTCAGACCTACCCTTAATGGGGCTGATAATCCCATACTGACACAAAATTAAATTTAAGCCTATTTATTTCATCTTTTTTTCCCCTGGCATTACTTACAGGAGAATCCTTATAAGAAGGGCTTACACAGAAATAGGGGGGCAGATCTTTTTAAAGAAGGTAAAGTCACACTAGGTTTAAAGAAGAAATTGGTTATAATGAGGGTGGGGAACAGAGAAGTTGTGGCTGCCCCTGGATCCCTGGAAGTGCCCAAGGCCAGGGTGGGATAAGTGAAGGTGTTCCTGCCCATGACAGGGGTGGAATTTGATGATCTTTAGGTCACTTGCAACCCAAACCATTCTAGAACTCTGTGTGCTGCTGGTTGGGTGCCAGAGAAGCAATTACAACATTGCTGGTTTGCCATGTGGACAACCCTCCCCCAGAAACAAGGCCAGCAAGCCACACGAAAACTATTTTCATTGAACATATTTGGGTTATTTCCTCTGGGGAATCATCTGCCAAAAAAATGCCAGCAAGCAAAACCCTCCAAATAAACAGCACCCAGCTCCTGCACAGCTGTGGCTCTCAGCTGCACACAGGCCTTTGTAGAGCCAGAAATACAGTCATCCTCTGCAGCAAAGACAGACACATAAGGAAGTTTGGATTTATGATGAAAGGGTCAGGAGTTGCAAGCACAGGTTTATTTTCAATTCCAGACACTCCTAGCAGCAATATAAAGTAGCCACGTTAAACTCTCTGGAGCTTCTCTGCCTGGCAATTTCATGTTAACGACTTTGCAGAATGAAGGGGGAGGTGAGGGCAGGAATTCACTTCTAGCGGTGGCTGGGATAGCAGGGAGAGGCAAAGGGAAGGTCTGCGGAGGTGGGGATGATATCAGCAATTCTCACATCCTGGGCAGTTAAAATCCAACCCAGAAAGTCACAGCCAGAGGTAACTTGGAAGGGAATGGGGGCCCTGGAGTTGGAATGCTGGGCTGAGATCAACCACTTCATCGTCCCACAACAAATTCCCACTTGCAAATGAGGGAATGTTTCTCACCACCACCCTGCCCCAGGGAAACTGATAAGCACAGGTGGTCTGCATATCCAAAATGTCTGCATATCCAAAATATCTTCATCTGAGATGGAACTGGCAGCTCCCAGGGTGTAGGGGGATACAGTGTGGGTAAATGAAGGTGGTATAGAATGTAATCTTATCCCCTAAAGAGTTGCAGCTGAACCAATTACTAAAGATTAGGAGCAGGCCTGATGTTAACAGGCCACACCTGTAGCAAATAAGAACAGTGTTATAAAAGAGTGGATTGGTGGGAACTGGAGTCAGATGGCTGCTGTGAGGACCAGGAACAGTCAGAGCTTAGAGGAGCTGCCTATGAGAAACATCGAGGAGGCATGAGGCTCTGGTGATATGGAATGCTTGCACTGTAAATGATAATATGAATTCTTGATATGTAAGACAACACCGGGGTACAAATGCCCTCCCCAGTCCCACCAGCTGTCTCTCTACCTGGTTGTGTCCTGCTCCTGTCACCTCTGTCTGTGTCACCCACAACCTACAGCCCTGACACCATGGCCGAGTGTCACAGCCACCACTGAAACAGGAAGAGTGTGCAAAAGAGTGGCCCTGATTTACAGGATTCTGGCAGGGTTTGCCTTCTCCAGGATTAAACCTATCAAATAAATAATTAACACATCCAAACCCTCCTGGAGAGGATGGCTTTACAAGGCTGGTGCTGGCTCAGTCCTGTAGGGATTGACTAAGCCCCCAAAACCCCAAATTCAGCAGAAGGGCTGGAGATTTGATTCCATCACCTCCTTGCCTGTCCTCATCTCATTCCCAGCAGGAACGAGCGTGCTGGCACTGCAGGAGTGGCATAAGCACCAAATATCAGGGGACAGGGGCAAATAGTGCTCATAATACACCAATTGTCCCTTAAACATCTGCTTTCACTGTTTGCTTCTGAAGCAGCCCCTGATAATCAAACACAGCCTAATCCACATTTGGGGAAGAGCCTTGATAAAGGATTAGCCACCCCTCACTCCTCCTTGCTTTCACTCCAGCAGAACCTTCCTCCTCAATCAAAGCACTGGAGCCTTTTTTTTATTCCCAGATATCTCAGCAGGCTCCAAAGCAATTCCACAGACTCACCAGGGATAAAGGCTGTCCCAGTGGCCAAGCCTTGCCTTTGATTTACAGCTAATACCTAACAGCCCTGCCTTCATGTGGTGGCAGGTACTTGGCTCCTCTCTCCTGTTATCTCAGGCTTGGCTGAGGCAGAGGATGGAGGGAACACACATTAATGGATGTCTGTGCTGCCAGCAGGGCCAGGCAGCCAGCAGCAGTAAGAAATCAACAGTCATAGGCATTTGAGTCTTTGCAAGGAGAATTCCAAGGTCTTTTCCATCACCTGGCTGCAAGAGCTGAATGAGGGTGAAGGTGGGCATATGTCCATTCAATAGAATATTTAAAAATCTAGAGAGATGGAAGGCATAGAAAAACCTCTCAGCAGGAGCTTCATGGTATTTGAAGAGACACAAGCTAAGAAATTTAGGGTCTAGGACACCTGCAGCAGGGGTGAACCATAAATCCCCACGGAGCGGAGCTGGAAATAATGGAAACCATCTCCCTGCAAATCACAGGAATTTAAATTCCAGCAGCAGCAGGATGGTCCCCAAGGATTGTGCTGCTCCTGCTCCTGTTTGCCTGCACACATTCTCTTGGTGGTTTGAGCAGGTTTGAGTGCAAGGTGAATTCATGGTTGATGCTGCTTTGCCCTGCATTAGTACTTGGCATTGCTGGTGCTGGATTGACCCTCCCTCCTGCAGTATCTCTGCTTCTGGACATGCTGCCTCCTGTGAAATCACTGGATTTTGGTCCACCTGCCCTTTCTCCCCACAGAAGCTCAGCAGAACCATCATTTATCATTTTATCCTGCTGCTGTGCCGAGCTGTGAAATCCCAGCGCAGGATGAAGAGGGCCCCTCTGGCTTTCCCTCCTGCCACACCATTCCTGAAATTTGATGTCTGTCACTGCCCTCCCCTCTTGGTTTCTCTGGGTCTGGATTGAAGGCACTTGAGATGGCAGTTCATGTTCACACTCAGGTGTTCATTGTTTCTTATCAGTAAAACAGTCTCACTACTGTGAGTTCTGCAGCCTTTCATTAGAAGGCACAAAATGGCCAACAATCTCTTGTTACAAGGGCTTTTAGGACTAAACTATCCAATTAAGAAAAGACACCTAGATTATTTCCCTTTTAACCCAATACCTGATCACTTGAAACCTGCAATGTGGGTTTTTCTGTCCAATTACAAAATGTCACCCAAACCCATGGAGAAGAAGGAAGGAAAAGGTGAAGAAGAAGGTGAAGAACAACCTGCCTCCACCCTAAAACCTCCATCTTGCTTCATATTTATTTCTATATTCTAAAACCCCAAACTCTAAATTTTCCACCCTGTGATATTAAACACTTTTAACCAACTCCACACCCATAATCCCAGTGCTATTAATCAATTTTGGAACCCTTCTCCACAACCTCAGGTCAAATGCAGTGTTCTCTTGTGGGTCTGTGCCTTTCAGCACAGAAAGTTTAAAATTCTCAGCATCCAGGGTTCCAACACTCCCCATCCTGGGTCAGGAAAAGGCTGCAGGTTTGCCTGGTTGCAGACCTTTGTCATCTGCAGCTCAAAATTTTGTGTTCAAAGAGATGGGCAGCGACCAAAGATAGCACAGATCACCGACCCACCCCTCCTCAGTGGTCAGTCTGGAGTCTGTGACATCCAACAATACCCAGCCCTGTTTCCCCAGGGTGCTCTGTGATACAACAGAATCTGGACCAAGAGCCAGCATTTGGAAATGCATTCTAATTGCGCACAGCTTTTCACTTGTGCACCCACAGCAGTGCTTGCTGTGCAATTACATGTCCCCATGTACAAATGACAGAGCAGTTACAGGAACTTTGCCAGTTATAGGGAAATTGCACCCACTATGCTGAAGAGGTTTCAGACACAGCTCAGGAGCACAAGAACAAGAGGGAAAGTTACTCAAATTGACTAGAACTTCTACAGGCATTTGGATTTTAGGTCTGTAGTTTAAGTACCAGTTCAAGGACTGGTGTCAAGTTTCCAGAGTGCTGCAGAATCTTAATGGAGTACAGACTTTTTATGCCTGCATTTATGTTCTTGCTCTGCTGGGAGTGTGAGGCTCCCCAGCAGTCCACACCATGTTCCTCCACGTCGTAAAATTTGCAATTTCCTGAAGAGGAGGCTGCCTTTCTTGCAGAGAGCAACAGGTTCCTTCAGTCTTCAGAGCTGGGTGATTGTCAGTAATTGTGGATAAAAGGAATTGTGCTGTAAATTTGTGCTATAAATGCAGCATCCTCCAAGTTCTGCCTTTTTAAGTGATTGCAGTACCCAAAGATGTGCACAAGCTAAATCCATTAGTGAGCCCCTACATTTTCTAGGCTCAATATTACAAAATTTAAATAATTCTGGCTGCTTTCCTTTATTTTTTTATCACACCTCAGAGATGCAGAGCCCTGCTTTCAGCTGATCCTCTCACAGCCATGGTGACATCATTGCAAAGATTGGTTTTTGCTTGTTCTCCATCTCTGGTTCCCATTTTTGCTGGGACTGTTCTGGAAGCTGCACTGGGCTGTTGGGGGCTCTGAGCAACTGCTCTGGTCTCTGTCCATGGCAGGGGGTGGAACTGGATGAGCTTTAAGGTCCTTTCCAACCAAACCATTCTAAGATGCTGTGATTAGAGGGAAATTGCTCATGTCCTTGTGAAGGAAACTCATATTGTGATTTAAGTGGTTAAGTGGTATTTCCAGAGCCTTGGTTGGACCCCAGAAGTCTGAGAAGTGACAGTACCTCCAGCAGCAATGCAGGCCAATATAATAAAACATAATAAATAAAATATTACATTCATGGAGATGTTCCCATTCCAAATCCCAAACATCACTGTGTCAGCCAAATCTCCCTTTTGCATATTTGTGAAAAATGTGTATTTTATGATTGGTTTTTCACAGATACTAAAATGAATATTATATGTGTTGTGTTAGAAAGTTATGCTGTGTTAATTCTCTTAAGTAGTGTGGTAAATATAGTTTGAGGTTAGAACATAAGGTTAAAATAGAAACTACACTATGTAGGATACTTTTTTTCTAAAGAAAGGACTCGCAGTGAGATAGCGGCCACAGGACACCTGAATCTTTCAGAGAAAGAGAATTTATTGCTCCATTATCAGGAGAAATGAACTTCTTCCTGCCTTGCTCAGCTCTGAAGATGCAGTCAGGATTCAGAGGAAGAAGCTGACACTGCCCAGACAGAATCCTGTATTTGAATTTAATTTATGCATCATGTATGAGGTGCATGAATATGCAACAGGTTATTGTTTTTAAGGGTTAATCCTCTGTTAACGTGGGTCCTTTTTCGGGCTTATTTTGCCTAGAAAAGGTACCCGGACTATCCCTAACTCTTTGTTTCTATAGTCTCATATTGTCCTAATCCAAATTGTCCAATTATTATTCTAATTATATTACTATTTTTATAACCATTTTATTACTATTAAACTTCTAAAATTTTAACAAGTGATAGGCGTTTTTCACAATATTGCATTCCCATCTCTTCAAAAAATTTCCAGCATCACAACTCCAAATCCCAGCACTCCAAACCATGCAGGTGGGGTGAAAACCCCACCCCAGAGCTGTGTGGCCACTGAGGTTCCTTCCTACAAGCCAGAAGGATGGATGTGACCTGAAGAGCAGCAAGTGTGGCTGTAAAAGTTGTAAAAGGGAGCTGAACTCTCCTATGGTCCCATAAAATTCCCCTTGCTGGCTCAGAGGATCGTGTGGCTGCGGCGTTGAGGGATAAACAGAGGAATATAATCTCTGTGCCTCTCAGATCAGTGCTTTGAAAAATTCACTTAAAATTTTTCACACCCCAAAAAAAAAAAAGAGATTATTGAGTGTGGAGACTCTGCCTTTTAAACTGGCACGGGCTGTTGTGTAAATAAGCATTTAGGGATTTTTCAAAAGGGAAGTATTGATCAAATAAGCTGCTGGAGCTCTTCTGTAAGAACTTATTCCAGCAGCAAAGCTCTGCTACACACCTGAAACACAGCAGCACTGGTGTATATATATATTGTTGAAACGGGGAGAATGAGTCCTAGTGAGAGGAAATCTTAGGTGAAAAGGGGGTTTTGGGTTTCTTTTTTTGCAGAAAGACACCTTTGAGAGAAGGTGCTGCATTTATCCTAAAGGATGTCCCTGATCAGCCCTCTCATTCCTATTGAACACACACCAGCACCTGCTCAGATAAAGTCTGGCTGCCTCCCTTTGATGGCACCACCAGCAATTCACTGCTGCTGCAATCACAATTGCTATAATTATTATTTTGTTACACAGGGAAACAAAAAAATAAAAAAAATCATCATTTGGGCTGCAAAGTGGCGCCCGTGCCAGCAGTGCCGCAGAAATGAAATAACAAAGCTGCTTTGCATGCAGGCAACACCTTCACCCCGAGAGCCCTGAGCCTCTTAAAAGCATTAATTAAGCCTCACCACGGTCCTGCAAAGGTGATTTAAGTGCTGTAATGAGTGAGATGTATGTGCTGCTGGAAATGGTGTGAGAGCTTAGCTCGCTCAACAAATAACAGAGAGTGGAGATCCTGTATCAGGGAGAATGGAGATGTGTCTGGTGCCATCATCTCACAGAAGATGCATTTAAAGAGGCCTGGTTATCAGTTTGAACAACAAGCTAAAGCACTCGAGCCCTGAAAGGGAAAATCTCCAGCTTGTAGCTGCTTATCTGGGCGGATCTTGGTGCTTGAGGAATTCAGAGCGTTTGTACCAGGCAGTGTCAATTCACTGGAATTCCAACTGCTCCCGAATCTGGGAGCAGGACGGAGCAGTTGGGAGGAGCAGGGACACCATCACAGTCACAGCCCTGTATTTCCTGGAGTGGGATCCCCACCAACAGCCCCAACCCAAGAGTGCTGCGTTGTCACTGACATATTTTCTGAAAAATCCTTTCGCTAGGATTTTTCTCCTGAGAAGCCTCAGAAAAGAAATGTAAACCATAATTATCTGATTGCTTGGAATGTGGTCTGGAGGTTGCTTACCAACAGGTGCATCTTTGATTGGTCTCATGTGAATTGTTTCTGATTAATGACCAATCCCAGTCCAACTGTGTCAGACTCTCTGATCATTCACAAGATTTTATTATTCATTCTTTTCTATCCTTCTGATCTCTCCTTTCTCTTTCTTTAGTGTAATTTTAGTATATCATTTTCATAGAATCATAAATCAGCCTTCTGAAATATGGAGTCAAGATTCTCATCTCTTCCCTCGTCCTGGGGACCCTCAAACACCACTACAATGGGTCATTCCCTCATTAGGAGGAGTGAATTTTTATTATTCCCTGCTGCACATTCCCTCACTCTGCCTCTCCCACTCTCTCTCCTTGTCTAAATACGTGCCTGGCTAATATTGCTTGTTTACAGGATAAATCAGCTGTACAAATCCTATTATATTTTGGATCACTGACAGCGACGGGGTAATGACATTGAAACGGGGAAATGCAATGTACTCCTCTAATGTCACCCACATGTTCCATCAGCTGCACCAGTTCCCAGTGCTGCGTGGAGGAAACAGAGCAAATTCTGTCTTTACCATTCAGTTCCAGGCCTGTCTGGCTGTCTTGCCTTTCCTAGTGTTGAGTATTTCTTTAAATAAAGGATCATAGGATGGTTTGGCTTGAAAGGGACTTTAAAGACCAGTCAGTCCCACCCCGTGCCATAAGGAGGGACACTTTTCATTGGATCAGGTTGTTCAAAGCCTCATCCAGACTGGCCTTGAGCACTTCCAGAGATGAAACTCCAGCTCCATCCTGAACCTGGATGCACCAGCTGCACAACCAGGTCTGTGCTGCCTCTGCAAACACCAAATTTTGTCTTAAAGTTGTTGCTAGGTTACCCAAATATCGTCCCATGTCATGGACATCTTTTATGAAAAAACCTTTCCTCAGGATTTTTTCCTCCTGAGAAGCTGGGAGGCCTCAGGAACAAAATGTAAACAATGATTATCTGCTGCTGTGGAATGCAACAGGTGCATCTGTGATTGGTCTTATGTTGGATGTTTCTAATTAATGGCCAATCACAGTCAGCTGGCTCGGACAGAGAGTCTAAGCCACAAACCTTTGTTATCATTCTTTCTTTTTCTATTCTTAGCTAGCCTTCTGATGAAATCCTTTCTTTTATTCTTTTAGTATAGTTTTAATATAATATATATCATAAAATAATAAATCAGCCTTCTGAAACATGGAGTCAGATCCTCGTCTCTTCGCCATCCTTGGACCCCTGTGAACATGGTCACAGTCCCATCCTCAGTAAAATGCTTCTCAAACAAACTCAGAGCAAAAACTCTATCCTCCAACAGCAAAGCCATGCAGGTGCCAGGCTGGGAGTGTCTGGGGCAGAAATATGGTCAGATGTGATTCAGGCATCCTTCTGTGAGTAACTGTTTTTTTCATCTCCATCTCCACTCTATCCACTCTTCAAATATATGTGTTATCCTACCAGGTACAATAGGAACCCATCCATGCAATTTGGATAAATAGAGACATTTCAGGGAGGGAAAAAACAGATAAGTCTTATGTTATACTCGTGGAATATCAATAAATAGACACACACATCAGATCGCTCCCGGAGGCTGAATATCTTCACTGCGCCTCCAAGTTCTGAGACAGAGCCTGCACTGTGTTTCACCCCCACAGCCCCACTGGCATCAGGAGAGGGAAGGAGGAAGGGTCTGTGCAGGATTTATCCCAGAGAGCAAAGCTGAATCCAGCACCCCCTCGACCCCCTCCTCAACAGAATGGGCATTGTACAACCGCCCCTGCTCCGGCTGCTTTAAATAGCAGCAGCCTCACCAAGGGAGATGGAGTCATTTTGCTTCTGGCTCTTCCAGGACATCTGGGGTTTGCTTTCTCTGCATTTTTTTTTTCTAATTTAAAAAAAAACCCTCTTGCACAAGTCTCTTGGCCTGCCAGGCAACCTCCTGGCGAGGCGAGGCGAGGTCAGCCTTGCAAAGTCCTGGTGAGGAGGAGAATCTGAGCAGATCACGTGGAGGCCTCCAAAAACGCAAAGCTGAGCCACAGACAACCTCAGGGCTCGACCACAGAAGAAAAC
The DNA here is from genome assembly GCF_028551555.1 of Melozone crissalis. NCBI lineage: Eukaryota > Metazoa > Chordata > Aves > Passeriformes > Passerellidae > Melozone > Melozone crissalis. The sequence continues at coordinate 2,762,180 of NW_026535887.1, forward strand.
AGCCTGGGTTGCTGGCAGGGGAAGCAGCAAAGAGCAGTTCCCAGGAATAGATCTAATTGTCTGTGGGGTGGGGACGTGGCACAGGGATGGAGGGTCTGGCACTCTGCTCACCTGCACACCAGGGGTGATGCTGAGCTGCTCAGGCACAACTGGTGCAGGGATAGCAGGGATGCTGGGGGAGGGAGCTGTGCCTGGAATATCTCAGACCCAGCAGCCTTGGGTCCTGCTCTGCCCTCAATTGTCACAGGTATCTTTTATGAAAAATCTTTTCCTTAGGATTTTTCCTCCTGAGAAGCCGAGAGGCCTCAGGAACAAAATGAAAGCAATGATTATCTGCTGCTGTGGAATGCAACAGGTGCATCTGGGATTGGTCTCATATGCTTGTTTCTAATTAATGGCCAATCACAGCCCAGCTGGCTCAGACAGAGAGCCTGAGCCACAAACCTTTGTCATCATTCTTTCTTTTTCTATTCTTAGCCAGCCTTCTGATGAAATCCTTTCTTCTATTCTTTTAGTATAGTTTTAATATAATATATATCATAAAATAATAAATCAGTCTTCTGACATACGGAGTCAGATCCTCATCTCTTCCCTCATCCTCAGACCCCTGTGAGCACCATCACACTCAATGAACATTTTGTGTGAGCAGGGTCACCCCGACGTGAGAGAGCAGCTCTGTCAGAGGGTTTGGCACCCAGCTGCTTTCAGGCACAGGCTTTCCTCCTGGTTTGTGCTTTGGAAGGCAATAAATGGGTTTGAGAAGGTTGTTTCCAATGCATGTTCGGGTTTTTCCCCCCAGGACAATGAGGATTTGTGAAGGAGAGGTTTCAGGGTGGGGGTGTTTCACGGTGAAGGTAATTAATTACTGCCAGAATTATTTCTGCACCCACTGGTCAGGCAGTATCCTTTCAAGGCCAGGTGTTTAATACTGAGAAACCTACTTAATACCTCAAATGCAATCATCCTCTCCACGCAATTAGGCCCTGATTTACAGCCCTTAAGTGCAAGCTTCTGTTGATGTAGGGGATTAGGAGTTTTTGTTTTGCTCTCCCTCAGAGCTCCCAAAGCCCCTCTTTGCCATGCCTGGAGTGTAGAGCACTTTGCAGAGGCAGGGACCTGTCCTCATCCCTGCTGGCTGAAAGCAGAGAGAACCATCCCCCAGGGCAAAGAGATGAACCCACACTCTGCCTGAGCTCCCCCCACACTGGGGAGGATTTCCCAATCCCAGTTCAGAGGGCCAGGACCTTACTGGGAGCACTGGAGACATGAACTCAGTTGCTCTCCAAAGGGCACAGCCCCAGACATCTCTGGCCACTTCCACCACAACCCTGACAAATACCAGCTGTGTATCTCCCTGAGCTGCCTCCTGTGGGGAAATGACTGGAATTTCTGTCTGTGGAAGTTTTTCACCCCGGAGCAGAGCCAGCTTTGCAGAGGAGGTGATGGAGATGGAAGGTGCAGGGGGAGATTTGCAAATCCCAGAGCTCAGCTGCAGAAACCCTGAGCCAGAGCCCTACCTGTTGAATTATGCTCTTTTCTCACCCAGAGATGGGGCAGTGAGAGGCATTTCCAAAACTTTTATTCCATTTTCAGTCTCGTGAGACGGGTGAGACAACACAGATGTTATAATTCACCGCATCACAATCAGAAGTGATTGTGTCCCTCTTCCTCCCCAGCTCAGATCCCACCCTCTCCAGCCCCAGAGTCACCAGGATGACACTTGTCACCCCTTATCACAGCTGCTGGGCCAGCACCAGCTCTGCACACCCAGCATCCAACACAAACTGATGTGAGCAAGTGCACAAACACAGATCTGGCAGCCACCAGCCTGTTTGCTCCAGTGAGCATTCCCAGGGAGGCATTACAGCATTGCTCAGGGTACTGCCCTCCCAAAAACTGAACTTTATCATTTCTGGGGGGGTTTCCTGCTCTTATTTGCATTTTCAGAGGAAGAAGACGAAAGTGCTGTTAAAAATTGACCAAGAGCTGACCTCAGCTGTCCATAAACCCTTTGAATCAGAAACTCCAGCCTGTAAAATTTGGAGTAAAAACTTTATCGTTTTTGGGGGGGAGGGTTCTGCTCTTATTTGCATTTTCAGAGGAAGAAAAAGAAAATGTTGTTAAAAATTGACCAAGAACTAACCTCAACTGTCCACAAACCCTTTGAATCAGAAACACCAGCCTGAAAAATTTGGAGTAAAGATGTGTACACAAAACTTGTCCATGGTCTGTCCAGCTGAGATATCGCTGTCATAAAATATCCCTTCACCAGGATTTCTTCTTCTGGGAAGATGAGAAGCCTCAGCCTCTTCATGTTTTACTCCTCTAGAATGTGATTGAAAGAGCAGCATGTGAATTGTTTTTACTTAATGACCAATCACCATCAGCTGTGTTGGACTCTAGTCTGTCACAGGTTTTATCATTCATTCTTGTTAAGCCTTCTGATGTCCCTTTTTCTTTAATATAATTTTAGAATATAATATATGATATGATATGATATGATATGATATTATATATTATAATATCTAAATATTCTATTATGTGATCTAATATAATATCATATCATATATCATATCATATCATAATTAATCTAATCTAATATAAATATTAATATTATATAATACAATATATCAGCCTTCTAAGAACTTGGAATCAGATTCTCATCTCTAGCCTCATCCTGGGGAGACAACACCACAACACTGGGATGAGCAAACAGTGCTGTTGTGCAAGCAGCAGTGGCACTGACACACACAGGGATTTATTTAGGATAGCCCAACTGGGAAACAGGGAGATTATGAGGTAAAATGAAGCTGATAACTCAGCCCTGGGATTGATCCATGCCCCTGGGAAAGAATCAGGCTCATGTCCTCACCAGTGCAGCCAGGAGAAATGGGCAAATGGGCAAAGGTCAAAGCCCCTGGATCTACTTCCACATCTTCCTCTTCCCAAGGATTCACCAAAAGCCAACACTCCTTTCCCACAACCTTTCATTTTTAAGGGAAAATGGGAAAAAATGACAGATAGGGATAGCAATTCCTGCTTTTTTGCTTGTAAAGGGATTTTTTTTCCCCTCAAAACACCCCTTATTTCCAGCAGCTCCAGCTGGTCCTTCTTTCTAAACAACCCTGTTCTTCTGCCCACCATGCCAGAGAGGAATGTAAGAGCAAGGAAGATATTTCCAATTCCTGCAACAGATGGGCAAAGCACCAAGATCCAGGAGACCCTGGGCCACAAATTGAGGGGTTTTGCCTTAGCCACCCCCCCTGTAAAACAGCCTGCTGCTGCTCCCCATCCTGGTGTCTCAGAGGTGCTCTATGTCCTGTGACCACCGGGGATGGTGAACACAAGCCTGGGAGGAAGAGGAACATGAAACAGGCTGAAAAATCTTGGCCATCCCTGTTAACACCAATGATTGCAAAGAGAAGACATGGGAGGAAAAGGAAATAGGCTGAAAAAACCAAAATCTCAGCCATCTCTCCTCTTCCCAGGAGTCAAGATGGCTGTCCCATACCTTACACAAAGACACAAAAGTCTTTCCACCACCTGAGCTGGAAATGGCCCTTCCTATCCTGGTGGGATGGAGCAGGAAGGAGCCCAAGGGTGATCCCCAAGGAGCAGGCAGTGCTCATCCCAATGCTGATAAAGGAAAATATATGTGCACCCAGCTGGCCTCCAAACATGCCCAAATCCAAAAACTAATCCCAAAACTTCTCCTGAATGCAGATAAACCCTGTGACAAGAGCAATGCTTGCTTGGTGGGCATCAGGGATGGGCAGGAGAGAGCAGGAGAGAGCAGGAGGAGCCCTCTCCTGAATTTGTTTTAGGAACAAACGCATGGAGATGGTGCAGAACTCTCAGAGATTTCCCCAGCAGCATCTGCAGAGAGGTTTTGGGGAGTTACCAACAGCCACAGGAAGCCTTCACAGCCAAGTCACTCGTCAGACAATGGCTTGGGACCCAAACATCCACTTCTGGTAGCAAAGTGTTGGGAAAATATTGCCCAGCTCTTCACACAAGGGCTTTTGTTGGCCAGTGAGCTCTGAAAACATTTCTGTTCTGCCCCAAGTGACAGCGCTGCCATGAAAAACAGGAAGAGACTGAATGCAGCAATTTAAACAGTCAAACCCCATTTCCTGCCAAAAGGAAAGGAAAACACCAGCAAAAGGCAGAGGCCAGGCAGGAGTTGGGACTGACACTTGGATTATCTTGGACAGATATTGGTGGAAGCTGCAGTGGTGGAGGTGACAGCTTTCCATGGGAGGGACTGGATTCTCTTAGGCTGGGAGGTGGGTGAGGATGAGGATGAGGATGAGGATGAGGATGAGGATGAGGATGAGGAGGAGGATGAGGATGAGGATGAGGCCAGGATGTGCCAGGAGAGCAGCCCTGGGGTGTGAGCAGCTCCTGAACTGACAGCCAGGGTCACACACCAGCAGCCCACCTGGTTTGGGACTTCCTTTCCAGCCAAAGTTCCAGCAGGATCCCTGCTCCTCTGCTCTCCCCACAGCCCTGACACCCTCAGGCTGCTTTGGGGTCAGTCTCCAGTGCCCTCCTCTTCTTCATCCACTTTTTGTCTCACAGCTTTCACCTGCTTGGTCCCCAGGGTACAGGGGAAGGCTCCCCTGCCTGCCTCCTCCTTTCTCCTGAAGGAATTCTCTGATCCTATAGTCTGGGATGTTCCCCATGAACAAATTCAGAACCCAGCTGAGGTGGGGAAATACCTGAAAGAGAAGTACCAGGATGACCCCTAAGGAGAAAAAGATCATTGCAGTGAGCTGGGCTGAGCATCCCAGGAGTGGAACTCTCAGCAGGCTTCAAAATGCACCCATTAATCTAATTTCATTGTGATGACAATCAACAAATCCCCCAATTATCAACTCCTGGACAGGAATTACACACTTACATTTTCATCCTCCTCTCAAACTGCCTTTCATTCCCACCCTTTTTTTTTTTTTTTTTAAGAAATCCAGCATTCCACAACACTCTCACAGAACCCCAAAATGGTTGGAAGGGACCCCAAAAGTTCATCCAGCCATGAGCAGGGATAACTTCAACCAGCTCAGGCTGCCCCATTACAAAGTTTATGAAGGACATTGAAACCACAGCCTTCCTTACCCAACATGAAGCTGCTTTTCTGTTTTAATAAACCTTTTTTTTCCCATCCAGAGCAGCCCTGCCTCTGCCAACATCCTGCATGTCCACAGGGTTTGAAGGTGCCCTCTGACTGTATAAGCAGGAAGGGTTTCAGCATCCAGAGAGGAGATTTAGATTCCACATGAGGGAAAGCTTCAGCACAGCACAGACAGATTTTAGAGAGAGAGAGGAATCTCCATAGCCAGAGGTTAAGAACAGGTGAGACAAACATCTGTCAGAAGCGTTATAAGTAGGGCAGAAGGGCAAATCAGATGACCTCAGAAGAATCCTTTTTTTCCCAGCCTCATTTTTCTCTGATTATATGAATTTCTAAGCATTTGGGGTCAAGTGTACTGCTTAAATATCAGCTATTATCCTGCTTTTGCAGAGAGGTATTACCTGAGACCATTCATCACCTGAGTGAACATCACCAATTTGCAAATCAACTGCCCAGACATAAAAATCTGTCATTTTTTTCGATTTATGCTGAAGATGAATGGGAGGACAGCAGTAACACAGGGATAGGAGAGGAATGAACAGTGAGGATTCTCCATTCATCTCTGGACTTTCACCTTTCCCACTCTAGAAATTCTGCTACCACATTGCTGACATCTACAACAGGCACTTGGGGGCAACCACAGGCTCATCAGAGAATTTTTTTTTGGTTTTATCTTTGTCTTGACCTTTGCAAACCAGACTGGAACAAGTTCTCCAGGACATCCAACCCTGCAGGACATATGGGGACTCAATGCCTCCTGCTGAACACTGACCATGAGACAAAGTTGGTCCAGCCAAGGTCTTTCCTGACCTCAACTCTCTCAGCTCCAGAGGTAACCAAGCTGCCTGACCATGGGAGCCACAGAATCTGCTGCTGGGGACCAGAGCATTGTTCCCCCACATCCCTGGAATTATTTGTGTGCAGAGTTGTGCTGGGAATGGTCCCCAGGAGATTTCCATAGTCCTGAAATAGCCTTGAGCAAGGATAACACCAGGGCAGGAGCAGAAGTGTCCTGTCACATGGATTCCCCTTGAGCCAGTTATTGCCGTGTTAGAAATATTAGAAAAAATAGAAAAATGTTTATTACTAAAACAAATTGGTGCCTTGATAGGCAAGGACAGAGCAGTGAAAGCAGCTCCTCAGTCCTACAAAGAATCACAGAATGGCTTGGGTTGAAAAGGATCTTAAAGGTCATCCAGTGCCACCCCTGCCATGGCAGGGACACCTTCCACATCCCAGGCTGCTCCAAGCCCCATCCAACCTGGCCTTGGACACTTCCAGGGATCCAAGGACAGCCACAGCTTCTCTGGGCAAGCTGTTCCAATGCCTCAGTACCCTCTGTGTAAAGAATTTCTCCCTAACCCTAATCCAAATCTCTCCTCTGTCCCTTTGGAATACTCAGTGCCCACCACTGGACCTGTTCTCATACAGGATTTTAGCTGCCAGCAAAGCTGAAATTCATTTCCAGCCTGGGCCATAGGCAGGTTAAGGCTCTGTTTGCACCAGCAGAGAAACATTTGACATCCCACAAAGGCAGGGAAAGGCTCACTGATGGCTCAGTGATTGCTTTTAGAGCTGCCTCTAACACGTGTGAGTGGCTGAGCAGCAGTGCTGGGGCTTGGCTGGCAAGCAGGACACCAGCAGAGGAGAGCAGGCTCTCACAGACACACATCCAGCCTCCAAAACACTTCACCAACCATCAAATATTTTCCAAGCTTAGCAGCTGGACTCTGCAGCCTCTTTCAGCAGCCAAGTCACTAATACCCCTTCCCTCAGGCAGCACAGCTGATCTCAGGCAGGGCTTGCCAGCAGCTCTAAGCAGGCTCATTTAAGGGGAGTTCAGCCTACTTAGTTACACACTTCAGACCTGCTGCTTTTAATTCAAGCATCTCCAGGTCCTTTTGCAGTGCCTGTGATTCACAGTGAAGATGTACACTCATAAATATGCTCTGACACTTTTCCTCACCATGTCCTCTCTCTAAGCTCTGCACTCCTGTCCCTGCTCAGTCTGACACCAGTTTCCTTGGTTTGGGACTCACCCCATGGCCTTTTTTGCTCCTGTCTAAAGCCACAGAAAGCAGGACTCAGAGGTTTCAAGCCTCCTAATTGGAGAGGTCCAGCCCTGCAGACGTTAGTGTGGAGCACAAGCAGAGCAAATATGCAAATGCATGTAGAGGCTTAAGAGCCCAGGAAGGAAACTCCAGTGGGAAGCTCCCAGCTTAAATCTAAAGGCAGCTCTTTGAATGTGCACAGGCCTTGAGGCTAAACAAAAAAATCAGAGCCAGATTTGGGCACAGCCTTTCTCCCTGTGCAATGCTCCACAGGGAGATTTGAGGGTCTAGGCAGAGGAGATCCCAACTGAAATCAAGGATTTGTCCCTTTGCTGTGGGAGAATGAGGGCAGGGCAAGGTCAAGCAAGGACACTGAGGGGTGTAAAGGGGAATTAGGGCAGAGCAAGGCAGGAGCAGTGTCCTTGCAATGAGACTGCCATCCACATTCCTCATGGTCTGTCCTTGGAGCATCAGGAGAACCCCCCCAGATACCAAGGCTTGAGCACCAAGGAGCAATCCCATATCCTGAGCACTGCCTGCCTGGAGATTTTGGGCAGGAAAGCACTGTGGCATTTCTCCCTATTCCCTTTGCTCAGACTGGAACTGGCCTCTCACTTGAAAGAGCTCATTAAGGGTGGCAATCAAAGCCTGGGGAGCAGCTCCTGCAGCCCTGGGCTGTAATGCCCCTGTCTGTGCCTGCCATCAAAGCCAGCCCTGTGCACATTCCCGCAGTGACACTCAGAATAAACCGAGGCAATTTCTTCAGACCATTTGTAGGTCAGACAGACCAGCCTCTTCCCCAGTCCTGCCCTTAAATCTTGCAGTGTTTAATCCTTGATCTGCAGCCAGGCCTTAATTTCTCAGTGCAGAGCTGGCTGGAGACCGGAAGGCGAGGGGCTTTGATGGTTAATGGCCAGTGCTTCTCAGCCCTGGATGAAATGAAGCCCTGGCTTCAGAAAGTCCCCTGAATAAATCCTGCCCCAGCTACAGCCCCGGGAAGCAAAAGGACACCAGCATGCACAGAAACTGGCACAAGCTGTGACATTTCTAGGTCTTGTTTTGGTTTAGGTTTGAGCTGAGAGTGCACCTGGGTCTAAGTGATTTCACCCCTGTGATTTGCACCATGACGTAACCTTCACCAGCTTGTCCATGAGCTAATTGGGGCATGAACTGGTTAAATTGGGTGGTGTGGTGAGCTGGAGGCAGAGCCAGCACTGGGACAAGGATTTGCACCATGAAGTAACTACAACAGGTATATTCCTCCCAAATATTCCAAGGCCCCTTGCTTTAGCTCATCAGCAAACACAGAATTTCTGCTTGTTCTGGTACCTTCAGCAGCTTATCCCTGAGCTAAATGGGGGCATGAACTGGTTAAATTGGGTGGTGTGGTGAACTGGAGGCAGAGCCAGCACTGGGACAAGGCAGCCTCAGCTCTTTGGTCTCTGCTTTAAGGTTGGTTATTTGAAGACAAGACCTGTTGGTTATCAGAAGACAAGACCTGTTGATTATTTGAAGACAAGACCTGTTGGTTATCAGAAGACAAGACCTGTTGACAGTTGAGGAGGGCAAAGGGGTGCTCAGGGGCTCACTTACCGCACTGCTACAGGGAATGTCCTTGACCTTGAGCCAGGCCAGATCTAGCGTCCCCTCTCCCCTGTAGCAGGACTGAAGCCTGTCCTTTATGCGGTCATTGATGTTCTTCAGGACAAAGATGCAAAGAGCAGACTCATCCAAGGACTTCATCTTCCTTTTCTGCCCCTTGGAGAAGACTGTGAAGAGGATATCATCCTCAGGGCCAACCCCCAGAGACCTGGCCAGGATGGCTCCAGCCTTGGACAAGTAGGCAGCCTGCAGCAATCGATATTCCACCCCGTTCTTCTCACAGCCAATGGGCACCTCCACGTAGGAGTTGAAGGCCGTGTCCTCCTTGCAAAGCCTCACCAGCTTGGAGGTATAAACCTGCTCCTTCGTGGTGGAGCCGGGTGGGGAGATCATCTCAGGCTGCAGAGTCAGGAAGTAGACAAAGTTCCCGCTGCTGAAGCCGTAGATGTAGTAGATATCAAAGTCGGGGATGATGGTAAAGGTGTCTGAGGGGATCTTGATCATGGAGGCCACAAACTCGTCATGAAAGACATATGCAAACATCCCATCAGCCTCGGAGTTCTTGGTGAGCTTCCTGCTGGAGATGGTGGGGAAATACTCCGGCTTGCCGTCCACAGCCGTGGCGATGAACAGCTTGTCGTCCATGTTGCTGTAAGAAACAATGACTCCAAAAACAGAGCCACTCTCATTCACCCCAGAGAGGTAATGCTCCTTCTTGTGGAAGGGCTCTCCCAGCTTGAAGAGGTCATCCAGCCTCAGGAGCTTGCAGATACCCTGGTACAGACTCCCACAGGCTATCAACCGATTCTCCTTGTAGTCTATGAGGAGCATTTTGTTTATGTTGTTGGTGGGCGTCAAGGGTTCGTTGCAGGTTTGGACTATCCTGGGAGGATAGCACTTGGGATTGTCATCGTCAGGACCAGTCTCATGGGTCACCAGGACCTTCAGGTCACTGGAGAGTTTGTAGATCCTGTTGACGGCCCCCAAGTAAATGTGCCCAGTCCTTTCGTCCACCACCAAGTGGTTGAAGTTTCCCTCTGCTTGCTCTGCAGTGAAGGTGATGAAGGGCCTCTTTGGATGGGGTGGCTGCTGTCTGCCCAGAGGTGACACTGTGGTGGACAGCAGGAGGTGGGAAACCAGGCAAGTCCATTTCCACATGGCCGGCGACATGATTAGAGAGGTTTGTATTCCCAAGGCAACAAGGATTAGAAGCTGTACAACTCCTCAAAACGCCAATTCCCTGGCAGATTCTGTCCTACAAGCAGAGAAAAAAGAAAACAAAAGTACATCACTATGGAGTATTCCTTCCTCCTCCCTCCTTCACAACCATGCCATCATCAGAGCGTATTTAATTGCTAATCCTCCCTTTCTCCACTCTGAGCTCTCTACTTAAAACCAGCACAAAGGGAACCCTCCTGACAGAAAAGATGCTGAGAGAAAAAGCAGAAATCACACAGCAGAGTAATAAATCGGCACCCTTTGCCTCTCCATTACACACCCATGTGCCCCATGGTGCAGCATAAATATTGACTGCAAGTGCAGAAGGGTAATGGTAAAAACATCACCCAGCATTGCTGTCTGCACTGCCAGCACCAGCCCAGCTGTGGATTTGCTATCTGAGATGCCAGAACTGGAGAAGAATTATTGTCCTGCTCTTCTGGACGAGGCACTGAAGCCTGGAGAAGGTCAGGGATCTGCCTACAGGGATGGGGCCAGATGGATGCTGAGCTCTCCTGCAGCCCTTGAAGTTTGCCAGGAAGGAGCCTGCTCTGGTGTGACATTAACATCCTTTCACGGAGATCCCAGCCCAGAACAGCTCTGTTTGAGCAGGAGCTCTGTGAATCCAGATCAAAGCTGCCTCACAGCAGCCCAGCCTGCAATACAGACCCAGGGGTTGTGGTGTGCCAGCTGTCACTGCCACATCTGCAAAGGGCTGGGAACAAAAGGGGCACTGGGTGTCCTCTCTGCCCTGGGCTCTCACCACAAACCACTCTCCACCCACAAAGGGCTGGGACCAAAAGGGGCACTGGGTGTCCTCTCTGCCCTGGGCTCTCACCACAAACCACTCTCCACCCACTTCACAGCCAAGGGAACATCATCTAAAAGAGATCCAGCTCTCCTGGGGATCTCAGCTGACTGAGACTTATCTACCAGCAGTGATAAAGCCTAAAGCACCATGAAGTAGGAAAAACAATGACCCAAGAACCAGCCTGGTCCAAAGAGAGGGAAGAGGCTTTCCTTGCACCACTCAGTCCCTTAAAGTCTCACAGGTTTTGACCATGGTGATGGGAGCAGTGTGGGGTTCAAACATACCAGCAGTGATAAAGCCTAAAGCATCGTGAAGTAGGAAAAACAACAACCCAAGTACCACCCTGGCACCTTTCCAGAGAGAAGGAAAAGACTGTCCTTGCACCACTCAGTCCCTTAAAATCTCCCAGGTTTTGACTATGGTGATGGAAGCAGTGTGAGGTTCAAACATTTAGTGGGCACATCCCCAAGCCCCATGGAAACACCTCTTCCTACTCAGCACATCCATCTGCTCCCTTTTCCTTCACTTTTTTGGTTGGTTTTGTCCTAAAAGCAGCTTTACCCCTTCATGGCCTCACAGAGCATGTGGGAGATGGAGTTCTACCAGCTCAGGCCTCACCAGCCAAGCTCCTCACTGAGTGCTGACCACACAAACCTGGTGGCCAGGCGCTTCATCCCTCTGTCACCCAGATCAGAACTTCACAGAGCTGCTCTTGATTTTAGAAAGGACACAAGCCAAACACAGCACCACTCCTGCCGTGTCCCAGCCCCTCTGTCACAGAGTGACTTTGCTGAAATCAGGGGTGTCATCAGTGATGACAGCCAGGCTGGCACAAGTAGGAGGCAAGGAAAAAAATCCCTGCTTGCAGATCCCAGCAGGGAGCAAGATGAGACAGTGACACAGGCCTGGATGTGCAGCTTTTTCAGATCTCTGCAGCTCTGCTAATGCTGGCAAAACTGAAAAATCTACTTCAGAAAATAAAAGGGAGAATAAATCCCACATTCTTTTGACCCATAGGCTGATTAGATCCTGTCACCATGATATTTTCTGAAAAATCCCTTTGCCAGGATTTTTCTCCTGAGAAGCTGAGAAGCCTCAGAAAATAAATATAAGCAATAATTATCTGATTGCTTTGGAATGTGGTCTGGGGGTTGTTTACCAACAGGTGCATCTTTGATTGGTTCCATGTGAATTGTTTTTAATTAATGACCAATCACCATCAGCTATGTCAGACTGAGTAGTCAGTCACAAGCTTTCATTATCATTCTTGTTTAGCCTTCTGATGTATCTTTTTCTTTTGTGTAGTTTTAGTATATAATTTCTTTTAATATAATATCATAAAATAATAAATCAGCCTTCTGAAACATGGAGTCACAAATTTTCATCTCTCACCTCATCCTGGGGACTTCACAACACCTCAAGATCTGATAGTGGAAAGGGTAAGTCTGGGCTTGTAGAGCAGCCACCACTTTTATGCCAGCCCAAATATTTCAAAATTCTCTCACAGCAGCCAGAATTCCCAGTCTGTTGTAGCATCACCTTCACCTCCTGCTGCCCTCCCTGCCGCAGCAGCCGCAGGCATTGCATGGATGATGGACAAAGGTCAGCCCACATTTGCTTTAGTCATGTTTACCCTGTTCTGCTTTGCCTCTCTGGTCAAGCAAATATTTAATAAAACCAAGCTTATAGTGCAGAGTTTGCAGGACTGGCTCTGCAGGGATAGGCAGGCTGGTCACGTAGGCTGTTAATAACCTTTATAATGATGGATAGAGCAGTGGTGGGATGAGCTCTCCCCACACAACCATTCCTCCTTCAAAAGGGCCCATCCTTGAGAGAGCAGCAGAAGAGGGAAGCTGTCCCTGTTTGAGCCCTGTGTTCAGAAGCATCACGTGGCGACCCTGAACACCAGCTCCCGTCACTGATGAGTTATGATCCACCTTTCTAACAGGCACTGGTTTGATCAGGAGCTAGGCAGATCTAGGGAGAAATTATTCTTTTCAAGTACTAAAAAGGTACCTGTTTTACCCCTCTACTTTACTGTATTTTGCTCTGCAGAGTCAGCAGAGCTGCAGGGAAATGAGAACTGCTGCAATCCCAAGACTGATACCAAGCAGCCCCTCTGTCCAAAATTCATCACAGTACCAGGACACAGCACCTGCAAAAATGGGATAAAATCTGCCCACTAAAACAAACAGCCAACACAAAATGAGAAGAGACAGGCTCCAGACATAAATTCTTCAAGGCCCATGCAGGTGAGAATTGATTTGAGGTCAGGCTATCACTCACAGGAGAAAGGAGTGGTGAGGAGAACCTTGCTAGATCCCTTCCAACCTAAACCATTCTGTGAAAACACAGCAAATTTGATCTGGAAACCAGAGAGACTCCAGTGAGAAACTCCAGGAAGGCTTTACAGCAGGCAAGGACGCTTTCCAAAACACTGAACCTCACAGGGGAGGAAGTTCACCTGTTGAAGAAAGAGCATCAGCAGCCTGAGAGCACCAGGAGCAGCTTTTTGGGACAAAGCAGGGAGAGCCTGGGGCTCTTTTGCCATCTTCCAGCAGCCATCTGAGTGACCCTAGAAGCAGGATTTTCTCTCTGCTTGCTGCTGGCACTCTCTCCTCTCCCATCTGCTCGTGCTGTACCCTCTGTCCTGGAGCCCCAATCAGTCCTGGAGCCTCATAATTTATAATTTGGCTTAATTAATAAATACCAGCAGAGGTCAGGGGCAAGGAGGCCTGGATGTTTAGCCTGCAGAATAGAGCAGGGTTTGTACAAGCCCTCAGAGGATGCACCAAGGAGAAGGGAATTGTGGATGGTTTTTTTTCCCTGTGTCTGGATGGCAGGAATCACAGCAGCTGGGAAGGCAATAATCACTGCCATGGACATGCAGAGACTACAAGAGAGTAATTATGTTCTAAAAACAAAGCAAATAAACAAAAGGCCACAGCCAGCAAGGGCTGGACTTGGGCTCTGAGCTGGCTGTTTCCAAAATAAACCCAAAGTGCCTTTTCCACTGGGGATGTGGCCAGCAGGGATGCCATGAGCCACCACACAGGGCTCCTGTGTGAGGCCAGATCACCCCTCAACGTGGCTCCTGCCACATCTCCTCTCCATCAGCACACCCAAGGTCCCTGGGAAGGTCACAGAGCAGATCCAGCTGTTTCAGACAGCTGTTCCAGAGGTTTCACACCACTGTCCTGCTCATGGAATCACAACTTTATGGCTTGCAAACAACACATTGCCCAGAAGGTGCCTTGAACTCCCAGAGTTTGGTTTAAATACTGGTTTCCCCCTGGAGAACAGCAAGTTGTGGTGCTACCCCACAGCCTGGTTGCTTTTTCTTTTTGTTGTTATTGAGCATTTCCAGCAAAGGTTTGAGACCACTGAGTTAAAGGTTGCAGTTTAGTTCTGCTCAGGGATCTACAGGACACAATCCCAAGACTCCAGAGCATGAAACTCTGTGGTAAATAGATGGGATTCTGGGCAAAAACAGCTTGGGTGTGAAAGTGTCTCAGAGGAAGAAACACTCCAAATGTCTTTTAACTCTGATTATTAGATGGGAAATTTAGGGAATGATGAATACATCCTCGAAATGCAGCAGCGTGCAAGGGGACAAAGTCAAGGATGAGTTATGCCTGAGGAAGTAGGAATAAATCAGGAATAAAGAGGACACAAAGGACTGATCTGTCAACTGAGAGAGAGGGAAGGACTCGGGAGGAAGTGTACAGGGAGAGGGGAAAGAGAGAGCTGGGTTTTGATTGACAGTCTCACAAAATCCATGGTCATGTCCCTAAACTGGAGTCTGGGACAAATCCACCCCACTCCAGTGACAGCTCCTGAAAGGAACACAACACTGGGTGAACATAAGAGCATTTTACCACCAAAAAGGTATCAGGGACAGAGGTGATACAGAGACTCCATCCTCAGAAGGCATGAAAAGACACCTTATTATTAGAAATCTACAGTTCTTATAGAAACAATGGTGGACCTAAGACCTGATTGGCCTTGGTGAATCTTCTCTCACCTATTAGTGACCTATTAACAGCACACTCTGGAGAAGCATATCTATAAAAAACCCAAATATCTGTTAAAAACCCCTATATTTATATATATATTTTTATATATATATCTCTATATATATTTTTATATATCTATATATTTATATATATATTTTTATATATATTTATATATATACTTATATATATACTTATATATATTTATATTTATATTTATGGGGGTTTAATATATATTTTTACAGAAAGAGAGATAATAATTGTTTGAAATCTCTCCAAGTTTCTCACAGCTTCTCACAGTTTCCTAGGAAAGTCCTGGGAGAGCCGTGTCTCTCTCTGCTCAGAGAACGTGTGATTACCACAGCATTTCCCTCAGAGACACACACACACAGCCCTCCTGCCATCAAAGGTGTCAGACAGAGCCACCTCACCAGGTCCCCTGCCACGGCCACGTGTGGCAGCAGGGACACCACAAAGTCAGCAGGAATGGCCTGGATACAGAAAGCCATAGAAGCAATCCCACTCTGGGTGCAGCTCAGAGCAAAAACATGCATGTTAAAACTTGAATACAACCAAAATGACCTGAAAAACAGCTCTGGGAGGGAGGGAGGGAAAATTCAGCACATCCTCATGGACAGGGCCTGGCAGCCCTGGTGGGGTGAGTTGCTCACCTGGCTGGGAGCACCCAGGGCTCCTGGGCAGTGCCAGGGTGGTTAATGAAGCCCAGCTAATGAGGCAGCACGTTCCTGTGTTTGCTTTTCTGTAGCTGTGCCGAGTAGGCCCCAACAGTAGGCCCCAACGAGGGAGGAAATGATGAGGAGGACTCCATCTTATCAGAAGGTTAATTGATTACTTTATTATACAGTAATATTCTATATTACATTACGCTACATCTAAACTGAATCTGTTAAACACTGAACTCTGCACATACTGCACAGAATCTCATGACTGTCCCAACACACACACACACCTGGCCCTGACAGGCCCTGATAGGCCAAAGAAACAAAACACCATCACTTTGAGTAAAAAATCTCCATATTGCATTTTACTTTGGCACAAACACAGGCACAGCAAATGAGATAAGAATCGTTTTTCCTTTCTCTGAGGTTTAGAGAATGTGAATCGCAAAAATATTCTTGGGAAGTCATGCTTTGCTTTTCTCTGTGAAGAGAAATGTGGGGCTACACACTTGGCCCTGACAGGCCAAGGAACCAAAACACCATCACTGTGGGTAAACCATCTCCAAATTGCATTTTACTTTAGCACAACACAGACACAGCAAATGATAAGAATTGTTTGTCCTTTCTCTGAAGTTCAGAGAATGTGAATCTCAGAAATATTCTTGGGAAGTCGTGCTTTGCTTTTCTCTGTGAAGAGAAATGTGGCAACACTTTTCCTACACTCAGGCTTGTGAAAAATGCCAATCACTTGTTTTTAAAATTTTAGAAGTTTAATAGTAATAAAATGGTTATAAAATTAGCAATGTAATTAGAGTAATAAAAGTTTTGGACAATTTGGTTTAATACAATATGAGGCAATAGAAACAAAGAGTTACAGATGTCCAGGTACCTTTTCTGGGCAAAATAAGCCCGAAAAAGGACCCACATCAATAGAGGATTAACCCTTAAAAACAATAACCTGTTGCATATTCATACACCTCATACATGATGCATAAATTCCATTCAAACACAGGATTCTGTCTGGTCAGTGTCAGCTTCTTCCTCCTAATCCTGACAGCATCTTCAGAGCTGAGCAAGATGGGAAGAAGTTCATTTCTTCTGATAATGGAGCAATAATTTCTCTTTCTCTGAAAGATTCAGGTGTCCTATGGCTGCCAGCTTGGTGTGAGTCCTCTCTTTAGAAAAAAAAAGTATCCTACATAGTGTAGTTTCTATTTTAACCTTATGTTCTAACCTCAAACTATATTTACCACACTACTTAAGAGAATTAACACAGCATAACTTTCTAACACAACACATGTAATATTCATTTTAATATTTGCAAAAAGCCAATCATAAAATAGGCATTTTTCACGGGCTGTTCATGCCTGGGATGCAGGAGATGCTGATGAGGTAGACTCCAAGTGCTGGAGCCAGCACAGAGCAATTCAGCACCAAGTGCAGCTACACAATCCCTTTAATCTCATCTAAAGACTTTTGTTCATGGTTTTCTTTAATAAACCCTGATTACCATGGACAGAAGCTTTTCTTTGGGAGCCAACATGGCAAGAAAATCCCATATGGGGACATTGTCAACAGCTTCCCCAACAAAGACTGGATTCTAACTTTGGCTAAATCCTTTCTCCCTGAATTTACAACCTGCCCAAGCTGAGGGCAAGTCTCACTTTGGGGACACCCCACAGCAGAGCAGCTTTACTTTGGAGCTCACCAAAAAGAACAGATCCCTGCAGGAGCTGCAGCTTGTCCCAAATAAAGGGATTTATTTCAGGAGCGGTTTGTTTGCAAGAGAATTAAAATATAGAGGCACAACACAGCCTTTCCTCATCACACAGATTATTTTTCTCAGGCACTCAGATGCTGCCCATCACCTTGTTACCTGTGTCTGTGCCAGAAGGGTATTAAATGATGGGATTAACGCATGCCATGAGTGGGACTTTATTCCCTTTTTTCCCAGCTCTTCCCATGTGATAAAACTGCATGTGGATGTTGTTTCTGCCTGCATTCCAAATTTGGTTTTCTAGCAGCAAAAGCAGGTCAGAGCTGTGCTCCTCTGTGCTTGGGAGAGCAGAGGGGTTTGTAGTGATTTCTCTGCTCCTCCAGGAATTTGCTACAGAGACTTGAATGAAAGAACACAAATATTCAGCGTCACAGAAACAAGAATGGAGTTTTGAGGTCGTGGAAATAACCTACAAATCCAAAGAATGGAGTTAAACTCTCTTTTCTGGAGCAGACAGGGATGTGAGTCTCCAGGGCTGGGTGTTATGGAACATCCAGAACTGGAAGGGACCCAACCTTCCAATGACATGACACAGGTATTTCCCAGCCTCCTGAAAGTGTCCTGAGGACAAATCCATGGAAATGACTCCTTATCACAGTAACTGGAGGAATGTAAACCCCCCCAACAAACAAACTGGTGTAGCAAGAGCACCCAAGGTCACTGGTTTCATGTCACAGCAGTGCCCAGCTTGGCTGATCCCACCTTTTGTGGGTGTGAGATCATAGAGTCACTGAGAAAAGGGAAATATTGCCAATGTCAGGTTGACTTCTGTCTCATTTCTGTCCCCAGCAAGGCCATCACACAGTGCTGGCACTCTGTTCTCCCCAGCACTAAGAGTTTCTCTGCTGTGTTTCACTGGGGTGCAGCTCTCACAGTGTTAGCAGCACCAGGTTAGCAAAAACAAATTAAAATTTTATGGACTATTCCTAATATTCAGGGTCAGCTGTGTTCTTTCCCAATTCCTGGTGCACATCCAGCCTTCTCCCTGTCAGGCCATGAGAAGCTGAAAAGTCCTGGAGTTCATTTAAACCCTATTTAACAGAAACTGAAACCATCAGTGTGTTATCACCACTATTCTCACCCCAAACCCAAAACACAACATCCCAGGAAGAAAATTAACTTTATTCCAGCAGAAACCAGGATAGCAATTCACTGGGAAGGAGACCCTGATGAGCTCTAGACACAAAGAGAAATAAACACAGCCTGTGCCCCTAAAGGAGTGATGAATATTAAAAAGAAAATGAGCTGGGTTTCATCCCAGCAGGTCTTCCCTGCTCGTGTATCCATTCCAGCATTTTAGGACAGCCTTGAGGAAAATGGCATTTCCTTCCTCAGAAGCTCAGCTTATGCTCACACATTCCCTTTGAGGCTTTGGGGGCTCTGAAAAAGCCCAGAAGAAATCAGAATTTGCTGGGTTTGGTTCAGGTGGGAGCCCTAGCACAGCCAGGAAGGGTCTGTGACCTGGCTTTCCCCACGAGCTTCCAGGCATCTGTTTTGTTTCCTTGTTGTCTGAAGCTGTTTTAGCAGAGTTTATGCTGCTCTGGATGCCTGTGGGTGGATGTTTCCCCCTGCCTGGCAATTTTGGGAGGATCTGTGAGACACAAGTCCCCTGTGTCAGGCTGAAGGCTCACAATTAGCACAGTGTGTATCCTCAGGAGCCAAATCTCACTGCTCTTCTGGCAGGGAGAGCCACTCTCCATTCACAGGGACTTGGTGGCCACTCGCTACTTCACTCTCCACATCTCTGTGAGATAAAACATGGGACTTCAAGGGAAAAAACCAAAACCTTGATCAGCTGGCTGTGGGAGCACTGAGATCTAAATTTGGAACAGGGGAAAACACTGGCAAAGCAGGCAGCAGAGAATCCCCAGCCTTCAAAGTCTGAGATTTTGCTATGTATTCAAAACACAGCTGGAGCAGAGTGCTCTGAGGGAAAAAGTAAAAGCAACAGGACTGGGAAAATCAGAGATGATAGCAGGATCAGGGAATCCCAGAATGGTTTGGTGCTGGAACCCTTGCTGCTGAAAATTTGAGATTTTCTGTGCTGCCAGGCACTGACCCCCAAGAGAACCCTGCACTGACCTGAGGCCTGCAGAAGCTTCCAGAATGGAATGATGGAACTGGGATTGTGGGTGTGCAGTTTGAACAGAAGTGTGTGAGATCACAGGGGGGGAAACTCAGAGTTTAAGGGTTTAGGATACAGTAATAGATATAAAGCA
The DNA here is from genome assembly GCF_028551555.1 of Melozone crissalis. Classification (NCBI taxonomy): domain Eukaryota; kingdom Metazoa; phylum Chordata; class Aves; order Passeriformes; family Passerellidae; genus Melozone; species Melozone crissalis. The sequence goes on from NW_026535887.1 coordinate 2,781,682, forward strand.
AGATGGAGGTTTTGGGGCAGTGCTGCTCCTTCTTCTTCGTGCTCTTCTCCATGGGTTTGGGTGGTTTTGTGTAATTGGACAAAAAAGTTCCCCATTGTGGGCATGGGTGGTTGGTTATTGGGTTAAAAGTGAAAATAATTCAAGTTTCATTTCTTAATTGGACGGTCTATCCTTAAAAGGCCTTGTAGAGAGAGAGATGGGGCTCCACTTTTAGTTTGTTATTGAAGTGCTGTAGAACTCAGGGTTTGTGGGACTGTCACATAGATAAGAACTAATAAACATCTGAGTCCAACAATAAATACCAACTCACACATTTAACCCCAACTCTGGCAAAAAAAAAAAAGAGATAAAAACTCAACATTTTGGGTTGGAAGGGACCTAAAAGAAATCCTGTTCCAGCCCTGTGCCACGGGCAGGGACACCTTCCACAGACCAGGTTGCTCAATGCCTGGATGGGGATGGGGAATAAGGTTTGGAAACCAAGCTTCAGAGGGATGCAGAGCAGTGGATTTGCTGCACAGGATCAGGCACTCTGCACACCAGATGGGCATCAGTCAGCAGTGACCAGCACTTGCTGGCTCATAGCAAATGGGAACTCCTCCCAGATGCAGAGTTTACAAAAACAGGCTGATGTGGTTAATGCAGGGCACAGCTGTGTGCTCCTGGAGAGCCAGGATCCCCCAGGGAAGCACCATCAATCCTGCAACTGCACCAAACCTCGCAGGAAATGGGCTGGACACGCAGCAGGAGTGGCAACATCAAGGAAATGCTGTTAGCAGTGCTGTACTGCTGGCAGGGAGAGTCAGAGGGGTGATAATTTCTCTTCTGTGGCGCAGGGTTTGCAGCAGAGGCGAGAACAGAGTCTCTCTTTATGCTTTACTCAGCATAAAATCTCCTGCTTTCATTTATGGCAGATATCCAGCCCCTTTTGGAGCAGCAGCCACCAGCTCTGGATGAGGCCAGGGAAAAAGATCTGACACAGCAAATTCTTCATGCTCAGCTTCTCCTGTGAGTGGCTGCAGGGAGCAGATGGGCCAGCCCCATAAAACAGGGGTGGCTGGGCCATCCCAAATCCCAGCCAGATCTCCAGCCCAGCACACCCCTGGGAAGCAGCATTTGCTGCTGGCATTTGCTCTCCCAACCCTAAAAAAAAAAGCTGCATTTCACTGCAATCATTAGCAGAATTTTGATATTGACAGGAGATTCTGAAAAATAAACTTTTTAGGTACCTCCTTGTTTTATTTGCTCTGCACTTCCTAACTCTGATCAAATTCCTAAACGCTTCTGGGTGGGTTTTTAGGCACCCTGAACCTCCTGGGCAGACATGTGCTGCTCATTTTATCACTTTGCCTTCTGCATGACAGCTCTTCCACCAACTGCTGCCTGTCTTTCAGCCCTCCTGCAAGTCAGATGAGGTCAGGTGAATCTTTTTTTTCATCTTGTAGCACCCAGGGCAATTAGGTCCCAGTCTGGACATTCAAAACTTGCACGTGTCAGCTGAAGTAATCTATTCCTGCTGCCTCCAAGGGCTTGGAAAGGGCTCGTGAAGGGGTGTCAGAAGGATAAGAAGTCCATATTTCTGCCCCAAAGTTCACCAAATTCCAGGCATCTTCTGCAGATATGAGATTGCTACAGAGCACGACGTCTCCTTCACAAATAATACAGCACCAAATAGACATTTTTTAAACTATTGCTAATTTCCTGCATGCTATTCTTGGCTTTCCCTTACAAATCCCATAAAAACTGCATTACAATTGTTTATCATTTTAAACCATTCTGGCATAAGAGTGCTTTTTGTGATGATCAGAATGAACCAGGGCATGGCACAGCTGCTGCATCCAGAACAAGAAACACCCAAGATCAGACCAAACAAGATCTGCCCTCTTCAGACACTTCCCCTCAGAGCATTCTGGTTAAAAAAAAAACTTAAAACTTCTGTCCCCACTTGACTTGGATGTTTTGAGGAGGCTGAAGGGCAGCTGAGCTGCTCCTGAGCCAAAAGGGAGGCACAGGGACAGCACTGATGGAGAGCCCCACGTTTTCCAAGCAGAGACTTCCAGCTGAGACCCAATTTCCAGCCCAGCAGCAGCACTGGGGAAGGACTCTCTGTGCTGAGAGCTGTAATGAGGCACTGTGGACACAAGCCCTGATAAGCTGCAGCTTTGGGAGCGTTTCAAGGGAAAAGAAAAAATAAAAAGCAGCCTGACATCTGTCCCACCACGATGCCGTGATGTCCCAATTTACAGGTGGCACAGGAGGACCACAAAAGCAGAGAATCAGCAGCAAAACTCAATTCCTACTGGCAGAAATAAAAAGGTGGGTAAAGTATTATTAATTTGCTGTTAATTTTCTCTCCCAGTGACTTTGTGACAAGCCCAGCTACTGCCAACACATCCAAAGGCGAAAGGAAAGTTATTCTTAGAGGCCAGCCCGGCTGTGGCTGCAGGATAAATAATCCCAAATCATGCCTGAGAGTCCTGAGCTGCTGCTGAGCTGGACAGGACACCCATGGCCAGGATCAGAGGCAGGCAGGAGACAAAACAGAGCTCATGTGGGTGAGGAGATCATCACATGCTCTGGTTGTTAGCAGGCGGATTAGAGAGGAGCTGCTGTACACACAAACACACAAATTCAGTGTTTGCAAGGACACACACAACTCCATCCTGTACAGACACATTTATTTTTGCACCAAAATGCTGCAATTCCCGTGCAGGGCGCTGTGTGCATGCATAATTCCAGTGAGCATTAGCAGCAACACCTACAGCTCAGCTTGTCTGACATGTTCTGTGCCAAGGCTCACTTTTAAGGTCCTCATTACTTTGACAGACCTGAACCACTCAGGGGACAATTTCCTGAGCTCAGTGTCTGCCTCAGGCTACCAGCTCTGTGGAAAGCTGCATTCAGAATGACTTGGGCAATGCTGAGAACTAAATTAGGGGAAAAGTTTTTGCAAGTTACTGGTTTTAACTTTTTTTTTTCCTATATTTGACCTCGGTTGGATTCTTCCTTCTGCCTCACTGAAAAGGTGGCAGGCTTTGGAGCAGGGAGGAAAAATCAGAATGCTCCTTCTCTTGTGGCTAAAAGTCTGTCGAAATTTGACCAAGCTGAGCATCTAATAACACACATATTGCAAGGAAAAGTTTTGCTTTTTCCACTGCACCTAGAATGGATCAGACAAACTTGAGCTTACCAACAGAGGAGGAGAACTTGATCCTGATGAGAAACCTGGGCTAGTGGAAAGTGTCCTTGCCCACAATTATTGAAGTTATTGTGTTATTATTATTAATAGTTATTGAAATTATTGTGTTATTCAACATAAACCAGTCTGAGATTCTGTGACTTGCCCAAGGTCACACAGAGCCAGCAAAGCAGAGACAAATCTTCATCCCACAGGTTGAATTCCCATCTCAGTGCCACAGCAGCAACTTTTATTATTTTGCAGAGCTGTATGAGGTTTTTTTTGTTGATAGAGTGACAAAATTATTTTTTGTCTTTTTAAAAGGAAAGAAGTTTAGAAGTTGTTTTTTTTTTTTTAATTAAATGAAAAACACTTTATAGGACCCAGAGGACTTTAAATTTAAAGATAGTTAATTTGACAAAAACTAAAAATTTTTGTTTAAGTGTGTTATAAGCTTCTAAGAGCTTATTAGACCTAACTCAAAGTTACTATAACACAGAGCCAGGCATGCAGCACCAGGGGAACCTCCTTCACTGATGATTTTCTCTATTTAATTAGACAAAAACTAAAAAGTTTTCTTTAAGCAATCTAGTAGAAAAATAAAAGAACACAAAAACTAATTGCTTTTGTAAAGTGTTTTACTAAGAGCAAAAATGTTTAGCACCTAGTTTAGTTTTTCTGTTTGTTATTTTGCTTTTTATGAAACTTTTTTGTTTCTAACGCTGCAACAAAAGCTATCTTGCTGATTTTTATGCCTCCAAAGATAGCTGAGCTATCCTAAGTGTGTTATAAGCCTCTAGGAGCTTATTATACCTAACTCAAAAAGTTACTATAACACAGAGCCAGGCATGCAGCACCAGGGGAAGCTCCTTCACCTCTGATATTCTTTTTTCTTATCTCCTTTGGTGTTTGTATGAGGGATACACACCCAAAAGTCCTCACAGTGATAAATTCCCCTCAGTCCTCACCCATCCCCTGCCCCAGCACTTTCCCAGCATCAGCAGAATTTGCATCGCACACCCGAGTGTCAGCGCTGGAGCCGCTTTAAATAGTTCAGTGGTCACCCTGCTCAGCTGTGGGATGCAGGGATGCATCCAGCACGTCCTGAAGTGATACAGCAGACCCCAGCTGCTGGCACCCAGCCTGGCAGGCCGGGGGGAGAAAGGGAGGAGGTGTCTGCTCCTGCTGCTCTGCTGCTAAAGCTTCCTGCAGCTCATCCCTGTGCTCCCCCACACTGACCAGCAATGAGAGGAGACACTGCCAGCACATTCTGCTCCATGTGGGCAGCTTGCTGCTGCTGCAAAAAGGCAAAATCTCCACTTTTCCGCCCATAAATATCTCCCCTGGTCCACTCAGACACAGATGGGGGCTGCAGGTGCCCTGCACTTCACGGACCTGACCCTTCATCTGCATGGACCGTTCCTGGCGCTATCAGCAGCTCCACAAATCACCCCACTGTCACAGACATCTTCTATGAAAAATCCTTTCCTTAGGATTTTTCCTCCTAAGAAGCTGAGAGGCCTCAAGAACCAAATGTAAACATTGATTATCTGCTGCTGTGGAATGCAACAGGTGCATCTGGGATTGGCCCATGTTGGATGTTTGTAATTAATGAACAATCACAGCCCAGCTGTGTAACCTTTGTTATGATTCCTTCTTATTCTATTCTTAGCTAGCCTTGTGATGAAATCCTTTCTTCTATTCTTTTAGTATAGTTTTAATATAATATATATCATAAAATAATAAATCAGCTTTCTGAATCAAGGAGTCAGATCCTCATCTCTTCCCTCATCCTCAGACCCCTGTGAACACCGTCACACCCCAGGGCAGCCACAGGGAGGGTGATGCAATTGTTTTAGCTGTTTGCACAGCCTCATAATTGCAGATGCACCACCACAAAGCACTGGCTGTGCTAGGACAGGTGTTAGACAGAAACCCAGCAGCAGAGAGGGGCACGTGAGCAGGGCAGGCTGCAAAGGACACTTTAGTTTGCAGTGAGAGGTTGGAGATCTGGGTTGTGCTACCCAGAAGAAAGTTGTTTGTTTGCTAAGCCAGCTGCAAGCAGAACTCTAATTTAATCCAGATCCAAACACCATCTGCTTTGTTCATCTCTGCTCGCACAGGATAAAGGCACCTGTGGCTGAGACAAGAGGTGTTTTTAATGTGGGGGGCGTGCAAAGGTCACCTCTGTTCATAAAATCCTGCTCACAGGAAATGGAGGCCTTGATAACACAGCTTTTAAGAGCTGAGGAAACACTATTAAGCAGAAACACCATTAAGCAGATGCCCAGGTGCTAAAACAGTAAAACCCACAAGAACTGTACCAATGTGTGCTCCAGCCCCTTATCCTCACTTGCCACTGCCTCCACCTCTCCACTCCCTCCAAAACAGGACCTGCTGCTCTCTTCCCTCTCCTCACAGCACCCCAGAGCTGCAGCCTCAAATGCTGTGAGAAGCTGTAAATCTGTGCCCATTACCCTTGGGGATGCAATCACAGCCGTTGGGACATGAGGCAGAGCATCCTCCCTGCTCCTGGAGAGCATCACCTGTGCTCCACCTCCCTGGGCTGGAGGACACAGGGCCTTCTCCTGCCCCCTCTGTGGCTGGGACATATCTGGGGACTGGTTTTAATGACCCAGCATCACTCAGGCAGGAGGATGGGCTGAATTTTGCCCTTGGCTAGAGTTAGAGCCTCTAATGTTTTAGTTTGGACCGAAGGAAAAAGGCAGAGGGAAAGAGGGATGGAGATAAAGTCTGGATTAGAGGAAAAAAGCAGAGGGAGAGAGGGATGGAGATGAAGTCTGGATTAGAGGAAACAGGCAGAGGGAAAGAAGAATGGAAATGAAGTCTGGGTTGTTAGTGGTGGCATCAGGCTGAAAACAGAATTTGTCACCTGTCTATATCTTAAGATATAGAATTTGTCACCGTACTACTGTAACTCCACAAATGAAACATAAAAATGTAAACATTAAAAATGTAAATATAAAAATGTAAACATAAAAATGTAAACATAAATGTAAATTCAGCTGGGCTGAATTTTGCCCGTTCTTATCTTAATTCGTAAGATTTGTCTTAGATATGCTAGATCTTAAGATATAGAATTTGTCACCATACTACTGTAACTCCACAAATGAAACATAAAAATGTAAACATTAAAAACATAAGCATAAAAAATGGAAACATAAATGTAAATTCAGCTGGGCTGAATTTTACCCTTGACTCAAGTTAGAGCCTGTAATGTTTTAGTTTGGACTAGAGGAAAAAGACAGAGGGAGAGAGGGATGGAGATGAAGTCTGGGTTGTTAGTGCTGGCATTAGGCTGAAAACAGCAGTGTTTTGTGCTGGGTGCTGTTGTGCTTTTTATCTTATTGGGAAAGATAAGATATAGATATCTTCATTTCATCATAAGATTGTCAAGATTTCTTATTTTCATTCATAAGATTTGTCTTAGATATTCTATATCTGAAGATATAGAATTTGTCACCTGTCTATATCTTAAGATATAGAATTTGTCACCGTACTACTGTAACTCCACAAATGAAACATTAAAAAATGTAAACATATAAGATCCTAAACATTCCAGTCAAGCATGAGCACAGCATCTCTTTGTGACCAAGAAAATCCTGTAAAAATAAAAATTCTTCCAAAACTACTTAGTTTTTTTTTTCTAAAATTAAGCATAGAAGACTAGCACACTAATGTTAGAGCTGGAGATTGCATCTAGGGGTCACTTCTGGGCTTATTTATATTTTTACCTTAGTAAAGCAAAAAATATAGTAGTAAATAGGGGGAAAAAAGGATTTTTGGAAAAAAAAAACAAATAGAACAAGGCTTTAAATTGAAAGAGGGCAGGTTTAGATTGGATATTTGGAAGAAATTGTTCCCTGGGAGGGTGGTGAGGCCCTGGCACAGGGTGCCCAGAGAAGCTGTGGCTGCCCCTGGATCCCTGGGAATGTCCAAGGCCAGGCTGGATAGAGCACCCTGGGCTAGTAGAAGGCACCCCTGAGGGCAGCTGGAAGTAGAATTTTAAGATCCCTTCCCACCCAAACTATTCAGTGATGCTCTGAAGAAGCAGCAGCCCACAGAGCAGCTCCCAGGCCAGAGTGACTTTGCCAGGTCAGGGTCAGCAAACACCCCCAGGAGCACAGCACCAAAGCCCTGCTGTCACATTCACATCTTCTGAAAAATCCCCTTGCCCAGGATTCTTCTCCTGGGAAGCTGAGATGCCTCAGAGAAAAAGGAAAACAATATTATCTCATTTGCTTCTCCTGTGTTTTGCTGCTTAGGAATGTGGTTGGAGATTGTTTATCCAACAGGTGATTGTTTCATTGGATTTTGCCGTGGATTGTTTTGACTCTTTGGCCCATCAGTGCCAAGCTGTTTTGGACTCTGAAAAGAGTCACAAGTTTTTCATTATTATCTTTTTCTGTAAGTACCCTTTCTCTATTCTTTAGCATAGTTTAGTTTAGTATTCTTTAATATAATATAGTATCATAAAATAATAAATTAGCCTCCTGAGAACATGGAGTCAGAGTCATCATTCCTGCCTTCATCAGGGGTCTCAGAAAATACCATACCCTGCAGCCAATTTGTGAAAAGGGTTCAACACCCCAAATCCTGCCCTGTCCTCTCACTTTGCAGAAAATAGGAAACCCCAGCAGCTGCCTGAGCAGGGAGCCCCCAGCTCCTGTGCTGAGATAAAAATGGTGGCGGAGTTTCCACCCAGGTGGGAAATTGCTGTCACAATTCCGGGCGTTATTAATAACAAGATATTTCTTCTCTGAAGCCAATTTATGATCAGGACTCAACACCCCAAATCCTGCCCTCTGTCTCTACAGTAAATAGGAGACCCCAGCAGCTGCCTGAGCAGGGAGCTCCCAGCTCCCAGCTGCGCTCCTGCCAGAATGCTGGGATGAAAACTGTGGCGGTGTTTACACACAGGTGGGAAATTGCCGTCACAATTCTGGGGGTTATTAATAACAAGATATTTCTCTTCTGAGGCCAGTTTATGATCAGGGCTCAACACCCCAAATCCTGCCCTCTGTCTCCACAGTAAATAGGAAACCCCAGCAGCTGCTGAGCAGGGTGACCAGAGCTCCTGTGATCAAAACGGCGGCGACGTTTCCACACAGGTGGGAAATTGCTATCACAATTCCAGGGGTTATTAATAACAAGATATTTCTCCTCTGGGGCCATCTGCATCCCACACACCCCCACAAATCCGGCACTTTCCTCTTCCAGTTACAACAGCCAGGGCAGATAATTCCCTTTTTTCCCTCTGCCTTCCAGCCAGGCACGAAGGCAGAGCTCAACAGGCAGTTTGCTGCTCCAGACCATGCAGACAAACATTGTGTCAAGCCCCACGAACTCAGAGCTGGGGTTTTCTTTCTACCAAGGTGCCAGAAATAATACAAATAAACTCTTCTTCTCTCCCTGGCTTTATATCTACAGCTTCCACACATCACTACCAGCAGGGCTTTAAAACTAAAACAGACTGGGCCTACGTGGCTTGAATTTATGCTGGAAATTTATCTCTTCTTGCTGAAAGCTCTGTGTTTGCTTGATCTTCCTGCCTTCCAAGCCCTACAAGTGCCACATGTTGCACAGCTGGATTCCTGACAGAGAAAGAAAACAGGAGGGAATAGAGAACAGATATTTTATATATATATTTTTATATTTATATATACGTGAATGGCCAAGGTTTTCAAAAGTCACATGTGAACTTCAGGAAAGTGCCTTCAAATATCTCCAAGGGACCTGTGCACAGGAGAGACAGAGCTCTTGAGCTTCCTAAAATCTGCTCTCCACAGGTAGAAGCAGAAGGAAAAGGAAATGGGGCTCCAAAGGACTTGCTGCTCTGAGGATGCTCAAGTCCAGCCCTTGGAGGAGAGGATTTGCAGCAAAAGCTGTGGCAGGGAAGGCTGGAGATAAGTCAGCCAGAGGAAGAAGGACAGATCCATGTGGCACTGAGGGAAATGAGGAGAATTTTTAATTCTCAAACTTGCTGGAGTCTGACTACTAAAATAATTCTGTGTTTTCCCAGCTCCAGGAGAATTTGTGCACTCTCAGCAGCTGTAACAGGGGAATATCCCTGGTGCCCCAAAAACATGGGCAAGCAACATCCACTTCCAGGGTGACATGCCAAGGGTAAAGCATGGAAAACTGAGGGCAAAAAATCCTGTTCATCTTGAGCAGCACTTTAAAAAAATCCCAGCAAAGGAGAAAATGAAGAAAATGTTATTTCCTTTGAAATGGAGTACTGCACTCTGTAACAGGAGGGGAGGGGGGAGAAAAATCAAACCCAAAGTGAACCAGAGATTCAGTTCATAAACACAGGAGAAGGTCAGCTTCCACCTCACCAATAACTCTGTCCCAGAGGAGCCCAGCATGGCATTTGAGATAGGGCAGATATTTGATTCCTTCCTCTGCGTGGGGAGCCTGACACACACATCCTCCGTCCATCCATCCCCAGCATTGCCAGGGGCTGGGCTGGGCCCCTCCTGCCTCAGAAGCAGCAGGAACCAGTTTAAAAGCTGCTCCTTGAGCTGAGGAAGGGATTATTTTATTCCTGTGTTTGAGAAGAGGCAGTGGCTGTAAAACCTTCACCCTCAGCGAGCAACAGAGAGACCTTGGGAGAGGCTGATGATGGGTGGTGAGAGAAGTGCAGAGAGCAGTGCAGGACAGACAGGTGAGCACAACCCTGAACCTGGAGACCTTTTTGCTTTTTATAAAATGAAGCTGATTCTGCTGCCTGTGTTCCTGGGGAGGGAGAGGCAAGGCAGCAGAGAAGACAGAGACCAAGTGATACCAAGAGGCAAATCACTGAGTGAAAAGGCTTCAGGTGATGCCCTGTGAAAACTGACTTAGAACAGGGGCTGGGGACAGTCACAGAATGAAGCAGGGATTCATTCACAGGATCTCCTCCATGGATCCACCTTGAGCAGCACCAGAGCCCAGCCAGGGCTGCACCCAAGATGACCCAAAACGGCCCCAAAATGCACGAGCGCTCCCGGGGTCTCTCCCTGGGATCAGTTCTGCTCCATTTGCACCTTGCAGTTCATTGTCCCATCCCAGCTTCAGCCCAGGCAGTCCCACCCTGCTTGTTTTTCTCTCTGCAGCCCACGGGGTTTGTGCTCCTGGGCTGAGATTTGGCTCATTTGTTCTTGGTGCCCAGCTGGAGCAGGAATTGTTTTGTCTCCCTGCTCTGTGCACAGAGCTCACCATCCCTGAATGTGAAGCTCAGACCCACACACTAAAGCAGCACAGAATGTGAAAAATATAAAAGCTAAACCCTGAGGCATCACAAGCATCTCACAGTCACTTCTCCATACCCTCGTACAAGTACTGGAGCAGCCTCAGAATTATCCTCCCACACAAATCCCCAAAGGAGGGGAGGCACAGCAGGGTGGCACAGCAGGGCAGCAGCCTGAATGGCCAGCAGGGCTGTGAGTGAGGGAAATGTGGCTCCAAGAACCCTGTGCATCACCCAGCAGGAGGCAGGGAGACCTCTGCACGTGCCCATGCACAGCCAAGGACTGGAAAGCAGAAAAGCAGATTGTCATGGAGCTCCAATCTGCTTGGGATCTCCTCCAGGCTCGTGGCACCTCGTGCTGCCCCACTTGAGTGCTCGTGGCCAGGCTCCAGCTGAGCTACTGGGAAGGAGGAGAAATGCTCACAATCATCCCCTACCCCTGAGAGCCCCTCAGAGACTCCTTTGTCACCAGCACCTTCTGAAAAGCACTGAGGCAGCCAAGCCCAACTGGAGCACATTCCCAGACACATTTGCTCTATTTATTGTCCAAATTTGCTCTACTTATTCCCAATTCTGTGGTGGAGGAAAAACTCAAACTCTTCTCTTTCTTCCCTCTCCTCCCTACCAGCTGGAAAACATCTCTCTGCCACCAGCATCTGATCAAGGAATGCTGCAGGAAAAAGTAAAATTATTTTTTGGGGTTTTTTTGCCTAAATCCCTCTTAACTCCAGCTATGGCAGCAAGGCTGCTCTTCCTTCTCCAAAAATCTGGACCTGCAGAACCTTTCTTGAACTGTGAGGGAAAATTGGCAGTGATCTGTGAAGAGTGCAGGGTGAACAGATTGGCATTTCTAAAGCATGTGCAGTTTGCATTTGTGTGTAGCAATGTGCATATAAATGTGTATTTTTATGTATATGTATAAAACATACACACACACATATATATATCTATATATATGGAGTTGTATTTAGGGAAAAAAAAAAAAAAGGCATCACAACTTCCAGCAAAAGATAATGAGAGAGCTGGGAAACGTGCAGGCAGCATGATGCAACTCCCATCCCTTGCTCACACTGCAGGACAGACAATCAAAGCTTCTTCTCTGAAATGAATGCAGAAAAAGGGCCCAAGCAGCTGGGGAAAGGGTGATGCTGGTGAGAAATGGGATTTTTTTTGTGGCTCATGCATTGCAAAGTGTGTGTGTGTGTGTGTGTGTGTGTGTGTGTGTGTGTGATGAGTCAAAGTCTGAGGGCTGCCTTGTGTCAGCCATTGACTGTGCCAATGACAGCCTTTAATAACACCACTTACAGGCTCTGGAGCAGGGGGAGGCAGCACAAGGGGGGAGGAGAGAGCTTCCCTCGCAGCCTGGTGCACACAAAGCGTCCACAGGCTCGCCAAAATGTGTCACAAGAACCCGTTGATGGCTCCATAATTGCAGCCCACACTGCAATGTGCTGTTCTGAGAGGCAGCAGAGAGCACAGCCAGGAGAGCAGATTTGGGTGCACGGCCAGGAGGACGTGGGGACACCGTGGGGACACTGGGGACATCACGGGGACATGCTGGGCTCAGCTAGGGGTGGCCTGAGTGGGGTTTAGGGGCTGATCCCAATCAGAGCAGCTTTGGATACATGGCCAGGAGGACATGGGGACATCAAGGGGACACTGGAGACATCATGGGGACATGCTGGGCTCAGGTAGGGATGGGCTGGGTGGGATTTTAGGGGCTGATCCCAATCAGAGCAGTTTTGGAGGACATGGGGACATCATGGGGACACTGGGGACATCATGGGGACACGCTGGGCTCAGCTAGGGATGGGCTGAGTGGGGTTTAGGGGCTGATCACAATCAGAGCAGCTTTGGGTACATGGCCAGGGGGATGTAGAGACACCATGGGGACACACTGGGCTCAGGTAGGGCTGGACTGGGTGCTGATCCCAATCTCATTTCCCAATGCACCTCCATGTGCTCACACCCAGGTTTATACTAGGAAGCAGCCAGGAAATTCCAGAAATCCCACTCAGAACAGGTCAAACAAAGATAAATATCTGCAGGAATATTCAATTCCTGCTGCCCACCTTGGTTCTCAGCATGAAAGGGGGAAATGAGTCCCTGCCAGGTCTCATGGATGCTAAGGAGCTCCTGGAAAGCTGGTGAGGATGCTAAAAATCCTCAGCTCAGCCCAGATTTGGAAAGCTTTGGGAAGAGCTTCAGGAGCTCCTGGTGTCCTGATTATTTACTTCTCCAAGCTAAGGAGAGACCTACTTCACACACCGCCTCCTGGAGAGGCGGAACAATCAGGCATGTAAAACAAGGAGGAAATGGAAATCGACTTGATAGCTCCTTCCCCTTCCTAATGGGGAATACTTACCTAATTAGGCCTGCTTGCTGTTTCCTCTCCTTGCTTTCTTTGAGATATTATGCAGAGAGAAATTTGTCCTAAAAGTCGGTGCTTTCATTCAGGGGCATCCCCTTGAGTGTTTGCCTTGCTAAAGGAGCAACTCCTTCCTAAAGGAGGGGGAAAATCCCTCTTGAGTGGCTCTGAGGGGTGTGGGTTTAGGTCCCCAGCTCCTGCCATGGCTCTCCTCCCTTCTCCATCCCTCACCCAGGCAGAGTTTGCAGCTCCAAGGTGCCTCCTGGCCCAGGTGGGCAGCTCCTGATCTCTGGGAGTGGCCTTGGAGACGAGGAAGGGAAAGCCAGAGGATGCAAAGGTGGCCAAAATGACTCCACCCGCAGTGGGCTTTTGGAGGCAGACCAAGACACTGGATGGTCTCAGGGCTGGTGGGACCCACAGGGATTCCCAAATCAGCTGCAAATCCATTCCACCACTCGGATGACCTCTCCAAATCACATATCCAAGCAGCTGGTGCAGCTCATATTGTAAAAAAAGGGTGGTAGAAGCAAACCCAAACCCTCCAGACCCACATGGACAAGGGTGACCCAACCAGCAAGCTCTCATTTCCTATAGCCAGAGAAAACCCCATTTTGCTGCCTTTCATCACCAGAAGGGGTTGGGATGTGCAGGAGCACCTCCCACCCCTCAGGATGCTCCCAGCCATCCCTACAACAGAGCCAGGCTGGATGTGACCCTGGGGTCACCATTCACCCCTAGACCCCTCCACTGGCCCCCTTTATCCCTTCCTCCATTTCCAGGAACAGCCCCCATCCCCCTCAGCCCTGCTCCTTCACCCCAGGAATTTCTTTTCTCTTCCCTGCAGGGAGCAGAGCTTCCAAGAAGGAAAACGCAAAGCCCAAAGGGAACGACTTCAAGCAGGGAGAGGGCTCTGCAAAGGAAGGTGTTTTATTCCTGCCTGAGGGGGTGCTTTCAAGAACCTCCTTTTGTTTCCTCAAAGGCTGCCAAAGGTGGAGACCTGCAGGCATTCAGGGAACTCACCCTGCAAGCAGCAGCAGCAGCAGCAAAGATTCCCCCAAGCCCAGGTTTCTCTCTGCCTCCCCAGCATCCTGCAGTGGTCCAGCCATTCCTGCATCCCTCCCCAGCCCATCACCACCTGCACCTGCAGCACCTGTGTGAGAGGAGGGGCTGAGCCACCCCCTGCAGCTGCTCCAGAACTTCACCTCCCAGTTGTTCATTCAGCATCCAGATTGTGTTGTTTTCCTTTTCTCTTTCCTTTTCCCATTTTCTTTTTTTTTTCTTTTTTTCTTTTTTTTCCCCACTAGGCAATTCCCAGGGAGCAAGAAAGAACTGCACAGCTAATCCCTGCTGCAAGCCAAGCCCCAGCCAGAGAGGGAAGGCAGCCCCACTCCTGCCAGTGCCCCTGGACACCCCTCCATCCTGCCAGCACCTCCTGTGCCCACTGAGCCACCCCTGTGCAGCATCCTCAGGGCTGCCAGGCTGTCAAGGACAGCAGCAGGGAGGTTTCCTTAAGAGCCACCTCTGCAGCACTGCCAGCTTTAAGGGAAGCTGTGAATCCCTGAGAATGCAGGAGAGCCCTTTGCATCCCTCTTGCACCTCCTGAGCATCCCCAAAACCAAGGGATGTGCTGGATAAACGGGGTCCCTGCTGCTCCTACCCCCTGCACACATTCCTGGGGGGCAAGACCCCCCAAAGCAGGATCCATCCCACCCATGGGCACTGGGGAGTGATGGTGAGGGCAGGCAGAGCCATGGCCTGAGCAGGGCTTGCTCTGCTTGGCCCTTGCAGACCCAGGGGGGCTCAGCAGAGCAGGACCCCAGCACAGGAGCATCAGAGGAGGGACTTGCAGACTCCAGCAAACACTGAGGAGCAGCAGAGGCAGAGATAAGAGCAGGTATTCACCAGGCAATGCCCACGAGGAGCTGTGAATGCAGATTTGTGCTGGATGAGCAGACATTGTCCCAGAACTTGATGCACCCCGAGTGGTGACACGAGATTTACCAGTTTGGAGATGAGTAAGCTCATTACAACACTGAAATCCCCCTCCAAAGGAGGGATCTGAGGAGGGAAGGGACCTGTGACAGGAACAAACTGGGGGATTTGTTTAACGAGATCAGCCTGCTGGGCCAGCACAGCACGGTTCCCTGCCTCCAGCGTGGATAAACCTGCATTCCCAGGAAGCTTAACCCCCCCATCCCACATGGACAGGGTGGGCAGTGTCCCACAGCCACCACTGGGGTCTGCTGGGCACAACCCTGCTTTTAAGGCATGAAAAGAAGCACCTTTCAATAATAAATAATAATGCTAAATATGTGTTTCTATAGCAACTCATCACCATAGCAGCTCGGCACAGGAGAGAACTCGGAGCTCATCCCGCCGTCTTCAGGGTGAGGAGGCAGCTGCCCTCCCAGAGGTGGCTTCAGTGGTGGCACAGATGGACTTAGAGCAAGAAACCCCCCTCCAGGTTGTCCCTGAGCACTGCTCTCCCTGGGGAAGCTGTGGGGATGAGCTGGAGAGAGCACTCGGGGATCCAAGCAGTGATTGGGGTGTGGAGTCTCAAAAACACCAAGTACTGATGTCACTGAAATCCCCAAATCATTCCTGGGATCCAAGGAGGGATGGGGTATGAAGCTCAAAAATACTGGGGACTGAGGACATTGTAACCCCCAAAATCACTGCTGGGATCCAAGGAGGGATGGGGTATGGAGTCTCAAAAACACCAGGTACTGATGTCATTGCAACCCCCCAAATCACTCCTGGGATCCAAGTGGTGATTGGGGTGTGGAGTCTCAAAAACACCAGGTACTGATGTCATTGCAACCCCCCAAATCATTCCTGGGATCCAAGGAGGGATGGGGTATGAAACTCAAAACACCAGGAACTGATATCACTGAAATCCCCAAATCACTCCTGGGATCCAAGCAGGGATTTGGGTACGGAGTCTCAAAAACACCAGATACTGATGTAATTTCTGGGATCCAAGGAAGGATGGGGTAGGGAGTCTCAAAAGCACTGGGTATTGAGGTCATTGCCGTACCCCAAATCAGCCCTGAGATCCAAGCAGTGATTGGGATGTGGAGTTTCAAATGCACTGGGTATTGAGGTTATTGCAGCCCCCCAAATCACTCCTGGGATCCCAGCAGGGATTTTGGTATGGAGTCTCAAAAACACCAGGTACTGATGTCACTGCAATCCCCCAAATCATTTCTGGGATCCAAGGAGGGATGGGGTATGAAGTCTCAAAAATATCAGGTACTAATGTCATTTCTGGGATCCAAGAAGGGATGGGGTAGGAAGTCTAAAAAGCACCAGGTACTGATGTCATTGCAACACCCCAAAATCACTCCTGGGATCCAAGCAGTGACTGGGGTGTGGAGCCTCAAAAGTACCAGGTATTTATTATATACTGATATTTAATATAATACTGATGTCATTGCTGGGATCCAAGGAGGAATGGGGTAGGAAGTCGCAAAAGAACCTGTTGAGGTCATTGTAACCCCTCAAATCATCCCTGGGTTGCAAGGAGGGATGGGGTATGGAGTCTCAAAAACACCAGGTACTGATGTCATTACAATCCCCAAATCATTCCGGGGATCCAAGGAGGGATGGGGTAGGAAGTCTCAAAAACTGATGTTATTGCAATCCCCCAAATCACTGCTGGGATCCAAGTGGTGATTGGGGTGTGGAGTCTCAAAAGCACCAGGTATTGAGGTCATTGCAATCTCCAAATCACTGCTGGGATCCAAGGAAGGATGGGGGTAGGAAGCTCAAAAGCACAGGGTACTGAGGTCATTAAACCCCCCAAATCACTCCTGGGATCCAGAGGGGATGGAAGGAAAGGAGGCTGTGACAGGGGACAGCCCCACTCACTGTCCAGCCAGCAGGAAAGGGGAGAGTGCAACGGGTGAGGCACAACCAAAAGGAGGAAACACCCAAAATTATCCGTGCAAATACCCCTCAACACTCACACAACTCAGGAGAACAGCTTAAAAACTCCACGTGTTGCTCTGCTTTTAGCAAGACCCAGAAATTTGCACCAAAACCCTGACAAGTAGAACGAGTTTCCAAAAACAGCCCAAAAACTCCTTTTTTCAAAGCAGGAGTTTTCCAAAACAGCCCAAAAACTCATTTTTTCCAAGGCCCACCTTAATTCGGCTGTGGAATTTTCTTCCCCAGATTGTCCATTTAAGAAAAACCCAAGATTTTGAATGGCTCCACAATTGGTGTGGTTGTATTCCCAGCTCACCTGTTCTCCCTGGCAGAGCCTTTGCCTTGAATACAGAACCTGCTGTTCCTCAGCACCTCTGAAAGCCTCTCCCCAGCCAGCAGAAGAAGGTGGTGGGACAGTGCCCATTAGTGACAATTATCCATGGACATGATGCCATTCCTCAGGCTGCTGAGTGAGTTCCCAGCAAGGCCCCCTCTGGTTTTCTTCCCTTCACAAACATGAGTCATTTTTAAAGATCATTAGAGCAAAGGAAGCATTAGATGGTGGCTGAAGGGACAATCACTTCTAGGAGACCTCCCCCATTTGATAGATGGGGAAACAAGAAGCCAAGGAAGCCCCTGAGGGCCGTGGGACAGCTCTCCATCAAACCCAAGTCTCCCTTTGGCAGCCCAGGAGAAGTTTCCCTAAAGTAAAATGAAGCTGTGTAGCACACCAAGCACTTGCTATTCCATCAATAGGCAATTGTAACAGGATACACCTCCTTAGTCTCTAAATGAGTTTTCTTTCCAGCACTACATTATAGACAAATCCCCTGTCACAAAAAACAAATAAATCCCTTTTCACAATCAAATATGCTCTAACCAAGTCAAACAGGGCCACACGCGCGTGCGGCGAATCCGCAAAGCTTCCCCCACCTTCCCAGCCTGGCCATCCTCCCTCCAGCTGGGGAAAGAGGCAAAAAGGAGAGGAAAGGAAGAATATTTGATGGGAGAAACAAAGTGGCAATTTCCCATTTCAGCTGGGAATCAATGTGAGGTCTCCCTGTGTTCCTGCTCCACCGGGGCTGAGCTCTCGCTGCTGAACCCAGACTGACACAACACCAGAGCTTGACTTACTGGTGCTTCATCCCAGCAAGATATTTTTAATTTAAACCCTGTCACTGCTGAGGATGAAGCCATCCAGGCTGTAATTTACTGCTAATTCATTCTCCTGATCCCTATAACTCTAAAAGTCACGAAGCAGTGGAATGCCCGACCGGTCCCCAGTGAGGCTCGGCATGAATGAGCATCAGGGGGCTGCTGGCAGCAAGTGTGAGCTCCTCATTCAGAAAAACCAGCAAATATATAAATATTAACCATCTCCAGGTGGTCACCAGGCCAGCATCACCTCACTGTTTCCCAGGAAAACACCACTGGGAATCAACATTTTCACCAACCTCACCTTTCCTCCCTCATGGAGTGTTTTAGCTCCAGGAAAAATAACACAGAGGTCGTGGAGCCTCATTTCACAAACATTTATGTTCATTTGGCTTAAGGATCAAGACTTATCCCTCTGGCCCTTGCAGGAGAGCAGAGGAGGGGGAAATAAGTGGGTTTAGGTCATGCAAATGCCTGTAGTGGAAAGCTAACCTGTATTATCTGCATCAGAGCCACACATTCGTCCTGGCAAATCCCATAAATTTATTGCCAATGGCTGGGTGGGAAAGCCCCAGCAGATCAGTGTGGGGATAACAGAGGTGGAAGGAAACTCAGAGATCAGGCATGAGAAGCAGGAGAAGCAGAGGTCCCACATCTCCCTTTTGGGTCACAAGTGCAAATCCTGCCACGCTCAGCAGGACTTTTTATTTATCCCCATGCAAAAGAACCCTGGGAGTCTCAGCCACTTCACTTTTGGGTCTGGATTCCTGTTTCACTGCATGAAGCATTTAAAAAACGCTTTTTTGAAGGGGGGAAAACCCTCTCAGCAGCAAAGCCTGGAGTAAAAGCAAGTCACAGAGCCTGCAAACGATCTTTCTCTCTCTCTGTAGTGATTCCAGGTGAGGTCAGAGCCAGGGATGGGGGTTTGAACTCAGTCACTGCTCTCCCCCAGGTCTTCAGACTCTGAGAACTTGGTGTCTTTTACAAATATTGGTGTTTGAGGTAGGAACAGCTGGGAACATCATATTTCAGCAAAAAGTTGGCTTCCTCCATGGCTGCAGACATCCCCTTGGAAGGGAGCCTGTCCCTGACAATGCTCACATCAACTGGAGGGCTACAGGTGTCTAAAATGAAATAGGGCTTTCAATTGGGTTTTCAAACCATTGTTCAGGGCCTTCAGAGCATCTCTGAGGGCTCACAGAGGTTTTTACCAAGGAAAGGGCTCAGGACAGAGCCACATGGAACACAGGACACAGAGTTGGCACCTCTAACCTGGGTGGCTGCTCAGCCCCTCAAGGATGAGGCAAACTCACAGAGCTCATGCACCAACAAAAAAACCCAGACTATTCTTTGGGATGAGTCAAAAAAACCCCAAGGGAAGATGCCAGACACAGAGAATCACCACACAGGCTGTGGGAACTCAGCAGGTCATTTCTGCAGTGATGTCTCCATCCCCAAAGGTGGTTAAAAACATTTTGCAGCAAATTTTAAAGGCACTAGGACTGAGATCCATGAAAGCACAGCTGCTCCCAGGCCAGTTTTCTAACCTAAAATATTTGCTTCTCTCTGCCCATGGCAAGGTATTGGAACTAGGTGATCTTTAAAGTCCCTTCCAACCCAAACTGTTCTGTAATTCCATGATTCTTTCTCCTTCAAAGCACCCATTTGCCATTTTAACCGGAAAAAATTCAATCCTGGAAATGTCCTGTTGTGTCCAAGGGCTGCTCTTGGCTGTTGAAGCACCCACAGAAGGGCAGGCATCACTCCCTGCTCTCATCAGAGTCCCACCTGGGGCTCAGTTTGCATTTCAGGCTGGTGAGTGAGAATTCCTCACTAATAAATGTGGACTGAGCTGTTTGCCTCTCTCTGCCTCAGTTTCCCAATCACTCAGGAAATGAGTGGGTGGTTCTGTTTTAAACCCTGTGCCTCAGTTTCCAATTACTCAGAAATTGAGTGAATGATTATGTTTTAAAACCCCATGCCTCAGTTTTCCTATTCATACCACAAGAATTGAGTGAGTGGTTATGTTTTAAACCCTGTGCCTCAGTTTCCCTATCCACACCATGGGAATGCAGTGAGCAGTTATGTTTTAAAAATCCACGCCTCAGTTTCCCTATCCATACCACAAGAATTGAGTGAGTAGTTCTGTTTTAAAACCCTGTGCCTCAGTTTCCCCACCCATACCACAGGAATTGAGTGAATGGCTCTGTTCTAAAACCCTGTGCCTCAGTTTCCCTATCCATACCACAGGAATTGAGTGAATGGTTGTGTTTTAAAAACCCTGTGCCTCAGTTTCCCAATTACTCAGGAATTGAGTGAATGGTTGTGTTTTAAAACCTTGTGCCTCAGTTTCCCTATCCATACCACAGGAACTAAGCAAGTGGTTGTGTTTTAAAACCCTGTGCCTCAGTTTCCCTATCCACACCACAGGAATGGAGTAGATGGTTCTTTTTTCAAACCCTGTGCCTCAGTTTCCCTACCCACAGCATGAGAATTGAGTGAATGGTTGTTTTAAACTCCCATGCCTCAGTTTCCCTATCCACACCATGGGAATGGAGTGAGTGGTTGTTTTAAACCCCTGTGCCTCAATTTCCCTATCCACACCACAGGAACTGAGTAAGTGGTTCTGTGTAAAACCCTGTGCCTCAGTTTCCCTATCCACACCATGGGAATGGAGTAGATGGTTATGTTTAAAACCCTGTGCCTCAGTTTCCCTATCCATACCAAGGGAATGGAATATATTGGTGTGTTTTAAACCTTATGCCTCAGTTTCCCCATCCACACCATGGGAATGGAATAGATGGTTATGTTTTAAACCCTGTGCCTCAATTTCCCTATCCACACCATGGGAATTGAGTAGATGGTTATGTTTTAAAACCTGTGCCTCAGTTTCCCCACCCACACCACGGGAATTGAGTGAATGGCTCTGTTTTAAAACCACTCAGAGCCTGAGTGAAAAACATGTGGGCAGCACTACGTAATTTTTTTTTTTTCCTTCTTTTTCTTTTTTCTTTTTGTCACAGGCTCCTTGAGAGCTCAAAGCTGAGGGACATAAAGCACTTTTCAGAGGAAGACAGGCGGGCAGGGAAGCACGCTCATCACTGATGCCCTGCAGGAAGGCGCTGGACTCTCTGCACAGACGGGAAGTCTCCTTGCCTTGGGCGCCTGGAGCTGCTGTCCCTTCCCCGGGTCTCGCCAGCCAGAAGGAAGGAGTGAGAAAGAGCCCTCTGAAGCCTTCCAGAGAGCCAGAAAGGCTCCCCAGATGCTTTGTGTTAGAGCATGAAGCAGTTGGAGGGCTTTGCTGGGGGGAGCAGTCACATCCCCAGTCACAAAACGCATCCCTGGCTGGGGAGGGAGCACATGGACAGCTCCCTCATGGGCTGCACCTGAGACTTTGGAGTCTCAGCTATGTGGGACCCCGCTTTAGAGGGGTTATAAATAATAAATAGATCAAGAGCAGCCAAATGACTCCCAGGACACCACGCCATCCCGCTCCCAAACACATGTGGGCAGTGCCAAGCCCCAAACTCTGGCACTGCAAACTCCAAAACTCAGCAGCAGCCCCACCTCTGACACCCTCCCCAGGTCAGACCAGCGTGGAGCACCACAGCATCCTCCTCAGGGTTCCCTTCCTCAGAAGAAACTGATTCCCACACGGCTTTAACCCTCAGCACAACCCCGAGCATCGTAAAACCTTGCCGGGCTCATCACACGAGCCCAGCCCCGGCACTGCGAGCGGGAGCTCGGTTTGACTGCTTGGTTTTACTGCATCCCTTCGGCATCGGGAGGCAGAGACAAAGCGGCGCGGTAAGAGGAAAAAGATGCAACACAAAAGGGGCGCCGGCATCTCTCCTCCCCCTCGTCAGCCTGCGAAAGTGCAGGAATTGATATGAAAGCGGCTCCGGCGAGGCTGAGCCCCCCGGGATGGAGCTGCCACAGACGGCTCCTGCCTTCCCGGCAGCGCAGCTCAGCCCAGCCGCTCTCCTGCCTCTGCTCAGCCCTTGGCTTTGCCTCACCCACCCCCTCCCTGCTCTCTGGCTGCTGGCAGGTGAATCCGCTGAGAAAATGCTCAAATATTCGCTCTCCCTGCGGAGAAGTTCAGCGCGTCCCTTTGGGCTCGCAGCATCCCTCCCTAGCCGCGCACAGCGCGTTTGACAGCAGCGCCGGCGATCCTCGAGCAAATGCTTCCCTACAGCACCGCGACTGAGCATCTAAAACACCCGTGTTGGACAGAAACAGCGCTTAGATCATGCGGCTGGCATTTATTTTAGGTGGTATAGACATCACCGAGCGCCGCACGTTCCGGATGGGACAGGGAGAGAAGAAGCCTTGGAGTGATGCTTTCGGAAAGGAGACATCCCACGGAGGGTGGATCTGGGCAAAGGAGGGGGAAAAAAGCCCAGATTTTCGTGCCGGGGCTGGGGTTGCGTGTTTAAACCTGGTTGCACACGAGAAACACACACACACACACACACACACACATCTGTTGCACCGCTTGAAACCCGGCTTAGCGAAGGATCCCCCACACACAAACAAACAAACAAACAAACGCGCACTTCCCCCGGCAAAAAAAAAAAAACCAACAAAAACACAAAAACACAAGCGAAACGCTGCTCGCATCCCCTGCACCTCCAGCCAGAGGCTTAGGCGGGGGGAGGAAGCACCTAATCCCACGCTGGGAGGCACACGCCGTAATTAAAATCACAGAAATTAGAATCACACAAGCCCGAGCCCCCCGTGCCCCGCTCGCGGGTTTCTACAAACAACACCCGCAGAAACAGAGGGCAGCTAAGGAAAATAAGTTAGCACGCTTTCCACCCTCCGAAATATCTGTGCACGCTCAAGATAAGTCCCTAGAAGGCTGCGAGCACTTTGCATCGGCTGTAAAAATCCCCCGGCACCGTCATTGTTCCCGCGGATCGTGAGAGCATCCCCCGGCATCTCGGGGGTCCCGCTCCGAACCGAACCTCTCTGCATCACTCACCCCACAACCCGGGGAGCAGCAAACCCCTCTCGCTTTTCCCAAAATCTCTTTTCCCGGCAGCGGAGGGAGGCTGTGGGCTGTCAGGTGCGTTTGCAGCGAGCAGGGCTGGGAAGCAGAGAGGGGTGGGGAAGTTTTGCGGGAGAGGTGCGGAGCCACAACGCGATCCAGAGGCTCCTTCCCATCAGGGCGAGCCCTGCTCGGGGCTCCTACCCCCGCATCCCTTCATCCATCCCTTCCCGGCACAGCGAGCAGATGGAGCCCCGGGAGGAGGATTTCAGGATGGAGCAGCCACATGCAGCCGCTACAAACCCAAACAGCCCTGCTGGGGCTGAGCAAGCGGGTTTGTTTGTCTGGGAGCAACTCGGCTCCTGCCGGAGTATTAGACTTCCAGCGAAACAACGTGGATTTCCAGCGAAACAACGCGCGGCTCGGTGTTTAGATCACTTCTCCCGGTGTACATCATTTAAGGGCATATGTCTGATAAACGCAGAGTATCGATACGCAGCACACACACATGCACCGAGGGAAAGGAGGCAGTTTCGGCTGCGCTGACTCCGCAGCCGGGATTTGGGCAGGGAAACTCTCCAGCACCTTGCAGGAAGGGAAGCCACGAGGGTCTGCCCTTCCCTTTTAGGTGTTCACCGCCAGGGATGGCCCCGGTCCCCTGTCCCCATCCCAGGGTTATCCTCCCCGGGAATTGGGCTCTGCCTCCAGCCCAGTCCAGCTGCAACCTCACCGGGAGCAGGAAAAGTTTGGAAATGCCTCCAGCTCCTCGCCCGAGGAGAGCTCCGGAGCATCGCAGGCGGAAAACACCCCCCGAGGGGAGGCGAACCCGCAGCCGGGGATGCCGGGGGTGACGAGGGACGGGCTGCGAGCTGAGCCGCTACCTCCGGGCAGAAAAGTTGAGCCTTGTGCATGGGGGAAAGGGCATCAGGAACGGGGGACAGCGGGCACCGCGTCCCCTCCGCGCTGGGGATGTGCAGCAGGGGGTCCCCGCCGCGCCCCCCGCCCAGCATCCTCCCAAGGCGGGCCGGGAGGGGCCGTGCCCGATCCCTCGGCTCAGCCCGCTGTCCTCGGGGGTCTCTGCCCTCCAGCCCTCCATCCCCCCATCCCAGACCCCCTTCCCGGGACCCGGGGGTGGCGAGCAGCGGTGGGGGCGCCTCCCAGGCCCCCTCCCTGGGTGCCGCCAGGTGTGCAGGGCAGGTACCGCTGCAGCCCCGCCAGCCCTGCCGGGGCATCCTCCGGGGCATCCTCCCGCAGCCCGGGCGGGGCGGGGGCTCCTTACCTGGGAATGCTCCTGGCTTGCTTTGGGTGGGTTTTGGTGTGTATATATATATATACATATATGTATATATATATATTATATTTCTCTCCTCTCCTTTCCCCCCACTTCAGTCTTCAGAGCAGGCGCCGCATTGACACTGCAGATGGTCTCTGTGTGCGTGTGTGTGTGTGTGTGTGTGTGTGCGCGCGTGTGTGCGTGTGTGTCTCTCTCCAATCCCAAATACTCCACGGAGGCGGAACACGGAGCCCTCTCTCTGCACTGGGCAAACCGTGTCTGGCTCGCCCAGAGCCGGAGGAGGAGGGGGGGAGAACGGAGGGGACGGGGGGGACGGGGGGAACGCCGCTCCAGAACGCAGCTCCAGTTTTCACTCCCCCCCCAAATCACCCCTCCCTCCCTCCCTCCCCCAGCCCTTCCCCCCCTCCGTCTCTAACCCAGCCGGCAGCGGGGGGAGCCGGGCAGGGGCTGCGGGATGCGGGATGCGGGCAGGGGATGCGCTACGGGGCCATGCCCGGCTCCGCGGCCTCTCTGCCGCCCGCCCGCCCGCCGGGGAGGGCTCGCACTGCGGCTGTCTCGCCAGCCAGCCCTTCCTTCCTCCCCAGCCCTCCTCTCTCTCCAATGGTGGCTGCGGAGCCGGCTTGGACACCCAGGCTCTTTTGCAAACACAGGCACACACCCCTTTCCGAAAAAAAAAAAAAAATTATTAAAAAAAAGAATAGCTGGAGAGAGGTGTAGAAGTGCTGTGGCAACCGCAGCCTAATGCACGGGGGAGGGATAATAAAAATAATGAATAGAAAAATGAAGCGATAATAAAAATCCCTTTCTATCCCTTTTCTCTTTCTTTCCTATTTTTTTTTTAGCTTTGCAGAGAGAGTGGCCGCTCGCTCCTCCTTTCTCCAGCCCACCCACCTCCGGGAGAGGGGAGAAGGCGGAGGAGCGCAGGTTGTCTCTGGACGGGGGTCCCCCAAGGCGCTTTTCGTCGTCCTAAAGTTTGCAGGGGCTGGGGAAGGGGCTGGGGACGGGCGGGGAGCGGGGCCGCCTCCCGGGGCTGCCGGCGCCGCTCTCCCCCGGCCGCAACTCCGGCTGCTGGATTCCTCCTGCTGCGGTGCCTTCCCTCGCTCCTGCTCACTACTGACACCTAGGAGCTCCAGCCTGATTGGGCTAATTGGGAAACGTCTCTGCCCTCCCCGAAAAATAGGGGGAAAAAATTAAAAAAAAAAAGGATCAAAACCCCAAACGCACTCACGGCATCAAGCGCATCTCGCTGCCTGCCCCCATCTGCTCCTCAAAAAAAAAAGCCTTTCCCGGCTTTGCTTGGCATCTCCTTTGCCTTTTCCGTGCCTTCCCTTCCCTCTCTGAGGCTCTCCCCCGGCTCGGAGGCAGCGAGGAGGGGAGCGGGGCGTGGGGAGGATTGAGGAAGATCAATCCCCCAGCTGGGGTGAGCAATAATCCCGGAGAGCGGCTGCGAGCTGCTCCCCTGGCCCGGGCTGCCTTCCACTCCCGGCAGCCGCAGGAATAAAGGGATTTTTCAGAAGCTGTTGGTGCTTCCTACCTGAGTTTGGTGTCCCCCAGCGCCCACCCCAAAAGTTCATTCCGTGTGTGAGAGCCGCGCTCCTCCCCGCAGGTGATGCCAGAGCCGGCAGCAGGTGTGGGAAGGGCAGGGATGCTCTCGGGGTGGTGATAGCAACAGGGCTGCTCCCCAGGGAGCCCCGGATCCCCGAGGATGGGCTCCTCACAAAGGTCTGAAAAGAGGGGAGAAGCAGCTGGGGGACATCTCCTCTGCTTCCAGGGGGGCTGGCCGTGCTCAGGCCAAGGAGAAAACTCTGCAAGGGGCCCTGCAGCTTCCCCTTGCCCAGCAGAAGGCACAGACATCCGGCAGGGAGGCAGGGGGTGCTGGGGAAGGGGTGCCAGCAGCCGAGATCAGAGGCAGGAATCTCCTCTCCAGGGGTTGTGCAGCACCAAGCACAGCAGGACTCCCCCCCCTCCCCACAGCCATTGACAGAAAATCAGCCTTAATCCCAGCTTAGTATTTTTAATTATCTTAAATTTATGCCACAAAGCACGGGGGCCGGGGGCTGTCTATTTGCATCCTCCAAGATATTTATTTAGAAACAATATCATGTTTTCCTTGAAACAAGTTTTATCTCCCCGGCACGCGCCTCTGTGTGTGTGTGTGTTTTGCCTGAGCTCCCGTTTACATTTCCTGATGGATGGATGGATGGGGGATTCAGAGCTCTTTTTTTCTTTTCTTTTTTTTTAAGGTGGTGCATAAAATGTATTTATTATTCTTTATCTCCTACCTCTCGCAAGGAGTCATTTGTTTTCATTCAGAGAAATGAATGCGATGCGAAGCCTGAAGAGTAATAACGCAGTGAAATGACAACGGAGGAGCCAGACAGGAATCTGAGAGATACAATGGCAGGTTAGTAACCTCTAAAGATCACTGCTGCTCTGAGTGCTACAGCATTATTGAGTGTCCAGCCTGGCTCACAGCTCCATTTAATAAAAACATATGAAAATCTCAAGGAAATTCGGTCTCGTGTTTAAAACCTGTTCTGCTAAACACGGATAATCTGGATATGCTCAGATTACTTCCCACGAGCTGGTGGGGAGGAAGAAATTAATACCAGCTCTTTCTGCTTCTTAAGACAATGGCAGGAGTCAATAGATGCCCGTGCTGTTTGGGTTCATGAGGGAATGAGTGACAAATGAGACTTTATTTATAGGCCTGCTCATGAACCGGGCAGCGGGGGCGGGAAAGGGTTGGGGCTGCAGAACCCAAATGACCTCCCCTGACCTGGGAATTTCTGCAGCAAAAGGGCCCAAGGACAAGCAGGGTTCAGGCTCACCCTGGTGGGTATTTTCCCCCCCAAGTCACAGCAGAGATCACAGAGAGGTGCTGGGCATCCCCTGCTCTGCTCCAGGGGGAAACCAAGCAGCATCAAAACTATCTCAGCATCATCTGGGATGAGGCAAAATCCTGTTCTCTCCATCCAAACAACCTCACACGCCTGATTTCCCTCCTGCTGCCTCAAAAGATCCCCCAATGCCCCTGAAGTCCTGGGTGCCAACAGCCTCCCTGAATCCCTCTGAGGTTCCTCCAGATGTACTCACTCCCTCCTTTATTTCGTGTTTTGCATTATTACCTGAACCGCACATGGTGGCACATAGGAGTCACTTCCACCAACACCTAAAGAACAGAAAAACCCCATTTTTGCCAGGACATCCACCTGTACGCTTCAAGGCTCCAACAACAGAGGATGAGCCAATCAGGGGAAAGAAGAAGAAATAAAATTAAAAAAAAAAAAAAGAAAAAAAAAGAAAAAAGGGAGAGAGACGAAAAATCTAAGTCAGATTGAGCGGGGATTTTTCCGTGATTCTTTTCCCCCGCCATTTTCCAAGTTTGTTAAAGCAGCGCGGTGTTTAAGTGGCTGGGAGCCTGCGCTGGTGGCTCCAGCTCGGGCTGCAGCGAGCGCAGCGCTCAAACCCAACATCGCAGCGCCACCTGCAGCGGCCGCGCTTGGTGGCACCTCCAAAACGCCCCAAACCGGCCCAACCCTGCACAAAACATCCCGGGGACACGGCTGCCAACTCGACATCTCCTCCCTCCAGGTCTCTTTGTCACCCCCTCCTGCCCTCCGGCCCCTCAGGTCCTCCCAACGTGCCCCTCTCTGCTGGTACACGGAATAAAATTGGGCTCTCCTGGGTAGCTGTCACCATCCCTGCTGCTGACAAAGGATGTCTTCATCGTGCTTGGGGAGGGTGGGAAATGCCGGGCAAGCTGGTTTAAAGCTGGGTCGTGGCTCTGGGTGAGCTCAGGGTGAGCTCTGCCCCCAAGTGACACCTTTAGGGGTGTCACTCTCTCATTTTTTGCCAGCTCCAGGAAGGGTTGTGCTGGCAGAAAATGGGATGAGAGTGCTGCCCAGAAAAATGTAAGAGCAGTTTGTAAGGAAGAGCAGGATTGTGTCACTTGGTCACCTTCCCCTTCTTTAGCAGCGTTGTACAACCAATTTTGGGTGATGGGTGGAGAAAAAAGCTCTTGGGAGGGTCCATCTCAGCCACCCTCTGTTTGTGTTTGTCCAGCATTTCCTTGGAGTCTTGGGGGATTTTTTTGGGAAGCTCAGGGTGTCCTGCCATGGAGCAGAGGGGTTACACATGCCCTTTCTCCTCTGTCACTGATTTGCTGCACAGTCTCTGGCAACTCCCTTAACTCCCCTGCCAGTCTTTGCAGGGATGTTTTTGGGGCAGACTTTTCAGTAGGATATTGATAAATAATTTTTTTATCAGTTATTCAGCATCTCCCTCTTATTTTTTGGGACAGATTTTTCAATAGGATATTTATAAATAACATTTTTATCCATTAATCCAGCATCTCCTTCTTCCCAGCCCTTCAGCAGACACAATGAACTGTTAAACAGAGGGGAGTTGGTTTTTTGGGGGGGGGTTGTTTTTTGGGGTTTTTTTTTGGTTTTTTTTTCCATTTATTTGGGTGTTTTTGAGGGAAGCAGAATCTCCATTTATGTTGTCCCAGGGGCAAATCCAGCAATTCACAGGAGCTACAGACCTGCCCCCTTCCTCTCCAGAGCTCCTTCCCATCACTGTGTGCTCCAATCCATGTTAGCACTTGAGTCAGATACCAACTCACCAACCCCTCCAGTTAAACATTTCCAGTATTTCCAGCCCAAGTTTCCCCTTTTTGCTGCTATTTCATTCCTGTTTTCTCCCTTCCCATCCCCTTTTCTCTGCCTCTCTGCTCCAACTCCAATCTCCCCAGCAAAATGCCCCTTCCAGAGAGGACCTGCCCTTCCAAGCAGACCCAGGGATGAGAGAGATGCTCCTTCCCCATCCCCACCCACCCACCCAGAGGGGATTTATGATGTCCGCAGGCCGACAGCATCATCTGCACATCTTCCCAACCCCATCCCTGCCCTCCCCGCTCAAACTCCCCCAGGGACAATTTTTCTCCTTCCCCCTTAAAATATTTGCCGACCATTATCGCCTCTGGTCACACCCAGGCTGTCATTTGGCCAAACAAAACAGCGGCAGGAGGGACAGGGGAGAGGGGCAGGTGGATGCAGGCAGGGTGAGATGGGAGCCAGGGGAGCACTCAGCCCATCATGATAAGGGAAGCACAAAACCCAGGCTGGGGCTGGCCAATTAAACCAGGGCATCTGAGAGGGGACAAGGAGTGAAAGGGAATAATACTGGAGGCAGGCAGGTGGAGTGATAAGATACACAACCACAGAAAGTCGGAGGAATTCATTGTTGTTTCATTTTGGAGGACAATACCAGGAGGAAGAGCAATCAATCCCAGCTCAGGAGAGCTGGAGAGCTTTGGGGCAAGATAAGGAGTGGGGATGGAGGGATGAGATGGAGAAATGGGTAAAGAATCAGAGGAAAACAGTCCAGGGATATGCAGGAGGAGCTGGAGACTGTCTGGAAAGGGAGAGGGGAAGGAGGAGTGTGGATGGAGGGATGAGATGGAGAAATCAGAGGGAAACAGTCCAGGGACAACCAGGAGGAGTTGGAGGCTGTCTGGAAAGAGAAAGTGGAAGGAGGAGTGGAGATGGAGGGATGAGATGGAGAAATGGGTAAAGAGTAAGAGGAAAACAGTCCAGAAACACCCAGGAGGAGCTGGAGAGTGTCTGGAAAGAGAGAGAGGAAGTCTGGATTCAGCTGAGGAGAAGCAGCCCTTAAATCAGAATAAATCCAATAAACCCCTGAAGAGGGGAAGGGCCTTATCCACAGATTAGGGCTTTGATTTGGGATTTCAGAACCTGGGCCATTCTTGCTGCTGGTGCAGCCCCAGTGGGTTCCAGGAGAGAGATGAGGAGCCAGGATAGAGCTGCAGGGATTTTTCACAGAATCTGCAGTTGGTAACACTCTGGAAAGGTCCTTTTGAGAAGTTTGCCTCCCTCAGATAGCGGGGAAAGGACACACAAAATGCACTTGACAGCCTCCCAGATCTCACAGCTAATTGTGGATGTCGCTGGAGGCTAATCCTGAACAGGGGGGATTTGTAAATCCTACCTTGGCATTTCTCTCACTCTGGGAACATCCACCCAGCTGAAAACTACTTCCAAAAACTTGCAGGAATAAGATCTCCCTGCTGCCTGTCAAATCTGGCTGAAAATGCCCCAAACCAGCAGTGGGTGAAAGATTTATTTTGCTAGAACCCCGAGCTCCAAAGACAACCAGAAAAACCCCCAAACCAAGCCCAACATTTGTGCTATTTTTTTTTCCTTGCTGCAATTCGTGCTTTTAAAGCCAGTTAGAGGCAGACAGGCAGGCAGGAGGGGGAATGTTGGCCCATCTTTTTTAGCACGTGGGGCTGGCAGCACTCAGATTTACCCACTTAGGGAAGGTGGGAGATAGGAGAGGGGGAGAAGCAGGAGCTCATCTGGGGATGCTGTGGGAACCCCAGTGAAGAATAGCTGCTCTTACGTGTCTGCTCCATCACCATGGCATCAGGGAGGGAGAGCAGAGGGAGAAATGGCAGAAAACAGCGGAGAGAGACTGAGGAGACAAACAGGAAGGGCAAGAGGAAGATGTTTCCCTGATGGGCAGTGTCACTGGTTAAATAGTTGGTGTGGGGTACCCTGGGCTTGCAGACTGAGATGCTCTGGGCCCTTTAGAAAGGACCTCTTATCATGTTCCCAAATTCACAAGAGTAGGTCCTTTCTGGAATGCTGGACTGGGGCTGGTGCAGTCAGCCCTTCCTAAAAACGTCAGTAAAAATATAAATATATTCACAAAAAACTGCATATTCACAAGAAGACATCTGCTTTCTCTCCTTTGTTCACTGGTAGGACCTGTACAAAACACAGGGAATTCACTCTCCTGTTATCCTGGGTGGATTCATCTGTGGTGAAAATAAACAGCTTTGCAGACCTGTGGTCCCTTTGCAGTGCTGCAAACTGATGGTGCAGAACCTCAAGTGTACAAATTCCATTTTTTTCCCTCCTAACTTCTTTTTTTTTTAAATCTCCTTCCACCTCTATGTATATTTCCAAGCAGGTTGGGATAATGGTCTGGAATTCAGCCTTTGGCCACAGCCACTGAGGGTGCTTGGGGCCACCACCCATCTCACATCAGCAAAATGTGGGATAAGAGCCTTCCCTCTATAGGGGAGCACCCTTTAAACGTGTTATCCCTATGGATGTTCCCTTCACCAGTATTTATTCTGTTTCTGGATCATGCTGAGATCTCCCCCATCTCTGCTTTCCCCACCTCATGGAAAGCTCTCCTTAATTCAGGAGCAAAAAGGGCACGATGGATTTTTCCTCTCAGCCAGGATTATTCTGGATTATTTTATTCCACCACTCACCCAAAGCAGTGCAGGGGCTGGGAAATCCCAAATTGGTGAACCCAAACTGCTGGAACCCTGGTTCCTGAGAGTTAGGGATTTCTGTGCTGCAGGCACTGAGCCCCAAGAGAACCCTGCACTGAGCTGAGGCCTGGAGAAGCTTCCAGAATGGAATGATGGAACTGGGACTGTGGGTGTGCAGTTTGAACAGGAGTGTGTGATATCACAGGGTGGGAAACTCAGAGTTTAAGTGTTTAGAATGCAGTAATAGATATAAAGCAAGATGGAGGTTTTGGGCTGGTCCTTCTTCTTCACCTTCTTCTTCTCCTTCTCCTTCTTCTCCTTCTTCTTCTTCACTTTCTTCTTCACCTCCTTCTTCACCTTCTTCTCCATGGGTTTGGGTGGTTTTGTGTAATTGGATAAAAAGTCCCCAGTGCAGCCATGGGTGCTTGGTTATTGAGTTAAAAGTAAAAATAATTGAGGTGTCATTTCTTAATTGGACAGTTTATCCTTAAAAGGCCTTGTAGAGAGAGAGATGGGGCTCCATTTTTAGTTTGTTATTGAAGTGCTGCAGAACTCAGGGTTTGTGAGACTGTGACATGGATAAGAGCTAATAAACATCTGAGTCCAACAAGAAATATCATCTCACACATTTAATCCTGACCTTAACAGAAAAAAGAAACAAAGAATCTGCACAAAACCCCTACACCACCATGAGCTCCTTTTGGGAATCCATTCATCCCAAATCCCTCCCACGCTTTGGATCACCCGCCACACCTGCCTGTCTCCCCTTCCCCTTTCCACACCCTCCAGGAGCAGGGGATGTCTCACATCCTCAAGCTGCTGAGCTCTTGTGTCAAAGCTTTTGAATAAAACCACCCAACATCCTCTCCTCAAGCCCAGGTCACCGTGAGCGGCTCCTGACACCAATATCCTTATAAAAATCTCTGAATTAAGTTGTTCCACTCATCTCTCTGAAGCCTTTTGCCTCCCCCCACCAACCAAAAAGGCAGAAACCTCCTCCCCCTTCCCTTCCCTGCCAACACCTCCTGTAGAAATCCCCTTGAAGGAATCAGAGCTGCTGGAGGTGTGAGCTGGCCACGCACACGTTGTAGCCCTTTATTATCTGGGGACCCCCACTCCAATGTACAGAGAGATAATGGTAATGGAATGATGCATTTCCTCTGATCTAGAGCTGTCTCAGAAAGATAAATGCCGAGGCGAAGCAGAAGCGTTTAATCAAAAAATAAACCACCTCAATATGTTGTGTATTATTATTTTTTTTTTCCCTCCGAAAGAAGCAAAGCTTGGTCCTGTCACAGCATGTTATTTTGCCAGCATTATCTCTGTTATTTCTAAATAATTCCATTTAGTGCTGGTGATGGGTAGGAGGGCTGAGATACAAAATCAAATTAATTAGAGTGACCCAACAAACTCTTGTTTGCATTGCGAGATGCAACATGGCAGCAAATCTAGCTGAGAACAAATTGCATTCAAATTAATTTAAGGAAAAAAATAATTTGGGGCAGATCAGGTTTATTTAGGATCAATTTTAATAAGCTAAAATAAAGTCAAGGCACTGGGTGATGCCATCAGCCAGTCAAAAGCCAGCTTTGATAGAGGTTTATACAGCTGAATGACAGTTACCTTCCAAGTCATTATTAGAAAAGCTGGGGGGTTTTTTTGGTGTGGCTTGGACAATTAAAAAAGCACCTCAATTACAGCTGCTGGAGATATTAGCAATGAATAAATTATCCACTAGGTTTGACCCTCCCTTCCTGCACTTCATTTCCAAATAATTAATTTCCTCGCCACGTTTCGAGGCGTGGCATTAAATTCTGCAGCACAGGAGGGGCAGCAGTGGGGAGCCCCTCTTCACCCCCTTGGCTGGTGATGAGGGTTTTGGGGGTTCCAAAACAGAAGGAGAAATTGCCAATATTCCCCTGGCATGTCCCTGAGCCAGTGTTCCTGCACAGGACTTTTTCAGTCTTAAAAATCCAAGGATTCTGAGCACACAGCAGAAGCAGATCCTGGATCTGTCAGTCCTTGTGCCCAGAGGGGAGAGGGAGATGTTTCTCCAGAAACATCTGGAGATCTCAGATCTCCAGATATTCTCCCCTCCAGAACATCAGGTATGGACTCATGGTGGGCTTAAAGGAGAGTTTAAAGAGCATCAGGTGGGTCTCAGATGAACGAGGTGAAGTTGGGGCTTATGGGGATGATGAGGATATTCCTCATCCCTGCTCTGCTCCAGCCCAGGGCCAGCTGTGCTCATGGAACATTCTGGAGCTCATTCCTGCACCACAGCAGGAATGAGGGAATTTGATGAGGATTTTCCCCAGGGCAGCAGGTCTGGAGCACACAGGACAGGAGGGAGAATCGCCAGCCCTGCAGACACCACAGCTCTGCTTCCATCCTGCCCAGGAATCCCTGAACGAGCAGGACAAAGCCACAGGTGAAAATCAAAGAATGACAGAACAGTTTGGGGTGGAAGGGACCTTAAATTCTCATTCCACTCCCCCCATGGGCAGGGCCACCTTCCACCACACCAGGAGATTTTAAACTTACACTTTGCCCCATGCCGCACTTGCCGCACTCATTTCTCCTGCTCTCTTCTTGTCCCACCAGCACATTTTTATCACCCTGATTTAAATGTTTCTTTCACTCCTTCCCCATTATCCTTTACCTAGCAGACACCAACAGCTGATGGCCAATATTTGGAGGTACCTGTCTCTCACCACTGCAAAATGAGATTGCAATCAGAGATTGCAATGCCAGGCCAGGAGACATCACAGAAATCTAAAGGCCTTTCAGTGATTTATGGCTCTTTAATCAAGGCTTTTTAATATTTAATTGCAAAGACACTGGAGTTGTCTTTATTTCTGAAAAATCTGTTTTGGGGGGAATTAGACAACGTGAAACTTGACATATTCTGCATGTCCTGGGACCACAGCCCTCACTGGAGCAGAGGGAGGGTGGGCAACAGGAGAGAGAATGCACAGCTTTCTCCTTATGGCTTTGAGATGCTGCAGCAATTTGAGGTGATAAATTAACCAAATTAACCTCCATTATTTTCAAGGAGCTGGAGAATCCATGAAAGGCTCATCAGAGGATCAGGCCAACGATGCCAGGGGCAGCACATGGCAGAGGAAATGTCCCAGGCAAAGGCAGGAGGTGGTGACCAACAGCAAGTCCATCTCACTCCTCATCCCTCCTGTGCCCTGTGGGATGCTCTGGGAGAGCATTCTCCAAATTCCTGCTGTAGCAGGGAAAGGAGAGGGTTTGGATTTGGGGGTTTGGGGGTTTGGTATGCCTCCACCACCATGGCCACCCTGGCGCCCTCAGCTCACACTCATGGGCTGCCATGCCTTGGATAAATATCTGAATATCCCCTAAAAAGATAGAAAAGGGGTTTTTAATTTTTATTTTCTGTTGAGCATCAAGGGAGGTATCTTAATATAAATATCTCCATTTAAATGAGATGAAGGTTTGGGGATTTGGGACACCACTACCACAATGGCCACCCCTGGCTGAGGCATCACCCTCAGCTCACACTCAGGGGCTGCCATGCCCTGCATAAATCTCTGAACATTCCCTAAAAAGCTAAGTTTTTTTTTTTTTCCTGCTGAGCATCAAGGGAGGTATCTTAAATATAAATATCTCCAGTTAAATGAGATGAATCCTACCCTGTGACTGCAGCAGCAGAAGAAAAACGACCCCGTGAGCTCCTTGCTGGGACAGCATATCCAGAGTTCCTGCTCAGCGAACATTTTGTGATGCCTAAAGAGCAAAAAAAAGCAGAGAAGGAAAGAGGGAGAGTTTCTCCCCACACACATTGGGCAGGAGGTCCACGAACTCAGTTCCCCCACTGTCACAGACATCTTTTATGAAAAATCCTTTCCTTAGGATTTTTCCTCCTGAGAAGCTGACAGGCCTCAGGAACAAAATGTAAACAATGATTATCTGCTGCTGTGGAATGCAACAGGTGCATCTGTGATTGGCCCATGTTGGATGTTTCTAATTAATGGCCAATCACAGCCCAGCTGGCTCAGACAGAGAGTTCAAGCCACAAACCTTTGTTATCATTCTTTGTTATTCTATCCCTAGCCAGCCTTCTGATGAAACCTTTTCTTCTATTCTTTTAGTGTAGTTTTAATGTAATAGATATCATAAAATAATGAATCAGCCTTCTGAAACATGGAGTCAGATCCTCGTCTCTTCCCCAGTCCAAGAACCCCTGTGAACATGGTCACACCCCACCAGCTGAGAGAAGTGCTTCCACCCCTGCCAAAACAGCCTGGGAAGAAATCACGTTATTTTTCCTGATCATTTTATGTTATATAAAAGTTATATAAAAGAAATAAAAGCAATTACCAGTTTAATCTCATTTGCATACTCTGTGGTGGAAGTGGATCTGGGCACCAGGAGGACTCATCTGGTGACCTCCAGATGGGAGCATGTCCTCCTTCCACTGCTCCTCTCTTGAATTTGGACTTAATTTTGGAGCTGTTTCCACCCAGGGCTGCCTCTCATTATGCATGTGGGTGCTGCCTGCCACAGCAGAGATGTGATCTTGCCTGTGGCCTCTGCAGCTCCTCTAGTACAAATAATAATTTCCATCCCATCTATTCTTTTGTTTGCTGCTGATCTATATTAAACAGTTGGTGATGACTACATTTATGGGTGATTATTGCACTTATGCTGTGTTAAATCTAAATGTTTGTTTATCTTTATGTGGTCTCTGTGTAGACGCTTGCACGGCTTTTAACTTTATGTATTGCAGAGTTCCTTAATTATAAAATCAATAAATTTTTTAAACTTATGGCTCTTGCACAGAGAGAAACCCACACACTGTCCGTGGCTGGGTGTGACAATGATTCTTGCCTCGAGCTTGTGGCAGAACACAAACCTCAGCTACAGGAATTGACAGATTATTTTAGCTTGTTTGGGTTTGTTTTTTATTTTTTGTATCCTCATAGCAATTAGTTCAAACCTCAGTCTCCTTCTCCAGCAGCACTGGCACAGCCAGAGCACACGGCCTGAGCTGTGCCAAGGGAAATCCAGCTTGGAGAGCAGCAAAAAGCTTTTCCAGCAAGGGGGAGAAAGTTCTGCAATGGCTGCCCGGGGAGGGGGTGCAGTCACCATCCCTGGGTGTGTTTAACCAGCCTGGAGGTGGCACTGGGTGCCAGGGGCTGCGCTGGGCTCCAGGGCCTTGAAGGGCTCTCCCAACCCAGGGATTCTGTAAATTCTGTGTAATGCTTTTCCTGGCACCATGGCAGGTCCCACGGGCAGTCATAGGCCCAGAGAGCTCAGCTGGTGCTGCCAAACCACAAAGCTGCCAGAGGATGGAGTGTTTTTTTCACATAGATGTCCACAGCAAATGTGGAAAAAAACAGGTTTCTAAACAAATCTGGAGTCTCCTCCATCTCTGTTTGCAAGTTTATTTCATGTTTGAGGGGGAAGATTCAGTTTTAGCACACAGCACCCTGTGGATGTACCTCAGACTGGGTGCCAGGGGCTGCCTGAGCTCTTGGGGCTAGGCTGGACTCCATGGGCTTGAAGGTCTCTGTGATTCTATAGGAATTGACAGATTTTTTTCGTTTGTTTGGGTTTTTTTCTTCTGTCCTCATAGCAATTAGTTCTTTTTTAGTTTGGCTTATCTTCCAACTCTCACCAAGGATTTCCTCCTGCAAGCTCCCAGCTCCTTGAAGGTTTCTGACTTTGATGGAAGATCTGACCACCGAAGGTCACTGAAGGCCCAGTGGTGGCTCTTGAGTCAAGGCTTGGAGAGAAGGATCCAGTCCCCAACCCTGCCATGGGCATTTCCTGAGTCATATCCACACCATGGAGAAGCCCTGGATGGAGTTAGAGCTGTGTGGGCTCTTCCACATCCTCAGTTGATTCCAGCCCTGAGCAGCTCCAGGCTCTTCCAAGATGCCACCCATGGCTGCCCTCTGGCAGTGGGAGCCATTCCCTGGGTGCTGTCCCTGCAGGCCTTGTCCCCAGTCCCTCTGCAGCTCTGCTGGAGCCCCTGCAGGCCCTGCCATGTGCTGGGAGCTCTCCCTGGAGCCTTCCCTGCTCCAGGGGAACATTCCCAGCTCTCCCAGCCTGGCTCCATGACACTCAGGACACAAACACCAGGCTCTGTTTCTCCTGTTCTGTTTCAGGACAGGAACACCAGGTCCTTTTTCTCCTGCACTGATTCACGGCACTGGCACTCACACACTTCAATTTTTTCCACATGGAACCAAACACAATTTATCATCTCTCAAAATCTTTTGCATGTCTTGAATCCTCAAAGTTCATTCCTTTCAGAGAATCCCAGAATGGTTTGGGTTGGAAAGGATCTTAAAACCCATCCAGTGCCACCCCTGCCATGGATGCTGGAATCTCTCCTGGATCCTTCTCCGCTCCAGGTGAGCACCCCCAGCTCTCCCAGCCTGGCTCCAGCCCTGCAGCAGCTCCATGGATTCCTCTGGACTCTCTCCAGCAGCTCCAGGTCCTGCTGGTGCTGGACTGGGGGCAGCTCTGCAGGTGGGGTCTCACCTGAGAGGGGCAGAGTCCCCCATCCCTCCCCTGCAGCCCAAGCTGGGTTTCTGTGCTGCTGGATGGTGGCCAGGCCATGCTGAATTAGGAAGAAATTAGGCTGAGCTGGGCCTCCAAACCACCCCTCCATCATTTGGGGGACAATGCACAACACCCAGAGAACCCATCTGATTGATTTAGGTTCTGCTCTTATTCCTCTTTCACCACATCCATGCCTCATTTTCCCCTGTAGTGTTCTAGTAATGTTACAACCAACATTATAATCAACATTTCTCCCACTCCCACGAGTCCTGCCGCCCCCTCCAGCCAATTAAAAGCTGTGAGCTGACAAATCCATCAGTGCCCACTGCCCAGCACTGCAGAGGAGCCTCCCACAGAAACAGGAGCTGCAGCCACTCGTGTAAACAGCAGCTAATCAGCAGCCAGCATTAGAGAAGTGTAGTCAGGTGCTGACCCCAATTTCTTTGATTTCAGGCTGTGTTTCTCAAGCAGCAGCTCAGATCGGTTCTCTCTTTGCCACTTACATCTAATTAGGAGCCCACAACGAGCAGGAGCAGCTGTAATTAAAGCAAACCAGGGAGCTGGGTGGGGGGAGTTCACTCAGGTGGGAATTTTTGGAATAGCTGGGGGTCAGAGGGTCAGTGGGAAATGACCACCAGGACCCTCACTGTGGACAAAGGGTGCTGTTAACTGTCTAAAGATGTGATATTTACCCCAGTGTAGATGTCACAGATGCCATTGCAGGTGAATTTGGTGAGATACAGTTAATAAATACAATTATGGTTTGAGATCTGAGATCAACCTGGAGGATCGGTTTAAATTGGAAGATCCCATCTTGTCACACTTCAGCCCCTCACACATCTTCACTCACATCAATTCTACACACAGAAATACCAACCTGTGTTAAATCTCATGTAAACTCACCTGAAATTAGGTGATGCAGAGAATTGGTAAAAGAGGAAAAATAATAACCTAACTTAGCACATTTTTTAGCTCAAATTTCCTAGGATCAGTACAACAGCCTCACTCTAGTCAGAGTTACCCTTTTCATGCCAAACCAGGAAAAGTGAGGGGTTGGAATTTTAGGGATAACATTAGGATAAAAACTGGAGAGAAAGAATCGCAAAGAACTGCAATTCTGGGGAAAAGGTGGGAGCATAACTGTTGGAAATGTTGGAAATGCTGGAAAGCAGCCTGAGGTTGTTTGGGCATGTGCTCACCTGAGATCAATCTGAACTATCAGTTTAAATTGGAAGATCCCATCTTGTCACACTTCAGCCCCTCACACATCTTCACTCACATCAATTCTGCCCACAGAAACACCAACCTGTGTTAAATCTCATGTAAACTCACCTGAAATTAGGCAGGTGATGCAGAGAATTGGTAAAAGAGGAAAAAGAATAACTTAGCTCAAATTTCTTAGGATCAGTGCAACAGCTTCATTCTAGTCAGGGTTACCCTTTTCATGCCAAACCAGGAAAAGTGAGGGGTTAGAATTTTAGGGATAACATTAGGATAAAAACTGGAGAGAAAGAATCCCAAAGAACTGAAATTCTGAGGGAAAGGTGGGAGCATAACTATTGGAAATGTTGGAAATGTTTGTTAGAAATGTTGGAAATGTTGGAAAGCAGCCTGAGGATGGAGGTGAATCCCTGGCTGGAGGTGGAGGCACAGCTCAGATGTCACCAGGTCCCTCTGGTGCCACGTGGTCAGAAATGTAATATCACAACTCACTGGAAAACCTCATTTTTGTTACAGCATTAAAACACATCGGTGGCAGAGGCATCCCAGGGACTGTGTAATTTGAAAAAGACACATTCCAGCAATTACCTTGTGGGGATTTTTTTTTTTCTCCTCCTTTGAAATAAAAGCTGATCTTAATGGTTTCAATTATTTTTCATCCACTTGCTGCCCTAGGATGATGTGGAGCTTTAAGTACGGGCAGGAAATAATTTCCAAGGGGACATTAAATGTATGTTTATGGAGTAAAATATGTATAAATGCAGACCACAAGAAATGGACTGCGAAGCATTTTATGGAGCTAATTCCATCAGGGGAGGGAAGGAGCCCACAAGTTCACTTGCACAGTTTATAAGGTCAGTTCAATCCCTCACTGGGAATTATTTCCTTCTAAATAAGTGTTGCCTGCTGATTTTTCCAAAACAAATCCTGCATCTTCCAGGTGGAAACTGAACCTAGGCTAAAAGCTTCCCTGGATGTGGCTGCTTTCCCTCATCCAGAGACAAAACGTGGCCTCCTGAGCACGAAACCAGAACCCAGGAGCTCCAAAATCCTCAGTGCTGGAAGCTCCAAGTGTGCTGTGTGATTTTGGGAAAGGCTTTTCCAGCTCCAGCCTGCCTCCTTCTGCAATAGCTGGAAGGAAATGTTTCACATAACTCAGCCCGCACTGTTGTAAGAAGTCAATCCAGGAAGGCATTTGAGAGTTTTCCAAAGCCAAGGCAGGATTTTTTTAATTTTTAAATTTATTTTTTTAATCTGGAAGACATCTCCTGGGACACAAAGATGACTTCTGAGCTGGCTCCTGAACCAATTAAACTTTGTGAGCTTTCAGATGACTTCCCTGTGAGTTTTGAGGCTGCAGGCTCCTGGCCAAAAGGAGCTGGGCTACCTGCAACCCACAGCTCTGCCCAAGCTCCTGATGGCCCAGAGCACCTCATCCCGTCAGCTCAGCCATCCTGGGGAACTGGGGCACATCTGATGGTGGGATTGGGGGAAAACTGCTGTGGAATTGGGGGAAAACTGCTGTGGAATTGGGGTAAATCTGCTGATGGAATCTGGGTAAAACTGCTGGTGGAATTGGGGTAAATCTGCTGATGGAATTGGGATGAATCTGCTGGTGG
Source organism: Melozone crissalis (assembly GCF_028551555.1). Classification (NCBI taxonomy): domain Eukaryota; kingdom Metazoa; phylum Chordata; class Aves; order Passeriformes; family Passerellidae; genus Melozone; species Melozone crissalis. The sequence continues at coordinate 2,822,544 of NW_026535887.1, forward strand.
AATTGGGATGAATCTGCTGGTGGAATTGGGGTAAAACTGCTGGTAGAATTGGGATGAATCTGCTGGTGGAATTGGGGTAAAACTGCTGATGGTATTGGGATGAATCTGCTGAGGGAATTGGGATGAATCTGCTGGTGGAATTGGGCTAAAACTGCTGATGGTATTGGGATGAATCTGCTGGTGGAATTGGGATAAAACTGCTGGTGGAATTGGGGTAAATCTGCTGATGGAATTGGGGTAAGACTGCTGGTGGAATCGGGGTAAGACTGATGATGGAATTGGGATGTGTCTGGACAGACTGCCAGGCTGGAACCACCTCTCACCTGTGCAGCAAAACTCCTGATTTCTTGCTGGTAATGAAGAGACCCCCATGTCTGGAAAGCTGCTGATGCCAAGATTCACAGATTCTTGTGATAAAATGTCTGCCCTGTGAAGATCTCATGAACAGAGTTAGAGGAACAGGGAGTCCTGCTCCAGTAAAGCCAAAGCTTCCCTGGAACTGCAATCCATGGTGGTTTCAAACAACAGCCAGCTGTTTTGGACACTCATGCCCTTAAAATCCATAATTCCCTTTATAACCCCAGTGAGGATGTGCACTGTGCTTAGCCAGGACAGAGAAATGTTGATGGGACACTTAACAGAGGCTCTCTGTTGTTCCCAAATTCCATAAGTGATTATCCTTACGAGAATTCCAGGGGGATAAATCAGCCACACTCCCTGAGCAATCATTCCAGATCCTCTGACACTGGAAGAGGGACAGCAAACAGAGATGGCCTTGTGGTTAAAACATGGGTTTATATCCACAGAAAAGGCAATTCCTGCCACATCTTCCACTTCTGCAGGTCAGATTACAGGCTTTGGGCACTTGGAGTGGAAATTGCTGGAGAGCAGGAGGCCAAGCTGCACTTCCCAAAAGGATGGAATGGCAGTTCTGCTTGGCATCTGTAAAATCTGCTGCAATGCAATGAATAATAACAATTGTTATCTTTGTTCAGCCCTTCTGGGGTTGGTGAAACCAGTACAGCTCTGAGATTGGAGGTTTACACACAGAGAGCACAGGGAACTCTCTCCATCACAAAAATGTAACCATCAGAAGGCTTAGAAGAACTTCAGAAGAACAGGGAGACATCATGGTTTGGCAGCAGTGGAGAAGTTGGAAGGTATGAAAGAGGATGCAAACCCTCACAGAGTGGTGTGGGCTGTGCCATGGCAGGAGCAGCATCCGCTGAGGTACAAGGACAGACCATTGGATTGCAAAAGGATGGGAATATTGCTGCAGGTTTTCCTGGCAAAGGAGGATCTGAAACAGGAGTCTCCTCGAGCCAGGTCTCATAAGTTCTTGGAGATCTATTTCACACCCAAGATAGCTCAGCTACCTTGGAAGGCATAAAACCAGCAGGATGGCTTTTGTGGCAGTGTTGGAAACAAAAAAAGTTTTAATAAAAGGCAAAATAACAAAAAACTTTACAGAGAAAAACTGATCCAGGTGCAAGAAGCTCTCCTGCCCCTGGTAAAACACCTCACAAAAGCCATTAGTTTCTTTGTTCTCTCCTTTTTCTAGTAAATTGCTTAGATGGGGCTTTTTGGCTCCTGTCCAATTGGCCATCCTTAAATTTGAGGCGAAGTCCCCCAGGTCCTGTGAGATGTATTTCCACCTAACTAAGGAGAGAAACTTCTGGGCTTATTTCCTTTTTAAGGGGACAAAGGATGGTTTTGTCACTCCATCAACAAGGGGCACATTCCTACAAGGCTCCACCTTTCCCTCCTTTCCAAAGATGGGGAAAAATCCTGAAAATATTTCCTGTGCTCCATCAGAGGCTCCATCAGCACAAACACACCCACACCAGCCTAGATACACAGCCCTTCCCCAGGTTTGCTTTTCAGATTTGCCTGTTGACATTTCCCCTCATCTCCTGGTCCTCATTTCCCCCACTGGCACAGCTCGATCCCTTCTATCGTTCACCATCACTGCGAGACCCCGGGCTGCTTCGAAAAATGATAATAAAGCAAAATTATAAAAAAAGGGAGGGGAAAAAAAAGAGAGAGAGGAAAAAAAAAAAAAACTCAGGGAAAATGAGCAGAGGGAAAAAAGAGAGCTGGGGAAAAGAAGAATGCATGTCAGCTCCAAGCTGCCGCACGCGGGCTGCCTTTGCTCAGCACACATCAATGCCTCTTATCCTCCGAAGTTATTTCCCCTGGAGTGAACCTATCAAAGATTTCCAGCCTCTCTGGAGAGAGCAGTTCCAGATAACACTGGATTCCCTTGTCAATTTTTGCCTACCAGGCTCTGGCAGCATTTTCTACCTGGCACTCTGATCCTGACACCGGGCTGGAGCCGTGTGTGCGCTGGGTGTGTTGTGTGTGCATTCCTCTTCCTCAGCACTGCAGATGCTTTCAGACTGCAGAGAGGAAGGGAAAACCCACTAACATTTGGCATCTGCACGCACCCTACTCATCTGTAATTCCTGTAGTGTCTTGCCCTGCTTGTAATTACAGTAATTAATATAATTACGCTAATAATGATGATTATTATTTAGGGTGTGCCAGATCTTTCCTGATACAGCTCCTTCCCTGGAAATCCTGGGCCTATATTTGTAAAAGGAGTCACTGCAAGATTTCCAAATAAATGCTCCCCACAGGAATCCTGATGCTGTGGCAGCTGGGAATTCAGAAATATCCATCCCCTCTCCTCTCTTGGCTGTGACAGCAGTGCTGCAAGGCCCAGCCACTCCAACAGCTCCCCAGAATCTCTCTGGTGGTTCAGACTGGTCTTTTGGCCACTTGTGGTTTATTTTTGGTTGGAGGAGAGAGGCTGGTGTCCCAGGATGGCTTTGGTATCCTTCCTCCTCCCTCTGAGGCCACGTTCCCCTGGTGGAATTCACTGGGATGGGGCTGTTTATTTGTCCATGATCTTCCAGCTTTCTGGAGATCAGGCCCTGGCAGCAGAGTTTCCCCCAAGGGCAATGTGAGACCCTCAGAAGGCCTCAGTGAGGTGGGAATGTGAAAAGAGGATTCTCGATTGCCTTGATTGAAAATTAGTCACTGTTACCAGCATTAAATCATTGAATCACAGAATGGCTTGGGTTGGAAGGGACCTCAAAACCCATCCAGTTCCAAGCCCCTGCCACGGGCAGGGACACCTTCCACTGGACTAGGTTGCTGGAAATGATTAAGGAAATATTGGGGAAATGATAGATCAGAAACCAACAGCTCTGTTGGAAATTCAGCTGCATATTGTAGCCCCTCAAAAGCAAATCCAGCCCCAGAGACGACACTTTTAATTGCCAGCTTTGCTCCAGAACCCACCTGTTTCATTTTTATCTCCCCTTCAGCTCCAGGGCCTGAGAACAAGGCAGGAGAAAGAAATTTTGTTGTGTTGCTCCAGCCCTGTGAATACACTTTGGAGTCCTGGGTTCCTGCTGTTCCCCTCCTGGGAGTTCCAAGCTTTGTGAATTCCAGGAAGATCCAATAACAGTTTAAAGGCAGGATGTGAAATTGGATTACATGGGACTCAGCCTCAGAGCAGAGAGAGGTAGCTGTCCTTAAAGGCCAGCAGCAATGCCTCCTTTCTCCCTGCCTGGGACCTTCAGTGAACCTTGAACAGTGAAGCACATGGTTATTCCATTTCACCTTGCCGCATTCCTGCTGTAATTGATGATATTTGCCAGCCTGCTTTTTCTCTTTTTGAATGCCATGAATGGGAGGATGCAGCACACGTCAGTGTAAGGCACAGGCACTGCCCTGCCACAATTGTTCCCTGCTCACAATGGGAGAGAGATGCATCCAAATAGGACAGAAAAATATCACTTTGTCAGCCTGAAGTAGGTGTGCAGCACCTAATCCAGCCATCCATCATCTCTCTGCTCCCAGCAATGGGAGGGAGAGGGGAGAAGCAGCAACAATAGCAGTATCATGGTAACGGGGACAGCGCTGCTGGATGGGCTCAGGGAGGGCTCTGTGCCCTGGGGAAGCATTAATCAGACACAAAAGGGCACGTGCCACACCAGAATAGCTCTGCTGTTATTGTTATTATTATTATTTACTCCATGCGATGCTTTAGTGTCGCAATAGGACACGAAATAAAACAACGCAGACACTGGAACTCCAAGGTAAGAGGAAGGGAAGTTTATTTCCTGACTTGTTGGGAAGGATGAAAGTTTGGCAAGAAGGTCTCACAGATATGTGTGCTTGGCAGAAAGATTTTTAAATGTAGAGTCTGATGAAGGAATAGAAATGAAAGCAAGTTTTGATATAGAAGAAAAGAATTGCTGAGCCAGTCTCACTGGATAACCAAGGAGGCAAAGGGTGTGTTAGTTAGAAGGGGTTTTATGGCTTAGAGCAAAGGATGAACCCACCCCAAACAAGAAGATGTTTTTACCAAGCACAAAGAGAGCACAGGCAAACAAGGCAGCAAATGGTGCAAGTAGAAAAAAGTTCTCAGAATTTTCCACTGCAAGAAAACTGAAAAACAACTTCTAGCTGAAACTGTAATGCACTGACTTTGAGTGACTGGAGAACAGTAACATGAATATGGTAATTACAGGAGTTATGATAGGCTATAGGTAACAGTTCAGGTATAGATTGGTTCTATTGCATGAAGATGCTCAGCAAAGAAAAGTCTAAAATGCATTGTAACCAAAACCAAAGGGTCTCCAGGCCTGCCTGCAGCTGGAGCTGACAGCTGTGGGCACAGCTCTGTCACCCATGGCCCTGGAATGCTGTGACACCTTGGATACTATAAACTGCATTTGGGATACAATAAACTGCATTTTGGATACAATAAACTGCATTTTGAAGAGCTGCCTGGAGTCCCACATCTCTCATTCAGGCTCTCGCACTGACTCCAATAATTATAGACTTTCAAAAGTGACAGTGGATTGGAGGGTGACAGTGCCACCTCTCCAATGACACTGGACAAACCAACAGTCCATCCAATTTCTCCTTCTCCAGAGAGGAATGTAAAACCAATACTTATTTACATAAAAGTAAGTGAGAAACTTCATTACAAGAATGTAAACATCAGAAGGCTTAGAAGAACCTTGAAGAAGAACAGGGAGACACTTTAGCTCCCCAGTCAGGGCACAGCCTGGTGTGCTCCTTCCCAGCCCTGAGCAGCCAAGTGCAAAAGAGGAAAATCTGCAGCCCCGTTCCCAGCTCTGCCCAGGGATGGACTTTGGGGTCACACAGCTTCTGGAGCAGGCTGGAGGTCAGCCCTGGACTTGTTGGAGTTCTGGATGCTGAGAATTTGAGACTTTTTGTGCTGACAGACTCTGACTCCCAGGAGACCACTGCATTGACCTGAGGCCATGGAGAAGGCTTCCAAAATTAAATTATAGAACTGGGATTACAGGTGTGTAGTTGATTTGAAGTGTGTAATATCACAGGGTGAGAGACTTGGAGTTTAGGATTTTAGAATATAGTAAAATATATAAAGCTAAGATGGAGGTTTTAGGGCAGTAGCTGGTTCTTCTTCACCACCTTCTTCTTCACCACCACCTTCTTCACCTTCTTCATGGGCTAGGGTGGTATTTTGTAATTAGGTTCCCAAGATTCATGAGTTACAAGGTCACGAGTTTTTTTGGCAGATATGAGTTTGGTTCATTTGCATATCAGGGGTTAATTATCCAATTGCAGTTTCAGGTGATGGAGTCACATTCCCCCAGTTTGCTCCTCCCAGTTCACTTTTGTTTGTGCTTTTTGGGCCTGAGGCTGTGAGGTGTCCTTGGTTCTCAGGGCAGGGGGATTGTTCTGTGTGCCCAAACTGTGAGGAGAGCTCACAAACACTGCAGGGAGTTCAGAGCTGCACACTGATGCAGGACAGGAGCTGGGAAATGTAAAAACTAAAATTTAAGGCATCATCCCAGGCTGGATCTGGCTGGCCGAGGTGCCTCCCCCTCCTCTCCCTGCTCTGCTGGCACAGCAGCTCTTTCCAGTCACACATTTGCTGTATGGTCACGCTCAGTGGTGCATGGACGGGCCTGAGCCCAAATCCACCCTCTGTGCTCTGGTGCCCAGCCCTGCCTCTGCTGTGAAACCTCAATAAGAGGAAAGTTGAGAGCTGCAAACGCTGCCAGGGACTGCAGCTTTACTCAGTCACAGAGCAGGGGCTTTTTGGGATGTGTTCTGCAGATTTCCCTCATCCCTGCGTGCCCAGACTCTGCCTGCAAAGTGAACCCATCCCTGCAGGATCAGGAGGAGGAACAACAATCCCTTCCCAGGTTCTGCTGCAGGGAATGTTTGTGCTGGAGGTGTGGCAGCTCAGGGGTGTCCCCAGAGCCACTGGAGTGTCCCAGGTGGGATCTGAGGGCACCAGGAGTCATGGATGGATGGATGGATGGATGGATGGATGGATGGATGGATGATGGATGGATGGATGGATGGATGGATGGATGGATGGATGGATGGATGATGGATGGATGGATGGATGGATGGATGGATGGATGGGGGATGGATGGATGGATGGATGGATGGATGGATGGATGATGGATGGATGGATGGATGGATGGATGATGGATGGATGGATGATGGATGGATGGATGGATGGATGAATGGATGGATGGATGGATGGATGGACGGATGGATGAACAGATGATGGGTCATGAATGGATGGATGGATGGATGATGGATGGATGGATGGATGGATGGATGGATGGATGGATGAATGGATGGACGGATGGATGGATGGATGGATGGACGGATGGATGAACAGATGATGGGTCATGAATGGATGGATGGATGGATGGATGGATGGATGGATACTGATGTTACCCAGCACTCCCCATCCCCTAAACCCCAGAATTACCCTAACAAGCTTCCATCCAGCAAGAGCCCCACTACAGATGCCTGGGAAAGGGCCATTTATATTTACAAAGCATTCAGAATTTGGGGTTTTTTCTCTCAGGAATTTGTCCAGCAGCTCTTTGACCCTGTGCAAATCCCTGCTGTGAGGATGCAGCCATCAGGAGCACCCCCCACCTGCAGGATGTCCTGGTGTTTGTTTTCAGCTCGGTTTTTACAAAACGCTGCCTGCCTGTCAGAGTGGATGCCCCCTGGTTATTGTATCTCTCAGCGGTATCTGTGGTTTTACAGACATCTCCAGGATGTCATTTCTGGCTCCAAGCCACAAACTGAGCAAGATTTGCAAGGAAACACAAAACTTCGCAGTGCCTGCGCTCCTGGCTTGCTGCAAATCACTCTTGCCTCCAACACAAATTTATTTTTCAGCCCTATCCAAACTCCTTGGCGTTGGCTTCGCCTCCCCAAACTCTTTTTACCATCCAAACACAGAGATTTGCTGCAAGGGAAGATAAATCCTTCTGCAGAGTGTCAAAGGACTCCAACCCCCAGCTCCTGCAGGGGCACCTTTATCTGAGCTGGCTGAATCCCACCTGCGGGGTTTGGGGAGGGAAATTCAGCCTCCTCCTTCCCACACATCTCCTACAAACTCAGGCAGCTCTCCCCCCTCACAGCGCTGTTCCAAAGCTCAATTAACTAATGGCCTCAAAGTGCTGCCAAAATGGATGGCACCACAGGAGCAGAAGCTTTTCTAATAACAAAAAAATAAAAGCCACCCGACAAATCCGTGGCTAGAAGGGCCCAAGGTGTCAAAAGAGATGGTCAGCGAGTAAGTGAGATGGGGATGGGATTCCAATTCATCTTCCAGCTGGCACTTGGTTCATTTTTATCTCCCCTTTAGCTCCAGGGCCTGAGAACAAGGTAGGAGAAGGAAATTTTGTTGTGGACTTATGAATGTCTCTGATAAAGAGCAAAAAAAAAAACCCTCCAGGGCACCACAGTGACTCTCCTGTGTCTTTGCTGGTTTTGCTGTTTCTAAGGTAAAATTCAGGCAGGAAAAAAAAACAAAAACAAAAAAACAAAAACAAAAAGTCAGCTGGGAAAGAACTTTTCAGATTAGTTTTTAGAGTCATAAATAAATGCAGAGGTGAGCTAAAGCTGTTATTGTTATTTTACATAGAATCATGGAGTAATAGACTGGTTTGGCTTGGAAGGGACTGAAAATCCCATCCAGTGCCACCCCGTGCAATGGACAGGGACACTTTTATTGTCCCAGGCTGCTCCAAACCCCATCCAGGTAGCCATGAACACTTTCAGGGATGAGAAATTCACAATTTTTGAGTCCAGACAAGTCAGGAAGGTACAAACCTCTCTCCAACTTTCTGTTTAAAATAAACAGAATTAAAATAAACATAATTTTAAACTTCCTGCTTAAAATGAACAGAATTAAAATAAACAGAATTTTCAACTTTCTGTTTAAAATAAACTTACAAACACTGACCCCCCCAAAAAGGCTACGTTTGACCTAAAGCTGTAGAAAAAGATTCCAAAATTAAATGATCAAACTAAGGTTGTGAGTGATTAGTTTAAAATAAAAGGGTGTGATATCAAATAGTAAAAAAGTTCGAATTTAAAGTTTTAAAATATAATAATATATATAAAACAAAAGGCTTAAAACAAGAACTAATCCTCCTTCTTCATAAGTGTAAGTAAAATTATATAATTGAATTAAAAAGTCCACATTACAAACCACAAGTAATTAGTTCTTAAGAATAAAAAGAATTTAAGTATAATTTCTTGATTAAACAATTTATATTTAAAAAACCTTCTAAAACATACAATTCCAGTTTTTTAGTTTATTAGCATAAAATACTATGCTAATAAATATTATGTTGTGTATAAAACTCACAATTTATAAAACAATAACATAAATAAAAACTAATAAACATTGAAATCCAAACAAAAAATACCATCTCACACATTTAATCTCAACCTTAACAAAAAAATAAAATTAAAACTCAACATGTGGGGGATTGCTCTTGGCCACAGGTCAGCAGGGCTGTTGGAGTGATTGGTACAGATAGGTAAATTCTGATTTTACAGATACTCCTGGGTCAAAAGGCTCCCAGCCACACCAAAACTTCACATGTGCCACGTCCATTCTGGGATTTTTGTGCTGAATGAGCGTGATCAGGCCTAAATCAATAAATCACAGCTCGTTTTTGGGTGGGGGTTGTTCAGTGGGCTCTGGGCACTTTAACTCTGCATTTTCTGGCTCTTGTGGCTTTAAATCATAATTTAATGTTGCATTAAGAGAAGGGCTTTTCTTATTTTTTCCCCATTGAAACAATTATTTTTTATCCCAATGAATTAACTCGGAGAAGGGTTTGAGAGTGCCATTTAAAATGTGGGGAAATTGGAGAGACTGACTCAATTCCTATACAAAAATCCACATTTTGGGGTTACTTTAGGGAGGGTGAGCACACCATAAAATCACTTTGTTGAGGGTCAATGATGGAATGAGACCTTTGTAGGAACAAAGATCAGATCCATAAAAACAGAGCAATAAACCCATCAAAGGAGCTTTCTTCGTTTTGTTTCATATGGAATTTTTTTAAAATATGTAAAAATCACAGCTCTTAGTAAAGGGGATTTTCCACCTTTCTGTCCTTCCTTTGAGCTTCACCTTTCCTCAAATCCTCCCTCCTTTGTTCCTGTTCTGAGCAATCCCTGTGACTCCCTCTGCTCCCACATCGAGTGTTTGCCCCATTTCTCCAGTCCCTGACGACTCTGGGGTTTTATTTAATAATCTTTGAGAGAGAAAATGACTTTTTATGGATTTGCAGAGCACTGGGCAAATACTAAACTGTTATTATTCATTTTCCTGCCTTGTGAGCAGGGCTGGGGGGTTACAACTATTGAATAATTTTGTAGAACCACTGTTTTAAACTTTTTTATCCATATCCATCTTATCAGAGAGAGCCAAGGATTCAATGCCCTGCCCTTGGATGGGATTGTGGGCAAGGAATGTGCCCAAGATCACTTATGAAAGTTTCTTTTTTACTTCCTTGGATATCAAGGCTCTTCCTGACTTGTCCAGGAATAAACTGCTCCCAATTTACATCATTACAACAATTAATAGCAGAGATGGAAGATTGCAGAGGGTTTCATGGATAAAATTGTTATAGATTTTATAACAATTTAAATATTATAATATTATAATATTTATAATATGTATACTATAAAGATTGAAAAAACAGGGGTGACAAACTGGATCACAGGGCCCTTTCCAGGCTTTGTATTCAGGATTAGGGCAGGGATTCCACATCCACAAAACTTGTGGAAGACCAGCTCTTGTATTCTTACATAATTTGCAATAATATCTCCTGCTTCCAGTGGAAATGCATCCCAAAAAATACTATTTACTCAGCAGGAAAAGCAAAAATAAAAATAATGGAAGGAAAGACCAGCATGGCAAACAAGCAGCCAGAATTGAGGAAAGATTTCATGGATTGTCTAAGAGAACATCTGGATATATGGAATAATCCAGCAAGGAGCTGCAATCATCATCTGACACTTTTTGTTATTATTAATCTAATTATTAATTAGATATTAATTAATTACTTTCCTACCTCACAGCCTGCTGGACAATAAAAGCTCCTTTTGCTTCCAGCAGCTTTTGGACCAGGACATTTCACCTGTTGCATTTCAGAGCTGTAAGAAAGACACCAGTAAGAGAAAAAACAAAAAAAAAAAAAAAAAAAAAAAAGGCAGAGATAGAGAGTTAGCAGAGTCTGAAAAAAAAGAAAATATTTATGCAAAATAAATGGGGACAAATGTTGAAGCCAGGGATGGTGTTTGCAAAAATTGGCAGCCATTGGCCAACACTCCCTTTCTGATTATTGCTCATTTGTGGAAGAAAATCAGGCATTATCTCCAGGGAGGCTTTCTGAGGTAAATAGATGAGCAGGCATGTCCAGCTGATTTTTGCCATCCCCATGTTTATGTTTCATATTTTTTCCTGGGCACACTTCAATCAGATCCCATCAAAACTCGTGGCAGGATCGGGGGGGTTGGGGCAGAAATGAAGATGAAATGCTGCTCCAGAAAATTTCCAGCTGTCCAAAACTTCATCTAGGAGGAGCTGAGCCATTTGTTGGGCACTTCAGAGCCTCAGGAGGGGGAAGTTTGGTGCAAATTTGGGATTTTGGGATTTTTTGCTCTGTTTTCCCACCAGCTCTCTTTAATAAGAACAATTTCTCAAATCCTCAGGGTGTGTAGGGCAACAGGATTTTCTTTTTTTTTTTCACTTCAGCCTTGAAACCAGGGGGTTGAATTTGAGAATTTTTCCATCTGGGCACATCCAGAGGGACTGGTGGAGCCACAGAGTCTGGATCAGCCCCTCTGCAGAGTCACTTGCCAGCTGTGTCCTCCTCTATGTCACCCAGGAGATTAATGGCTTGAACCATATCCAGACAAAGCCCAGCTTAGGAAAACCTCACCTCTCAAATCAAGCTTTTCATGATAGATGTAATTTTTAGCATATTTTTCTTCAGGATTCCAGGTGAGGTAAAACATTTAAATAGGGTTTTGTTACTTGAAAAAAGGATAATTTGGGATCTGATGGGCATCCCCACAGTTATGCCCCACTCAGAATTTTTCCAAAATAATCTATTGCGAAGGAATTTTGTTCATACAGGAGCTGGGCGTTTTGGAGACAGGAGGAATACACCACTTGCACATTCTTGATCCATCCATCTTTGGACAAGGCTGGATATCATTTGCCTGATCAGGTGGAAGTGATTCTTTGGGAAATTCCTTTTTTTTTTGCATGGTGCACAAGATGAAATCTGGATGAGGAATTCATGAATTCCTCATGAATTTCCTATGGATTTGGTGTCCTAGGGCAAAATAAGTTAATTTTTTTTTACTGCTGAGTCTGGTGGCACAGGGAAAAGGCAAGTCAAGGACTCATCCTGCCAAAGGAGAAGGATCTTAATTTGCTGAATGTTTGCAGACCCTGCACCATGGGAAAGATTTGGGACTTTTACAGCTCCTCCACAAGATGAGTTGGATCTCCCCTCACTTTATTACTGGGGAAGCATCATCCTAAGAGGGTGCCTTGGTGCACTGCATATCTTAAACAGAATTAGATGATTTTTTTAGCTGTTTTATGGGATGCTGTTGATTCACACCTCTCAGCCCTTGGCTGCTCCTGGCTCTCTGCCCTCTGCTGATGAGGAGCAGGGTTGCGCATCTGTCTCTGGCTACTGCCACACCAAGCAGGTCCCTGTGGTATTTCTGGGGTCCCTCATCAAAGGGAGAAAATTATGAATGTGACTCCATGTTCTCAGAAGGCTCATTTATTATTTTATGGTATCATATAATATCATATCATATCATATCATATCATATCATATCATATCATATCTGCTAAACTAAACTATATTAAAGAATACAGAAAGGATACAGGCAGAAGGCTACAAAGAATGATGGTGAAAACTCATGACTTATTCCAGAGTCTCGACACAGCTTGGCCCTGATTGATCATTAATTAAAACAATTCACATGAAACCAATCAAACAATGATCAGTTGATAAACAATGTCCAAACACATTCCAAAGCAGCAAAACACAGGAGAAGCAAATGAGATAATATTGTTTTCCTTTTTCTCTGAGGCTTCTCAGCTTCCCAGGAGAAGAAATCCTGGCAAAGGGATTTTTCAGAAAATGTGATGGTGACCACACACACAGATGAGATTTGGTTCTGTCCTGCATGGCCCACAGGAATCACAGCTCCCCAGGTATAAAAGCACGAAGGAAAAAAGTAAAATAACAGGCTGTCAGTTTGCAGGGAGCTGGTGGGAGGCACTGATGTTGTTCTGCCAGCGTTTGTGATTTCCCTGTGGCCCCACAACATCTCAGGGTGTCTTGAACCAGTGGAAGGTTTTTGTGTGGAGCAGAAAATTTTGGGTGGATGTGGCTGAGGAGCAAAGCCAGCACAGGTGAGCCCTGCAGGCTGTGAAGCCAGAGGGCTGCAGAAGGACCTCAGAACAGTTCAAACCCTGAACTGTTTTCCTTTTCCACTCTGGAGTGGCGATGGTGAGATGAATGGCTGGACCATGCCTGTGTTCTCCAAAGTCCCTCTCTGCAACGACTGATCCCTGAAGATTATCCCTACATCTTCTTCAAGCTCTTTGTGTTTAAACATTTCCTTTACAAAGGCAGCTTTCAAGCCTGCATTTCAGAAAAAAATATTAAGCTGTTTTGACAGAGAAGAGACATGTATCAGAAAGGGTTTCTCTCTGCAGCCTCAGACCTCCCCAGCTCCTATTCATGCTGCTTTTGAGCATAAGCAGAGGCTGCTTTTATCTGTCCAATGCATTTCTGTTGCTGTGATCATTTCTCCCCTGGGAAAGGTGTCTGTGGCTCTTTCCACCACCACAGAAACACAAAAGACCCCTTTCCTTTTTTTTTTGTCAGGGAGCCAATGTGGAGAATTTCCTGCTCTCTCACTTCTTGGGGGTAGGGACTGACTGGGAGAGAACATCTCAATTGAGTTTCCCCAGATGAAACGCCACTTACCTTCCTCTTGCCAATGCCCTGAACACCAATGCTCCTCAAACACTGTGTTTTCTTCTTTGTGGTGGGAAAAAAAAAAAAAAAAGAAAAATAAAAAAAAAAGAAGAAAAAAAGAAGCAGCTTTGCTGATTTGTGGTTTAGAACAATGTCCAACCCCCATATCTCCAGCAGATATTAAAGATTGCCAAGGTGCCCTGTGGATGATAAATCACCCTCTAACCTCAAGCAGAGTTGGGTGATGGCTCAAAGTGCAGGGAAAAGGAGGGCAGGGGATGCCAGGAGAGCAGAACCCAGGCCCACCATGAGTGGAAGGCTCCATCCTCCCTCTGTGGAGTGCTTTCCATCTGGGTGTAAGTGAATTATCCTGCTGGGGCTGATAGCCCCACTCGGCAGCCTGCTTGCCTTTAATGGGTTGATAAAAGGATGGTGACAAGGAGATTAATAGAGATAAGACTCCAGGCTTCTTGCAGGAGAACCATTATCATTAACAGCATTAATTAGCCCATAATACACTGTACAAAAACACCAGATCCATCCAGTCCAAAGGGAAGCAACCTGACAATTGTCAGTAATGTGATAGCTCAGCATTAGCATGCGCTGATCATTGAATATCTTTATCATCCTAACCTGGCCTCTGGAAAAGGGAAGAATTCCCAAGGCTGCCTTGCAGGCAGCATCTCCAGCCAAGTCATTAAAAAGATACATGATTATGGAAGTGAGAGCTGCAAGGATGGCAGCAGACTCCAGAAACCTTTGCTGTCAGGCCAGCCCATGCAGGATCAGTCCAGTTGAGCCCTCTGGAAACATTTTTAAAGGCACATTCAGGTGGACTGAATTCCCTCTAAACCTGACAGCATTTCCCAGCAGAGACTGGCAGGGCCTTTGGAGAGACTCCTGGAGAGATGTGATGAAGAGAGGTGGAGACATTAACCCATAGGAAATCACAGGTAGAGGTAGAATTAGAATAAAAATTAGAATTGGAATAAGAATAAGAATAAGAATAAGAATAAGAATAAGAATTAGAATTAGAACTAGAATAAAATTACAATTGGAATTGGAATTGGAATTGGAATTGGAATTCAAATTAACCATTTCTCTGTAGAGATATAGATAGACTTTGAGTATAGCTCCAGACTGAGGGGTTACAACCTAGAATTAAAATTAGAGTTAGAATTATCTATTTCTCTGTAGAGATATAGATAGAATTTGAGTATAGCCCCAGACTGAGGGGTTACAACCTAGAATTAGAATTATCCATTTCTCTGTAGAGATATAGATAGAATTTGAGTATAGCCCCAGACTGAGAGGTTACAACCTAGAATTAGAATTATTGGAATTGGAATTCAAATTCTAATTCGAATTAGAATTTTCTATTTCTCTGTAGAGATACAGATAGAATTTGAGTATAGCCTCAGACTGAGGGGTTCCAACCTAAAATCAGCTTCATCATCCTGGATGTGCAGAGATGATAAATTATATGAAGGCAGAGAGAAGCGTTGCCCTGTTACCCTTGGGCCAAACTCCAAGGCTGGTGCTAAGGAGAGAAATGAACTGGGGAATCAGTTTGGGTTTAAGGTGATCAGTTTTCTTTGCAAGAAATGTATCACAGAATCACAGGTGAGCCCCTTGGATCAAAGCTGAACCAGGGACATGGCTCATGCTCAGCAGAAGTTTATCCCCGCTGAAAAGCTCTAATCAGGGAATCTCACAGCCATCCCTGTCCAGCCACTTCAGCATTTCACTGTGAACATGAATTCCAGTGTCTCCTAGGATCCAAACGGAACCTTTTTGTTGCTGAAAATTAAACTCACTTCTTATTTTTCTCCTAGAAAAACCAGAGTTGCTCTCATCACTTTTTCAAGTATCTCCAGCCTCCTGGAAGACTATTATTCCATCTCCACTTGGCTTCTGTTTCCTTGGCTGGAGAAATACAATTCCTTCAGCCTGTTTTGCTGATGCCAAAAGCAATCAAACTGCAAGAGAGGTTTCCCTCTGAGCACAGAGCCCCTCTCAGCCAGGAGCCCTGAGACTTTTTTTCATGAAGCTTTCCTGCAGGCTGCTTTTTTCCCAACCATTGAGAGGAACATGGAATTTGAATCCAGCTGCTCCTGGTGTCCCAGCAGCCTGAGGAAGGATTTTGGGAGGTCCTGGGGGGGGTTAAGCTGATATCCAAATGGATTTATATCCATTTATATCCAGCCTGACCCTGGAGGTTATCACAGGATTTTGCATCAGCCATTGCTTTGAGATTACCTCTCCAGGGAGCTCCCAGAAAAAGGCTGAGAGAATTTTAAATTCAGAACCCCATTATTTTATTTTTTAATAATTTTTTAATAATTATTTTATTTTAATAAAAACTCAAAAGCAACATCTCCAGGAGATGTTTCGTCCCAGATGCTCAACTTAGGCTGGAATGAAACTCTGCTCTTTGTGGAGAGAGACCCAAACGTTGTTCAGCCTGGATGTCCAACCTTTAGAGGAATTACACTTGATGAGACTTGAATTACACTTATGCGTGTCTTATTTTAATTTTCTTGTCTCACAAACACCTCTGGTCCAAATAGAAGGAAAGGCTTGCCTATTTATTTATTTATTTATTTATTTATCTATTTATTTACTTATCTATTTATTTATCTATTTATTCATTTCTTTGTTTATTTATTCAGTATAGAGACAATCTTTTTGTTCCCTGTTCCTTGGGTTGCCACCCTTTTTATATCTAAAATTATTTATTTTGCTTTCTTTCAAATGGCTCCAGTCCAACCAGAAGGAAAGGGTGATTTATTTATTTATTTATTTATCGAATTACTTTTTGATGTAATTTGTCATACAGGCAATGTTTATGCTCCAAATTCCTCAGGATTCAGCACTTTTATGTCTAAAAGCCTTTATTTGGCTGTCGAAGTGGGTGTTGCGACCAAACCAACCCTTCCAAGAAGAGCATGACCAGCCTGTGCTGGTATGGTGAGATGAACACAGCCCAGCAAGGCTTTTGCAGCTCCATTTCCCAGCTCTTCCATTTCCACACTGTCCTTCCAAGAGGGAATTGTCACTGTAGGACACAAAATAACACAATGTGCTCACACTGCTGTTTTCAAGGTAAAAAAGGGGAGTTTATTTTTTGACTTCAACATTTATAGTTTTCTAAAAGTGACAGTGGATAGGAAGGTGACAGTGCCACCTCTCCAATGACAGTGGACAAACCAACAGCCCAACAAATTTCTTATCCTCCATGAAAGAATGCAAAACAATAAGTTATTTACAGAAAGTGTGTGAGAAAGCTCATTACAAGAATGTAAACATCAGAAGGCTGAGAAAATCTTAAAAAATCAGAGCAACAGGAACTGGCTTCGCAGTGGCAGGGAAGAACTGTGCTTATCTGTAGAATTCTTCTTCACTCAGGGTCACCAAATGTGGTGGTGTTCACAGGGGTCCCAGGATGAGGGAAGAGATAAGAATCGTGACTCCATGTTTCAGAAGGTTGATTTATTATTTTATGATATATATTATATTAAAAGAAAATTATATATTAAAACTACACTAAAAGAATAGAAGAAAGGATTTCATCAGAAGATTGGCAAGGAATAGAAAAGAATGATAACAAAGCTGGTGACTTTCAGAGAGTCCAAGCCAGCTGACTGTGATTGGCCATTAATTAGAAACAACCAACATGAGCTCAATCACAGATGCAGCTGTTGCATTCCACAGCAGCAGATAATCATTGTTTACATTTCGTTTCTGAGGCCTCTCAGCTTCTCAGGAGAAAAGATCCTAGCAAAAGGATTTTTCATAAAATATCATGGCGACACTCATCCATACCATTGTGGTTTTGGGTGACACAGTTGAGTTGTGGGATTGGAAGTGCTGGGTTAAAGGCTGGGTTCCACAATCTGAGGGGTTTTTCCCAACCTAAACAATTCTCTGATCTCACCTGTGCTTAAGAATCAGCTATGGAAGCATTTCTAGCTGTCCAAATCCTGAAAATAAAAGCTCATTCTGCTTGGGAGGAAGGGAAGAATGAAATCTTCCTTGGGGGGATGAAAACTGTGGGAAATGAAACAGAGCAGGCAGCAGAAAGACTGACAGCCAGAGCCTGCTGGATCTATGACTATTGACTGCAAGCTTGGTTAAGGTGGCAGTTCCCAGTTATAACATCACCCACCTAAAAGCAGAAAGGAAATATCAATAATGAAATGGTAAAAGCACTCAAAAAAAAAAAAGAAATAAAGAAAAAGAAAAAAAGAGCAGAGCAAGGCTGGGAAATAACAGGACTGCACTGATTAAGACAGACAGAAAGTGATGGTGCTGCAACAACTCTTGGCAGTGCTGGGAATGAAAGTCTACATTTCATTGTGAAAAAAACATAAAAGGAGATGAATTTGTTCCCGTGCTGCCTGCAGCTTTTGGTAGGCTGTAAAACAGTTTGCCTGCTTTCTCTGGAGGAATTGCTTTGAGCAAATATCCAAGTCAGGAGGGTTATTCCTTTTTTTCCTTACAGAAAATACCTGGCTATAGGTCTATCCTAGTAGTACACCTACTCCTCCAGTTCTGGATGGACCCACAGCTCTCCATGTATTTTATGAGGTCTGAAATGGCTGGAGGTCAGTGATTTCTGAAGAAAACAAATGAAGCAATTGGTTCTTGCTGCTTGGTGCATATTTCCCACTGCTTGAGGAGAAGATTGGCCCTGGAACTGTGAGCGTGCATCAGCCTGGGAGGGAGCAGGGGTCAGGCAAGCCCAGCATTGCTGTAAATAACAGGGAAAATTATCCCTTTGCATGGTGCTGGGATCCAGGGCTTATTTCCCTGGAGCTCCACATGTCCCATGTTATTTATGATCTTTAATGGCCCCATCCCAAATGGTGGCTGCTCCACAGATGGGCCTGGTTCCCCAAAGGGGACTGTCCCAGGAGCTGGGCAGCACCATCCTCCTCCTCTTCCTCACTGTGTTAATATCCAGGGCACCCTGGAGGAGCTCCTTGCTTTGGGGTCAGGCTCAGCCCTTTGATATCTTGAAGAAATACTGGCTGTGCACAAGACTTGGAAATTATTTTGAAGCGCAAAGCAAAGCCGTGTTTTGTGCAGAGTTTCCTTACAAGAGAAGTTTTTAAGATTGTGGTTTTCCTGTACTCAAGATCAGCACCCTAAATCCATGGATCTCCTCCCCTGTCCTCTGGGGGCTCTCAGCATTTTGGGGGCTGAGTCGGGCTGCCCCCAAATCAGCCAAGTCTGAGCTTTATAGGGTCATTACCCTTTTTGTAAGGCTTTGGAAGCCACTTGGAAAAAGAGCCACTTGGTTTTTGTTGGGATTTAAATGGTTTTGATCAATAATGGGGAAATAGGATCAAAATGGGATCAAAAATGGGATCAAACTGGGATCAAAAATGGGATCAAAAGTGGGATCAAAATGGGATCAAAAATGGGATCAAAAATGGAGCAGCTTTTTCTACCTCCTGCCCCTTCCCTCGATCAGCACCTGCCCCAGGAGGAGGAAGATTTAATGAATTGCAAGAGGATGGGTCTGGCCCTGCTTTTTTTTTATGGAGAAATCCATGGGTTTCTCCATAAATTCATGGATTTCTTCCCCTGACATCTCCAGATCTGTGCATCTTGCTTACAGAAAAATTTCACAAAATTTCTGTTCCTGATGCAAAATCAGCTCAGGAAACCTCAGCCTCCCTGTGCAGCTCCTTTTCCCCACACCCAAAAATTGGCCCAGCACAGCTGCTTGTGGGACCACACCAAAATCACATCCCTGAAACATCTGGGCAACAAAAATACCTGCTGGGGGTTGTTTTGTTGGTGCTCTCTTGGATGAGATGTTGTGCATTTAAGGGTTATTTTCAATCAGGTTTATTCAGCAGATTTTCAAAATCATCCCTACTCAAAATACCAAGTTTGTGATGGCACAAAATCTCTCCTTCCCTCCTGAGGTGAAGGCAGCTGCTCTCCCTTATTTTTTAGCACAGACCAGCCCCTGCAGTCCCAGGCTCAGGTTGGATATTTGAGAAAATTTCTTCCCTGAAAGGGTTTTCCAGCCCTGGCACAGGCTGCCCAGGGAAAAGGTGGAATCACCACCCCTGGAAATGTTCAAAAAATGTGGAGATGTGGCACTTGGGGATGTGGTTTAGTGGTTGGGCTTGGCAGTGCTGGGTTAATGACTGGACTTAATGATCTTCGAGGTCTTTTGCAGACTTAATCATTCCGTGGGTAGCCTGTAAAAGAGAGAAAAAATCTGTTTTACCAGGGGAATATTTCCTCAGCTGGTGTAAAAAATTGTAGCAAAGCATTTCCAAAGGATGGATGATGGCAGCCCAAGGATTTCCCACCAAGCTCCACAAATTCTGGATGAAATAAGCACAATTCATTGCAAGTCCTTAGCAAAACAAGCACACAGCTTGGTGCTTAAATTCCCCCACCACCTCAGCTGTTTTTACGTACAGCCAGCCAGCTCTGTATTTATTTTCCCAGCATCATCCCCTGCTTGTTTTACAGGAGCAGGGCTTGACACAGAGGGTGTCAGGCAAATAACTCGCCCAGTGCTTAAAAAAATACCAGAAAAAAACAAAAACAAAAACAAGTCAGGAATCACAGCCTGGCACCGTGCAAATAAACACATCAGTCCTCTGAAAAACTGTGGGTGTGGGATTTGGGGGAAGGTGGGGGATTGGGAGCAGGGGGACAAGGAAAGGAGATGAGTTCAATGAGTGTGAGTGGCTGGTTTGTGGGGGCTGCATCACACAGGCACAGTCATCTCCCCTTAAAGCAGTCTGAGTTTCCTTTGCTCACTACCAAGGCAACAAATCCCTGCAGGGAAGCAGGGTGAGCTCCCATGGAGTGGTTGTAAACAGCAGTGAGAGCAGCCACTTGTAGTGGTTCAATGGCCAAGCCCAGAGCAGCTAAAAAATACAGGAAAAAACACATTTTTGGCATCTAAAACATCTCCCTGCAGAACCCTGGGGTGGACCTTGTGAATACCCAGTGCAGGGTGCCCCTGTGAGGGACAGGGAGGGTCAGATGTGCTGCTCAGAGGGCTGAGGGATGCTCAGTCACACTCAGTGACCTGTGCTGATGGTGCTGGCTCTTTTCCTGCTCACATCTGACTCCAAACTCCTCTCCTTCAGCTCAGCTGCTCTGAAAACTGAGCAAGGAGAGGTGGTTTGGAAGAAGCAGGGAGCAGAGGGAGCTGTGCAGGGCTTCCCGTTAGTGGTGATGGTCTGACCTGTGGGCACTGCAGGTGTCACAGCCTGGGCTTCACCCTCAGCAGCCCAATCTGGGGCAGGGACTGTCCCCACTCATCCTGGCGAGCCAAAACACAGCCCTGTGACACAACAAGGAGAGGGGCAGCTTTGCCTGTTGTTGGGGAAGATGAAACAGGAAAGCCTTATAAATGTAATTGTCTGGCAAAAGATTTTGAGAATACAGAAACTATAAGCGAGATTGAAATGAAAGCAAGCTTTGAGATCCTTTAGTTACTGAACAACTGGAAAACAATGGTGTGGCCAGCTGAAGGTAATCCCCTTTTGATGGAACAACACCCTCTGCTTGCAGACAGGTCCAAGGGTCAGAGCAGACCCTGCAGCTTGGCAGAAGGGGCCCAAAGAGGAGTTTTTAGGGTTTAAAATGTAACACAAGATGGTAATGTAATGATTCTTACAGGCTGTATGTAAATGCGATAGGATTTGTATATTGTACTAGATTGGTTGGTGAGAATTAGAATATTCAACACAGTAGATGATTTATGGTATTGTGACGGGAACTTTGCCCTCTTACCTCTTGTCTCTTAGCTCTTGCCTTTTATGCTCTTACCCCTTTTACTCTCTTGCCCTTTTACTCTCTCACCCTCTCATCCTCTCTCCCCTTCTCTTCTCTCGGGCCTGCTCTGAGCTGTGCCTGGGAGCTCCCAGCATGGCCCTGCACCCAGGCCCTGTGCAATAAACCCCAAATCCCAGCATGGCCCTGCGCCCAGGCCCTGTGCAATAAACCCCAAATCCCAACAGGGCCCTGCACCCAGGCCCTTTGCAATAAACCCCAAATCCCAGCAGGCCCCTGCACCCAGGCCCTTTGCAATAAACCCCAAATCCCAGCAGGGCCCTGCACCCAGGCCCTTTGCAATAAACCCCAAATTCTCAGCCCTGGATTCAGAGATCTCTTGTCTCCATCCATCCTGACCATCCTACCCCCGATGCTCTTACAGCCTGTCACCTCTCCCAGCAGGGAGAGAAGGGCTGGAGCTCAGCTGGTGGAGCTGAGCATGGCTGGTGACCCCCTGGCCTTTGCGACAAAGTGTGCTCAGCCCTGGGGCTGCAGGGCTTGGACACCTCTGGCTGATTTATCCAGAGGCACCAGCACAGCCCAGCAAGGCTCCAGCCCCAGGAAGGCTGTGGAAGATGGATAATACAGATATTAATGGGCCATGGGGGAAGGCAGCCGGAGATGTGAGGAGGATCTGAACCTGGACTGCCTTCTAAGTATAATTGTGCCTTGTCTGCTGGATGGAGGGATCTGAACCTGCAGCTTCCAGGGCTGGGAGCACAAATCTCAGGGGCTGTGGGGAAGAGTGGGGGCATGGCTGCACTGCTGAACCACCAATGGAGGGGTTCAAAGCTGCATCTCCATCCAGACATGCCCAGTTAGCAGCAGGAACAGAGGAGAGCATCTCCATGCC
The DNA here is from genome assembly GCF_028551555.1 of Melozone crissalis. Taxonomy (NCBI): domain Eukaryota; kingdom Metazoa; phylum Chordata; class Aves; order Passeriformes; family Passerellidae; genus Melozone; species Melozone crissalis. Next base: position 2,844,588 of record NW_026535887.1, read on the forward strand.
TGTGGTACTTTTGGAGTAGGAAAATTCCTTCCCCCTATTTCATGGCAGGAAAAATTCCAGATTTCCTTCCCCGTGGCAGGAAGGAAATGATGAATCTGAATTGATGTTCTTAGAAGGCTGATGTATCATATCATATCATATCATATCATATCATATCATATCATATCATATCATATCATATATCATATCAATACTATACTAAAACTATACTAAAGAATACAGAAAGGACACTTACAGAAGGCTTAACAGATACTAATTAAAAACTCATGACTGACTCCTCAGACTCCTGACACAGCTTGGTTCTGATTGGTCATTAAGCCAAAACAATTCACATGAAATCAATGAACAATCACCTGTTGGATAAACAATCTCCAACCATATTCCAAAGCAGCAAAACACAGGAGAAGCAAATCAGATAATTATTGATTTCATTTTTCTCTGAGGGTTCTCAGCTTCCCAGGAGAAGAAATCCTGGGCAAAGAGGATTTTTCAGAAGATATAACAGCGACACGTGCCCATCCTCATTGTCTGCCCTCAGGCAAGCCTGAGAACAGCAGAGAATTTCCTCCCCAACACCTGGGTGGGTTTGGGGTCCCCGTTGGCACAGCCCCTTGTTTGTTCAATCCATGGGTGCTAAGGGTGGCTTCCTGTCCCACCAAAATCCAAACTGATCCCCTGGTCCTCCCTCAAGACAAACAACCACAGGTAATGCAACTGTCATGGTTCGACACTGGTGCAATGCCAGTGCCCCATGAAAATATATTCTCCTTAATATCTGCTGTGAGATGGGACCAGGAATAGAGCAAAGCAGGTTCAAACTTAGAAATAAAGGGGGAAAAAAATCTTTATTAGCCTACACCTATTATAAAAGGAACACACACAAAATTCAAAATGAAAACCTTCCGAAACATTCCTCCTCCCCCCACCCGGTTTCCACCCAAGCACAGTGAGACAAAACCTTGGATTCTCAGACAAGTTACCACCCCTCAGATAATCAACTCCCAGTTCATCACCACCTCTCAGATAATCAACTCTCAGCGCATCAGGGAGAGAGGAGTCCCTCTTGTACCACAGGAGATACAGTTGAAACCGCTTGTGTTCTCAGAGACACATCCATGTCTTCAGTGGCCGCACCAGGTGCCAATATTCATATCTGAGCACCCATTGGTTTGACCACAACCTCCCAAAAAAGTCTCTTCCTTATCAACCTAGGACAGCAACACATCCTAAAATACAAAATGGGAAAGAGATCAGCCAGGCTGAGCCTTGGAACACGGCCCCTGTGAGGACTGGGATTGTTCAGCCTGGAGGAGGCTCCAGGGAGAGTTTATTGGGACATTGCAGGGCCTGCAGGGGCTCCAGGAGAGCTGCAGAGGGACTGGGGACACTGCAGGGACAGCACCCAGGGAATGGCTCCCACTGCCAGAGGGCAGCCATGGGTGGCATCTTGGCAATGAGCAATTCCTGCCTGGGCTGGCATTGCCAGAGCAGCTGGGACTGAGCACTCCCTGGACCCCTGGAAGTGTCCAAACCCTTTAATGATTGCAGTGTGAAGTCTTCAACCAAGTGGAGGAGAGGTGGGAATTTATTACTCTGCTACACAGGACAATAAAGTTCACAGAATTTACAGAATGACTGGGTTGGAAGAGATTTTCAAGATCATCGAGTCCAACCCAGCCCCAACACCTCAAATGCATCCCAACTTCTGGCTTTGACCTTTTCTTGACATGACTTCTCCAATTGTCAAAAGCAGCCAGAGATTTTTGGGTGCTTCTTTTTCACAGGGTCAATTTCCTGCCCCTCAAAGAGGATGGAGCTCCAGGAAGCCCAAGCCCAACCCTCTGAATGGTAAATCCCCCTGAAGGGTTTCCCACAGGCCACCTAAATATTAATCCTCCAAATTCCCTCAGGAATCAATTCCCAGTCGCTGTGCTCCAGTCTGCACCTGATTTTTCCACATGTCCCATCATCTCTAGTGCCTGACTCTTCTCAAGGTTTGTCCCACTGTGTTTCAGCTGAGGGCTTGAAGCAGATTGAGGACAAATGGGGGTTTGGAGTGCTCCTCCCACCCCATTTCCTGCTGGCAATGCGATTTATCTTTCCCCAGACACACAATATTATGTGATTTTAATGTGCCGATGAACAATGATAATCAAGAAGACAAGAAGGAAAAGATTCATTTAATTTTTCTCCGTTCATGTGACACGTTTTATGCTCCTGCCTCCCTCCCCCTGTTTACTCTGAGCTTTCACTGATTCCAGGATCTGTTACTGGGTATTCCTTGGAAACAACTCATCTCTGTTTACTGTCTCTGCAGGAGGTACTATTGTCTCTCAAAGCTTAAATTCATGATTTGTTTTTTTCCTGTTTGTTTGTGTTTTTCAATCTCCAACTTCCCTCCTTGCCTCCATTTCCAGAGCACATGGATATTCCAACTTCTTTGGAGATAAACCTGAGGATATTAAAGGTGTGCAGGACAAGGGCTCATGGTCAGGGGTTGCTCTGGATGCCCAGTTTTGGTACCTCAATGATGGAACCTCACCAGCCAAGGGCTACTCAGGGACTCCCCTCCATGATAATCCAGGAAGGGGTTTGGGTGAAAGGGGACAAAATTTTGGTGAAGGGGACAAAACCACCCAAATTAAACCATTTGTAGACCAAATCACCTGAATATAAGACAGGACTTGCCTCCAGGGCAGTGGTGATTGATTTTCATAAGGCCAGGATGGTCTTCCAGCAGTGAGGGAATGGACAGACCTCACAATGACTTCATCCATGACTTTGGACATCAGGAGCAATTTCCCCATGGAAAGGGTGCCCAGGCATTGGCAGGGGCTGCTCAGGGAGGTTTGGTGTCCCCATCTATCCCTGGAGGTGTCCAAGGAAGGCCTGGATGTGGCACTCAGTGCTCTGGGCTGGTGACAAGGTGGGGATTGGCTACAGCTTGGACTCCATGACCTTGGAGATCTTTACCCACCTCAGTGATCCTGGGATTCTGTGACCTTCATTTCCATGGGCACCAATGCTGTTCTTCCTGAGGGAGGGACACAGTGCCAGGAGATGGGGCTGGGAGATCCAAGGGCTCCATGGCTTACTTTGAGGTGACAGATCAGCTGTAGCCCTCAGCTTGGTCACTGATTATATAGGAGCATTTTGAAATTAGGCATATTCCTTTGGTCTGGATTTTTGTCCTGTGGTCAGTTCAATATCTGGATTTTTGTCTTGAGGTCAGTTCTAGGGTCTTCATTCTTGTCCTAGGGTCAGTTTCGGGGTCTGGATTCTTTTCCTGGGCTCAGTTCTAGGATCTGAATTCTAGTCCTGGTCTCAGTTCTGGGGTCTGGATTTTTGTGTTGAGGTCAGTTCTAGGATCTGAATTCATGTCCTGGGCTCAATTCTGGGGTCTGGATTTCTGTGTTGAGGTCAGTTCTAGTGTCTGGGTTCTTACCCTGGGCTCAGTTCTGGGGTCTGGACTCGTCCTGAGGTCAGTTCTAGTGTCTGGATTTTTGTCCTGGGATTCACTTCTAGGGTCTGGATTTTTGTCTTGGGGTCAGTTCTAGGATCTGGATTCTTGCCTTGGGCTCAGTTCCAGGGTCTGGACTCTTGTCCTGGGCTCAGTTCAAGATCTGGATTTTTGTCCTGGGCTCAGTTCTCAGGTCTGGATTTTTGTCTTGGAGTCTGTTCTGGGACCTGGATTTTTATCCTGGGGTCAGTTCTAGGGTCTGGATTTTTGTCTTGGAGTCAGTTCTAGCATCTGGACTCTTGGCCAAGATCATCAGGATGGGCACCAGCTTGGTCTCCTCCTCCAGCCCCCAGCTGTGCCAGAAGGAGCTCAGCCCAGTTCCAGCAGGAATGGCGATGTGAGGTGTGATCCTTCAGTCTGAGGGTGCTGGGTAAGGCTGTTGTGGAGCAGATTTAGTTCCTGGTGTTTGTCACCACGTCTGTGCCCCTGTTTGGGCCAGCCCCTGCTCTCTCTATTGACAGAGACTCTGCAGGGGTGGCTGGAGAGGGCACAGCTGACCCAGCCCACTGCAGGGTGCCAAGCACAGGGAGCAGAGGGGACAGAAATGGGAAAGGACAGCAGAGACCCAGCCTGTGCAGAACTCTCTGTCCCTGCCTGCCCTGTTTGCACTGCAGCTCTCATTTCCAGCAGCAAGCTGGAACTGTTTCCTTGCCTCTCTGCAGATGCCAAAGGTGCCTGAGCTGAGACAGAAACTTTCAGGGGGCTCCTCATGAAAGGCAGCACCAAAAAACCTTCCCAGGGCTGGGGCTGAGCTCTCCCCAGCTCTGCTTGGGTGGAAGCTGTGCCTTGCTCCGTGGCCCAGCACAGCCTGCCAGGAGTGGGACAGGCACAGCTTTTCCTGTCAGACTGGGGGATTTCTCTCTGTGTCTCTCTCTCTTTCCCTGTCTCGGTGCCTTTGGTGCAATGCAGCATTTTCTGCTCTGGCTGCTTGGCTCACTGGAGCCCTGAGAGTGCTGGAGGAAATGAGGGAGCTGCTCTGCAAAGCTGCCACCATTCCCATCTCCACAGCATCCATGCTCAGCCCAGGGATGAAGCAGAAGCTTCCCGAAGGTTTTTTATATTTTTTACACCCTGGCTCTGGTGCTCCTATCAAACTGGGAATGGAGAACCAGCAAAGCTGTCCAGTGGGGCAGCCCAGTTTCTGAGGATTTTGTGTCCAGAGCAGCTCAGAAAACATCTCAAGATGTTTCTTTCTCCATCAGCTGGTGTGGAGAGGGATTAGGGAAGGCATTAGTAATGCAGTGCTTGTCACATCTAGGATGGGAAAAAAAAAAAAAGGTAAATCCTGAGATTTTCTGGCCAGCAATAGGGAAAAGCCCATGTGCACCTCCCGTGTGGTGTCCACATCCATGTCCACACCACAGAGCACCTGACCCATGGCTTGTCCATCACTCTGAGACAGAAAAAGTATCTTTTGATAGATTTTTTAGTCTCCAAAATGCCTGAAATGTAAAAGCTATCAGCCAAAAAAAGTGCTTTGGCTTTTGTCTGAAAACACAAAGGGATTTGAACACAACAGTGGAACAGGAAGGAAGGAAGGAAGGAAGGAAGGAAGGAAGGAAGGAAGGAAGGAAGGAAGGAAGGAAGGAAGGAAAATTCCCATTTCCTCCTCTCTCCTGTCCCCTCTAATGAGGATCAGGCAGAATTCCTCTTCCCCCAGCAGCCTTGGAGCCAGTTTGAAGCAATTTGGAGGCAATTGAATGAGAAGGAATAAACGAGTGGATATTGCAGTTTATGGATGGCTGAGTCAAACCCACAGGCAGTGATTAGAGGCCCACAGTCCCTTTCATGCCCACAGTAAGAAAATTACCTAAATTTGTTCCATTTTAGCTCCAAACAGGAGGTGAAGTTGTAGTGGGCTGGAATGTCAGCTATGTCACCTTTTAATATTCATCTGGAGGGAAAACAAAACAGAACAGATTTTTTATTTTAATTTAAATAAAGTGTTGGTCAGTCCAAAGCAAATTTCTCTGGCTTTGATCATCTCCTGCTAGTTTAGATGCAAATAAATGATGGTGGGGGAAAACAGAGAATAAATAATTACAACTTCCCTGTTCTTTCTCCCACCTTCATTTGCCCTACAAATAATTTCCAAGGCAGCTTTTTACTTTTTCTTATCATAATCAATGGTTCTTCCTCACCTGTTTGCAGTCTTGATATTCTTAAACCATCTCCTCTCATCAGTGTCACTCTCATGATTTTGGGTTGTTTATTTATTAATATGGAAAAGATACTATAAGATTTAAAATGCATTTGTCAGCTTATGACTCTTACAGTCTTGTTTTTAGCACTCCTGGGATTTAGCCACCATAGCATCTGAGTCTGAATTTGGATATCAAACCTCATCCTCTGCAAACTGATGGAAATTTGACATTTTTCAAGGCTTTCAGAGACGTCACAAACAACAGCAAAAAGGAAAAAAAAAGTAAAAAATATCTGAAAAGCCACAGATGCTTAAAGCACCAACTGCTGAAGACATATCACGTTTTGAGTGGATAAAAAAAGGAGAGAAATAAAACAAACACCTGGTGGATGCTGAATTTTCATGCTGCTGGTGGTAACTCTCACTCTGGTCCTATCAGCTGGGAAGGGATTTTTAGAGCTCACATTTGGCAAAGACAAAACCTGAATGCCAAAATGATACCACAGGAGCCCCTCAGAGCTGTGGGGTCTCCAGAGGGGAAGGCAGAGGATGATGAGCAGGGGCTGAGGTGAGGGATGGGAGCCCAGCTCCTGGGGCAGCTGCAGAACATTGGGTTTGTGTCACTCTGCCACACGGAGAGGATTTGTTAAAAAAATAGACACTTGGAAAGAGAATTTTATCAGTTTGTAGGGAAACTGGAGCTTTCTTTAAAAAAAATATATTTCTGATTAAAAATGTGCCTATTCAGAGAACCTCCATCTTTTTTCTTGCTTATTCTTCTTTATTCTTTTCCCTTTTTTTATATATTTTTTTCTCTCCTTTTTTTTTCTTTCTCATATTTTTTCTCTTTTTCTCCTTTTTATTGTTTTCTCTCTTTTTCTTTTTTATCTTTTTAATATTTTTTATTTTTCTCTTCTTCTTTTTTCTTTCCTTTCCTTTTTTCTTTTCTTTTTCTCTTATTTTTTACTTTTTTCTTTTTTTTTTTTCTTCTTCCCTTTTTCTTTTTGTTCTTTTTCTTGTTTCTTTCTTCCTACTTTTTTTCTCTTTTGGTCTTTTTTTTCTATCTTTTTTCTTCTTTCCCCCTTTTTCTTTTTTTTTTTTTTTTTTTCTCATCTAGTTTTTTCCTAGGTTTTTTTCTATTTTTCTTGGGTTTTCCCTTGGTTTTTTTTCTTTTTCTTTTTTTTTATTTTGTTGTTGTTGTTTTCCTTCTCTTTTTCTTTCTTCTCTTTACTTGTTTCTTTTCTCTTTTTTCTTTTGTTTCTTTTCTCCTTTTCCTTTTTTACTTGTTTGTTTGTTTGTTTTCCAAAAACAGTATCAGCAACAGAAATCAAGCAAACAAATCCAATAACTTCCTTTAGAACAAGTTCCCTGACCATGGGGGCTCCTGACCAAGCACCCAAGTGAGGAGATCTGATTTCCCAAAGAACCTGCAGGAGCTCCCTGGGCTGATTTTTATCAGGGATATTCCTGATTTCAGGAATTCTGCATCCATCAGAAACCATTCCTGGCTTTTTACAAGGACTCAGTCAGAACTCTCCAAGAGCTCCGTCCTCTCCTTGGGAGGGGAGATCTGTGCTTGGTTTTGGGTGGCCACAGTAGGAATTCCATCAACAGGAACAACTGAAGTGCTTCACAAAGCAACCCCAACCACAGAATTATGGAATATTAGCTTGGAAAAGCTTCAGGATCATCAGGTCCAACCATTCCCAGCACTGCCAAGGCCACCACTGACAATGTCCCCAAGTGCCACATCCACAGGGCTGTGAAATGCCGGGGATGTGACTCCACTCCTGCCCTGGGCAGCTGTGCCAATCCTACAGCTGGGGCCAGAGAAGATTCATAGAATTCACAGAATTCACAGAATTACTGTGTTAGAAGAGACCTTCAAGGCCATGGAGAACAGCCCAGCCCCAACCCCTCAGGCAGCCCCTGCACCCAGTCTGAGGTACATCCACAGGGTGCTGTGTGCTAAAACTGAATCTTCCCCATCAAACAGGAAACAGACTTGCAAACAGAGATGGAGCAGATTCCAGATTTATTTAGAAACCTGGTTTTTTCCACATTTGCTATGGACATCTATGTGATCAAAATACTCCATCCTCTGGAAGCTCTGTGGTTTGGCAGCACCAGCAGAGCTCTCTGGGCCTGTGACTGCCTGTGGGACCTGCCATGGTGCCAGGAAAAGCATTACACAGAATTTACAGGGTTGGGAGAGGCCTTCAAGGCCCTGGAGCCCAGCGCAGCCCCTGGCACCCAGTGCCACCTCCAGGCTGGTTAAACACACCCAGGGATGGTGACTGCACCCCCTCCCCGGGCAGCCATTGCAGAACTTTCTCCCCCTTGCTGGAAAAGCTTTTTGCTGCTCTCCAAGCTGGATTTCCCTTGGCACAGCTCAGGCCGTGTGCTCTGGCTGTGCCAGTGCTGCTGGAGACAGAGCCCAAGGGCAGCTGGGCACAGGCACCTTTCAGGAGCTGTGAGAGTGCTGGGGGCACCCTGAGCCTCCTTTCCTGCAGGCTGAGCACCCCCAGCTCCCTCAGGGCTCCCTCAGCGTTTGTGTTCCAGCCCCTCTCCAGCCTTGCTGCCTTCTCTGGATTCACTCAAGCAACATGAACACAGTCCCTGTCCCTGTCCCTGTCCCTGTCTCTGTCCCTGTCCCTGTCCCTGTCCCTGCACTGCAGCAAACACCAGTCCTGCCAACTGCAGAGTTCTGGGAGCCACTTTCCCTCCTCCTCCTCACTCACCAACCATTTGGAGCTCAGCCACAGCCCTGGAAGAGAGCCCAGATATTGATGTTCCTGGACCTTGGCTCATGGAAGCCAGTGTTTGGTTTTGCAAACAACTGCTGATTAAACAGAAATTCCCTGCCGGGCAAACAAAAAGAATGTTTTCTTCCCCATTTTTGCCCATCCATTTCTATGCCTGGGCTGGACCAGGAGTGTTTTGCCAGACAAAATCTCCCTGGTAAAGTCCAAGCTTTGTCTCACACCTGTGCTGATGCTCCCAGGGATTCAGAGCCTGAAGAAAGTGGGAGATAGTATTGGATGAAGGGAAAGTTAAACTAAAACTTAGGTAAAATTCCAAATCATCTGCAGTGCTCTCCATCAGCCATGCAAAGGCTTGGTTTCTGTCCCTAACATCACTTTCCACTGGTGACAGCCAGTCCACAAACACCACTTTACACAGCCCTTCAAAGTGCCCTCAATCTCCCCAAGATAAAAATTATGTGAGAACTCTGCAGTTGCAAAGCTGAGATGCAAAGAAATTACAATGAGGTAAACAGAGAATAAATAATTACAACTTGAGCCAAAATAGCTCCAATTTGAGTCAATTTGGCCTCCAAGAGATCATTCTGTCCATCCCAACAAGGCTTTGTTATCCCCAGCTGGAGGCTGTGCCTTCCCCCAGGTTTGTGTTTGTGTTTGCATTGCTCCTGACCCAGCTGCTTTCAGCTCTGGTGGAACTCTGTGGTTCATGGTGCTGTACATCCCAAAATATTTATAAAGGGAATAAAGTAGATGATGTTTGAGAACAAAAATAATAAAAATAATGTATTGTTTTGAAGGCAGGGGATGGCTGGAGGCTGGCAGTTCTTGGCCACGGGCTCATCCACAGTGTACATTAAAATGGTATTCACAGTTTCACAGAATCATGGAATGTCCTGAACTGGAAGGGATCCACCAGGATCACCCAGTCCAGCTCCTGGCCCTGCTCCCCTGAGAACATTGTCCAAACACTCCTGGAGCTCTGGCAGCCTTGGGTCTGTGCCCATTCCCTGGGGAGCCTGGGCAGTGCCCCACAACCCTCTGGGAGGATTCCTTTTTCAGCCCTGCATTTAGGAATAAATGTAATTTTCCCATCACAAATTATTTCTCAAGGCAGTAATTTTTTTTCCCAACACTGTTTTTCCCACAGCATTTTCAACATCAAACCCAGCAGCTCAAACCTGAAATGTTTGGGTGGGAGAATTTTATACCTGCCTTTAGCCTCATTCTTCTACAGTGGGAGATTTCCTGCCTGGAATAAATAATCCCCCTGGTCAGGGGACTTGTTCTATAGAAAGTTGTTGGATTTGTGTGCTTTATTTCTGTTGCTGATACTGTTTTTGAAAAGCAAACAAACAAGTAAAAAAAGGAAAAAGGAGAAAAGAAACAACAGAAAAAAGAGCAAAGAAAATAGTAAAGGGAAGAAAGAAAAAGAAAATAAAAAAAAACAACAACAAAAGAAAGGAAAAATAAACAAGGAAAACAACAAGAAAAAAAAGAAAAAGAAAAAAGAAAAAAAATAGGAAGAAACCAAGAAAAAAAGAAATCACAGAATGATTTGTGTTGGAAGTGACCAGAAATTTCCTGTAGTTCCAACCCCCTGCCGTAAGCAGGGACACAAAATCTCTAACAAGGTTCCACCACCCTTATTCCTCTAAGATCCTAGAGGAAGATGCTTATCAAGAAATATATCCAGAAAAAAAATGGAGCAATTCTCTTTGGGCAGCAGAGAATGATCCATTGGAAACAATTTTTCTTATTTCCCAGCCTTTGTCTTCCTGAGTTAACATTTTCACTGAACTGAAAACTTGTAAGAATGTAAAGATAGAAATGTCTTCATCCAGCTGGCACTGCAACGGAATCCCATGGAATAAAAATAAAAAGGGGGTTTCCAACTGTCTTTCACACTTCTATTAAAGTTAGTTCTTCGGGAGGGAGTTTGGCATCCTGCTTTGGGATGACAGAAGAGATGCTGGATGATTTCAGTGATGCCATTTCTGGGTTTGCTCTGTCACTGCTGCTCATGTCTGCTCAAGAGGCTGAAAAGTCATCCAATTTCCCTTGGACAAGTGACCCTGTGACCTGGACAGCAGAAATATCCTTTGGCTGGATTGACTTTGAGGCAGTGACCTGGAGGGGAAATCCTCTGGTGTTCCCTTACTAATCGTGGTCAGGCCAAAGGGACTTGTAGGACATGGTGACAGGAAAAGTAGCAAAGCACCTCCATGTGTATTTTGAGTCCCAAACATCAAAGAGCCACTAAATCCACAGAGAATAGCTCTGAAAATAATGTTTGGGTGGAAGTAAGTAAAGAAAAAAAAAAGCTTTATCCTGACTTATTCCTGCTTCACACCAGCCTGAAAAATCTAGAGGAGACTGATGGCAACAGCTTGATGGAATGTGGTGTCCTTGGAAGAGGGGAAAATTATTTAATTTGAGGGAGTGCCTTGGGCTGAACCAAATTTTTAGACAGCTCAATCACCTCTGGACACTGAACTGAGTAACCCAGAGGAGGCTCAAGGGATTATCTAGAGAAAAGCTTCTCTTAAATGCCTGACTCTGAGTTTACAGAGGACACATCCTCACTTCCACCTGGAAGGAAATGGAAACAGAAGTGGTTTGCTGTGTTTGATTCCAGAACCAGGAAGTTCAAAACCAGAGTTAAAGTCAGACATTTGAGAGGAAAAAAGGTGAAAAAACCCTAAACCAGCTTGATTATGAGGATTGGGACATGTCTTGCTCTGTTCAAATCCATATTCCCAGCCCCAGTGTTTGGCTGTGGGAACAGCTGGAGCTCAGGAGTCACCAAGACATGGGATACAACCAAGGCAGCTCTTGATATCATCCCCAGAACCAGGAGAACCCAGATGGATTCTCTTCCCTTAGACTTAGGGATGGAACTGGGAGCTGTGCCGGGGTGCAGATCTCAGTGCTGGAGTGTCACTGTGATATCTCCTGAAAAATCCCTTCAGCAGGATTTCTTCTCCTGGGAAGATGAGAAGCCTCAGCTTCTCCCGTGTTTGCTGCTCTGGAATGTGGTCTGGAGATTGTTTATCCAAACATGTGAATTGTTTTTAATTAATGACCAATCACCATCAGCTGTCTCAGATTCTGGTCAGTCACAGGTTTTTATTATTCATTCTTGTTGAGCCTTCTGTCTGTATCCTTTCTCTTTCTTTAGTATAGTTTTAGTATAGCATAATATGATGATATGATATGATATGATATGATATAATATAATATAATATAATATAATATAATATAATATAATATAATATAAATCAGCCTTCTGAGCACATGGAGTCAGATTCTCATCTCTCACCTTGTCCTGGGGACCTCACAAACACCACAGTGCAGAAGTCTCCTGCAATTTTCGTTTCCTTCACTTGGGTGAGCCCAAGGGGCTGGTGCAGGGTCCCCCTTTTCCTTCTGCTCCCTTCACCCCATAAACAATCCAGAAGAGGGCACAAGACTCCCCTACCCATTTCCAGCCCGAGTTTTAGGACAAAGAAAAGCAGCTGCCTCAAAGAGCAGCCCCAGGATGATGATCCTCACTGAACTGCCTCGCCAGCGTTTTTTACAGCAGTTTAAAACACCATCAAGGCACCATCAAACTGCCTTTCACTTCCAAACCCAAATGGCCATGGAATGGAGCCCAGAGTGAAATGCTAAATTGGATCCCATCAAACCAGGCTCAGATCACACAGGCTAAGGGGGAATGAATGGCTCCTAACGAAGGAGTTCATCATTATAAAGTAATGACAAAGGATACAGAACCACCGAGGTCTCCAGCAGTGCAACCAACCCTTCACCACCCCTTCCCCCCTCTCCAAATGCCTGCTGATTTTTTCCTATTAGGGTGAAACTTTTTTTTTTTTTCCTGGGGTGTGGTTTTTTTCCTCCCTGTAACTGCCAGAGGGTTTCAGGGCTCATTCAGGATAAATTATTCAGTCTGAACGGAGATGCCATAAATCTTAAATGGCAAACAATAGATGATTCTCCCGTTAGACACACGGAGCCTGCAAAACTAATCTCCTGCTAAGCAATGGTGTGTCCCACTCCAGCTGCTGATGGCAAAATTTACAGGGGGAAGCATTTGTTTCCTTTTGTGCATCTATATTTAGGTTGCCACAGGGCCTCCCCTTCCCCACAAAAACCGTGTGAACTGGTCACCATGGGAGAGACAGACAGGGAAACAGCTCACCCAGTTTGGGAAAGGCTCCATCATGCAAACTCCCAGCTATTTTGCCTGTTAAATAAGGACACTTCAAAGTGGGAGAAAGGATGGAGCAGCTTGTGTCAGTGAATTAGGATTAGCAGCCCCATGTGTTGATTTTGCTGAGATTTAAGCCTCTCACGTAGCAGGACTTGTGCTTCTCTCTTTGGAAAGCTTGGCATGAAATCCATACTGGTTAAAGCAATTTTATGCACCCTGAACCCAGCGGGCCCAGCTGGAAGGAGGTGAAGCTTCAGACCCACCTGCAGCACTTGAATCCCTGCTCCATCACCCAGGACAGCTCCTCCTTTTCCCTCCTCCAGAATTCAAAGCACACACATTTTAACTTTGCAGCATCTGGAGGGTGTTGCTGCTCCTTGAGAGGAATTGTGGATTTGCCTTTACAAACAAGCTGTGGGTCTGCTGGTGGATAAAACCAGCACTGGGAGATAAAAGAAATAATGGGAAGGATTCCGCTGATTGATGAATGGAAGAAGATATTTGTTTTTGCAAATAAACCTTAGGTTTGCTGATAAATGAAATTAGACATTGAGAGATGAAAGAAACAGTGGGGAAGAAAAACTCCTAAATTCCATAAGAATTAAAAATGAGAAGGGAGGATTGTACATTAGAGGGAAATCTTTGGTATCAGGAGTATCAGGGAGTCTGAACATCTCAAGTACCTCAGAAATAGGGAAAACCCCCTAAATTCCATAAGAATTGAAAATTAAAAGGGAGGGTTATACATTAGAGGGAAATCTTTGGCTTTAAGGGTATTGGGGAGTCTGTACCTCTCAAACACCTCAGCCAATGGGGAAGGAGAGAAGAGAAATTGGCCAGGAAATTGGGATAAAAAGGAGGCTGTGTCCTCCAATAACTGGAGAGATCCCAGGGGAATGCCCCATGGCCTCTCCCTTTATTTGAATAAAGTCAAAGGACTCCTCTGTCTCCTTTTTGGACATAAACCTCTGGCGTTTGTAGATAAATTTTCCTAACATCCTTAAGGAGGAGAAGCAGCTCCAAACACACACAGAAAATCCCCAGCCCAGCTTGGGTGCCCACAAACACTGTGTGTTATGAGTAGAACAGCTGGAACAGCTGTCCATTTTGTTTAAAAGGTTGCAGAGTTCACAGGTTGGGCTAGTTGCTGCCAGGGTGGAGTTCTAACTGTTTGTTACTGTAATCACCTGTCATTTTTATTAACTACCTCTCCTTGATGGTTAAGAATTCCCCTTTTGTCCAGTGACACCCTGCTGATTCCTAGAGGATGGCACCCAGACAGTGAAGGGGAAGGGACATCGAGTTGACATGCAAATGACCTCGGATCCAGCATGCAATGGGAGAGACCCCTCATCAAACCTAGCCAAAAACCCCTAAAAAAAAATGATCCAACACAAAATTTATAAATCAAAGTGATGACTGGACGTGAGGAACAGAATCTAGTATCTGCTAAGACCCTTTTTACATCTCACCCTAACCTAAGGATGTCGGCTAGACAAAGACCTCAAATGTTAAAACAGAAAAGCAGGGAATCTCCTGATGCTCTGGTGAGGATGGAACCCCCAGCTCTGCCCACCGACCAGTGGACTAAGCTGCACTCTGCCTCCTCTTCTGAGTCACTCCTGGGAGCAGCAGTGGCGTAAGCACGGACCCGTCAGTTCTTCCCACCTGTAGGAGCACTGTGGGGTAGGATGGTCAGGACAGACACGAGAGATCGTGGAACTTGTGGTTTATTGCAAAGGGCCTGCGTGCAGGGCGCTGCTTGGAGCGGCCAGCCACAGCTCAGAGAAGGCCTGAGAAAAGAGAGGGCTAGAGAGGATGAGAGGGAAAGAGAGTAAGGGAGTAAAAAAGGTAAGAGAGTAAAAAGGGCAAGAGAGTAAAAGGGATAAGAGGAATAAAAAGGGTAAGAGAGCGAGGTTCTTATTACAATAGTAAATCTTCTTCTGTGTTGAATATTCTGATTCTCACTAACCAATCTAGTACAAGATACAAACCCTACAGCATTCACATACAGCCTATAAGAATCATTACATTAACATACTGCGTTACATTTTAAACCCTAAAAATTCCTCTTTGAACCCCTTCTGCCAAGCTGTAGGGTCTGCTCTGACCCTTGGGCCTGTCTGCAAGCAGAGGGTGTTGTTTCATCAAAAGGGGATTACCTTCAGCCAGCCACACCATTGTTTTCCAGTTGTTCAGTAACTAAAGGATCTCAAAGCTTGCTTTCATTTCAATCTCACTCATAATTTCCATATTCTCAAAATCTTTTGCCAGACAATCATGTTTATAAGGCTTTCCTGTTTCATCTTCCCCAACACCCACCCCAGCTGATCACTTTTGATAAAGGCATTAAAGAGGAGAAAGGTCTCCTGCCCATGTTTATTTCACTGTGGGCTCACACCAGCTCCAGCCATGGTGCGGTGACGGCTGCCAGCGCATCCTGGCCAGGCACATTTCCCCTGGCTGGGTGAGCAGTGTTTTGGCCTTCTGTGTTGAAATCTTGCCTCACAGTGCCCACCCACCCCTCCCTGCCATCTGCCAGGCACGCCGTGCCCCGGGCCAAGTCTGGAGCTGCAGAACCTTGCCCAGCCCGGATCCGCCCGAGCGCTCCAACTGCTCCTCTCCACACCCAGAGGAGCCAAGTTGGGAGCCCTGCTGCCATTCCCCCTACCCCCACGTCAGCTGTAGCAGCACTGAGAGACTGCCTGGGCTCCTCGCTACCTTCCAGGGCCATCTGGACAAGCTCAGACCTGGTGCCGAGGGGGATGGAGGAGGGCCAGCAGCACCTTGGTGTTGTCAGCCAGGAAGAAAGTTATAGTCTGGAAGCAGGAGGTTTATGTACATACATGGAATGCTCACGGCTTCCTGCAGCTCCTTTATGTCTGCCGAGTCCTCTGGGGATGGCATGGACTCCTAATGGATGCTGCATTAGCTAATCCAGTGATTCAATTACTCCTAAATACTCTCTGGTGGCCGGGGCTGGCCTTCCTGCTCACTTACTGGAAATAAGGGGAGGGGAGCACAGCTTCCATTATAAGAAGCATCCCCCTCTGTTTTCTTTGTCTTGTCCTTCCACGGGGAGTGCTCAGCTTCCAAGGGCAGGGATGGAGGCAGACAGACCTGACCGGGATCCACTGCCCCCCTCCCCATGGAACAGGCACAATGACTCCATGACTGCTGGGTCACACCAGCCCAGCACAGCAATGCCCCCCCAGTAGCCACCAGCTGCTGGGAGCTGGCCTGTACCCACCTGGCTCAGGTGAAGCCAGAGGTGCTGAGTCCTGCTGACACTGAAACCCCTGCTCTCGGGTTTCTGAGGCTAAAATGACCCCTGAGGTATTAAAAGTCTTTTTCGCAGCCCCACGACCGAAGAAGAAGTCAAGATTCCTCAGTTCTGTTTTTCAAGGTTGTTTATTTTCTCTTATCTATGACATTCTCTCTCTGACCTGCTGAGATCTGTCCAGCAGGTTGGGTTGTGGCACAGTCCCTGCCCTTGGGGTGGTGTTGGCTTTTTATACTAAGAACTACCTGTACTTTATTTACAATAATTTTCCAATACCTATCACCTGTGTTAGACAGTCTGTCTCTACTCTAAACCAATCCAGAAGTGTCACCATCACAGCAGAAGATGGTGGACAAGAAGGAGAAGAAGAAGGACAGGACACACCCAGATTCCTCCATCTTGCCTCTTGAACCCCCATTCTAAACCCCCAAAATTCTACTTTTTCACTTTGTGACAAATTCACTATCATTCTACTCAAACTCTTGTGGCTTAACTCCTCATACAAAGTTGGTAATTGTTTCCATGGGCTAAAATCAAAGGCACAGGTGTTTGTGACTCTGTGCCAGGGTCTCTGAGCCCCCTGCCAGGGTCTGGAATCACCCAGGGCAGCCAGAGCAATGTCCTGGGTCCCGACACCCTGCCAGCCTGGGAACAGAATCCAGGTGATGCCATGTGTTGCCTCACCTATTTGCTGTGGTCATCCTTCAACTGGTCAGCCCTGTGTCCAGTGCTGGGGTTGTGACAGACATTGAGGGTCTGGACCATGTCCAGAGACGGGAACAGAGCTGGGAAGGGTCTGGAGAACCAGGAGAGGCTGAGGGAGCTGGGAAGGGTCTGGAGAACCAGGAGAGGCTGAGGGAGCTGGGAAGGGTCTGGAGAACCAGGAGGGGCTGAGGGAGCTGGGAAGGGCCTGGAGAACCAGGAGGGGCTGGGGGAGCTGGGCAGGGGCTGAGCCTGGAGCAAAGGAGGCTCAGGGGCCCTTGTGGCTCTGCACAAGTCCCTGCCAGGAGGGCACAGCTGGGGGGGTCGGGCTGTGCTCCAGGGAACAGGGACAGGAGCAGAGGGAACGGCCTCAAGTTACACCAAGGGAGGTTTCTACTGGATATTGGGAAAAAATTTCTTCCCCTGAAAGGGTTGTCCAGCCCTGGCACAGCTGCTCCAGGTAATAGAATCACCATCCCTGGAGAGATTTAAATACATGTGGATGTGGCACTTGGGGACGTGGTCAGTGGTGACCTTGGCAGTGCTGGGGAATGGTTTGATTTGATGATCTTCAAGGGTTTTCCCAACCTAAATGATTCCATGATTCTATGATCCCTAAAGGGGATGGCAAAACTCTGGATACTGGGCTGGACAGTATCCAAGAAATCATTATGTCTACCCAAGAAATCATTATGTCTTCTACTGCCCAAATTCACATTGCAGCTTTAAAGGGACATTTCCTCATTTCCTACACACTCTGGATGGATAAACCCATGTGTCCTACAGCAAATCTTAGTGCTTTGCAGTTTGGACAGAGATTTATAAGCCTGAGATCACCATTAGTCTCAGTTCTTTAAAGCACAGACGAGATAAAAGACAAATTTGTCACTCGGAGGAGTAAGAAGCTCCTGCCAAAGAAGAGGTTTGATCCTGGACTGTAGGGTGGCTGCAAATTGGGGTGGATACACACATGGAAATAGTGCTGCCCTCTGGAAAGGGCTCAGCCAGACCACAGGAGGGGTTGCCACCAGCCTCAAGTGGCTTTTTCATAATAAAACACTTCCTTAGAAAAGCTATTTCTTAGAAACAGACAGAAAAACGAGGGAAAATTTGCATGGAATGGGAGTGCCAGGCACGCTTCCCTTTGATTTGTCAAGGATGAGCCATCAAAGAAGATCCACTTTTGGCTTAACTTTTACATTAGGATTTCTATATTCACTTTTGACCAGGGAAGAGCTAAAGTATGTACAAAAGACATTGTCTGCATGGCTTTGAAAGGGAAAGATAAAATCTTACAAGCCTCTGCCAAAAGCTTCATATGGCCAGAAACCACAAGGCAGATTTCTTACATTGGTTGTTAGCCCTGAAGAGCAGAAGAGACCAAATGGATAGATTAAAAAATATATATAAAAAATTAAAGCACATTAAAAATAAAAATACTAAATTATTCAAAAGTATTTTTAACATATATGTCTGTATATACACAAATACTTCTCTTCAGGGCTGTTCCAGTATTTTCAGGGCTGAAAATTCCCCATTATATTTAGGGAAAACCCTTTGTCTTAATCCAGCAATCATAGGTGGGACACATAACATGGAGAGAGTGGGAAGGGAGATATAAAGAGAAAACCTGCAACGCAGGACAGGCAGAAGAGACCATAAATACAGGGGAAAAGGATCAGACAGACATAGCCTGCAATTCAGATAAATAGTAACTTTTCTTTGCATTGCAGAACTAATTTAGAGAAGAAATTGTGGATGGGGAAGGATTGGGATTGGAGTCACCTCGGAAGGTGGAACAAAGTAGGAAATAACTTTGTTCCTGTAACCCAGGAGGTGCAAAGTTCCTGCTGTTCTTTGCTTTGGTGGGTCTGGAGACAACCACATTGTTGTGGGGACCACTGAGCCCCAAGGACAGGGGACAGCCAGGCCAGACCCTATTTAACAACCCTAAAACCCTTCTCAATCCTTCAGACCAAACCATTCCATGATTCTGTGATTGGAAGCTAAGCCAGTGTTGGAGGTTCCCAAATTGTGACTGTTGCTGCACAAAGCATAAGCAGGGGATGGTTAGAGGTGGATGGAAGACAAAAAAACAGTGAGGAAGGCAAAAAAAAAACCAGTGAGGAAGGCAAAAAAACAGTGAAGAAGGCATGAAACAAAATCAATGAGCAGGGAAGGGGCAGAAGCTGGCATCAAGAACTTCCATTCAGGAAGAGCCAGAATGAGACAGGAGGACCACAGGAACTTCCAAGCCCTCTTTGTGCACCTCCTTGGTGGCAATGATGGAGTTAAGTCTGCTCCCATCTCCATGTGGAGCATGCAGCCTGCCAGAGGCTCCAAGGCTGGGCAAGCAGCAGGCACATCTTGGCTCCCTGGGAACAGATTGTTACCTGGGCTCAGCTCCTTGCATGGTCACACCTGAGTGTCCCCGTGTCACAGCAGGGGAAATGGCTTTGGATCTCCACCAAGTTCTGGCTCCAGGTTGTTGCTCCACCAGCATCCCCTGTCCTGATCCCTGGGTGCTTCGTGTTCCTCCCCTGGCAACCCCCAGATTTCCACGCTGCTCTCAGGAGATGGAAGTTCCCCAAATCCTTTCCCTCGTGCTGATCCCAGTGCAAGGACCACCAGACTTGTTGGTTTGAGCTGCAGCAAAAACAGTTTGGGTTGGAAATGGCTTTGGATTTCACCAAGTTCTGGCTCCAAGTCGTTGCTCCACCAGCATCCCCTGTCCTGGTGTAACCTGCTGATCCCTGGATGCTTTGTGTTCCTCTCCTGGCAACCCCCAGACTCCCACGCTGCTCTCAGGGGGTGGAAGTTCCCCAAATCTGCCCTGAATCCTTCCCCTCGTGCTGATCCCATTGCAAGGGCCACCAGACTCGCTGAGCTGCAGCAAAACCAGTTTGGGTTTGGGTTACAGGGCACTGATAGACACATAAATGTTGTGGGAGTCTAGAGGGGCAAGGTGGGCACAGCACCATCCCCTCTCCTGGCAGCCACCTCACCCAAAAAGCCTGACCTGCTGCAGGTCAGCAGCTCTGTCCCCCTGAGGAGCACCTTCCCAAGACAATGGACAAGATCCATGGGGGAGCTGCTTTCTCCAGCATTATTTCTGGGGCAGAACCATCAATTGAGCTTCAGGTAGTGGAGCTGACGCCTTGAGTTTTAGCTTTCATATTTTCCAGATTCTGCATTAGTGTGTGACTCTGAGTTCCATTTAAAGTGTCAGCAAGTTCTCCCCACAGCTCAGTGAGACTGAACAATCCTTTTCCAGTCCCAGAACAAAGCTTGGCTTTTGGGCAGCTTCAGCCCAAAAATGCAAACAGCAGGGAATTGAGGAGAGCAGTCTGTGAGGATGGGACTACATAACCTGGAGCTGTAATTGGACAAATAACCCCAATATGGAAATGGACCAAAACTTATAAAAGTGTGAAAACTCGTGACCTGTTGTTCCATCTTGGTTGTAGCCACAGCCAGGCACTTCCACTGCCCAAGGTGTACCTTTGAAGGCCTTTAATAAATACCCATTTTATTCCTGTAACTCTGTCCAGCCTCTATTCCAGGTCAGCCTCTCAAGGCACCAGATCCACACCACCAAACCCCCTTCTAAAACCTGCCAAATCAGAAACCACAGCTGTCAGGAGAGCTGGCTAAATTCTGGAATGTGATCCATTTAGGGGGGAAAGAACCCAGCAAACCCACAGCTCACCCTGAGCTGGAGCTCAGACACAGAATTATGGGCTGTTATTTGGGCTGGAGGGAGAATCCATCAGAAGTCATCAGTGCAGGGCATGCAGTGCTCGTTGGAGCAGCTTCACCTCAGGCCAGGGGGACTCCATCTGCTCCAGCCAGCTTTGCCACAGTGCCATGCCTGCATTTTATTTAAATAAAATCCTTGCTGCACTTACCAGGATCTGCACAGGAGCCCCCTGTAATATAAATCGTTGCTGCAGTTAAATAAAATCCTTGCTGCAGTTACCAGGATGTGCACAGGAACCCCCTCTCCAGCCCCTGTTTGCTCTCAGCATGCAGAGAATTCAAAGCTGAGCTCCCCACAGCATGAGGAGCTGCAGAAGGATCAGCTGCAGCAGGATCGGCTGCAGCGTCACCAAATCAGCTGGAAAGTTTACAGAGCTGCAGCCAGGCAGGAGGGCTCATTTTTCTCAGCTGATGAAAAGCCTGGGGAGCATTTTTTATTAAATCCATCGAGGGGAAACCCCAGGATCGGTGGCAGAAGGGGACAAGGGGTTGTTATGGAGAAAAATCCTCTCTTAAACCACACAGAGCTCTTGGAGAGAGGCCCAGGAGAGGCACAATGAATTATGAGAAATTATCAACAACTTCTACAATTGAAATGGCCATGGTGCTGTAACAAATCAGCTCTGAAAAACACACTCTCAAACCCCCCTGGGAGGTGGAATCCAGACTGTGTGATGATGTGGCTTCATCAGAGCCCACACAGCAATGTGGGGACCAGTCCTTGTGCAGGCAAAGGGCTGCTGTTTGCCTACCCAACCCAGGACAGACCCACCAGGGTTACACCATGAGCCAGACACCCAGCAGGTGCTGGGGAAGAACCTCTGTGATGTGCAGCTTTGAAAGGCTGTGCTGTGCTTTGAATCCTTGCTCTGAACCCACTCTGTAGGAGCATCGAGGGGTAGGACGGTCAGGACGGACGGAGACAAGAGATCTCTGAAGCCAGGTGGTGGAACTTGGGGTTTATTGCAAAGGGCCTGGGTGCAGGGGCCCTGCTGGGATTTGGGGTTTATTGCAAAGGGCCTGAGTGCAGGGCCCTGCTGGGATTTGGGGTTTATTGCAAAGGGCCTGGGTGCAGGGCCCTGCTGGGATTTGGGGTTTATTGCAAGGGGCCTGGGTGCAGGGGCCTGCTGGGATTTGGGGTTTATTGCAAAGGGCCTGGGTGCAGGGCCTTGCTGGGATTTGGGGTTTATTGCACAGGGCCTGGGTGCAGGGCCCTGCTGGGATTTGGGGTTTATTGCACAGGGCCTGGGTGCAGGGCCCTGCTGGGATTTGGGGTTTATTGCAAAGGGCCTGGGTGCAGGGCCCTGCTGGGATTTGGGGTTTATTGCAAAGGGCCTGGGCGCAGGGCCATGCTGGAGCTGCAGCCACAGCTCAGAGCAGGCCCCGATAGAAGAGAGGGGGAGAGACAATGAGAGGGTGAAAGCATAAAAGGGTAAGAGAGAAAAGGCATAAGAGAGTAAAAGGGCAAGAGAGCGAGGTTCCCATTACAAGACAATAAGTCTTCTTCTGTGTTGAATATTCTGATTCTCACTAACCAATCTAGTACAAAATATAAATCCTATAGCATTTACATACAGCCTATAAGAACCACTACATTACCATACTGTGTTACATTTTAAACCCTAAAAACTCCTCTTTGAGCCCCTTCTGCCAAGCTGTAGGCTCTGCTCTGACCCTGGGACCTGTCTGCAAGCAGGGGGAATTGTTTCATCAAAAGGGGATTACCTTCAGCCAGCCACACCATTGTTTTCTAGTTGTTCAGTAACTTGCTTTCATTTCAATCTCTCTTATAGTTTCTGTATCCTCAAAATCTTTTGCCAGACAATCATATTTATAAGGCTTTCCTGTTTCATCTTACCCAACACCATCTCAGTCCATATCCCTTCTTTACTGAAGCCTTCTGCTCCTTGGTGTCTGTCCGTCCCTGACCAGGAACTCAGCTGTGCCTGCTGCTTGCACAGAGCCTTTCCCTGATGCAGTGCCTGATGCTTCTGCCCCTTCCCTGCTCCTTGATTTTGATTCATGCCTTCTTCACTGCTTTTTGCCCTCCATCCAACTCTAACCATCCCCTGTTCATGCTTTGTGCAGCAACACTCACAATTTGGGGACCTCCAACACTGTCTTAGCTTCCAGTCATAGAATCATGGAATGGTTTGTGTTAAAAGGGACCTTAAAGATGATCTCATTCCAACCCCCTGCCATGGGCAGGGACACCTCCCACTATCCCAGCTTGCTCCAAGCCCCATCCTTGGACACTTCCAGGGACCCAGGAGCAGTCACAGCTTCTCTGGACACCCTGTTTCCACAATAACCTGTATCTGAACATAGAGAACACACAGGTGTCCTCTTCCCACTGCAGGATTTGCATGTGCAGCCTTCTTTTTACATGGAATGCAGGATTTGAGAGCAGCCTGGCAGAAGAATGGGGGTTTTGCCATCAAAGAGGCAAAAAGGAAGTTGGCCAAGTGCCTTACTCATAGGGAGTCTCTGTGAAGGAATCCCTCACACCATGGAGCATTTCTGGGGCAGATGCTCGGTGGAGTTGATTAGAGAGAAATAATCTCCCCCTCTCAGGCCTCCCCTGGGCCTCCCTCTCAATTCAGGTGGAGAAAGGGGCTGAAGGGAGAAATCTCTCTCCTCTTTTTCAAGTGCTTCCTCCTCCATGCTACAAAGTGTTGTTCCCACCCTCCTGTGCAAGGAGGGTGCAGCACATCAACCTTTCCCTGGGAAGCAGACTCCCAAGGAACAAGTCCTACTATTTTCTGCAAGTGAACTTTAAAAGAGGAGGAAGCCTTTGTTTCTGGACTCCTGATCAATACCAGAGCTTCAAACCCTCCCACACACACCTTTCCCTACAGCCAAATCGAGCCTGGAGGCTCCTTTTGCTCCTTGTGATGCTGGCCAGCCTTTCTTCCAGCCCTGCTTCCCCACCCCTCTGCCCACAGAGCAGGACCCAGGGCTGCCACATTCTGTATTCTGAAATAGGAGCTTTTTTGAGTTTTTAGGTCTCATAAGCTCTTGGAGGTCTACTTCACACCCAAGATAGCTCAGCTACTTTTGGAGGCATAAAATCAGCAGGATGGCTTCTGTGGCAGTGCTGGAAACAAAAAGGTTTTAATGAAAGGTAAAATAAAAAACTCTTTACAGAGAAAAACCGATCCAGGTGCAAGAGGTTCTTTCTCCTGGTAAAACACCTCACAAAAGCCATTAATTTCTTTGTTCTCTTCTTTTTCTAGTAAATTGCCCAGATGGGACTTTTTGGCTCCTGCCCAATTGGCCATCCTTAAATTTGAGGTGAAGTCCTCCAGGTGCTATGAGGTGTCTTTTCACCTCACTGAGGAGAAAAACTTCTGGGCTTATTTCCTTTTTAAGGGCACAAAAGACAGTTTTTTCTTGGGATTTCTGCTGGTCAGAGTGACTCTGAAATAGGTACAAGTCTCTTTTCCCAGATTGGCAGCCAAAGTAGAAGTCAGGATTCTCTGGCTGTAGTTCTCAAGGTTATTATTTTTTATCTATAAAATTCTTTCTCTGGCCTGCTGAGGTCTGTCCAGCAGGTCAGACAGAGGCACACTGACCACCTTGGTGTGGTGTTATCTTTTTATACTAAAAACTACATGTGCATTATTTACCATAACTTCCCAATACCTATCACCTATGTTAGACAGTGAGCTTCTACTTTAAACCAATCTAAAAGTATCAACATCACCCAGAAGATGGAGGCTAGGAAGAAGAAGGAAGAAGGACAAGGCACACCCAAATTTCTCCATCTTGGAACCCTGAGCCCCCGTTCTAAAAATCTGAAAAATTTACTTTTCACCTCATGACAAACTAATTATTATTCTACTTAAACTCTCTTGACTTGTAATTCTTCATATAAAGGTGGGTCCATGGGTCAAAATCAAAGTCACGGGGGTCTTGGGCTCTGTGCCAGGGTCTCTGAGCCCCCTGGCAGGGGCTGGAGCCATCCAGGACAGCCAGAGGGATGTCCTGAGTTCATATAGTTTTGTCACTCCATCCACAGGGAGCACATCCCTGCAGCATTCCAGCCAGCTCCACACCCACCGAGCCAATTAGTGACCAGTGGCACTTCCAGGGGTGGGCCAGCAGCGAGGGTGACATCTCAGTGACATCTCAGTGACACAGGGCAGCCCATCTCAATCCCAGCTCATCCATAATGCAGCTGGGGCTGCTCACGGCTTCTCCCTGTTGCTTTCGATGAGCAGGATGAGCAGGAAAATCACTGATCATTAGCAACAACAGACAGAGGGATCCCAAGGGCAAACTTTGTGCTGTACTCATAAAACCAACCCTCCTCGCAGGCAGACTGGCTCCCTGCGGCAGGGTTGATACTCTGAGCACCTTGGAAAACTCAGGTTTTGTTTCAGCAGTGCCCAAAAATCAAGGCCAGCTTATGCAATATAGTAAAATCAGGACTTCTGATGAAGGTGATGGTTGGTATGTGACTCCAAGGCTTCAGAATGTTGAACACTCACTTTGTTAAAACTATACTATATTACATTATAACTATATTAAAGAGAGATGCTGTACTATACTATATCATACTTACTACTACTGAAAAACTCGTGACTGTCTGCAGACCCGCAGTCCACACAGCTTGGACCTGATAGGCTAATTATTATAAACAATCTCCACCAGCATCTAATTACTAAATTCCTACAGGTAAACAATTTTCCCAACACATTCCACATGTGTAAAACACCAGGAGAAGTAAGCAGAGATAAAAATTGCTTTCCCTCTGTACTTCTCCAGGAAAAAAACCTGAGAGAGAGAATTTTGTCTCGCTCTGTTCAGAGAATGTGAAGGCCACAATGCAAGGCACCACAGGGTTTAAGGAGTTTAATCTCTGCCCTGTCCAGTTTAAAATTCAAATAGTCAAGAAAATGTGGGAAGGGATCAAGAGAATTAGAGAAGTGAGCTGGCTTTCCAAAATTGGATTGGGAGTCAGTTCAGGGCTGGGAATGCCCCTGTGATGTCCAGCCAGAGGCAGAATCACAGCAGCACAATGGGACTGTCCTGTTAAGGACACATTTAAATATTCCAAGTGCTGGAGTGTTTATTATTTTTCCTTCCTTGGCCATCAGGAATTGATGCCTCTGATATTTAGCCTGAAGTGCTGCTCTCCCCAGTCATAACCCAGTTTACTGCCCAACATTATTTCTCTCCTTCTCTGATTTTTACAGACTTCAGGGCTCTTTAGTGTTTTAGGATCTGTTGTAGGATGTGCTCCTACCTGTCATTGCCTAGTGGAATTACACACCTGCTCCCTGATCCTCTCATGCTCTTCCCTGAATAATTCTGGTTTGTGAAAGTAATTCAGGTTATGCTCCAAATCACCAGCACTGGTCATTTCGAGGTAGCTGCACAAGAAAAAACTACTTTCATTCAGAAATCATTCCAGAAAATAGTGTTTCCCACCCTGAATATGTCTCACCACCATGTGCAGACACCTTGCAGGTACCAGAGAGGATGGCACCAAAATGTACCACACTTAACCCAAGCCTTGGTAAAGTCAGGTCGATTTAAAGCAAGGCATTGGCCTGACAACTTCCCATCAAAACAGCTGGGAGCAGCAGGGTCTGTCTTTGGGATGCAGCTGATCCCTCACTCTGGATTTATAGGGATTAAAACAAAGCCTCTGCCCTCATTTGGGACCCATAAACAGAAACCATAACATCTGATGCCAGCCCAACACTATGAATGGCTGCGGCCAAAATTATGTGTCATTGCTAGATAAAAATTCATGTTTGAAACCATCTTCCATGGCTGCAACATCCTGTGAGGAGAAAACCATTCCTTTGGAAACCAGGGAAGGATTTTTACAGCAGCATCATCCACATAGATTTAGAGAAATAAATATATAAATATAGAAAGGAAGCAATACAAGCATGACTGTTTTCAGCAACCTGGCCTAGTGGAAAGTGTCTCTGCCACGGCAGAGGGGCTGGAACAAGAGTGTCTTTAAAGTCCTTTCAAATCCAAACCACTCTGTGATTCTATAATTTAATTATATTTTTAATCTTGGTTCAAACACAGGTAGTTTGAAATCAAATCTCCAATTGGGGCAAATCACCAAATTTGGGGCTGGCACCCTCTATTTTTTTTTTTTTTAATAACTGATTCAGACATGGGAGATCATTGAATTTTCTGGAGACAATGAAGTGAGGGCAGTTGTTGGCATTCATGGGGACACAACCATTTCACAGGCTGATCTTAACAGAGAAGGCGAGAAGTAGAATATGAAATTTACTGTGATCGAGCGTGGAGTAACTCACAGGGGTAGGATCAGTCTCAAGTTAAGTGCAGCTTAAATGATGCAGAATGAGCAACACAAGTAAAATTCAGATTTCACCCACAGACTCAGCATTGCACAGGGATGTAACATAATGTCTGGGGGTCAGGGGGTCAGCAGGAGAAGCAGGTGAGGGCACCAGCAGGCTCAGCTAATGGCCACTAAGGTAGTTAAAGGAAGATTCATTTTTTTCCCTTTCTGATACCAAAGCCCATCCTCAGCTGCTCCTCGAAGCCATCAGGCCACCTGGGCTACTCATTGCACCCTGCCTCCTGATCTTCATTACTTTGCCAAAGTTTAATTGGCCCAGCTGATGCCTCCCAAGATGAGTGCCTGCTGCAGATTTGGTTATTTGTGTTGTTATTTGCCAGAGGAGGTGGAATCAGGGAGGAGGGGAGGGAGCTCAGGTTTTGATACAAAATGAGTGCGGTGCATTCTGAGTCAAAATGCATGGGACAAACCATGAGAAAATATTGTTTCAGCTTTCTAGAGGAGCAGGGCTGGCTCTTCCATGCTTTGGAATAGGGTTTTGACATGAAAAAAGAGAGGTGGAGTCATTCTGATACCTGGAGAATGGCTTTTTCCAGTCCCTGGGAGCCGTGTGTTTGCTAAGTTAAAAATTCTCCAAAAACTTCAGCTTTCAAGAAAAGCTTTTTGGTACATGGTGGCCACATCCCCTGAGTCATTTGTGTGCACTGGCCATGCTCCTTCCCCTCACCCATCCAGGAAAGCAGCTGCATAAACCCTGGAAGATTTGCCTTGCTAGCCCACCCCCGTGATGGTCCCCTCTTATTTAGGACAAGAATTTGGAGCAAGAAAATTTTTCTCCATAAATTCATCAGGGCCCCTTTTGTCTTCCCAGGAAAAGGAAAAGGAAAGGAAAAGGGAAAAGGAAAAAGGAAAGGAAGGGAAAGGAAAGGAAAGGAAAGGAAAGGAAAGGAAAGGAAAGGAAAGGAAAGGAAAGGAAAGGAAAGGAATATTGAATTTAGAATAAAAAAGGAGGATGGAATGGAATGGAATGGAATGGAATAGAATAGAATAGAATAGAATAGAATAGAATAGAATAGAATAGAATAGAATATTTCAGTTGGGAGAGCCCTAGAGTCACCATCCTGCCCAACTGCCTGACCAGTTTAGGCTGTCCAAAAGTTCCTGTTTTTAAGGGCATTGTCCAAATGCCTCTTCAACACTGACAGGTCTGGGGCATTGACCATCTCTCTAGGAAGCCTTTTCCAGCATTTAAGTGAAGAAATTCTTCCTAATATCTAATTTAAACATCCTCTGGCAGAGTTTTGAACCATTCCCACATATCCTGTCAGTGGATACCAGGGAAATCAGCACCTCCCTCTCTGCTTTCCATCCTCAGGAAAATGTAGAGAGCCCCTCAGCCTCCTTTTCTCCAAACTAAACAAACCCAAAGTCCTTGGACATCCATCACAGGACATTCCTTACAGCCCTGTCACCAGCAAGAGTAAAGAACAGAGAAGGAATGAGAGAGAAGAAGAACTTGATACGAGCAGATGTTGGCTGAGAGTCTCTGGATTGACAGGACAGATATTGATTGTCCAAACCATGACAAGGTATCATTTTGGGATGCACTGTTGGGCTTGGACCAAAACCTCTCCAAGAATCCTGCTCCCAGCCCAAATCCTGGCCCGTGTTTGTCAGCACTGACCTAGCCTGGTGCTCCCATCCCACAATTTTTCCACTGTCAGGCGACAGAAATGAGATTTTTCTACTCTCACCTGCTGCTCAACACAGAGCACCCATCACACTCAGCACAATTCTGCAGGATGAATCTCAGAGATGAATCCTGGTGACAACCAACAGAAATGGAAATTCATGGAAATTCAGCCTTTTTCCTTATAAAAAAAGGAGAAAAGCTAAAAAGAAGAAAGAAAATGTTTATAACTCTGAGCAAAATGAACATAGGTATTTTAAAATCAAAGCTAGGAAAGGCCCAAATTGCCAACGTGGATACTTGAATCCAACCCCTTTCATATTTATTATTACATTATAATCTTGATTACATGAATGGGTTTTGTCTGCAGAGTTTGGCTCCCAGGACACAACTTTCTTACAGAGGCAGGCACCAGCTTTCTCCCTGTCATTCAGGGGGTGACCCCGTCCCTTCTCTCCATGGGATTATGAATTTCCTTTCAAAACACTTACCTGAGATGAAGCTGTGGTGTGATCCTCACATCAAATTCTAGGAACTGATACATAGATAAAAAACATACATCCATTAGGGCTGCTTGATTTCAGCTGCAAAAATTCATTTCTTTCCAAATCTGAGCCTTTTTTAGAGCTTTCTTTGTTAGATCTCTAAGGTACCATTAGGTTTTAGCTGCAATTTTAGCTATTCAACATTTTTACAAAGTGGATTGCTTAGTTTCAATGAATGGTCAACAAAGAAGATTTTAGTCTAAATTACTTTCTGTGTGTGCAAGATGAAGGGGCTTTTGTGGGAGAGCCAAGGCTGAAATAGGGCTGGTCACAACCCAAAAATTCTCTTTTGAAGGAGGAGAAATGAAAAATCAAGATTTAATTTTTTAAATTACTAATCAGGATTTAAATGTTTGAAATGCATTAATGAATCTGAGACCTTCTACAAAGGATAAGAGGGCAAAAAGAAGTTGAGTTGTGGTCAGGTTGTGTTTCTGGAATGAGTTTTGGCCAAAATTTAGTCCCTGATCTGAATCAAGCTGCAGACCACAGCCTTTGCAGATTCTTTGCAATAGAGGAGACAGAGCTTGTTTAAAAAAAAGAAAAATTGGATCTTTATGACAGTTTTTCTTCCCTTAATAAGTCAAGGAAACTGGATATTTGGTAAACCCCACAGTTTTAAGTGAAAATGCCACACAGTCAGCAAGAAACAAAGAATAAATTGGAGAATGACTTGGACTGGAAGGGACATCTGGGGGTGTCTGGCCCAACTCCTCACTCAAAGCAAGGCCAACTGCAAAGCTGGATCAGCTCTGAATTCAGATGAGGTTGCTCAAGGTCGTCTCCTTGGGCTGTGGGTTCAGCAGAGAAACAATCCAGAGTTGTGGTTTAATCCCAGCTGGAAACAGCTCCACACATCCATGGGATGGGGAGACAACGGGAAGGGGTAACAGTGAGAAAACTCATGGGCTGGGATGGAGATATTTTGATAGGGAAAGCAAAAGTCACTCAGGAGCAAAGACAGGGAATTGACTCCCCAATTCCCATCACAGCCACTGCCAGGACAGCAGGGCTCCACCCCATGGAATGGTGACTTGGGAACAAAACACCATCACCCCGACCATCCCCACATCCCTCTCCTCCCAGCTTTATATCCTGAACAGATGGTCTGGAATGTCCCCTTGGTCACTGGGGTCAGCTGTCCTGGCTGTGACCCTTCCCAAACTCTTGGTCTGGAATGTCCCTTTGGTCACTGGGGTCAGCTGTCCTGGCTGTGACCCTTCCCAAACTCTTGGTCTGGAATGTCCCCTTGGTCCCTGGGGTCAGCTGTCCCCTCCCAAACTCTTGGTCTGGAATGTCCCTTTGGTCACTGGGGTCAGCTGTCCCCTTCCAAGGTCCTGTAAGCCTCAGCCTCCCCAGGGTTGGGTGGGGTGAGGAGTTTAAAAGGCCTCAAGAGCTGCCGAGCAGTAACCAAACATCCCTATGTTAGCAAATCCAAAACAGCCCAATTCCAGCTGCTATGATGAAAATTTACTTTACACCAGCCAAAAGCAGCACATCCAGGGGTTTCCCCTGGAAAGGCTCCTAATCTATGGGCAGACACTTTTGTCCAGGACCTCTTCCACCTCTGCTCAGGAGGTTCCTGGCTATAAACGTGTCCTGATTCACCAGAGTAACAAATTGCCTTGTCCACATCCTGTCTGTACAACATGGATGTGTCCATCCACTGCCCTAACCCAAAAATGTCCCAGCTTTGGAAACTGTCGCCAAAACTGCCTTACTTTGCAGTGGGGTAACCCAAACCACGTTCCCTGCTCTCCCCGAAGAAGAACTTCACAGCCCTCATAATTAAAACACATTTAATTGCATCCATTGTGTGTTCTATATGTGAAAGAAATGAGTGCTGAGAGTGTCACCAGCCAGAGGTGTGACACAAGTGATTCTCCAGGCCACGGGAGCACCTTACGAGGGGAAGCTTTGGTGACATCCTCCCATCCTTTACCCTCGTGCAATTAGAGCTCTTCTCCTAATGCCTGTCCCCACGCGGGCACAGGCCACCAGCATCCTGCCCCTTCCCAACTTCATCTTTGTGGCCTTAATGTTCTTTTAATGCAGAATTTGGGATGTAATTATTTATTTACACGGCCGTGCAGCCTGGAGGGGCTCGCTTACAAGGCTTGTGTGAGAAGACTGTGATTACTGGGGCTTTGCAGAAGATGATTAAAGCAGCGTGACTAAAGTGTTTCAAGTGATCTGTCCTGAAAAAGGGCAATGCATAAAGTGCCCTCTTCCTGCAGCTGCTGCCTGTGCTCAGAGACAGATTTGTTAACTGCAGTGACAAAAGGAAGCTTTTTTCCCCACTCTTCCTTCTCATCGCTTCGGCGTTAATCAAATACAGCCCGCGCTGGGTTTTACTCCTTCCAGTTGCCCGCTCAAATTGTTGACTCATTTCCAGGCAGCTCCACGCTCACCAGGCTCTTGACAGCAGCGAGGTGGGAGACGTGTCCCCAAAGGCATAATTTGAAGACAGGATATTTTACAGAGCTGTCAAGAAGTTCTTCATTTGGGCTGCCGAGCCTTTATTACTCGTGACGTGCTGTAAAACAGAGAGCACCCAGCTTGCATCTCACGTTTCAGGATGAGTTTGCAAGAGTGAAAAAGAAAAAGAAATTTTAAAAACCCACACCAGCAAGAGCCCTTCTCGTCAGTGTGGAGCTTATCTAAGATGCTGCTCGCCAAGGGAGATAAACGCGGGTCCTCTCAATCTGATTTTCACAGCCATTTCACAGGCTCGATACCATCGTTAATCCACGGGCCACTATGAAATTAAACTGGCTGATCTGCTTGGAGAGAGGCCAGCCTTGAATGGCTGAGGGATGAAAAGGAAGGGTGTAAAAGGGGAGGATGGAGGAATTTCTTTTCATCTCTTGGTTTGTACAAAGCCAGGCTGAATATTCATGATGGGTGGCAAAGTTTGAGAGAAATGGTGAGGGCAAAAAATAGGAAATCTTAACTTGAGGGAGTTTGTCTGGTCACGAATATTTTCCCTAAACATTTATAATGGAAATGTTGGATGCTGCCTGCTTTTGGTACACAGATGGAATTAGCTATCTGCTCCAAAATCACAGAATAATCTGAATTAGAAGGGACCCAGGAGGGCGTTCAAGTTCAACTCCAAGCCCTGCAATGAGAAAGGAAGAAACTGAGGTGGAATTTAGGAGCATTTACTGGGATTTTAGAGCATTTTCCAGCTAGACAAAGTGGGAAAAATGAACCTTGGAATTACAAAAACTCTCCTGAACAGTAGAAGCAGCCTCCTGTCCCACCTGTAAAGGTTTCCATGAAAATGATGTGATCCTGTAGGAAAAATCACCAGCACAGCCACATGGCCTTATCCAGGAGAAAGGGAAGAAACGGATGAAGCAACACTTGAACACGGCTTGTATTTGTAAAAATGACACTCACAAGGAGGGATCTCATGAAGAAACCACTTTTCCAGAAGGCAAGACCCCTCCTTCTCAAAACCCCCACCCTAAGGTAAAACACAAATACCAGATTTACTCCCCAGAACAGCTTCTCCTCCAACACAGAATAAAAGGAGGGAATTCCACCCCATGCAGCCAAAGTGTGATTTTCCTGAAAAGTGGCAAATCCCACCAGTTTAAGAGATCACAGGTGGGGCTCAGTGACACAAAACAGGCTTTGGATTGTCCCCACCACCACGGGCTGGCTTTGGTCCTGTCCAACTTCCACCTCAGTGGCACCAACCCCACAAAAACAGAAGCAGCAGGAGGGTGTGGGAGAGGCTGGGAAGGCTTTCATGGGAGGAAGAGAGGGGTTGCCACCTTGCCTTTGAAGAGGCAGAGCCCCAGCCAGGAGTTGGAGCCTTTAGAAACAGAGCTGTGTGAGGAGTTATAAATGGAGGGAGCTTTTAATCTCCCAGCCAGCTACAAATCGAAGGTGAACCTCATTAACTTGGGCACTTTGTGTGTTAAAAAATGAGAAGCGTTTCACCTAATGAGGAGCTCTTAATAGGTGTTGTTTTTTTGCTAAATTATCATATTAAGCAGAAGATAATTAACAAGCATTTTCTTAATGTGGTGCTCTACTGATAAAATCTCATTGTCTATAAATCATCAAGACACTGCAAAAAAAAAAAAACAGAAAAAAGACAAAAATTGCTTTTTAATTATGCTGAGCATGATGGACAAAAAGTCCAGATTCAATTGTTGGGGAACTAGGAGGGAAAGACAAGAATCTCCAACCTGCTGGGGCATGCATGAGGTCCCTTCAGGTACATCAAACCCATAGGGCTGGTTTTTAAAACACTTTACAGGACTTAGGGACACTGATATGTCATTATTGAAATTCCTTCATCAGGGGTATGGTGTGGCAGAAACTTCAGAGAAAATGTCAGTTCTTTAGAGGACATGGGGTTGTTTCCTCTAAGAAAAAAAGAATCCTGGAAAGGAAAATGAGCCAAGATGAAGCCTTCAAGGCATTTTTTGAAAGTCAGAGGTATTTGTTGCTGTCAGAAAGATGCAGCACAGCAATGATGCAGGGAACTGCCAACACAGCCATCCCTGGTTGGCTCAGTGTTTTAGGTTGGAAATGCAGGATGTGGACGGGGGTGTGTGTTCTGTCCCCACCTGTCAGAGGTGGGGCAGTTCTCTCTGTCCATGGGGCAGTTTTTTCTTTATCTCTGCCACAGCCAACCCTCCCTCCAGGAGATCTCTGCTGTCCATGGCCACTGAGTGTCCCTGCAGGGCTGATCCAATCCCAGCATCCCATGGGGAGATGCTCCGCCCAGGGGAGGAGCCAAGCATTCCTCCCTGGATCCAATCTGGGCCTGGCACAGCACAGCAGCCTTTGCCCCCTGCATTGCCAGAGGAGCAGCTTTCTGCTGCCCTGCATTGCCAGAGGGTGCCCGGGCCCATCTGCAGCAGCCCTGGAGCTGCAGAGGAAAACTCCCCCCTTGTGCAGGATCCCTGCTGCAGCAGAGCCACAGCTGGCACTGCAGGAGGGCTGAGCCCCCATGGGATGGGGCTGGGACACCGCCCTGGCACACAGGGGGCAGGGACTGCTCTCACTCTGGCAGGGTTGTTTCATATTTTATGTTTACTGTATTTCTTTTTTTATATTTTCTTTTCATTTTTTATTTTTCCTGGTAAAGAACTGTTATTCCTATTCCCATATCTTTGCCTGGGAGCCCCTTTATTTCAAAATGATAATAATTCAGAGGGAGGGGGTTTACATTTTCCATTTCAAGGAAGGCTCCTGCCTTCCTTAGCACACACCTGGCTTTTCAAACCAAGACACTTGGAGAGCAAAACTTGGGGAATTTCCAAAGCACCAAGGCCTCACCAAGCCCCATCCAGCACTCCTCATTGTACACCAAGCCAGGAGATGTTGGAGGGAGCCCTCCAGTAAACCCAGTGATGGAAAGACAGGTTGGAATTAGTGGGAACCTCCTCCCATTCTACAATGCCCTGCATTCCACTTTGATTTCTACCAGCTTTTACTCCATGTAGCCACCACAATAATCTCTAAGAGTTTTCTGTATTAATTCTAATCCATGTCTCTCCATCCCTTGCTTCAGGACATAAGAAAGTTGTGGTTAAACCCAAAGCTGACCTGCAGCTTCCAAAGTCCCTCCTGTTGCTCCCAACCCAGCTGTCTGTTTACCAGGACAGTGTCTGCACAGAAGAATGTCTCCTCTCTGTCTTGCCTTGTGCCATCCCTGGGACCAGCACTGAGGCAGCTCCTTTGCCTCTTCCCAGCTCTCATGGGAACAGGAGAGAGCTGGAGAGACAGCATGTGGTGGAAAATATGGGAAAAAGGGGGATCTCGGGGGTCTCTGTGGTCAGGGTGACCCCAAGATGTATCAGAGAGTCTCTTTTCCCAGCCTGGCAACCAAAGAAGGAGTCAGGATTCTTCTGTTCTGGTATTCAAGGTTATTTATTTGCTGTCGTCTATAAAATTCTTTCTCTGGCCTGCTGAGCTCTGTCCAGCAGATCAGTCAGTGGCACACTACCCACCCTCAGGGCAGTGTTGTCTTTTTATACTAAAAACTACGTGTACATTATTTACAATTATTTTCCAATACCTATCACGTATGTTAGACAGTGAGCTTCTACCCTAAACCAATCCAAAAGTGCCACCATCACCCAGAAAATGGAGGCCAGGAAGAAGGAAAAATGACACGGCACGCCCAAATTCCTCCATCTTGGGACCCCAAGCCCTCATTCTAAAACCCCAAAAAATCTATTTTTCACCCCGTGACAAACTAACTATTATTGTGCTTAAACTTTCGCGGCTTGCAGATCCTCATATAGGGTTGGTAATTTTTTCTATGGGCTAAAATCAAAGGCACAGGTGTCTTGGGCTCTATGCCAAGGTCTCTGAGGCCCCTGGCAGGCGCTGGAGTCACCCAGGACAGCCAGAGGGAGGTCCTGGGTTCCAACAGGGGGAGAGCAGAGCCCTCAGCCTGACCCTGTGCTGGGAGGGGACCAGCCCCAGGCACAGCCCTCCTGTTTGTGACCTGCCCTTGGCATTTATTTTACAACCATCAGCACGAGGGCTTGTCAGAGATAACTCAAGACCACCAGGAGCCTTCATCCAGAAGTAGAAAATTCCATCAACACTCCCTCCCTGACAGCTCCTCTCCCTTTCCTCCTTGTCTCACCTCCAGGTTACGGCCAGGGCTCATCTGCAATGACCTGGGGCTGCTGCTGCACCAGCTCTGACCTCTGTTGAAAATGTTTTTGGGGCAGGGGGACTGACAGGGAGCCCTGGCTGAGCAGTGGGGGCTGCACACCCCGGGTGTCTTCCGCCTCCAGCCACAGTGGGGAGGGCAGGATTCTCTGGGGCTGTTACAGCCAATTTCCTCAGTGATTTATGGGCAGGGAAATGCCATTTGTAATTTAAAACTGCTTTCAGTGTTTGTGTGTCTGTGTGTGTGCAATATATATATTATATAAACCTTAATTTTATTTATGTATACATATATGTATATATATGTGTGTATATATATATCTATATATATATATACACACACACATATATGTATATCCCTCATTTTCTTTTATGTATTTACATATCTATATGTAAGATAAAATGAGTTTATTATTCTTATAGTATATATGAATAAATACATATTTTATATATATGTACATATATATTTAAACATATATAATATCTATATTATACATATTTAAATATTTAAACTCTATATATTTTATGTATATAGTTTAAATATTTAAATATGTATAATATCGATATTTATAGATATAGATATATATGTAATATATACATATATTTATCGATAAAT
The DNA here is from genome assembly GCF_028551555.1 of Melozone crissalis. Taxonomy (NCBI): domain Eukaryota; kingdom Metazoa; phylum Chordata; class Aves; order Passeriformes; family Passerellidae; genus Melozone; species Melozone crissalis. The sequence continues at coordinate 2,880,779 of NW_026535887.1, forward strand.
AAATATATAAAAATATAATTATATATACAACATATAATTATATATTTTGTATATTTTTATATAATACATAATAAATATTTAAATATATATTTTATATATATTTAAATAATTAAAATCAAATACATTATATATATAATTTTTGTATTATATAAAATTTTATATATTTAATTAATACTATATATAAATATAGTATGAATTACTATTTTATTATATAAAATTATGTATATGTATTATATATATAACCAAATGTAATATATATAAAATCAAACATAGCAAGAAGGAGACACACAGGGGTGTTTTTCAGGCAGGGAATGTGCAGCAATCTTTACAACTCTCTGGCATTTTCAGGGCATTTGGCTACAAAAGCTGTGGATTGAATTGCTTAGCATCCCTCTGTGTGTCCCTGAGACTCCTCTGTGCTGTTTGAAGTTCCAGAGGAGCTGTTTTTGTGAATGAGACAATCAGTGCTGACTCACCAGCCACGGTGCCTGTGTGTAATCCCTGCACTTCCCAAGCAGGGAACAAAGCCACAAAGTCAGATAATCCCCTTGGGCTTTGCCTTGGAGCTGTCCCTGGGCCCTGTGGCAGGATAGGAAGGGAGGATTATCCTGTCAAGGGCTGTGTTCTCACAGCTGGGGCCTCCTCAGGCCAAATTCCAGGTACAGAGCTCCAGGAGTGAGGCCACCATGGGGCCAGCAGCCACCTGCAATGATGGAACAGTGGTGTTGTATTTGTGGGGTGCCCCGATGAAGAAAGGAAGGGAGAAATGATAAATCTGACTCCATGCTCTCACAAGGCTAATTTATTATTTTAAGATACTGCATTATATTAAAGAATGCTATACTAAACTACACTAAAGAATACAGAAAGGATACTTACAAAATGCTAAAAGATAATAATGAAAACTCGTGACTCTTTCCCAATGAGTCCCAACACAGCTTGGCACTCATTGGCCAAAGAGTGAAAACAACTCACAGCAGAATCCAATGGAACAATCACCTGTGGGTAAACAATCTCCAAACACATTCCACGTGAGCGCAACACAGGAGAAGCAAATGAGATAATATTGTTTTCCTTTTCTCTGAGGCTCCTCAGCTTCCCAGGAGAAAAGTCCTGGGTAAGGGGATTTTTCCAGAAAATATGACAGTGACACAGAGGTGACTCCATTATCCAGCCATGGTCAGGCCCAGCGCCCTGAGCCCTGCATATGGGACATCCCACCCACGAGATTGTCATCTCCAGCAGCTGAGAACACGCCTCAACCACAACTCTTTTGGTCATTTTTTTGTGCTCCTGAATGTTTTTCAGGTTTTTTAAATAAACAGGTTTTTTCCACTTTTTTCCAAGGAAATATTTTCCTGAACCAGCTGGGGGACAGGCCGCTTGAATCTGCTTTCTAAAGAATCTCTTTGAGGTTTTTTCCTCAATTTGCCCAAAACCAGGACAAAGGTGAAATCCCAGCCCACAAATGGTGCCAGGCTGCCTCACTGAGAGGTTCAGAACCAGGGGAAAAGGAAATCTGGGGTTGCTGAGGGTGCTCAGAGCACCTGAGGGAGGGAGAGGAGCTGCTCTGGGCTCTGGGCTGCTCCTGCATTTCACCACAGAGCCCCTGGATCAAACAAACAGCAAAACCCAGGGGAAATCCCCTGGGAAAATCTTACATCCTCCATGGATTTGTGTGCTGTGGAGGAAGGGTGTGCTGTGCCCGTGGGTGAGGGTGCACAAATGCACACCTGTGGCTGGCAAAAAAGCACATTTCTGACCCCACACCTTCTGCAGGAGTCAATCTTGCTGATGAAAATAAACTAAATTTTATAAAATAAATAAATGAAATTTTATACAATGAATAAAATATTTTAAATGTTATCAATTTTATGAAATAAATAAAATATTTTATAAAAGAAATAATATACTTTGAATATATATTTTATTTTATAAAAATTATAAAATAAATGAAATACTTTTTATTTAATTTATAAAATAAATAATTTTAAATTATTCTTTAATTTATAAAGTAAATTAAATAAAATATTTTATAAAATAAATAATAAATTTTAAAATATTTTTATTTTCTGAAAAATATAAAATCAATAAAATATTTTTATCTAATTCATAAAATAAATTAAATTTTATAAAATAAAATAAATAAAAATTGCTGCAGTCAATTTTGCTGATAAAAACAACCTCAGAGCTGCCTTGCTGAAGCCAACAGGTGAACATCCATCTAAGTGTGACCTGTCCGAGTGGGCAGGATGGGCTTTCCAGCTCTTGGGCCAGCCTGAAGGGCAGGAGGGGCTATTTTCCTCTTTTCCAGCAGGTAATTCACGGGATGGGATGAATCCAGAGGATTTGGGATCAGAATGGGGGAGGCAGCAGGGATGACAGGAAGGCAAGGTCCTGGATGGTTATCAGAGGGAAAGAATGGCCAGTCATTAATTCATGTATTTTAAAGCCTCTCAGTGGTTAAAAACACTAAAGAGCTGCTACAGAGAGAGAGCCTGGCTGAAACCTCAAAGCCCACAGGGTGGGTTTGGCTCCCTTCCCCTGAAATGCTCTGCACCTCAGTTTAAAACACAGAAAGCTGCATTCCCCTTTCTACAAAATCCACTCCAGAACGAAGCAGCTTTTCTTCTTCGCTGTCTTTGGAGAGCCTTGCTCCCTCCAGACAGAGGAATCTCCGGTGCTGACACACACCCACACCCAGCTCTTCCTGCTCTGAGCCTCTCCAAAGGGAGCCATCACTCTCTGCACAGCACTCTGCTGCTGTCAGTGGTGATGGGCAATGTAATAATGCCTTTTATTGGCTCAATGCATCAGCTGGCAAACAGCAGCCATCCCTTTCTGTGGGTGATGGCCAGAGACTGACCTGTGTGATGGGCAGGATGGGCTGTGCCAGCTCTTGGGCTGGCCTGGAAGGCAGGGGGAGGATTTTCCTCATTTCCAATATGTATCAGGGTGTATTTTCCGCTTTTCAACAGGTAGCAGGCTGTATTTTCTATTTTCCTCGTTTTCCAGCAGGTATCAGGGTGTATTTTCCTCTTTTCCAACAGGCAGCAGACTGCATTTTCTTCTTTTCTAACAACTATCAGGGTATATTTTCCTCTCTCCCAACAAGTATCAGACTCTATTTTCCTCTTTTCCAACAGGTATCAGGCTTTATTTATTTTCCTCTCTCCCAATAGGTAGCAGGCTGTATTTTCCTCTCTCGCAACTGGTATGAGGCTGTATTTATTTTCCTCTTTTCAACAGGTAGTAGGCTGCATTTTCCTCTTTTCCCACAAGTATCAGGCTGTTTTTTCCTCTCTCCCAACAGGTATCAGTGTGTATTTTCCTCTCTCCCAACAGGTAGCAGGCTGTATTTATTTTACTCTTTTCCAACAGGTAGCAGGGTGTATTTTTCTCTTTTCCAACAGGCAGCAGGTTGTATTTACCTCTGTTCTTTTGTCTCTCGGTGCTTTATTGCATTTCCTGTTCTCTGAGCAGCCTCAATAAAACATCTTTCTGAAGGGTTCTCTGCTGGGCAGTAAATATCCTCCTCCATCTGCCAGCTCAGATAGGGATCCATCAATCAGAGGAAGCCCCTGGGGATGCCAGGGTGCATCACTCAAGGTTAGGGACCAGACAGGCAGGTGACAGCAGAAGGATTGCAGTGTTTCTGCTAGGAATTAACCCCCACACCCATCCCCCTGCTTGCCAAAATAATATTTAAAAAAAGGGGGCTGTAGAATCTGCCAAAGATGGGAAAGTTTTGTGTAAGAGCCTGAATGAGAGATGTGGGACTCCAGGGGCTCTCCAAAATGCAGTTTATTGTACCCAAAATGCAGTTTATTGTATCCAAAATGCAGTTTATTGTACCCAAGGTGTCACAGCAGTCCAGGGTGGTGGGTGACAGAGCTGTGCCCACAGCTGTCAGCTCCAGCTGCAGGCAGGCCTGCAGACCCTTTGGTTTTGGTTACAATGCATTCTAGACTTTTCTTTGCTGAGCACCTTAATGCAGCAGAACCAATCTATACCTGAACTGTTATCTATAGCCCATCATAACTCCTGTAATTACCATATTCATGTTACTGTTCTCCAGTCACTAAAAGTCAGTGCATTACAGTTTAAGCTAGAAGTTGTTTTTCAGTTTTCTTGCAGTGGAAAATTCTGAGACCTTTTTTCTGCTTGCACCATTTGCTGCCTTGTTTGCCTGTGCTCTCTTTGTGCTTGGTACAAACATCTTCTTGTTTGGGGTGGGTTTATCCTTTGCTCTAAGCCATAAAACCCCTTCTAACCAACACACCCTTTGCCTCCTTGGTTAGCCAGTAAGACTGGCTCAGCAATTCTTTTCTTCTAGATCAAAACTTGCTTCCATCTCTATTCCTTCATCAGACTCCACATTTAAAAATGTTTCTACTAAGTATAAATAACTGTGAGACCTTCTTGTCAAACTTTCATCCTTCCCAACAGCTTTGTGTCCCATCCTCAACAGGGTTTCCTCAAACAGCTGGAGGGACACAGACATCCCTGGAATCACCCATCTGGGTGGCTTGGTGTGGTCACAGCAGGATGCCCAGGGCTCTCCTGCCAGGGGACATCAAATCCAGCCATGGATTTTGGAGCTCCACACATGCAAGGACTTGGAAATCTCCCTATGGCCAGGGTGGAATAATCTCCATGGGCAAGGACTGGTGGGGGCTTTGTGCTGCCAGCACAACATGAAATGGTAAATTCCAGCTGGTAAAGCCAGGGTGGCTCCAGTTTGAGCCCCAGAAGCCACTGTCAGAGCAGGTGACAAGGAATCTGTCCCCATGGAAAGAGTTTCCCGACAAAGCCTTGACAACAAAGCTTTCCTGCTGCCTGTGCTTCCCAGCTTTGATATCAACTCTTTGGTGCCTTCCAAAATGCAAAGAGGAATCCAAAGGATGAATTTATTGTGTTGTTAACACATTAAAATGTCAATATTGGCCTTGGGTGGGAGAGGGGAGTGTGGAAGCTCTTCCTGCAGCCCTAAGTAACAATGACCTTTTAACTGGTCCATTACGAGGTCAGAGCTTGGCCACCATGCTGGGAGAGTTCCCTGAGCAGTTAATCCACTTAGCAGAGCCTGGATCTTTGGAGAGGGTGTAAGTGGTGTGGTTGTTGTCTGAGCTGCATTTGAGAGTCATTAAAGGGCTGCTTTGTGCAGGAAGAGTCTCCTTTTAACAGCATCAGCTCCAGCAGGAATTACCCTTCAGTGAAGCTGCAGCTATAGATTTCAGCTTATAGTTTCTGTGGGTAATAAATGACAGCTCTCAGACATCCTAGAAAAGGGCTTCCAACTGGAATGGGGGAGCAGAGAATCCATCCAGGCTCAGGAGGGAATTAAGCCCCAGCTCCTTGCAGACAGCTCCTCTCCAGCTGGATCAGAGGCTGGGTAATGTTTGCAGGAGGAGTTTCCTAAATTCCTGATTTCCTAAATTGGGATTTGCAATAGCTTTATCCTAAGGGGAAAGGTGTCACTGTTTAGTTACAGAAACTCCTGACCAGGCAGCACCAGCCAAATTCTGTCCTCTGATAAATTCACAGGATGAGGCAACAACTGAATCTGAAGGATTTGGGATCAGAATGGGGGAGGCTGCAGGGATGACAGGAAGGCAAGGTCCTGTCCTGCACAGTGGGGATGGTTATCAGAGGAAAAGAATGGCCAGTCATTAATTCATGTGTTTTAAGGCCTCTCAGTGGTTAAAAACACTTAAGAGATGCTATAGAGAGTCTGAGTGAAACCTGAAAGCCAACAGGGTGGGTTTGGCTTCCTTCCCCTGTCTGCTCTCCCTTCTTTTCACTCTGGTGGATCTACATCAGGATGCTGTGCTCTCCACCTTCCAAAAGTGATTATCTAAATAGTAGATAAAATTTAAGGGGACCCTCTAGATCCTTCCCTGGTCAGAGGGACAGTCCTGAACATCTCCTCCAAGACAAAGAGCCCCATTACTGAGGAATGAGAGGGTGGATGGAAGTTGTGGCCAGCAAGGGCACTCAGACCCCTGGGCTCACCACAAGGCTGCAGCAGCACAAAGTCCTGAAAATGATGGAATCATGGTGGGATCACCTGCAGGGAGGAGAGCTCAGGCTGTGGAGGTGCAAACTGCTCAGGTGGGACAAGGTGACACCCAGAGTCAGGGTCAGGAGGGGAACCTGAGCCTCCCATGGCTCCTCCTGGTGACCCCAGCACTGGGGTGACCTGTCACAGCCCTACCTCCACCTGTCCATCCCCTCACACTCCTCTCTCTCCAGGCTTCTTTTCCCAGATATTCCCTGCTCTGCCTCAGCCTCCCAGCCCCATTTACATCTGAGGCAGCTCTGCCTGCCAGCCTCAGCCCAGATCAGAGCCTTGCAGACACAAGCATCTTTGTGCCCAAGCCCTGACCTTTGGCTCAGCTCCTGGTCCCAGCAGGCTGGATGTGTCCAGCTGTTTGTCTTGCTGGGAGGAAGGACAGGGAGCTGAATGAAGCAGGGGTCTATTCTTGGCTCCATCTCAGACTTCCTCCCTGACCCTTGGCCAAATGACCTCCTGTGTCCATTCCCTGCTGCATTTGTGCTCACAGCAGGAGGAGGATCAAAGGGTGGAGGATAAATTTGGGTGGACAAGAGTTGCTGCAATTGAGCCTAAAATCCAAATCTGGCCTTTCCAGAGTCTCAGAAGGACTGCAAGGAAACCAGAGGAATTGTACATATTTACTGCTTCACCTTCTTCATCTCCCAGACCTTTTCTACCAGCACATCCCAGCCCTTCCCAGCACAGCTTCCTCCTCTGGGCAGGATAAATCCAGACCCCACCTCTGCCCTTCCTCCCCATCTCTGGGGACATTGCTCTTACTGATGCCCCTCCACCTATTGCTGCACACGTCAAACCTGGAAAATAACCAATATTTTGACATTTCTCAAGCGTCAGACTTGGCCTCTGGGCCCACAGGCTGCATTCTTGGAGAGTTTGGGTCCTACACCCAAAAACTTGTTGTGGGAAAACCAGATCAGGCCAAATTGAGGAAAACAATGAGTTTAATGAGTGGGGGTGTGATGCTCACCTTGTCAGAGCCCTTGTGGGTCCTGAAATTCAGGTGGGTCATTACCATCCTCAGGAGGTCCTGCTGGGATGGGAGGGATCAGTTGAGGAGTTGTGGAGTCTCCTTCCCTGGAGATATCCAAAAGCTGTCTGGACACAATCCTGAGTAGCTGCTGGAGCAGGGAGGGTTGGACTGGGTGATCTCCAGTGGTCCCTCCCAACCTTCCCCATCCTGTGATTCTGGGATATCCATCCCAATCCTAAAGAAAAAAGGCTGGGAGAAGGTATTGACCTGCACTCTGCATGGAAGATGAGCATATTTCCTACCCTGTACACAAATACAGCTTTACCTCTACATCCACAAGGGAAACAACCAATCACACTCACACTTACCAATATTTTTTATGAACTTTTACTTCATTAAGTGTACCCCAAAAAGTAAAAACAAATAAGCACAGCTCAAAAATTTCCCACATTTTTAATAGATTAGAGTGTTCACCACACTTTTAGAATTCCCCCACAAATCAGACAATCATTAAAAATTCACACCACATTCTAAAACCCATTCTAGATCAACTGAGGGGGGAAATGGCCCAAGCAACACCTCAGGTGAGGTTGAGCAAAGCTTTATGTGTCTTTAATTTTTCGAATAGCTCATTTGTAAAATCTAATCCTTGTTAGGATGAGGTTCCTACAGGGCCTAACTTTATGAGGATGAGCCTCCTCATCCTGGAGGCTGCAGCCAGACCCCTCCTGTCAGTCTGTCCTGGCACTACAAAGACCCTCTTGGTCACTGACAGAGCCCTCCAATGTTCCCATTGCCTTCCACCCTCAGGAGATCAGCTCCACCACCATTCCCATGTCCCTTTTCCCATTTTGGTGGTCACCCACGGGGGCATTTCAGACATTCCAGAAGCAGAAACAAAGGAGGACGAAGCTGAGCATCCCAGGGGAATGTGCTGAACTCCACCCTCGAGCCCACAAAGGTCAAACCCCAAAATTCTTGGAGCTCATTTAAAGTCCAGATGCAAGATTAATTTGACTGACAAAAGACTAATTGGTTTCAGGACTAATTAAGTACATATACTTGTCTTTGCTTAATCAGTGAAATTTCCAGTGGCATTAAAATGTCCGAGAATACAAATCCCAGGAGATTTAAAGCAAATAGTTAAAATCAACTTAGATCCAATTATCATATAAATCACTAATGACCTGGGTAAATTGGAAGCTCTTTGGCTCAGCCTCTAGGGAAGAATAAACCTGATAAAAATGAACATGGTACCTGGATTAATGCACAGGCTCGGGGGAATTCATGGCAAATATTCCAGGAGGACTTTTTCCCTGACATTGTAATTCTGTGCAAAATACCAATATTTTTAAACAAATAGTTTCCACAGGAAGGTTTGGAGGAAACTTCCAGCAGGAACTTTGTGTTCAGCATCCAAAGATAAAATCACTCAAGAATTGCCATCTGTCCATTGCTGGGCATATTCCTGATGGATGCTTTTCCTGGGGGGAAATTAGTAATTTCCATGTTGTCTTCCTACCCTCTGCTTTTCATCTTGCTCAGGGTCACAGTCTGATATCCCAGTTATTTATTTAAAAAAAAAAAAAGGAAAATAAATTTTAAAAAAGAAAAAAAGACAAAGAGAAAAAAAGAGAAAAAAAAAAAAGAAAAAATGAAAAAAGGAAAAAAGAAAAAAAAAGAAAAAAATAAAAAGAAAAAAAGAAAAAAAAAGTAAAAAAAGAAAAAAGAAAAAAGGAATAAGAAAAAAAGAAATAGTAAAAAAAGAAAAAGGAAAAAAATAAGAAAAAGAAAAAAGAGAAAAAATAAAAAGAAAAAGGAAAAAAAGAAAACAAAAATAGGTTTTAAAGATTTTGGGGTTGGGTTTGGATTATTTTCATCCACACTCATTTTTAGGTGTAGGTACAGAAGATCCAATCTCCACTAATCACCTAAACTGTCCAATCTTGACCTGTTTATTTTGCTTATTCCAACCTTATTTTCCATTCTGGGAACCTGAAACCTGGGAAAAGTGGGACATGAAGGAAAGAAAAAAGGAATAAAAAAGATTAAATACGTGGATAACCTATGAAATCCAGTTTTTATACATCCAGTGATCACAAACCCCAGGGGTTGCCAAATTGCAGTGCACTTTAGGAAGTGTTGCCAATAACTGACACTCAAATCCTGCCTGTCCTGACTCCAGAGTTCATCCAGGAACTGCTCCCAGTGAGAAAATCCCTCCCATTCCAGAATTTTATTTATTCTATTGCTGATTTCTTGATGTCCCACCAAGGAGTTAATCTGAGAGCAGAGAGGCACAAACGGGACAAAGATTTAACAGCAAATATCTCACCCACAATGGGATAAAGTGATTAAAGAAATGTCCTGGGACCTTGGGCTGTGTCTTACACAAAAACAACATTGAGGTGCAGCAGCCACCCCATCTCATTTAGTGCCTTCAATCCAGACCCATTGAAACATTTAGGGCTGCACTGAGGCAGGGAGGGACATCCGAGTGGAAAAATCTGTCCTCCCTCATGTGACAATTCACATTTGGCCTGGAGAGGTGGCTTTTCTCTGGAGAGCCGAGCCTTCATCTCCAGTCAGTCCATGAGATAAAAATAGGTCAGGGCTTGTTCCCCCTCAGGGTTCTGTGTTGTGGGTTTGTGGGTTTGTTGGTTTTTTTTGTTTTTGTGCTGGAAAATCCCAGGGAGCTGAATCTGGGATTTCCCTGCACGTGCTGGGAAAGCTGCACACCCACCTGGCCCTGGGTGTCCCCAGAGCTGGGGTTTGCTCTGCTGGCTGCAATCCCCAAAATTTCCAGGAGAACACCCAAAATGCCTCAGGTTTAGCTTTTATATTTTTCCCATTCTGTGCTGCTTTAGTGTGTGGGTCTGAGTTTCATATTATGGGATGGTGAGCTCTGCGCACAGAGCAGGGAGACAAAACAATTCCTGCTCCAGCTGGGCACCAAGGACAAATTGTCACTGTCACATTTTCTGAAAAATCCCTTCACCAGGATTTCTTCTCCCAGGAAACTAAGAAGCTTCAGAGAAAAAGGAAAACAATATTTTCTCATTTGCTTCTCCTGTGTTTTGCTGCTTTGGAATGTGGTTGGAGATTGTTTACCCAGCAGGTGATTGTTCCATTGGTTTCATTTGAATTGTTTTGATTAATGATCAATCAGTGCCAAGCTGTGTCAGGACTCTGGAAGGAGTCACAAGTTTTCATTATTATCTTTTTAGCCTTCTGTCTGTATCCTTTCTGTATTCTTTAGTATAGTTTAGTATAGCATTCTTTAATATAATATAGATCATAAAATAATAAATTAGCCTTCTGAGAGCATGGAGTCAGATTCATCATTTCCTCCTTCATCCTGAGGACCCAGCAAATACCACAACAAATGAGCCAAATCTCAGCCCAGGAGCACAAACCCCGTGGGCTGCAGAGAGAAAAACAAGCAGGGTGGGACTGCCTGGGCTGAAGCTGGGATGGGACAATGAACTGCAAGGTGCAAATGGAGCAGAACTGATCCCAGGGAGAGACCCCGGGAGCGCTCGTGCATTTTGGGGCCGTTTTGGGTCATCTTGGGTGCAGCCCTGGCTGGGCTCTGGTGCTGCCCAAGGTGCATCCATGGAGGAGATGCTTTCCATAAATCCCTGCTTCATTCTGGAACTCCATTTAATCTCTGTCCTAGCTCAGATTCTCAAGGCATCACCCACCACCAGGACAGCTCAGCAGCATCCCCACAGTCAGTGGGACACTGAAATTCCCACTCTGTGGGGTGTAAATGTTGCCAAACACAGATTTTGTATTGCTAAGCTCCGTGGAGCTGACGGGTGAGCTCAGGGAAGCCCAGATCCCAAATCCATGGGGTGAGGAAAGGGCAGTGTGTGCACAGGGAGCCACAGGAGACACTTCCCTGCACAGTCAAGGCTGCAAATGCAGATGCTGGGATGAAATCCAGGGATAGCCCAGGGCTGGATGGCATGGATAGCACACAAGGATGATGGAAGATGTGTCCTTTAAGCTTGTGGAGGCTTTACAGAGCTTATCTCTTCTCTGTAAAAATTAAATCAAACTATGTTATGTAACTCCCAACTCCTTTAAAGCTTCCAGCGGATCTCTTGAAAGTAAAAATACATGAATAAATAAATAAATAAATAAATAAATAAATAATAATGGGGAAGATTTTTATCTGGAAAACCCCTCAACCATCAAAGTAGTAAAAAAAAATCCTAATAAACAACAGCATTTCAAGCAAAGCAAATAAAACCCACACCCTGACTGGGGGAAGTTTCAATACAGCCAAACTGGGAGCCTTCCCCTCCCACCCTCACTGGCGTCTCCCCAGTGTCAGGGCAGACCCCCGGGAGTTTCCTCTCAAGTTTTTTGCTGTGGGAGATTTTCCTCAACTTTTCCTTTTCCTACCACTGCTGTTTAATGAATAAAACCTAATCAATAGTCCTAATAAAGCTTCCCAGGTGGTAGGAGGGGAAGAGACACCTCATAATTACCATTATAGTGGGAGGATTGATTCTTCCTCCAGTGACTCAAGGTGACAAATCTGACTTTTTGTTTGGCTCTGACTGGTCATGGCATTGCCAGCATGGAGAGATGTCCCCGGTGTCACATCAGCTGTTGGGTTTGTGAGGGTCCCCAGGATGAGGTGAGAGATGAGAATCTGACTCCATGTTCTCAGAAGGCTGATATATTATATTAATCATATTATATTCTATTAATTATATTATATTATATTATATTATATTATATTATATTATATTATATGCTGGACAGTGTCAAAAGAATAAAGTGGGGATTTATTAAAAGGCCTTCACAGGCCACACCTTGGGCAGTACAAGAACCTGGCCATAGATGGACCCAAGATGGACTCTGAGTCACAAGTTTTCACACTTTTATAAGTTTTGGTCCATTTCCATATTGGGGTTCATTGTCCAATTCCAGCTCCAGGTTATGAAGCCCCATCCTCCCAGATTGCTCTCCTCAGTTTGCTGTTGTTTGCACTTTTTGGGCCTGAAGCTGCTCAAAAACTGAGCTGTCCTTGGTTCTGGGGCTGGAAAAGGAATGTTCTGTGTGACTGAGCTGTGAGGAGAACTTGCTGTCACTTTTTATGGAGTTCAGAGTCACACACGAATGCAGAATGTGCAAAATATGAAAGCTGAAGCTCAAGGCATCAGAGGGCTCTCACCCACCCCTCTCCAGGAGCTTTCCCAGCCCCTGGATGCAGAGTCAGCACTCAGCACAGAGCACAAGGCTGGCTTGAACCCCCCAAATGCCATTTTCCTGTCCCAGTTTCACCGGGCTGTGGTGAAGAATTCCCAGCACAGCCTGGCAGGGGCCCAGCCCCAGTTCCATGCAGGAGCAGCAGAGTGGGAATGAAGACAAAGCCCTGGGAGGGTTTGATGGACGACAGGCAGAGCTGCTCCCCAGCCTGGCTGCTCAGCCAGCACCCAAACGAGGACACAAATCAATGCAGAGTGTTTGAGCTCCAGAGAAAAAGGGAAAATCAACACATCCATCACACGCTGGCACACATCCACTCGGGCTGGCAGAGCTTTGGAGCGGTGGAGCAGCTGCATTAATGCAGGCTGGGGTGGGCATTCAAAGGAGGGCAGGTCCCTTTGCCTTCACTGAGAGGAAAATGCTTCCCAGTCACCTTCAGGGTCATCATTGGGATACACAATTTTTCCTTAAAAAAAAGGATTTAGCCCCACTTTAAGGAAGGGACGCTGAGGGGATGAATCATACCCTGTGGCTGAGCTGTGAAGAGGAAGAATAAATTTGGGTTAGGAAAGAAACTGGGGAGGAATTGTTGGCTGGGAGGGTGGACAGGCCCTGGCACAGGGTGCCCAGAGAAGCTGTGGCTGCCCCTGGATCCCTGGAATGTCCAAGGTCAGGCTGGATGGGCTTGGAGCAGCCTGGGATGGTGGGAGGTGTCTCTCCCCATGGCAAAGAGTGGAATGAGATTAATTTTAAGGTTCCCAAACTTTAAAATCTAAACCATTTTAGGGTTCCTTAACCCTAAAACCCAAACCATTTTAATGTTCCTTAACCTTAAACCCAAACCATTTTAAGGTACCTTAAGCACAAACCATTTTTAAGTTCCTTAACCTTAAAACCCAAACCATTTTAATGTTCCCTAACCTTAAACCCAAACCATTTTAAGGTTCCTTAACCTTAAACTCAAACCATTTTAATGTTACTTAACCTTAAAACCCAAAGAATTTTAATGTTCCTTAACCTTAAACCCAAACCCTTTTAAGGTTCCTTAAACCCAAACCATTTTAAGGTTCCTTAACGTTAAAACCGAAACCATTTTAGGGTTCTCTAACCTTAAAACCCAAACCATTTTAATGTTCCTTAACCTTAAAATCCAAACCATTTTAGGATTCCTTAACCTTAAACCCAAACCATTTTAAGGTTCCTTAACCTTAAACCCAAACCCTTTTAAGGTTCCTTAAACCCAAACAATTTTAGGGTTCCTTAACCTTAAACCCAAACCATTTTAAGGTTCCTTAACCTTAAACCCAAACCCTTTTAAGGTTCCTTAAACCCAAACAATTTTAGGGTTCCTTAACCTTAAAACCCAAACCATTTTAAGGTTCCTTAATCTTAAAACCCAAACCATTTTAGGGTTCTTTACCCTGAAAAAGCAAACCATTTTAAGATTCCTTAACCTTAAACCCAAACCATTTTAATGTTCCCTAACCTTAAAACTCAAACCATTTTAAGGTACCTCAAACCCAAACCATTTTAGGGCTCCTTAACCTTAAACCCAAACCATTCCAGGATTCTTGAGAGGGATAAGAAGCCAGAAACCACAACCACAGATCCTCACCTTTTTTTCTAGCTCTGGAAGAGGTTCCCAGGGTCCATCCTCTTCCACCTGGAAATTCCAAGCAATCCACCCTAACAAACAACTGCTGCCCCAGTATGTTTAAGGTTATTAAGATCATGACTGTCAGACTGCTCTAAGTGTTTCAAAGAGCCTAAGAACAAGGGGAAAAAAGTATAAAAATCAGATTTAACGAGGAGGTTCCTAATAGTGGGAGTCATTTAGGGAGATTTTCCCACCTGGCAGAAGTCACTGCAGAGATTCTGTCTGTCTGCACACCCTGGTGGGCACTTCCAGCCTGCTCCTGCTTTGTCATGGCTGTGACCTGACTTTGCCCAGGAAAATGCAGATTTGGATTTATCACAGAGCCATGGAATGGTTTGGGTTGGAAGGAATCTTAAAGTTCATCCTGTTCCAACCCCTTGCATGGCAGGGACACCTTCCACCGTCCCAGGGTGCTCCAAGCCCTGTCCAGCCTGGTCTTGGACATTCCAGGGATCCAGGGGCAGCCACAGCTTCTGTGGGAAATCTCTACCAGGGAATAATTTCTTCCCTTTAACCAAATTTGGAGAGAAAAGCACCAGGATCAGTCTCCAGCTCTCAGATCCACTGGTTTGAATCTTGGACAGAAAGACCAATACAGAAATCCACTGAAATCCATAAAAAAACCACTCTCCTGAGCATTTCCAAGGCTCACCTGGGTCACACAAAGAGACTGGGAGGATTTATTCAGAGTTAAACTCCGATTTAGAACCACAAACTCATCTCTAAACCTGCAGCACTTTGGGGTTATTGCCCAACTCACAAGGCTGGAGCAGAAACCCTTCAAATTCCTGTGGGATCCAGCAAAAGGGAAAACTTGAAGCATCCCCCTGGATATTCCCGTGTTCCCTACAAGGATCAGGAGACATTTTGTGGCTCCTTGCTGCCCCTATAAAATCCCTGCTGCAGAGGGCATCAATCCCTCCCTGTTCCTAAAACCAGGATGCAGCTTTTCTCCTGGATTTCCCCAGCCCAGGCTGGGAGTGCAGGATTTCCTGAACCAATGTTGGTGTGGAAACAGAAGGTTTGGAAAATGGACTCATCAAGGGCACTGTAAACCCTTGGATTTGGGGAGCAGCTTTTGTGCCAGCCCATGTGGTGCCAGCCACCAAAGCGTGACCAGAGATGCTTCAGTGATCCCAAATAATTCCCTTTTAATGGGCAGAATGAGAGCTGGGGAAAACCGGCCAAACAGCTGCCAGGAAGGGTGAGGTGAAGTTCATCCTGCCCCAGGGTGCGAAAGGATCTTCTGGAGCTGTCTGGAACAACACAGGGGCTTCATCCATGACATCCAAATCATTTTTTGTGGCATCTCCTTCTGACACCTCTCCCTCCCCAGCCTGCCAGGCCCAGGGGTCTCTTTGTCCCACAGAAAATGCACCCAGACCCCCAATATTGGAAATCACAGCAGCTCTGGGTGTGAAGTAAAGGTGATTTTGTTATTTTACTGGATATTTGAAATTGCAGAGAGCTCTGAAATCTGTAGGACAGGGCTGTGCTCCCATTCTCACAGATACATTTCAGCCTCGCCCCACCATGGCCAGGCTCACCTGCTGATATTCCCTTTGTGCCAACACAGGGCCAATAGGGAAAACCAGTGCAGGGTAAACCAGGGCACAGCAAAACAGAGAATATCAAACCAGTGAACATCAAACCAGGGCACAGCAAACCAGTGCCCATCAAACCAGTGAACATCAAACCAGCGCCCACTAAACCAGTGAACAACAAACCAGTGCCCATTAACCAGTGCCCACCAAACAAGGGGCACAACAAACCAGTGGCCATCAAACCAGTGAATATCACACCAGTATTCATCAAACCAGTGCCCACCAAACCAGTGAATATCAAACCAGTGGCCCAGCAGTTACCCCAAAACCCTCCCTGAGCACCCCATGCTCCCCCAGCTCAAAATGTGGGTGCTGATCCCCCCCAGCCCAGCCTTCCTCTGCTCCTTATCTCCATTCCAGGAGACCCCAGTATCCTGTACTTGTCTATATCCTAAATCTTAATTTTTAAATGGCTGTCACCTCTCAGGAACTCTCAGAAAAGGACCAGAACAAACATTTGCCTTTTTAACCAGTGGCCCCTGGGGAGAGCCCAGCAGCTGTGGCCAGATGTGTCCTCAGGTCAATCCCAGCTGTTGCCATTCGCCAGGAGCAGACAAGCCCAGCTCCATCTATTCCAGCAAACCCAACAGGGTCAGAGCAAACTCCAGCTCACAATTGCACATCCTTTTCTCTCTGGCAGCTCTGTCAGAGCACCCTGAGCAGCCTCCCAGCCTCTGGAGGTCTTCCCTGGGCTAAAGGACTCTGAACCATGGGATGGTTTGGGTGGGAAGGACCTTAAAGCTCATTTTGCTCCCAAGGACACCTTCCACTGTCCCACTCCAAGCCCTGTCCAGTCTGGCCTTCACAAATCACAGACTGGGTTTGGTCACCCTGCTCCGGAAAATTTCATCATGGAAACACAGCTTTGCCATGCTGAATGATCCCTTTCCTGTTTTATTTGTGGTGGACAAACAGCCCTGAGGACGGCAGAGGCCTCCTGACACTGCAAGGGTGGAAGTTGTTCGACAGAGAAAGGGGCAGAAGGAGGAATTCTGTATAAATTAGTATAAATTCTGTATAAATTCGTATAAATCCCAGGCTGTTCCCCAGGAGCTCCACAGCTGTGACCAGCATGGGCCTTGAGTGCTGCCCTGAGATCAGCCCTGGCTGCACAGCCCCTGGCTGAGGGAAGAGCCTCACTCAGCCTCAGGAGGGCTTTGGGAGAGCTGTGACCAATCCCCCCCACCCTGCACCCCAAACTTCAGTGCCTGGTGCTTTTACATTTTACCTGAGGAGTTGGGAAGAAGGAGCCCCTTCCCATCTCTGGGGGAATGGCTGGGATGGGAGGGAGCCCACCCAGCTGGATGGGGCAGGTTTGGGGTGTGTGGGGAGCCTGGGGGGAACCCCATCCCCTCCTGCCACCCAAGCTGGGGGAAAAACTGGGGAAAAGAACGTGCTGAGAGATTTTCAGTGTGCTGTCACCATGGAAACCCCTTCCCCAGCATCCCAGGGATGCTCATGGTGGCCACAGAGCCCTGGGAGAGCACCTGGGGTGGGAGTGGGCAGGGAAGGAGAGCAGGGGCAGGACAGGGGCAGGACAGGGTCAGTCTGCACATCCCAGCCATGGGGAGGGGCAAACTGAGCCCTGTTGAAAATGCAGGCAGCCCAACAAGGGGAGGAATGATGAATCTGACTCCATGCTCTCAGAAGGCTTATATTATATTATATTATATTATATTATATTATATATTATATTATATTATATTATATTATATTATATTATATTATATTATGCTAAACTATTCTATTGCTGTGCTGAAAAGGCCCCAACAAAGGAGGAATGATGAGGATGACTTAATTGATATCAGAAGGCTAATTAATTACTTTACTATAATATATTAATCTATACTATATTACACTACATCTAAACTGAACATGCCAAGCACTCAACTCTGCACACACTGCACAGAATCTCGTGACTGTCCCGACAGTCCTGACACACACACACACACCTGGCCCTGACAGGCCAAGGAAACAAAACACCATCACTGTGGGTAAACCATCTCCATATTGCATTCTACTTTGGCACAAACACAGGCACAGCAAATGATAAGAATTGGTTTTCCTTTCTCTGAGGTTCTGAGAATGTGAAACCCAGAAATATTCTTGGGAAGAATTGTGCCTTGCTTTTCTCTGTGAAATGTGGCTATACTAAACTATACTAACGAATACAGAAAGGAAACTTACAGAATGCTAGAAAGATAATAATGAAAACTCGTGATTCCTTCCAGAGTCCCAACACAGCTTGGCCCCAAATGGCCAAAGAGTGAAACCAACTCACATGAAACCAATGAAACAATCACCTGTGGGTAAACAATCTCCAAACACATTCCAAAGCAGCAAAACACAGGAGAAGCAAATGAGAAAATATTGTTTTCCTTTTCTCTGAGGCTTCTCAGCTTCCCAGAAGAAAAACCCTGGGTGAAGGAATCAAGTTCAGGGAATGTGAATGGCACAGAGCCCTGCCTTACCCGCCATGGGGAACCTGCCACAAAACCAGGAGAGCAGGACGGGGAAAATACTCCATAAAGTTACTCAGCTCAGCATTGCCTCCTGCAGCAGCTGCCCTCAGGCATCCATCACATCCTCCAGGAGCCCTGGTCCCTTCTCCACCCCATGCTCAACCCAACACCATCCTGGGCACAGAAAAACCCCCAAAACTCACAGGGAGTTCACAGGGAACCATGCAAATCCCATTGTGCTTCCCAGAAAAGTGGGATGGAGGATGGGTGGGACATCCAGACCACACCATCCCCTCAAGCAGCTGTTCCCAAGTCCTTGCAAGACCCAGGTCTGCAGGAGAGGAATTTTGGGGCCACACCATCATCTCATGGAGGGGCTCCAGAAACACCTGGAGGTGGCAAACCCCACCTTGAACCATCCTAAAGTGTGGTTTTAGGCTCCACTGTCCTCAAGGGAAACTGAGCAGGATCAGGATCAGAAAACGTACATTTTGTAGATGTTTGACAGTTTTTCAGCATGTTTCAGGGTGGTTTTTTTGTTTTGTGCCACACAGTATTTATTGTGTGTTTTACCAAACAGCAAGAAAGATGTAAACAGCAAATGATCAAAGCAAGAAAGCTTTTCTATCCATAGGCAGGCAAGGCAGATGGAGTTAATTAATGAAGATGTTTAACAAGAGAGGGGTTGGTGTGCAAACAGGTTGTTCCCAGAAGTGTCAATCTCATCCAATAAACAACTTGTGGGGGTGCAAGAAACGCTGCTTTTGTCCCTTGCTTCCCTTTGCAAAGAGCTGAGTGAAAACTTTTGTTGTGGCTGTTTCATCCTGGGTCTGAATTAACACTACCCAAAAAATAATTCCCTGCTCCTTTTGGAAACACCCTGCATGCCCTGATCCTGTTGCTGGAGGGAAAAGAGGAGTCAGGGATGCAGAAGGAGGTTCCATGCTCAGCCTGCCAGCAGGGGAATTAATTGGAATGGGAATTAATTAATTATGGCCAACAATAACTGTGTGGACATCACTGCAACAACTGCAGCCAGCCAGCAACCCTCTCCCCCATCAGAGCATCACTCAGCACGTTGTGTCAGGTTTTATTTTTATTCCACAAGATATTACCAGACATAAACCTCTGTGGTGCCCCAGGGGATGGCCCCTTCAATCCCCCTGCTCTGTGATCGGCCCCATCACTCAGGTGTACAGTGCAGCTCTCTGCCACACATTATTGATCACAATTACCTGTGCAGCGGGAGGGGAGGCCAAGGCTGGCAAGGGGAGGGGAGCTGGCAGCTCTGGGCAGCAGGGATGGGTGCAGGGCCATGGAGAGTGTTGGGAATTCCTGGGGGCTGCAGGGATGGGGATCCAACAGCGCCAGCATCTCCCAGCAGAGACAGGAGGGAGCTGAGGGAGGCCCCAGAGCAGGGCAAGGAGTTGGCTCCATCTGCATCCAGTCCATCAGGATGGACCCTGGACAAAACAATGATGCAAGTCTTAGTCATGGGAATCCATGAAAATGGAAATTCCATGAATGTGGAAACCCATGGTTTGGGTTGGAAGGGACATTAAAGCCCATGCAGTGCCACCCCAGCCATGGCAGGGTCACCTCCCACTGTCCCAGGCTGCTCCAGCCCTGTCCCACCTGGCCTTGGGCACTGCCAGGGATGGAACAATTGGGAAATGTTATTTTTGTGCAGAAAAAAATCTGAAATCTGTTTCTGTGCACCCTCACCTGGGTTTTTCCAAGCTCAGAGTCTGAGAAGTGCAGATAAATGACATTGCTGGGAAAGGAGCATCCAAACCCCTCTGGAAGGGATGGAGAAGGGCACTGACTCAAGGGCTTCCAGCCATAGGTGATGAACAGAGGGTGGTACAACCCTGAAATAAAATTATCCCGGTGTTTTTATAAAATTATCCTCCTGTGACTCTCTCAGGAGCAGCTGAGTGGGTTTGCTGAGTGACCTTCCCTCAAGACAAACAGGTTTAGGGTAACTGTACCAAGGACAAACCCCAAATCAGAGCTTCCCCTGGGCAAAGAAGTGTCCAGGACAGATCCAGACTCAAAGCAGGAACACTCCCAGTTCTGGGGTGATGGAGCAGGGATGTGATGGGAAAATGGCACTGGCATCTCCACAGGAGATCCTCTCCCAGTGAGAATCTGGTTTGTCAAGGTGAGCATTCCCTCTGGCTCCTGAGGTGTGGGAAGTGGATTTGTAGATTTGTTTTGTCTCACACTGTAGCAAGACCCACAAGGAGCAGTTTTAGATGATTGGCTTTAAGGCATCTATAATATAATGTAACAAAAGCTGATAGACCAAGAAACACTTATAATGTGCTGTAATTAAGAAATAATTGGCTTCTGATTCTGATGGGGTGAATTATAACATTAGTATTGTCTCACCCTTCACATGAGATTGAAAATAATTGGAATTAAAGTTGAAAAATTCCACATTAAAAATGGAATAAAAGTTTTAAAAACACCTCTCAGCTGCCCCATCTCAGGGTCAGAAATAGAGTTTTGTCTGACACTGAGGGAATGAGGTGATCTCAAATGTCCCTCCCAACCATTCTGTGATTCTGTGAACTTTCAGGTGAAGTTTTAGACGCAAATGGGGTGGGATTTGCTGTGTTATCTCTGGCTAGGAAAGGTCAGATTTGGTTTTAGACCCACTGACACCCCATGATTGCAGTGAGCAGACACTTCCCCATCCTCCCTGAGCACGGATCAACAACAGCTTTTAAAAATTATCCTTAAGGAATGAAAAGTTTGGCACTCACACCCCCTTAGGTGGCTGTAATACAGAGAATTAACATCAAGCTGCAGCCAAAGGGACTCCCTGGAGCCTGGAAGGGCCTTGGTGATGGAAATTGTGTGGAGTGGCAGCAATCCTTTGTGTTCCCTTCTCCAGCAGTCTGGCTTCTCTCCCTGTCTGCCTTAAAGGGAGATTTCCTGCCCATGGGGACAAGGCCACTGCACTGATGGGGGGGTCTGAAACCCAGCCCAGGTGTGTTTAACAGCTAAAACCCCAGCCCAGGTGTATTGAACTCCTGAAAGTATAGCCCAGGTGTATTTAACATCTGTAACTACAGCCCAGGTGTGTTTAGCACCTGAAACCCCATCTCAGGTGTATTTAACACCCAAAACCCCAGCTCAGGTTTGTTTAGCACCTGTAACCACAGCCCAGGTGTGTTTTACACCTGATAACACAGCCCAGGTTGCTTTAGCACCTGTAACCACAGCTCAGGTGTATTTAACACCCAAAACCCCAGCCCAGGTGTGTTTAGCACCTGTAACCACAGCCCAGGTGGATTTAACAGCTTAAACTACAGCCCAAGTGTGTTTAGCACCTGAAATTAGAGTCCAGGTGTATTTTACACCTGAAAACACAGCCCAGGTGTGTTTAACAGCTGACACCCCAGCACAGGTGTTTTTAGGAGCTGAAACGCCAACCCAGCTGTGTCTAGCACCAAAAACCACAGCCCAGGTCTGTTTAACACCTGAAAACCTAACCCAGGTGTGTTTAGCACCTGTAACCCCAGCCCAGGTGTATTCAACACCTAAAACCACATCCCAGGTGTATTTAACATCTGTACCCCCAGCCCAGGTGTGTTTAAGAGCTGAAACCCCAGCCCAGGTGTGTTTAACACCAAAAACCCCAGCCCAGGTGTGTTTAGGAGCTGAAACCACACCCAAGATGTACTGAACACTTGAAATCCCATCCCAGATGTGTTTAGCACCTGAAACCCCAGCCCAGATGTGTTTAACACCAGTAACCACAGCCCAAGGGGATTGAACACCTGAAACTAAGGTGTTCAAAAAGCCCAGGGGTCTTTAACATCTGTAACTACAGCCCAGGTGTGTTTAGCACCTGAAAACCCAGGCCAGGGGGATTGAACACCTGAAACTCCATTCCAGGTGTGTTTAACACCTGAAACCACACCCAAAATGTATTTAGCAGCTGAAATTGCAGTCCAGGTGTATTTAGCTCCTAAAACCAGAGTGCAGGTGTGTTTAGCACCTGAAACCACATGTTTCATGTGTTTTACACCAGCCCAGGTGTGTTTTACACCAATAACACAGCCCAGGTGTGTTTAACAGCTGAAACCCCAGCCCAGGTGTGTTTGGCACCTGTAACCACAGCCCAGGTGTATTTAGCACCTGAAATTGCAGTCCAGGTGTATTTAGCTCCTAAAACCACAGCCCAGGTGTGTTCAAAACCTGCAACACCAGCCTAGGTGTGTTTAGGAGCTGAAACTACACCCAAGGTGTATTTTACACCTGATAACACAGCTCAGGTATATTTAACACCTGAAATTACAGTCCAGGTGTATTTAATACCTGAAACCCCAGCCCAGGTGTTTTCAACACCTGAAACTACAGTCCAGGTGTGTTTAGCACTTAGAACTCCAGCCCAGGTGTATTTAGGAGCTGAAAAGATATCCAAGGTGTATTTAACACCTGAAATTACAGTCTAGGTGTATTTAATACCTGAATCCACAGCCCAGGTGTGTTTAGGAGCTGAAACCCCAGCCCAGGTGTGTTCAGGAGCTGAAAACACATCCAAGGTGTATTTAACACCTGAAATTGCAGCCCAGGTGTATATAACACCTTCAACCCTATCCCAGGTGTGTTCAGGAGCTGTGAGCTCAGCACCACAGCCCCATCACTCAGGTTTACTGCAGGGCCCTGCAGCATCCCAGCCATGGAGCTGCATCCACATCCCCACACTCCTGCCACCCCTCCTAGGGCTGGAACAAGCACTGAGCTTTGGTTCCTCTTCCCTCCCTGCCCAGCAAAGAGGAGGGTGTGAAATGCAAGCAGGTTAGAGAGAATTTCCCTGGCAATATTTCACAGTGCCCCCAGTCCCTTTTTTCCTGCTGAGGATTCCCAGCCTGAATATTGAGTAACCTGAGCTCCCAGACACTCAGGAGGTGATGGATTGCTGCTGAATGCAGGCTGAAGTTTTAAACCAACAATTCCTTTTCTCTGCAGACTTTTCCCCCACCAGAAACTGGGGGGCATAGCATCTCAGGATTGTTTTTATGAGCAGTGCTGTCTCCTCCAGGGGAACTGGGATCTTTGAGGGATGCTGGGTTATGAATTGCTCTCATTACTGGGGGGGAAAAATGCCCAGGGCCATGTTGGTGATTTTTGTGCATGATCCTGCTGTGTGTGAGGGGATTAATCACCACTTCTAAGGAGGATCAGAGCTGAAATGATTTAACCTCTGAGCAGAAATTCCATTTGAAAATGAAGGAGCCCACTCAGGGATCCTGAGCCTTCCCCTTCCTGCAGCAGGGAAGGAATTGGGGCATCCTCAGGGGCAGCTGGGCAGGAGTGTTTGTAATCCCTTAAATCAGGTGGAGAACAACTTCTGGCAGGGGAAAGAGATCACTGAAGAGCAAACCCAGGAGAAGGGCTGAGCACCCAGAGCATCAGTTTGGTGTTTCTGCTGCTTGCCTTTAGTTGGTTGGAAGTCAGAGTGTGGCACATTGTACACCACCCCTGCAGCCATGATATTCTCTGAAAAATCCTTTCCTTGGGATTTTTCCTCCTGAGAAGCTGAAAGGCCTCAGGAACAAAATGTAAACAATGATTATCTGCTGCTGGGGAATGCAACAGGTGCATCTGGGATTGGTCTCATGTGGTTGTTTCTAATTAAAGGTCAATCACAGTGAGCTGTATCAGACTTTCTGTCCGAGCCACAAACCTTTGTTATCATTCTTTCTTTTTCTATTCTTAGCCAGCCTTCTGATGAAATCCTTTCTTCTATTCTTTTAGTATAGTTTTAATATAATATATATCATAAAATAATAAATCAGCCTTCTGAAACATGGAGTCAGATCCTCGTCGCTTCCCTCATCCTCGGACCCCTGTGAACACCAGCACACCACTTCCTAAAAAACTAAATAATCATTGAAAAAAAGAGCAGCTTTCCCCTTAATCCAACAACATTAAACACATTTAATAAAAGGTTGTTGATGTTTGAGGGTCATGAACTTCCTACAGGCAACTTGTGGGCCCTTTCCTGCCCTCAGCACCTCATGGTCTTGAGCAGGTGATTGTTGCAGGCTGAGATCCAAGGGAAAAAACCACCACATGATCCACATCAGGGACAGCAGTGACAAACTGATATTTTTGGGGGAAATTTTTGGCAAAGTGGTTGTTTGGACTCTGCTGTTTCTCCCCTTCTGAGCTCAAGGGCAGAGCTGCTGAACCATTTCACCTGTGGCTGTGGCTGATGGTTGGACCTGACGATGTTTAAGATCTTTTCCAGCCTAATGACTCCACGACCTCACCTTGAGCACGGGGTCCCCTGGGACCTGCAGGAAGCTCCAACCTGGCTGGGCAGCAGAAGGGCAGGAGCTGCAAGGCCACCAGGTGCCAGAGGCATTGGGAGAGCAGCCAGGGAAGGGCAGCGGCTCTGTGGGAGCCCTGAGTCACCGAGCCTTGGTGACACACACGGGTTTGATTCTCCTTGGTAACAGCTTTGCTCAAACCCCCCAGAGTGCTGCCACGTCAGGCTGAAATCCTTCCATTTAAAGGAAATCAACCCCACAGCAAGGCCAGGCTCGCTGTGACTCACAGCGATGCTGCTTAGAGGCTCCCTGAGGGTGCGCTTGGCATCCAAGGTGAGGAGGTCTCTGGTGTGGAGATGACCCCAAGGTGTTAAAAGTCTCTTTTTTCCCAGCCCTGAGACCCAAGAAGAAGTCAGGATTCCTTGGCTCTCATTTTCAAGGTTATTTATTTGCTCTTATCTCATACATTGTCTGTCTGACCCACTGAGATCTGTCCAGCAGGTCGGGTTGTGGCACAGTCCCTGCCCTTGGGGTGGTGTTGGCTTTTTATACTAAGAACTACCTGTACTTTATTTACAATAATTTCCCAATACCTATCACCCATGTTAGACAGTCTGTCTCTACTCTAAACTAATCTAGAACTGCCACCACCACAGCAGAAGATGGACAAGAAGATGGAGGACAAGAAGATGGATGACATGAAGGCGACAAAGAAGGACAGGACATGCCCAGATTCCTCCATCTTGCCTCCTGAACCCCCATTCTAAATCCCCAAAATTCTACTTTTCCACCCTGTGACAAATTCACTATCATTCTACTCAAACCCTTGTGGCTTGTAACTCCTCACACAAAGTTGGGAATTGTTTCCATGGGCTAAAATCAAAGGCACAGGTGTTTGTGACTCTGTGCCAAGGTCTCTGAGCCCCCTGCCAGGGTCTGGAATCACCCAGGGCAGCCAGAGCAACGTCCTGGGTCCAGCAGGAAGGGACCTTCCAAATCATCTCATCCCACACCAATACCATGGCAGGGGCACCTTCCACTGGGCCGGGCTGCTCCAAGCCCCATCCAGCCTGGCCTTGGAGCCATTTCCAGCTTGGGGTGCAGCTCAGCACCTGGAGATGAATTTTTCTGCTTGTTTCCTATGAAACCAGGTATCTTCAGCCCAGGAAAAGCATCCCTTCTTCCTCACCACGTCCTGTGGGTGGACAGGGCAGTGCAGCTGTCCCTGATGATCCCAAAATTAAGCTCAGAGTGCCAGTGCTCATTTGGGAGGCTGGAGCTGATTCCCCAGAAAACTGCAAACGAAGCAGATTCTTCCTCGTGTTCATCTGTTGCTGGTACAGAAATAGCAGGGCTGGGAGGGACTTGGCACATGCTGGAGTCCACTATTCCATAAAAACTGATAGAGGGAATTCACAGGTTCCTTCAGCTCCTTGCCACGTTGTTCACAAGTTTGATCGTGGTGGAGGGATCAGATCTGCAAAAGGTTCAGTGGGAGCAAGGAGATGGAAGTCCATTAATAGATGAAATATTTTTGCCAGACATGAGAATTCACTGGGTCTCTCTCCTGTTTCCTATGTCAGGTAGTGAGAATGTTTTCTCCCCCCTTCTCAGTTTTAATGTTATTAACACTTGGCCTGCTTTGAAAAGGTCAAAGTCAGCTTGAATGTCTTCTAGTCTGACTCTTGGTGAAAAGCAGGCAAACAAGAAATCTGTATCCCAGAGCTGCCTTTAAACAGCAGGGCCTGGTGAAGGAGTTTGCAGCACTGAGTGGGGTCTGGCTGATAGCCAGGGGCTGCTTGAGGCCAGGGAAAGGGCTCTGAGCTCTGTTTAGGCTCAAAGTCCCACTCCTGGAATTGGGCAGGCAAACAAAACCTCTGCTTTTGCCTGAAAAAATTACCTTTGCCAGGAGAAGCCTGTGACCAGGATGCAGCTGCAGGAGCACAGGAAATCGAGCAGGAGAGATTTGGGGTTTTACACCGTGGAAGTTGATCCTGTCACTGTTTTTGGGAATAATGTGAAGTGCTGGGAATGGAGCACCTGAGTGAGGCTGGAGCAGGTAGATGGAACTGATTTAGAAAGAAAACCATTTTTTTAGCATCAAACAGAAGGGAAATGTCCCAGCTCCTGTGCCTTGGTCCCAGTTTGGTCTGGGAGGAGCAGCAAGGGCACATTGTGGCAAATGAGTGCTGAGTTCTTTGTTCCTGCAGGTCTGGAGGGAAATAGCTGGAGAGAGGAGGTGGGAGAGGGACAACAAGGGATATTAAATATCCTCCAGTAAAGCCAGAGCTGGCTGGGATCCTCTCCAGGCGCTCAGGAGTGGGTGTTTTCCTGGGAAGCACCATGAGGTGTGGGATGTGCCTGTGATCAGAATCATTCACTCCAGCAGAGAACTCCGTGTTCTCCTTGGTGTTGGAACCCAGGACATTGCTCTGGCTGCCCTGGGTGATTCCAGACCCTGGCAGGGGGCTCAGAGACCCTGGCACAGAGTCACAAACACCTGTGCCTTTGATTTTAGCCCATGGACACAATTCCCAACTTTGTGTGAGGAATTACAAGCCACAAGGGTTTGAGTAGAAGGATAGTGAATTTGTCACAGGGGGAAGAAGTAGAATTTTGGGGATTTAGAATGGGGGTTCAAGAGGCAAGATGGAGGAATCTGTCCTGTCCTCCTTCTCCTTCTTCTTATCCTCCATCTTCTGTTGTGATTGTGACACTTCTGGATGGGTTTAGAGTAGAGACAGACTGTCTAACATAGGTGGGAGGTATTGGAAAATTATTGTAAATAAAGTACACGTAGTTCTTAGTATAAAAAGCCAACACTACCCCAAGGGCAGGGACTGTGCCACAACCCAACCTGCTGGACAGATCTCAGCAGGTTGAGATAGAATGTCACAGATAAGAGAAAATAACCTTGAAAAGCAGAACCGACACATCTCGCATCTCGACTTCTTCTTTCAGCACAGTGCCGGGAAAAAGAGACTTTTAATACCTCAGGGGTCATTTCAGCCACAGAAACCTGAGACCTTCCCACCCAAACCAGTCTGGGGTTCCATGGAATGCCTGTGCTGAAGCAGCAAAGCAGCCCAGGGGTGAAGGGATGGGAAGGATCCAGCACAAGGAGGAGGAATCAGCCTCAGCAGTGACACTGGGACACTGCCAAGCACTGCCCAGGAAGTGTCCCCACCCTAGAGGTGTCCCCAGCATTGTTAAGGAAACATAAAACCTTGCAATAAGCACACCACTGCTGGGTGAGCTGCCTTGAATCCTGCCCTGACTGTGGCACCATGGCACAAGTACTTCTGGGTGTCATCAGACGGTGGCTCAGAAGGTTTTGGGCACAAAACCTCTGACAAACTGGGGGTTTAGGGTTATTTTCCCTCCAAAATTTCCCATTTCCACCAATGCCAGCTCAGCTTCCCAGGCAGGGGGTGAAGGGTTAACCTCGGGGGTGCTGCCCTGAAACTCAAGGTGCTCCCTCCAGCCCTTCCCAGCGGTTACTGGCTTGAGAGAGAATCAAACTAATTACCTTAGTAATTACCAAACTAATTGCCTCTCTAATTACCCGGTGTCTTTGTTCACATGGAGCTGACGTTCTTGCAGAGGAGCCCTGGCTCAGTGCCCCACGCTCCCCTGGAATTTTGCTGCCTCTCTCAAGGAGCTGAAGACCCAGGTCCTGTCCCTCCTCCCCAGGGATGCTGCTCCAGAGCACTGGTGATCAAACCAGAGCTGCCCTTTGCTGCCAGGCCCCGTGGGACAGTTCTGGGAGCAGCCAGGGAGGTGACAGAGCCACACAGAGCTGAAAGCAGCAGGGAAACCCTCCTGGCTGCAGGACCTCTCCCTCTTCTGCTCTCTCCTCCCACATCCCCTCCTGTGTCTCCAGCCAACCCCCAGAGTGTCAGCTGAGCACAAACCACCACAAATTATGGGCTGGGCAGGTCACAAAATCCACATCTGCAGCTGTTTGTGCCCAAATCTAAATCCCTGTCTGCTTCTGATGGAACTGCAGTTTGCTGTCACCTGGCACAGGACAAACCGTGACTTCTGGGTCCTGCAAGTCACATCTGACACCCTGGACAGAAATCCTGGCTCTTCTCCGCTCTCTCTGTCCCTGCTGGTGGTGAAGGAGGCTGGCCTTGCTCTGTCCCAGCAGCTCCTGCTGTCACCAGCAGCTGGTGTTGGATTGGGATCTGCAGGTGCTGAAAAAGGTCACAGAATCATAAAATCATGAACAGGAGGGAAACTTCTCCAGAGATTTTCCATGCTAAAAAGGAAACTTCCAAGATTTTAATATTTCAGCACCCACACCAGCAAGTGGGGAGAAGGAAAAAATCCAACACCAACAGCAGGACAGGGGTGCAGGTACACAGAAGGAGAAGGTGAAGGTGGCACAAGCAGAAGTGGTGGTGAAACAACAGAAATATCCAGAATTACTGCTCTGCTTTAAAGGGAAAGGTTGTCCATACCACGGACAGCTCTAAAATCCACACCATGGACAGTTCTAAAGTACACACCAAGGGGAGTTCTAAAGTTTACAACCTGGATAGTTCTAAAGCCCACAGCATGGACAGTTCTGAAGCCCACACTAAGGACAGTTGCACAGTCCATACTGTGGGCATTTCTAAAGTTCACACCAAGGGCAGTTCTGGAACCCACACCATGGACAGTTCTGCAGCTCACAGCATGGACAGTTCTGAAACCCATACCAAGAACAATTCTGTCCACACTAAGGACTGTTCTGAATCCCACACAGTGGACAATTCTGCAGTCTGACAGTTCTAAAGCCCACACTAAGGGCAGTTCTGCAGTCCACACCAAGGATAACCCTAAAGCCCACACTAAGGACAGTTCTAAAGTTCATACCATGGACAGTTCTGGAACCCACACCAAGGACAGTTCTGCAGTCCACACCATGGACAGCTCTAAAGCCCACACAATGGACATTTCTGCAATCCACATCAAGGACAGTTGTGCAGCCCGCACCAAGGACAATTCAGAAGCCCACACCATGAACAGTTCTGAACCCACACCATGGACAGTTGTGCAGCACACCTCAAGGACAGTTCTGAAGCCCACACTAAGGACAGTTGCACAGTCCATACTGTGGACATTTCTAAAGTTCACACCACGGACAGTTCTGAAGCCCACACCATGGACAGTTGTGCAGCCCACACCATGGACAGACAGTTCTGAAGCCCACACCACCACCAGGGCCATTTCCAAACTCCTTCCCCTGCTGCTGCCACCAGCCTCGCCCAAGCCCAAGCCAGGCAGGCTGCAGATGCCAGCCCTGATGCCACAGAAGATGTTTAAAGAACACAACACCTCAAACGCAGTTGGAACAAAGCAGACAAGGCTGACTCTCATTGCTCAAGGCTGTCAGGATGAGAAACCAATAAACATTTGGCAGTAGCAGAGACCTTCCTTCCCGACACAGCTCTTCCCCTGATTTTACAGCATCATCTGGCCTGAAAAAACGTCTGCTTTTCCTCTATGCTGTATTTTACTGCCAATTCTGAGTCTGGCAAGGCTGGCTCTGCCAACTTCTTGGCTCTCCGTTACAAAAGAGAACATTAGAGAGAAGGATTTGTGAGTTAGCTGATTTGTAAACACTACAGCAAGGCACCGTGTAAACACGGTGCTTCTGTCCCTGTTGTTCCTCCTGAGCAGTTTACCTGGCACCTGATGTTCAACTCCAGGATCCTCCCCTCCCACCAACATTACAGTTGCTTGGCATGTAAAAAAAAAAAAATTTAAAAATCCCAGCTTCTCTGAGTAGCATTAAAAAAAAAATCCTTAATTAAACAGTGCTCACAAAGCATCTTGATAATTAGGAAAGTCACTGGTAATATTTTGCATGAATAATAAATGAGATCCACAGGTGCACCCGCAGTTGTTCAGCAGGATGAGGTTCAAACACAGCCAATTAGAGAGGGAGAACAGGTAAATAAACAGCAGAAGGCTCCAGACTCGCTGCTCATTTGACATCATTACTTTCACTATTGTGTAAAAAGTCCTTTCTAAGATTGCTTGGGACAAGGAGTGTGGCAGATTTTACCTGAAGAAAAATAATTAAAGGAAACTGGGTGCTTGCCCAAAGTTTGGAGATTTTAGGGGGTTTCTGGCCTTTCACAGAATCCCAGAATGGTTTGGGTGGGAAGGGACCTTAAGTCCTTGTCATTCCAACCCCCTGCCATGGCAGGGACAATTCCCACTATCCCAGGTTACTCCAATCCCCATCCACCCTGGCCTGGGATGGGGAACCCACACCCTCTCAAGCAACAAGAGCTTGTGCTGCTCCATTCACAAGCATTTCCCAAGGAGGGAAGTGCTGCTGGATAAATCACAACACTCCCATCACATGGGATCCTTTTAGGTGGCTGTGATGGAAAACAGCTCAATCCAAGCCCCCTTCCTGCCACCAGGGCTGGTTGTGCATGAAAGTCTGTGCTTGAAAAGCTTCAGCAACAACATCTGCTGGGAAAGCGTGATTGACACAGCAGAGGGAACACCATCCACCCCCGAGGAGTGGGAAGGGAGACAGACTGCAGCATCAATCTTGTGCATAAAATAGATTTATTGTTGGTACAGAGCGAGGCATTCTCGTCAGCACTTGATACGAGCGAGGAGCACAACAGAACCATCCCATGGAAACAAAGGCCATGGAGCACCCTGAGGGTTGGGTCACAAACATCATTCCAGCAGAAGGCCTGCAGAGAGAGAGACTTCATCAAGCCAGGCCATTTGGGAAATAAGTTAAAGCACAATTTACAATTCTACACTGTGAGGAGAACTCTGACAGAGGACAAGGGGTTATTCCCAAGGAACGGCCGCGTTCTGGTGCTGCAAGGGTTACACCCCTGCCTCTGACAGAGAGATGTTTCTGAGGAGATCCTCCAGTGAAGCAGCAGCATTTGAAGGATATTTCCCCTCTCTGAGGTCAGAGAAAGGCTCTTTTCTTTCTCTTCGTTCAATCAGCAATAAGTGGGCTTTGATGCGGCCTGGACGGGCGAGCCCTGATGGAAGGAGATCCAGGCCTGGCTTCCCGAGCGCTCCTGCTGATTGAGCCCTGAGCGTGCTGCCCTTCAAATGGCTCTTCCACTTCTTCTCTTCATTGGGCTGCCCTGAAAATGGGCTGCTGGGTCGTTCTTGGGGAGGGAAACAAAAAAAAGCTCTTCTGCTGAAATTAGTTGATGGTCTTGTGCTTGATTCGGACAATGCCTTTATCCTCCTCTCCCAAGCATTCTCTGCTGCAAAAATGATCACAGGGGAGGGGAGAGACAGGGAGAAACACATATTTCAGTAACTCCAAATTATTCTGAAGTTTGGCTACAATTCCCCCCTAGGATCTGCAATTTTTTAAAATAAAAACACAGAACAAGAAACGTTGTTGATAAACACATCATGCCAGAGACAAATCCCAGAAGCAGAGTGAAGCAGGTTAAGGACTCAACAAGGCAGAGGTTTGGAGGCCTGAAGAGTCTCACTAATGATCCATTTTCACCTCCCCTCGTGCTATCATGGCTGTAGTGCTGTGGCTATTAAAGGAAATTAAAACACCTCACCTTACAATAAGCAAAATCCCGTTTCCAGCAATGAAACTCTTGAATAAAAATATCCTGGGAACATCCAACACTGAGTATATCCCTCACCTGGCTCCTTCCTGGGTGCTGAGTCAGAATCAAACCCCCAACAATCTGAACATGCTGCACTCAGCTTGGGCTTCATTACAGAACCACAGAGCAGGGAATGGTTTGTCTTGGAAAGGACCTTAAAAATAATTTAATTATTTTCACTAAACCAGGTTTTCTGTCCCTGGAAATGTTCCAGGCTGGACAGGGCTTGGAGCAGCCTGGGACAGTGGGAGGTGTCCCTGCCCATGGCAGGGGTTGGAATGAGATGATCTTTAAGGTCTCTTCCAACCCAAACCCTTTTTCTTGCCTATAAAACCCATCAAATGAGTAAGGACTCATTATGAGTCTCTCCTTGCAAGAAATGGCAGGAAGGGATTTGATAATTCTGAGGCTTTATATCAGGAACAACCCCAAATTTAAACCTTCAAATCCTCCCAACAGCTGATTCAGGTGTCTGAGCAACACTGCACAGCTTGGAGGTCTGGACTGCATTGCCACAGCCATGGAAATTAGGGAAAATTAACAATAAAGGGAATGAAAACCATGTCAGGTTTGGCTTCAACCAAATTCTCATGGTATTATTTAAATAACCCGGTAAACTGTGATATTCCACCCAGCTCCTGCAAGGGTTAAGAGCTGGATTTTATGAAAAATGTCTTTCCCAAAAGGATTGTCCAGCCTGGCCCAGCTGCCCAGGGGCTGGAGTCCCCTTTTCTTGAGGGATTTAAAGCCATTTAAAATGTGGATGTGGCACTTGGGGACATGGTCAGTGGTGGCCTTGGCAGTGCTGGGAATGCCTGGATTCCACGATCCTGGAGGGATTTTCCAGCCTTAACAATTCTGACTGTGAAATTCTCCAAGGCATCCACACAATCAGGTGGTGCCTGTTCCTGTGCCCACAAAATCCTCCAGCATCCACAGAGGAGAAGAAGAGGCTGGAGGAATAAAAGGAGCCAGTTTTGTGCTCCTTGGGTGCATTTACAAACAAAAATCTGGAGAAATTTCATCTGTTACCAAAAACCTCCAATCCATGGCACCCCCATGGAGATTTCTGGAAAGCTCTAGCTGGAAAATTCCTTTTTGCACAGGAATTACAGCCTCACTCCAAGCCATCTCTGAGCTGAATATTAACTTTATGTTGATTTAACACTGCACAGGTTAACAGAGGAAATCCCCAAGGGATCTGAGAAAAATTGGGCTACTTTTGTTTAGTGTCCTAAGGAAAGAAAATGCAGATATTTGTTCATCATATCCAGATTTCTGCCCACAAAATTTCACCTTCAGAAAAACAGGTGTGTTCCAAGCTTTGCTTTGGTTTTATCTACATTTTGGGGGTTTTTAGTGTTTTTTCTTGTCTTTTTAAATGAATGCATTTAAAATATTTCGTTTTTTTCTCTTAAACCTAACCCCATGCAGGGAAGCTGGTCCTTTTTTAAATGAACGCATTTTTTCCTTGCCTTTTAAAATTAATGCATTTAATTTAATTTTTTTTTTACATAACCCCATGGAGGGAAGCTTGTCCATAATAAACTTCCTTCAATGAGGGCAGTGCTAAATGATGAGATCTTTTTGTTGCATTTCAATTCACTGTTTCCAGATACACAAATTCCATCTATTTTTCTCTTAGACTAGAAATTGGGATCAAATGAAAATACAGGAAAATTAGGCAAAAATCCTGTTTTATTCTATTTAGGATGCATAATTAAGGACCCACTTGATCCAACAAATGAAAATAGTGGTTACACTATTTATTTACACTTTATCCAAGGCTAAAGGATAACATTTTGTAGCCAGGCTGCCAGGCACCAGCAGCTGCTAGTATTATTGTTATTTTAAGTACTCTTAAACCTCACCTGCCTGCAGAGGCCTGAATCCTTCTGGAATTCAATGGTTTAGCAGGAAATTATTGCACAGATTTGTTAAACCTGGACTAGTTGTGTTTTTATGTAAGAATCAGAACTTCTTGTAACCCAGGAGGGGAGAAAATTGAGAAAAACACCCTCCAAATGTGTATTTTAACAGTTAAAGTCCATAAAAAAAAGGATTAAAAAGCCATGGATGGTCTGGCTGGAGTCACTTCAGCATAAATAAATGCCAGACACAATCCAAATATCTTCCCCTTAATGGCTCCATTAGGTTAAGTTTTCCTCTCCATTACTGACATTATCATTACAATAACATGCAAACATTAATAACAGAGTTTAATTTATCTCCCCAGCTTCTCATGACTTTGGGAAGAGATTTCAAGGGAAGATACACCAATGTGTCAAACCCCTGTGAATTAACAACTCTCTGGGCTTTTCTAAAGAGGGGAGAAAAGGACAGATAGAGACATGAGATTACAGACAGCATGAGAAATAAGGAGCACACAGAAGAGAGGGGGAGATAATTATAAGCAAGATAGGGAAGAAAGAGGAGTCAATAAATTCAATTTATGAAAAGCACAGAGTGTGCTCAGCCCGAGCACAAGTGCCCAGACTCACCGCCAGGAAATCGGATTAGTTCACTTATTTGCTTTTCAATATCTTGCTCTATTCCCTCTAGCAAATTTTCTTCTTCCCTTTGTTTCTTGTAGCCAGTGTCAGTTAACTTTTTCATTTCTGAATCTGCCATTTATCCCCCTCCTCTGGCTCCCAACCAGGCACACAGAGAAGGTAATTTTGAAGTGATTTTAGAGCAGCGTTTAGGAATTATTTCAAAGGAACTGTCTGGACATGTGGGCAAACAGTGAGTAAAAATAATTACAATTACAGCTGCAGCACGTGGAGGATGGGCTGGAGTTCATTATGAAAAACAATTGCTCCTGCTTGCAAATATTTCCATCATAAAAGGCTTCTCCTTCTCTGTTATCATGAGAGAAGCCTCTCTGAATTCTCATCTTGAAGCATGTGTGAAACAGAATAAGAAACATTTAGGAAACACTTTTAACTACTTGACAGGCTTGGATGAAGATCTTCAACAAAAAAAAAAGGTGTTTAAAAGGGTTCAAAAACCTAATGCTCATATTTATGCAATTTGCTTTTCCTGCACCTTCTGAACATGAATTAATTCATCCCCATCAGAGTCTTCTGAAGAAATTCCTATCAGATACAAACTCGACTTAGAGCTTAAACATGTCTGAGTAATTAATCCATTTTTTTTTCTGGTTGCTTTAAAAAGTAATAAAAAAAATTATACATGCAGTAAATTAGTGCTGCAGATGCTGCAGGGCCATGGGGAAATCCATTAGAGAACAAACCAAAACAGGGCTACAAGTGACAGAACAAGAGGAAACAGCCTTGGGGAGGTTGAGGTTGGATATTGTGCAAGATTTCCTCACTCAAAGGCTTGTCCAGCCAGGGCAGGGCTGGAGTCCCCATTGCTGGGGGGATTTCCAAGCCATGTGGTTGTGGCACTTGGGGACAGGGTCAGTGGTGGCTTTGGCTGTGCTGGACTGGATGGGCTAAAGAATCTTAATGATTCTGTGGTTCTCATGTTGGTGCATTCCAAAATGGGCAGGAGGAGAAATCATGGAATGCCCAGAAGGGTTTGGGTTGGAAGGGACCTTAAATCCCATCCAGTGCCACCCCAGCCATGGCAGGGACACCTCCCACCATCCCAGGCTGCTCCAAGCTGGCCTTGGGCACTTCCAGAGATGGCACAACAAATCCCAATAAAGGATTTATTAAAATAAGTGAATCTGAAGGGACAGGGAGCTCTCAGTGACTGAGGAACAAGGAGCAGTGCTAATTCCAGCAGATCTTTGGGAATACCAGCTCGAGGCTGCAGCATTTGAAAGCAAAAGGTCACGGAGAAGGATCAGAGGCAAATCTCAGGGATTTTGTGCCCAGGCAGAGTTAAGCCCAGGGAAGGTGATTACCATGATCAAACACCAGTTGTACTCACCAGGTCTCTGCTATCACATAGAGATGGGTGTGCTCACGTGCTCAAATATTAACTCACAGATTTGGGCAGAAATAAAGATCAACAGACTGATTTAAGCACTTTTTACACATCCTGCATGTGGGCTGTGAGCACATTTCCTGCTTTGTTTAAGAACACAATTGAGGTCAATATATGCATTTCTGCCTTTGAAAGACGCAAGCTGATGAAAAAGAGTAAAACTGAGAAATTACAGCTTCTTTTAATTTAATGATTTACATATTACTGTCATTTTCCTTCATGCTGCACTAATAAAGCATAAAGATTTTAATTGGCAGTGGCATCCATACCCTACAAAACTGGAAGAGAGGAGGCTAAGAGCAGGTAAAAGGCAATTTTAGAGCCTTGCATAACACATGACAGAAGAAGTCAAGAATTCCAAGTGGTCAACAATGTAGTTTGAGACATCCATGACTTTCTCATATTTATGGCAAAGACAACCAGGTATTTTAATCCCCTTGTTTTACTGCTAAAACTGTAGATAACAGGAAACATCTGCCAACAGCAAGAGCTGCTACACTAAACAACATCTTCCCAGGGGAAGAGAAGGAAACCTGAGCATTTAAATCAACTCTGAGTGGTCTCCACAGAGCTCTGGGAACGCACACACTGGGAAATGCTCAGGCACGGAGGAAGGACTAATTAGAAACCCCTCTGCTCATCATTCCATCATTTTTTCAGTGAGAACAGGCCCAGCTCACCTGTTTGGCATGATTGACACAGTTCAGGTACTGGCTGGCCAGGGCAGAGCAGCTCAGGGTCTCCTGGGCATGTTCCCGGTAGCACTGGAGGATTTTATCCTGCAGCTCCCCACAGATGGGATGGGAATCGTATCTCCTGTGGGAACAGACAACAGCTTCAGGGTTTCCTTCTAAAAACAGCTCAGCAAAGACAAAAATATTGAATTATTTTATTAATATTGAATCTGTTTGGGTTGGAAGGGAGTTTAAAGCACATCCAGTTCCACCCCCTGCCCTGGTCAGGGACACCTTCCAGGCTGCTCCAAGCCCCAGTGTCCAGCCTGGCCTTGGACACTTCCAGAGGAAAGAATTCATCCCTGTGAGGTCCTCATGCCTCAGGTTTAGCTTTTATATTTTTCACATTCTGTGCTGCTTTAGTGTGTGGGTCTGGGCTTCACATTATGGGATGGTGAGCTCTGTGCACAGAGCAGGGAGACAAAACAATTCCTGCTCCAGCTGGGCACCAAGGACAAATGAGCCAAATCTCAGCCCAGGAGCACAAACCCCGTGGGCTGCAGAGAGAAAAACAAGCAGGGTGGGACTGCCTGGGCTGAAGCTGGGATGGGACAATGAACTGCAAGGTGCAAATGGAGCAGAACTGATCCCAGGGAGAGACCCCGGGAGCGCTCGTGCATTTTGGGGCCGTTTTGGTTCATCTTGGGTGCAGCCCTGGCTGGGCTCTGGTGCTGCCCAAGGTGCAGCCATGGAGGAGATCCTTGGAATCAATCCCTGCTTTATTCTGGAACTCTGCCCAGTCTCTTCTCAAGTCATCCCTGGAAGTGTCCAAGGTTGGGTTGGACGGGGCTTGGAACACCCTGGGATAGTGGAAGGTGTTCCCATGGAAATGGGGTTGGAACTGGGTGATCCTCAAGATCCCTCCCAACTCAACCCACTCTGTGATTCTGATTCTCATTTTGCTGATTGGCCAAGGCAGATTTCCTCCATCAGGGGAATGAAACACGAAGCACAAACGCTGCTCCTCCGGGGAATTGATTTCTTGACAATCACTGAAGACGCGGTGCTAAAATAAAGAGACTGTTAAGTCACCTTGATTTTACAGCATGTACCTATATAAAACATCCCTTCCTCCTTTCATTCATTATCTGAATCTGTGAAATCTAAACCAGAATTTAAATGCATTCCCAGGTGCTTCCACACTTTATGATCTCCAAGTTCAAACTTCTGCAGACTCCTAGGGAGGAGGATTTTCCCTTAATCCCCCCTGTGCTGAGATCAGCACGTGCTTCAAAGGCATGTCAGGCATCAAAATGTGCAACCACAAACTGCTGCACATGGAGGGAGGATGGCAAGGTCTGCACTGGGACAGGGAACACTGAAACAGCAGGGATGTTCTCTGTAGACATCTCCCAGCAGTGATGATTTAGGTCCAGCTAAACCAGAGCTCCATTAAAATGCCCAAACTCCTGGTGTGAATTGATAAATCAATACAAGAGAAGCTGAATTAACTAGAAATACCCACAGTAAACCTTGCTGTGCCTTTATTCACAAGCGATTTTAAAGTGAATTCTTATACACAGGTGAAGAGAGAAAGGGATGGGCTGCTGTAGCATGGCTGCATAAATTCTGTCAATGTAAATAAAGCCATTTCAAAGGGGGAACTCTCTAACCCAAGATGAAGAGCTTTTAAATTGTGGGGTTTTTTCCACTCTTAAGCCATGATAAACAGCTTTTGAATTGTGTAATTTTTTCCCAGAGTCACACCATCAGTGACCAAAATTCCTTATTTGAATGTTCCAAAGGATTCTGTACATTGCCAGCCATATGGGAGCCCTGTGAGCCACATCATCTCAGTGGTTTGTTTTCACACTCTCACTTTTCCCCCCCCATTCAGGGGGGATTTTTGTAAACCCGCTCTCAGCTCTGTCCTTGTGAGAACACAGCCACTTCCTCCAAGCCAAGCAAGTCCATCTCCTGGATTAATCTGAAGAGAGAAAGGAATGGGCTGCTCTAGCATGGCTGCATAAATTCTGTCAATGTAAATAAAGCCATTTAAATGGGGGAACTCTCTAACCCACAATAAAGAGCTTTTTAATTGTGTAATTTTTTCCCAGATTCATGCCATCAGTGACCAAAATTCCTTATTTGAATGTTCCAAAGGATTCTGTACATTACCAGCCATATGGGAGCCCTGTGAGCCACATCATCTCCTGCCCCTCAGTGATTTGTTTTCACACTCTCACTTTTCTCTCCCTCCCATTCAGGGGGGATTTTTGTAAACCCGCTCTCAGCTCTGTCCTTGTGAGAACACAGCCACTTCCTCCAAGCCAAGCAAGTCCATTTCCTGGATTAATCTGAAGGTGAGCACTGTCTGTGTATTGATCAGCTGGGCTTGTTCCACTCCCCTAATGCTCTGTTGGCACTTTTGGGAAAGCACTAAATGAAATTGCTGCCTGGCATTAGAGGGCCATAAACCACGGGCTGCAGGATCTCCTGTTGGGAAAGGAGGTTCCATTGTGCATGATGGGAGCCCCTCTGAAGGGTTTCCCATTGATTTCTGGACTCACTCACAGATGGATGGTCAGAAACAACAGCAAGGAAATTCCTCCAAAGGGGAATGAAATATCTCCCTAACAGAAAATCTCCTGAAGGTTCTATGATTACATCAATTAATACTTCAATGGGATATTGGGAAGGAATTCCTGGCTGGGATGGAATTCCCAGAGCAGCTGTGGTTGTTCCTGGATCCCTGGAAGTGCCCAAGGACAGGCTGGATGGGGCTTGGAGCACCCTGGGATACTGGAGGGTGTCCCACTGTCCCATTTCTGCTTTTCTGCTACTTCCAGTTCCCTACTGATTCTCTCTGAAGCATCTGTGACTCCACCTTTACTCCTCACTCCTCTCCATTTCAATTTTGATCTCATTTCCAAAATATCCAGAGCAGCTGTGGCTGCCCCTGGATCCCTGGAATGTCCAAGACCAGACTGACCACTGGGGCTTGGAGCAACGTGGGATAGTGGAGGGTGTCCCTGCCATGGCAGGGGTGGATCTGGATGGGCTCTAAGGTCCCTTCCAACACAAATCATTCAGTGGTTCCATGAATAAAGGTCATTTTACAGAAGCATTTAAGGGTCTGTGGGGTTTGACTGAGGGAAAAGCTCTAAGAAAAGGTAAATAGTGCAAACTCAGCAATT
This sequence comes from Melozone crissalis, assembly GCF_028551555.1. Lineage (NCBI taxonomy): Eukaryota > Metazoa > Chordata > Aves > Passeriformes > Passerellidae > Melozone > Melozone crissalis. The sequence goes on from NW_026535887.1 coordinate 2,920,517, forward strand.
ATCTGGAATCTATTGGGAAAATGTGGAAGTTATAAAGGCATGAGTGGATAAAGCAACCTGGTCTGGTCCCAGGCAGGGCCAGGAGATCCTCAGAGCAGGAGGTCCTGAACTATCCCCTGTCCTGAGAGAGATCTGTATTTTGGGACATGTGGTGGGCAAAGTGTCACCAGAGTATCACAGAATGGTTTGGGTTGGAAAGGACCTGAAAGCCTCTTTAGTGCCACCCCTGCCATGGCAGGGACACCTCCCACTGTCCCAGGCTGCTCCAGCCCCAGTGTCCAGCCTGGCCTTGGCCATTGCAGGGGGCAGGGGCAGCCCCAGCTGCTCTGGCAATTCCAGCCCAAGGCCTCACTGCCCTCCCAGCCAGGAATTCCTTCCCAATATCCCATCTAAATCCCCCCTCTTCCAGTTTCAATCTCTTGCCCCTTGTCCTATCACAATCTGCCCGTTAAGTAAACAAGTTTGTGTCCTACACAGTATTCATTTATTTAATTAATTAATTGCCATGGGATTTCACAACTAAACTGAAGGAAAACCACAAACCATGGGAGTGCAGCAGGAATGCCAGGGAATGCTGACAGATCTCCAGAACTCCTTAACAGAACCAACACACCCAAAATCTCCAAGCTTTGCTTTTCTCAGCACAAGTCAATATGAGCAGCAGCCACATGGCATGTCAGGAACAGAGTGCTTTTATCAAGTTTGCAATTCCTTGATCTACTTTCCCTTCTCCAGCTGCTCCTGAAGCACCTCCCATGCCAGAATAATCTTTCAGTGCTGGAATAAACCTCTGAGGGAGCTGTGCACCCACCTTTTCCAGAGAGCTGATGCATCACAACCTCATAAAGGTAATAGGATGAAAACACAAAAGGAAACGAGAGAGAGAGAGAGAGAGAGACAGTCTTAAAAAGAAATATTCTATGCTAAAGCATGAAAAGAAAATTTAATGAAGGCAACTTTGTACTCATCTGGGCTCTCTCAAAGAGCATAGCTTATTGTGCTCCTGGGGGCTTGGGGAGAGGAGCCCCTTCATGACATTCAAACAAAATGTCTACTAAAGAGGAAATTTGAAATCACCACGGTGAGCTTTGCGAGCTTCGTGCTAAAACTGACACTCTCACTGAAGGAATCTGAATGGCTGATGAGTTTCCAGCTGTGCAGGTATCTGGCATAATCCCCCCCCCCCCCCCCCCCAGATCAGGACTTCAAGCAATTGTCATAAAAAATATGGGGGAAAAAAAAATAGCAACAAAAAAGGAGAGCGTGAGATAAAAATAGTGCCATGAGATGGGCAGGAGTACCCAGGGCTTAATCTAATTCCTCATTAAAGTGCTGACACCTATCAAAGGCAGCTGATTTTATTTGTGTAACCCTTGGCTACTTCTGAAGCAGTGAATTAAACAGAGCAGACTGGTGCTCTGTGTCCAAGCACAGCACAGCCCACAGCTCTCTGAGATCAAATCTTGCTGTGCCTCCTCCCCAGAGCAGCTCAGCACATCCAAACCACAAACTGGGGCTGTTCCCAGCATGGGAAATCCAGGGAAGCCTTCACTTGAAAACAAAACCCTACAAATGAACCTTACACTGATCCCAGAGCAGCAGCACAGGGGGGTGTTGCAGAGGATGTTCTGACCTGGTTTATTTAGTCCTACTGATGGAGGAGAGGAGCCACGCTGTGACCAGGCCTGGCAGAATGCAAAATAAACAACAAAAAAAGGGAAAGTGTTTCTTTTCTCGGTGTTCTCAGAATAAACACAAGGATAAGGAACAATAAATAGTGAAACAAAAGGCAATCCACACCCATGGGCAGCCCATGAAATGTGCAACAGCTGAATTGTTTTCAGGTGCTTTATGAAGAGTGGTTTCAGAAGGATCTGTGGGAATTTAATCAATTAACATCGTCTGTGTCCAGCAGAAATTCCTTCTGAGAAAGAGCAAAAGGTGTTTCATGGAATGGTTTGGGTTGGAAATGACCTTAAAGCCCCTCCAGCGCCACCCCAGCCATGGCAGGGACACCTCCCCCTGTCCCAGGCTGCTCCAGCCCCAGTGTCCAGCCTGGCCTTGGGCATTGCAGGGGTCAGGGGCAGCCCCAGCTGCTCTGGGAATTTTGGAAATGAGATTGAAATTGAAATGGGGATGAGTGGGGGGTAAAGGTGGAGTCACAGATGCTTCAGAGAGAAGTCAGTAGGGAACTGGGAACAGCAGGGAAGCAGAAATGGGACAGGCAGGGCAGGGAAAGTGAAGATGTGTGGTTTTCCTGGAGAACACTGGTGAGGAAAGCAGCAGCAGGATGAAAAGGGATGATGTGAATTTGGGTTAGGAAAATTTGCAGTGCTGCTTTCACGTACCAAGTCAGGGCAAGATTCTATTCCTTTTGGCCAGGAGGAAAAAAAAAACCCTAAAATAAAGGTTGGTAGCCTGAGCAGAGATGGATTAACTGAGCAGATGGACAGAAAAGGCCACAGTGGAGGGATTTTACATATGGAGGCAGCAAGAGAAACGTGAGCCCAGCTCAGGAGAGCCTGAGGGAAGGGCAGCTCAAAGCTGAATGTGGAGGACACCTCTGAAACAGCAGCAAGGCATTTGTGCTCTCCATCCCCACCCAAAAAGGTGCTGGTGAGAGGATTCTTCTTTTTTTAACATCACCTCACCTAAAAGGTGATTCTTCTTAAAAAAAGAAGAATCCTCCTTTGTTTAACCCACTTCTCCCAGCAGCATCGCTGCCGAGCGAATCCACAGGACAAGTTTGTAGCACAGAAAATAATTGTAAAACAGGACCCAGGGAAAAAAAAATGACAAAAGGGCACATGGTAATGAAGGCCCTCATTGCTGCACCATTATTTTTAGTTTTTCCATTAATTTACTCCTTCTATTAAGCTATTTTTGAAGCTTGTTTTTGCACATGCAGTAGGTGATGACTCGAAGGCAGGGTACGGAACGTGTGAGGCACAAACCAAATGGTTCAGTTCTTCTCCCAGTGCTTGGGAAGGAAAAACACAGATCTGATTGCTGAATATCTACAAATGCTGGTCCCTAATCAAGCTGTGCCCACACACAGCCCTCACAATCACTGCGTGGGAAGTGCTGCCAGCAAAAGATCAAGTACCGCAGAGTTGATTCTTGCTTTTATTTACACTTGGGTGCCGAGTGTGACTCCTCCAAAAGGTGTCAAAGAAAGAATTTTCCTAATGAATCTCTGCTGAAATGCTGCAAGGGAACCACAGTGGTTACTGCTCTGCAATTGAGAATGTAAAATCCACAGAGGAATATTAAATAAATGACTTAAAGGTTGGAATGCAGCTTACTCCACTTTTTGTGCTACTCATAATCAAGTCCAGAGTTAATCTTCCTTGTGTTATTTTAAATCCTTTCTCCAAAAACCCCTGCACCCCAAAATCCCAGGGAAATGTTTGTCATGCTCTCATTTATTTCATCTCTTACCCAGCCTTGTCAAAAGCAAATAAAGATCCACTCCAAACATTCTGACATTTGGAAACTGGGGAAGGAAAAGGGGGAAGGAAAGGAAAAAAGAAGGAGAGGACAGGAGGGAAAGGGAAGGGGAAAGGAAGAGGAAAAGGAAAAGGAAAAGGAAAAGGAAAAGGAAAAGGAAAAGGAAAAGGAACTGGATGGGCTTCAAGATCCCTACCAAGCCCAACCATTCCAGGATTGAGCAATTTCACATATGCACATGGAAATTTATACACCTTTCTTGGGCAAGGACTGAAGAGGAAGACAACAGAATGATGATCAGGAAAAAATATTCTGGTTGTGAATTCTAATTTGTTGGATGTCAAGGATAACCTTCAGGCCCTCAGGACACCACATGAGGAGCAGATCTCTTCAGCCCAGAGAAGGACAACTGCAAGAGCTGGATCTCAATTATCAATGAATTACAGGATGAAATCATCAATGTATTACAGACAGAGACAACCAGACAGGTTTCCCAGCAGTGGGTTTACAATGCAAAAAAATAATCCAAACCTTTCCCAAAGAACAGCTGATGAAAAGCTGGGACTCAACAATCCAAACCTTCCACAAAGAACAGCTGATGAAAAGCTGGGACTCACTGTCAGAGCATAGTGGGGTTATCAAAAGCACGGTTAAGTTCAAAAATAATTCTGCAGGAAGGTGTGAGGTGCCCAGCAAGAGATTACAAGCAAGATGTGCCTCAGGAAAGCCCCACAGCACCACTTGTTTGAAGGCAAAATGGTATCACTGAACACTTCCCTCATTTTGACAGCATTCCCTAAAATCCCACTCCCAGCTCAGGAGCCTCTGATCTGACCTGCTGTGGTTGCCTAAATTCCAAATACCTCAAGAAGCAAGCTAACAAATAAAGACAGGATTCCCATCCACCCTGAGAGACAAAATGAGTTTGAATACTTTGATTTAAACTGATATGAACCGATTTGCATGATCCCAAACCACTATTTGTTTATAAAATTCCCCTCCTCTCCAAAAATAGAAGAAAAACCCTCAACAGAAGAAAAACCCTCTTCAAATCCAAAGCACACCACCATTAATGCACAAATGTACCTCTCCCACAGCTGGTTCCTGCAGCTGCAAAGGGAGCAGAGTGTTGGAATTACCCAAATTTAGGATGCACTTTTCTTTTTAGCTTAAGGGACAGTTTTTAGTGAATAGCAGGATACTAAAATAAACAATCACATGCATGGCAATGATACAAATTCCTTCTAACAGGGGCATGGATGCTGCTACAAAGTAGGAAAGAGAATTTAGCAACTGCAGGCTTTAATTAGAAGGAACTTGAGGAGGAGCAGTTTTAACTCTCTGGAATATTTTGTAGTACCTAAATGTTATATATAGAAATATATAGAGAAATACTTCTTGGCCTTGCACAGATCAAACCCAGCTCTTAATTTTTGAGAAGTTCAGAGCCAAAGAACGATCCCAGATGTAGCCAAGCCTGTCCCACCACTGCTGAGGACAAAATCCAAACTCTTCCCAGCTCCAGAGTCCCATCAGCTCAGCGTGGATGGAGCCAAGCCCTCAAATTTCATGATCAGCAATCCAACATTTGCATCCAAACCTCATCATGTCAACCCAGATCTCAAACTATTTTTAGAGCTTGCATGTGGTATCACTTGGGCTCAGCCTTACTCACCCGAAAAAGAATTATTTAATAAAGACTGGCAGGATTCCACTTGGCTGATCAGGAGAACACAAGTCAAGGATCATCACTGCAAACAACACCATGTGCTCGAGTTCCTTACTATTTACTCCTAAAATGGAATTTGGAGGAGGTTTCTGAAGGTTTAGAAAGCAAAGGAATCAAAGCTCTCCTCAGCTCCAGCTCCAGCTCGTGGAAAGGCAGATCCAGGCTCTGGGAGACTGAATTGATGTTTTGCTGATATTTTTCATAGAAGTGGCTGATGCCAGTTCTAGAATTACTTGGAGAGATGAAACCTTGGTATTTCTAATTTTCAAAGAAAAAAATAATTCTACAACAGTTTGAAACCTGCTTCTATATGAAGGTGGCAAAAAAGACAAAGTTTCATCCACTTATATGATCTATTTTAGTGTTATTCCTGTCCCTGCATTAAATTTTCCACTGTAACTTTACATCATTGTGTGTGTAAAGCACACAGACACACCAAAAAAAATCCAGACAGGTCCAAATGAGCAGCATAAACCAAATGCAGGACAGCAAAGCACATTGTGGATTTATTAGTGCCACTTATTTCCTAAGAGCTACAACTCACTGCAGGCTCTGTAAAGGCCTCACATCACACCATCATCCCCAAACCCTGGTGATAAAATCTTCACTGAGCCTCACACTGAAAAAAAACCACCCCAAACCAACCAGTTTTGCCTTTCTAAAGGTGCTAAATAATATGTTCTAACAAGCAGGCACTGTTTTCCTCTCTAGCAAAGGTCAACTACAGCACTCAACAAAAAGAACCACAAGACACTAACTCGTGGCACATTATTATCCAAATATTACTCTCCAGAGCGATATATATTTAACTATTCTCTTCAGCTATAAAAGGCCCCAGACCTCTGTTAAGTGACCACAAAAATCAAAGATATTATGGGCAGAAGCAGTGTCCAGAAAAAGCAATCACCAGTTAAACACTTCGGGTGACAATTACTTGAGGAAACTGAAGGTTGTAATCTTAAGAGAAAGCAAAATAAATGCCAATTTTTCATTTGGCCATGAAGTTATTTAGGAAAACAGGCTTGGATTCACTCTGCTAAGCCACAAAGGCCATGTGTGGTTCTACAAATCTTGGGTTGGGATGAGGCTGAGCCACTCTTTTCATAAAACAGAATCAGCTGCGCTGTAACAACAAATTCATCAATCAAATAATTCAACAATCAAATGTCATCAACTCCTACAAAGAGCAAAAATCCCACTGAGAGAGTGCTGAGAACCAGGGGCAACTGCACCTTGCTCTAATATATCTTAAGACTGAGATATCTGGATGATTTTTTCGTTTTTTAAAATACTTTTGTTGTTGTGTTTCTCTACACAATGATGTTATTGATGTATTTATTATAGATGTTGTCATCAACTCCAACAAAGAGCAATAATCCCACTGAGAAGGTGCTGAGAATATATCTTAGCCTTAGCAAATTTGGATGATTTTTTCTTTTTTTAAATACTTTTGTTGTTGTGTTTTTCTACATAATGATGTTATTGATGTATTTATTGTGATTGTTTTGGAATTTAACTTTTTTTTTTTTGATTAGTTTATGGTAGATGGTGGGGTTGTGTTTTTATTTTTGGGGTAGTTGTTTTTAGGTGTACTGTATGTTTTTTTAGGTGAAAGTAAAGTGAGGTTTGTATTTTGTTAAAGGAATGGAGAAAAATGTATTGGTAATGTTAACTGGGGGATGTTATTTTGTTGTTCTGGATTCTAGCTTGTATTGGAGTTTCAATATGTTTGGTATAAAAGTGTTTCCAGATGGAGCTATTTTATTTAAGGTATGATAATTCATAGTTAATCTTTATTTTTTAATAATAATAATTTTAATAATAAATTTATTTGAATAATAAAAACAATATAGTAATGTTTGGTATAGTAGTATTTAATGGTGGAATTATTTTATTTAAGGCATGATAGTTTATCATTATTATTTTTTTAAATAATAATAATGGTAATAATAAAATTATTTTTAATAATAAAAATAAATTAGTACTGTTTGGTAATAGTGTTTAAAGGTGGAGTTATTTTATTTAAGGTATGATAGCTTATAGTTAATCTTTATTTTTTAATAATAATGTTAGTAATATTATTATTTTATTAATAAAATTAATAAATGTAACTTTTAATAATAATGATAATAATAATTTAATAAAAAATATATCATGTGTTACAGAAACATGAAAACAGAATGCCCTCAACATCCTTTGTGGCTGAGGGCATTCTGGGTGTGTCAGTGCCGCTGGGGACAGAGCCCAAGGGCAGCTGGGCACAGGCACCTTGTCACTGACATATTTTAGGAAAAATCCTTTTGTTAGGATCTTTTCTCCTGAGAAGCTTCAGCTTCTCCATGTTTTGCTCCTTTGGAATGTGATTTGGAGAATTGTTTTTCCAGGATGTGAATTGTTTTTAATTAATGACCAATCCCAGTCCAGCTGTGTCCGGAACCCGGTCAGTCACAAGATTTTATTATTCATTCCTTTCTAGCTTTCTGATGTCTCTTTTCTCTTTCTTTAGTATAGTGTTAATATACCATTTTCTTTAAATATAATATATATCATAAAATAACAAATCAGCCTTCTGAAACATGGAGTCAGATTGTCATCTCTTCCCTTGCAGGGTTGCCTGCACATTCCACAGCACCTTCCAGGAGCTGTGAGAGTGCTGGGGGCACCCTGAGCCTCCTTTCCTGCAGGCTGAGCACCCCCAGCTCCCTCAGGGGTTCCTGATTTGTGTTCCAGCCCCTCTCAGAGCAGCTGGGGCTGCCCCTGGAATGTCCCAGGCCGGGTTGGACACTGCGGCTGGAGCAGCCTGGGATAGTGGGAGGTGTCCCTGCCATGGCACTGGATGGTCTGGAATGTTCCTTCCAACCCAAACCATTCCCTGGATCTGTGAGGGCAGCAGAGGAACAGTCTGAGGCAGAAGATCCTGATGGAAACCTCAGTGCCAGCTCACAAAAACCTTTCCAAGGTCTCTCCTCACCCCCTCCCTGTGCTGGCAGCATTAATTAGACACTGCCTTATTTAACAGAACTCACTCTGCTCCAAGAAAGTCATCCTTGTGTTTTATAACCTCAGCACAATTTTCAAGCTCTGATTTCTTTTTGCAAGGTCTTCAGGTGGTTTGGTGAAGGGATGCTTTTAAGTTAAAGCAGCTCAAGTTTGACAAACTTTAGATTAACCACTCACATTTCTCCCAGTTAGGTCGTGCCCCTTGATTTCAATTTGTTCCTCACTAAAGTTTTCTGCTAATTGCTGCTGAGTGAAGAATTCATCTTGCTGCTCCTGAGGCTCATCTTGTCACAGAGGATGGTTTGAGAGAAGGAAAATAGTTCTGAAATCTGGTGATCTTTGCCATCATGTTGGGATTTTTGGGTTTGTTTTGAAGGGGCTTAAATGCAACAGCGTGAAATAACCCTCAGAGAACAGTCATAATTTAGGGGAAAATGAATCAGTGATGGGAATTGTAAGAGAAACAACATTTTCACCACAGACCTTTCCTCCTCCTCCTCCTCCTGGCATCATTTGTGCAAGCAGGTATAATTTCAGTGACCTCTTTCATTCCATACAAACAAAAAAAAAAGCTTCTCTGGGGGTGCTGCCACTAGAAACCAGCAGGATTTTCTCACCTTCATCCCACTCAGTGGGAAAGGTGAGTCCACTTAAAAGCTGAGGAGGGAATAAGTGCAAAACCCCCCCCTAAAAGGTACAGGGAGATCATAGAGACAATAATGAACATAATTACAGTTAGTTATTGTTTGCTCTACTCACAACCCTACTTCATAATGCTCCTGCCAGCAGAGCTGCTTTATGGGATGTCTTTTTCAGGCAGCAAACCTTTTCATAAATCAAAGCCTCCAAGCAATACCAGGCAGTTTCTCCTGCAGCCTGTTTGAAAATAAAAGTTAACACCGAGCCCTGGCTGTTATCAATCTTCATAAATGTGTCCATGATACAGCAAATCTGTTCCATATTACCCCAGCTCTGCTCCTAATGCATGCACAGGAGCAAACCCAGGGGCTTAATGGAGCTCCTAAATGCCTTGGAAGTGGGAGCCACGCTAAGTGGCAAGGGAAGTTTGAAAGGAATAACTGCTTTGCTCATTTCTTTCCATGCAGGATGAAATTATTCCCCTTCCAGCTTGAAAAATGTGTATTGTGCTACAATGCACAAAATAGAGACCCCAGGAAAACGTGGGTTGTGTTTAAGGGACTGCAATTGGAAGGGGAAATTATCAGGATTTCAGGGATTTCTTTTAGCGCAGATCTGTGGGACTGAGGGCTTTTATATTCAGGTAGTGAACTGAAAATCTGACAGAATTAATAAACTTATTGCTGTGGCACCCATCCCCTCTGAAGGAGGAGAAGGGGAACTGATCTGCATTAATTTTTATTTTCCAGGGCCAGCCAGGAACGCTGCAGAGGGACTGGGGACAAGGCCTGCAGGGACAGCACCCAGGGAATGGCTCCCACTGCCAGAGGGCAGCCATGGGTGGCATCTTGGCAATGAGCAATTCCTGCCTGGGCTGGCATTGCCAGAGCAGCTGGGGCTGCCCCTGATCCCTGCAGTGCCCAAGGCCAGGCTGGAGCAGCCTGGGATGGTGGGACTGGAATGGGATGGGCTTGAAGGGCCCTTCCCACCCAAACCATTCTGGGGTTTGGGACACTCAGAATCCATCCCGAGGGGTTTTTATGGAAGCTGGGGATGGCAAAGGGAAGGGAGACCCTTCCTGGAGTGCTGAGATTGCCAGTGAAGCCCCCAGATCCCAAAATTCCTTCCTGGAGAGGAGTCGGGGTGGGGATGGATCCAATGGCAGGCTGGGAGAGCTGGGAATGGAGGGAATTCCCTGGAGAGGGAGCCTGGGGTGGGATTTTGGGAAGGGATTCCCAGAGCAGCTGGGGCTGCCCCTGATCCCTGCAGTGCCCAAGGTTGGACACTGGGGCTGGAGCAGCCTGGGACGGTGGGAGGTGTCCCTGCCATGGCATCCATGACACACAGGATGTCCTTTAAGGACCCTTCCCACCCAAACCATCCTGTGATCCTATGATTTAACCACTTTAAAGAAACCTGAATACTCATTTTACAAACCTTATTTTCTGAGTCTGACAGCCTTTTACAGCCACCCCCATGATTTGAGATTATTTCCCCAAATATTTACTGCCCACTTTGCTTTAAGCTGTGATTTCCCTCAGGTGCACTCCAAGCAGAATGGCTGTGGTGTATTTTTTCTCCCTGATTTTCCAACACTACTGGAAAGGAGATTAAAATAAAAGAGAGGAACCACATGTCATGTGGTAACAGAGATAATCTGTAATTCATTCTTCACCCTGTACCCAGGAACAGGTGAATTCTCCTTAAAAATTCCCACCAGCAGCTCTGGGAAATATTCTCCCTTCCCCAAAGGCAAGTGTGTGCTGGAGGCTCCCAAGTGAGATTTGTAGGATTTGATCCTACAGATGGCTTGGCCTCATTAAAAACATCCTTAGAAAAGGTATTTGCAAATCTCAGCCACAAAAGATTAGGAAATACAGAACAAATTAATAATAAAAAGGAGCTGCTGTGGGGTTTAACCTCCCAGCTTTAATGCTGTAATTGGGAAATCTGTGACTGGTGTTCAGAGGAAATCCCAACAAAGGATAAAGTATTAAATCAAGAGGCTTTATTCCTTGTTTGGAATAAACCTGGGGAGGGAGGAGGCAGCCAGATGTGCCCTGGAATGCCAAACACACCAGGAGGAGCTGCTCATTGCTCAGGAGCAGCTCCCAAACCTGCAGCCACAGCAGGGATGGATGGTCCCAATGGGGGCATCCAGGAACTCCCCCAGCACTGATTCCCAGTACAATTCCCAGTATAAATTATATTCCAAAATAATTTATTCATTTGTAAATAAATAAACTTTTATAAATAAATCCCCAAAGGAGAATCAGAACCAATTCCAGGAGGCCACCAAGGTGTGAGGGCAGAGTTTCACTTGATTCTTTCACAGGGAAGTTAAAATGATTTCTTGAAAATGACTTTGTGTTTCTCTGTAAGCAGAAAACGCTTGAAAATGGAGATGCAGAAAATGCAGAAAATGGAGAAAACCAGCAGTGGCTGAACACATTTCTCTTTCCAACACATCCACCCTGAACAGGAAAAGAACCTTCTAAATAGGGAAAGGACCTGCAGATCATAAAATCACAGAGTGGTTCAGCTTGGAAAAGACTTTAAAGATCATCCAGTTCCAACTCCCCTTCCACAGGCAAATCTTCCCTCAGAGTTATCCCACAATATCCTACACAGTTATCCCATTCCATCCTTCTCAATTATCCAGCTCCATCCTACACAGTTAATTTAAAATAATTCTATTAATTCATAGAAAATTTAAAAAAAAAAAATCCTACTCCTGACTTGGTGCTTTACAAACATTAATTTTAAGATTGCTTTCTCCATTTGAAGATTGCTTTCTTCATTTTTAGATTGCTTTCTCACAGTTATCCCACTCCATCCTACACAGTTAATTTAAAACAATTCTATTAATTCACAGAAAATTTAAAAAAATTCCTACTCCTGACTGGGTGCTTTACAAACATTAATATTAAGATTGCTTTCTCACAGAGTTATCCCACAATATCCTACTCACTTATCCCAGTCCATCCTACTCAGTTATGCCCCCACAACAATATCCTACAATTATCCTGTTCTACCTGTCCCCCCTCCCAAAAAATCTTCTATTTTACATATTAATTCATAGAAAATTTAAAAAAAATTCCTACTCCTGACTTGGTGCTTTACAAACATTAATTTTAAGATTGCTTTCTTAATTTTTAGATTGCTTTCTCACAGAGTTATCTCACCATATCCTATATGAGTTATCCCACTCCATCCTACACAGTTAATTTAAAACAATTCTATTAATTTATAGAAAATTTTTTAAAAATCCTGTTCCTGACTTGGTGTCTTACAGACAGTAATTTTAATTTTGGTTTCCTAATTTTAAGATTGCTTTCTCACAGAGTTATCCCACAATATCCTACACAGTTATCCCATTCCATCCTACTCAGTTATCTCCCCACAACAATATCCTACAATAATTATCCTGTGCTACCTGTGCTCCCTCCCAAAAAATCTTTTATTTTACATATTAATTCATATAAAATTTAATAAAAATTCCTACTCCTGACTGGTGCTTTAGAAACATTAATTTTAAGATTGCTTTCTCCATTACAGAGAGTAAAGGATCTCACTGTGGGAAAAGCTGGGGATAGCCTGAGGGGAGATTTAATGAATGTATCCATGATTTCTAAAAGGGGAAAAAAAAAAGATTATGCCAAAGATGGAAAGAACTGACTTGCCCTCTTTATTAAGGTGCTAAATTTTGAATAATGGATTTTAAAACTTAATGTAACTCTCAAAAACACCACCAGAGCTTCAATCCTGCCTCCTGACCAAACAAGCACGTTTAAATTCCACATCAGAGCTCAGAGATGTGATGAAAACACATCCCCGTGCCCAGATTCTCTGTGAAAGACAAACACACAAATATTTCACCAGGTTCCCCTTTGCTCTGAAGGGATCTGCATCCAAATGCACAATTCATGTTTTATCCAGCCCTTGCTCCTAATGGACTGCACTGATCAAAGAAACAAAGTTAAACACCTGAGTGGCTGCAGGGAAACCCAAAATTGTCATGGCTGAAGTGACAATCACAGGTAAACAAACTGCAAAGGGCCTTTAGGGAACTCTGAGATTCCAAAGGATCACTGGAGAATGGCCAAAGGATTCTCTGATTTGTTTAGAGGTGCAGAGCAACTGAGACAGGGGAGCTGCTGCCCACCAAAATCCCCTCTCTAAACTGGAACTGGGTGATTTTTAAGGCCCTTGGATTAAAGCACAATTTCTTGTACAAAGCAGCAGAAAGTCCAAGAGATTTCTTGAGTGAGCTCTGCTCCTGTAGCCCTCAGCTCTCCTCCTGTAGCCTTCAGCCCACCAAAATCCTTCTTTAAACTGGAACTGGGTGACTTTTAAGGGTCAAAGCACAATCTCTTGTACAAAGCAGCAGAAAGTCCAAGAGATTTCTTGAGTGAGCTCTGCACCTGTAGCCCCCAGCCCACCAAAATTCCCTCTTTAAACTCAAACTGGGTGATTTTTAAGGGTCAAAACACAATCTCTTGTACAAAAGAAAGTCCAAGAGAATTCTTGAGTGAGCTCTGCACCTGTAGCCCCCAGCCCACCAAAATCCCCTCTTTAAACTGGAACTGGGTGATTTTTAAGGATCAAAGCACAATCTCTTGTACAAAGCAGCAGAAAGTCCAAGAGATTTCTTGAGTGAGCTCTGCTCCTGCAGCCCTCAGGTGAATCCAAGCCCTGAGTGAAAGAACTGAGCAAAGAAAAGAGTTTATTCAAAAGGAACGGGGTTTGGGACGTGCAGGGTAAACAAGAGGCTGGAAAGGTTTATAGAAGTCTCTTCCCAGCTGCAGCAGCTCTGTGCACTCAGAACCTGGGCTGGTTTCAAGCTAACAGGGGTGACAGCAGCACTTCCATGCTGGAAAACTGCACCCACACCTGGCTTGTGCAGTGAAATGTGTTTGAGATCACAGCCCTCTGCTTGAAGCACTTCAGAAACCTCTCCAGGCGGCAGCACAGCTGTGTGTGAAGAGGTGCAAGAGCAGAAAGAGGAATGAGACCTTTGGGTACCTCTGTTGCTAAGAAAGGCTGAGGGGCTGAGCTGAGCTGAGGTATTTAATTCTTTAATTCCCAGCATCACTTACAAACAGCTCACACCTCTCTGGCTGGAGTGCAGCCTCTCTGAGTTCCTCAGAGAGAGACATGAATGCAGGGCTTGAATTCAAGCCTTTAGAGAAATTTAAGATATATTAAGCCACACAGATATGAAGTAGAAGTGCAGGTTTAAGTTTTAAGTAAGTGTAAGTTATAGTTTTAAGTTAGCAGGAATATATTTTAAGCCTTAAGAAACTGTGCTAGCTAGTAAAGGCCCTAAAGCCTAGTTTAAAACTTCAGTAACTTAGCTCCAAACATAACAAAAACAGAACCTTGCCACTCTAATAGGTATAATTAGTCATTGAAACAGATAAAATTACATGTGTAAATAGATAGAACTATTCAGGTAGATAGATAAACTCATACCTGTAAATTGTAAGGAAGAAAACAGATAATATTATAGATATAGATAATATTATATAGATAATATTATAGATATAGATATATAGATATAGATATATATAGATATATAGATATAGATATAGATATATAGATACATAGATATATAGATACATAGATATATTGATATAGATATATAGATATACATATATTGATATAGATATATAGATATAGATATATAGATATATAGATATATAGATATATAGAGATATAGAGATATAGATATACATATATAGATTATTAGATAATATCATTTGTGTAGTTTTTGGGTAAGAACTGGCACTACTTTTGTACTACTTTCCCACATTAGAATCAAGTTCACATTGGTTTAGAAAGAATGTTTTAGAATCATGTTTTTTGCTGATTGGATGTTTTATCAATAAAATGCCCTGAAACGGGGGGCAAGAAACAACAACCACAACAACAAGAAGAGAAGGAAAGAAGAAGAACAAAAAGAAAAAAAGAAGAAAAAGGAGCTGTGGTCCCTGCAGCTGCTGCTCCAGCTTGGGACTCTCAAAAAAATGCCAGAAAGCTTTAGCAGGGACTTTAACACCTTGAACTCTTTGCCTTTGAGACTGATATATCCATGCAATAAACAACTTTATAGCAACCAACAACTGCTCGTGTCCCTTTGAAGACCCCAGACCGAGTAACACCTCAGCACTCTCTAGGGGATGTCAGGAGGAACCTGGGACCATCGTCCATGTGACAAAAAAATCACGGATACCACCAGCAACAGCATCACCAAGGCCAACAACCCTGCAGTGATTCTCTCTCCTGACAAAGCACGACTTGTATTTGCTGTATTTGTAAAAGAAAACATTAATTCAGGAGGTTTCTGTGCACAGCTCACTGCCCTTGGCTAAGCAAAAAAAAAGCTGAACTAAAGGCACAAAGCCTGCAGGATTTTTTTGTAGCTTCCTATTTTCTGTTATTGACAAAACAGTAGGTGGGATTTCATAAATAACTGGTAATTTGTTGTTTTAACTTTAGGTTTAAAAGTAGCTGATTTTAATTCAGGGCCAGGCTGGAGCAATTTGGTCCAAGGAAGGTGTCCCTGCCCATGCAGGGGGTGGGATGGGATGGGCTTTGAGGTCCCTTCGACCCAAACCATTTTGGGAATCAATGATGTTAAACTGCAAGTCTGGCTCTGCACAAGGAGAAATAGAGCACAAATTCTTTGCCTGGCTCTCTGCACCACAGATTTCTGTGTTACAGAGTTATGTGAATGCACCATCATGGTGACTAAAGATATTTGCATTAAGAAACTATCAATATTTTTAATTTACAGGCAGTGCAAGAGCCCTTCAAAAGTCACCATATGTGCCCCAGCATCAGAAGGGTAACGAGGACAGAAAATAAAGCCACACTTCCCTGGACTCGCTCCAAAGTCATCAATAAAAAGCTGATTTTCTCTCCATCCTGCTTTTTTTCCCTCAGTGTCCAGAGAATTGGCACCACTGCTTTGTGACACAATTATATCTGAATATCCAAGTGTTGCTGTTATTAATTTACTGTGGTTTCATTGTGCTCCTTCTCAGCTTCACAGCTCACAACAGCATCACTCAGAACACCCAGGAAATATTGGGAATATTTCAAATATTCACAGCTGAGCATCAAACAGAACTTCATGGGGGGGTGTCCATGGCAGGGGTGGAACTGGATGATCCTTAAGGTCCTTCCCAGTCAAAGCACCCATTATTATGAATTTCTGATCATAATAATGCCTTAAATTTTATTTTCAGTAAACATTAATGACCTGGGCTTTGTGATAGAGAAATCCTAATTAAAGGAAGATATTATATACCTTATTGGTGATTTGTCATTTATTATTGGTGATTGGTGATTTGTCATTTATTGGTTATTTGTCATTTATTCCCACTCCTTCTATGGGAATTGATGGAGACAGTCATGTCCAAAAGATTCATAATAAAGGATTAAAGCCCCTTTAGAGGGGCTCAGAGATTCTGAGATTAATTGTGGAGGACCTATTTGCAACTGCACAATCAGAGTTTTTGAAGAAACATTCTCAAGTAGTTTGACACAAATTTACACCACACATACACAGTAGAAGTGGAGGAGCCCAAACTCGGGACTTAACCACAAAAAGGTATTTTTTCTGTATTTATTATGAATCACAAATTCAGAATAAACACCCAACACTTCCAGTTCCATCCTTGGGATCACCACGGTCACTGTCCAGGCAAACTTTGGGGAATTCATTCCATTATTGGGGGGAACCTCACCCCAAACTGATCACCCAATCCCCCAGGAGGATTTGGGGTTTCCATCACTCTGGATGGCTGGGAATGAAGTTTTTCCCACAAAACTCCAGCAGCAAAAAGCAATACCATGTTGTCCACCAGAGTGGCAGTGCAGGAGAGGAATATTTAGGAAATATTTAGGAAATATTTAGGAAAAAGCACTGCTGCACAGCTAGGAATGCTAAATACACCACCAGAAATCAAAACCCACCGAAGAGAAAATTTGTGTGGTGTAAGTTTGACACAAATTTACACCACACATACACAGTAGAAGTGGAGGAGCCCAAACTCAGGACCTAACCACAAAAATGTACTTTTTCTGTATTTATTCTGAATCACAAATTCAGAATAAACACCCAACACTTCTAGTTGCACCCTCTGGATCACCACTGTCACTGTCCAAACTTTGGGGAATTCATTCCATTATTGGGGGAACCTCACCCCAAACTGATCACCCAATCCCCCAGGAGGATTTGGGGTTTCCATCCATCTGGATGGCTGGGAATGAAGTTTTTTCCCAAAAAACCCCAGCAGCAAGAAACAATTCCATAAGACAGCAAAGCAGACAGGAATATTTAGGAATATTTAAGAGAAAGCACTGCTGCACAGCTATGAATGCTAAATACACCACCAGAAATCAAAACCCACTGAAGATAAAAACATTTATTTTAGGCTGCCTTTGCCCTCTCTGCTTCTTAAATGAATAATGAAGATGTCACTTGGCTCCAGACACCACGGGGGAATAAAATGTCACCGCTGCAGCTGCCGAATTTCCCGCTCCCAGCCCTCCAAATTAAGGGAAAAAACCCACAAAACAAAGGGGGAATTTGATTAGGAAAAGTTCAAATCCTTGCCCAAAGCCCAGCTCTTCCTGTAACGTTGCATTCTTCTCTCCTTGTGTAAACTCCTCATTAGAACAGAGCCATGTTCATAATGGAATAATTGGGGTTATAATGGAACTGTGGGAAGATAATTCCAGCTTTAGGAGGGGCAGCATGGCCCTGTAATGTTGTTTTAATGTGATTTGGGGACTGCAGGAACTGCCTGAACCTGCTCATTTAGGATTTGATCAATGAGAATTAGGCTGGTAAAGAGATGGAGCATTTGATAATTCCCAATTTGATCAATGTGAATCAGGGCTTTGGTGGAGATAAAACATTCCTCATGGATATTTGGAATATCAGTTTAATGCAGGCAGCAATAGGAAGTGCAGACACAAGATTTGCCAGGTCTCTGATCCAAACCCATGTGGGATATTTGTATTTTTCCCCTTTTAATAGGGTTTAATTATCCCTAAAGACTGATGAAGCTACACTTGATGTAATTTCAGGGATTAAATGGAGGAAGGAAAATCCAGGAAATATTAAATATATAACAACACCATCCACTTCTTGCTGTGGGAAGTGATGCAGCTTAAAAAGTGGAAGAAATTCAAGTTATAGCACTAAAACTGTGCACCTAATTCTAGACATGCCTAAAATAAAGTCAGACTATTTGCTACCAACACCACAATTAGATCCATTAATCTTGCACTTGGAACCTGCAATCACAGGCAGCACATGGCTTTATGCATTAACAAAATTTAGCAGCTCAACCTTATTTAATTCTTCTTTTACAGCCAATTAAACAACTCTTTAAACACCACTGGAGCCTCTGTCCTCTCAATCCTCACGTGCAATTAAACTGCACATGAGAAGTGCCAAAAGAGCATCTTCAGGTCTCACTAAATCATTCCTCGTTTATCCATCAAGTTCCATAAAAGAGGCAGTGATAAAATAACACCTCCTGCACTGAAACCTTCAATAAAGAGACACTGTGTTTAAAAGGATTTTATGTAAGGAAAAAACCTTGAAATTGTAAAGTAATGTTGGTATTTCAGGCACTTCATCAAATCTGCCACAATTTATGTGCATATTTCAGGCACTTTTTTCTTTAATTTTGTTTTCTTGGAAGGCAATGGACCAATACTGAATCCACAGATGTAAAAATTCCCAATAATTTTTAGGAAATTTGGTTTGAAGTGGAAAAGCAGCACAGTGATTGCAGTGCTGCTATTACAGAGCAGTCAAATGATTATTTCAATTTATACCTTTAGTTTCTAAAAAATTAAGAAAAGTCCAATCCCATCAAGTGTTAGGAATGTGATTCCCTGTCCAAATCTTCCTCAGTAAATATTCCTTGATTTCTGCACCCTATAAAATAATTTTCTTAATTTTCTTAAATTTCTAAATTTTCTTAAATTTCTTTGATGCTCACGACTGGCTCCTGCTCCATCCACAGCTCCATTTGTGCACAGAAAGGAACCCAAAGAATTGGATTTATTTAGGAAATCCTTTATGTATCAGGAAGAAAAACCCAATCCCAAACCCACCCAGAGCCCTTCAGCAAAACCTCAAATCCCACCAAAAGCTTCTTTTGGAATAATGCATGTGAAATGAAAAAATAATTTGATTTAGAAAGGTGAAAATATCCCACTGTAACAGAGGAAGGAAACACCCAGGTGGGAATTTCATCCCAACCTTCCTGGATTTGCAGACATAATGGAAAACCCTCCAAATTATGTTTAAATCAGCCCTTGATCAATGGTCATCCTGTTTAAGGACAGATTAATTTAGTGTTCAATATACTCTGACCATTAAACACTACAAAATTTTTATATATACACCCAAGAATATTCAACAATTCCTGCTGTTAAAGAGATAAAATGAGTTTTTCTTATACTTTAAAATTATATTTGTATCATTATCAGCAGCTCAAAACAGATTTCTCTCTTCCTGCTCAACAAAAACCAAAACAAAACACAAAACCAGAAGGAAATCCCTCCACAAATCTACGAAAACCGTGGCAGAATAATTCATTTTTCTGCAGCATTTCTTGGCTAGAGGAGAGAATTGAGGTTGTAAAAAGTTCTGTGTCCTCACTAAAATGATGAATGGGCCCTGGAGCCTGAGGGATGGAGCAGCCCAAAGGGAAGGTCCAAGGCCAGGGGTCACTGTCACTTTGATCCATCAATTACCAGATCTTCACTTCACTTTCTTCAGCACTAATAAAAATTATTCCATCTGACCTTCACTGCTGAGGGCAGAGTGAAATTCCTCATTTAAATCCTTCCCGTGGTGCCATTGTGATGCAGAGCTGGAATCTCATTTTTGGTGCTCCATCAAATCTATTTTTAGACTAATTCATGCTCCTTATCAACTAGAAATTAAAATAAATGTATACAAAGTGTGCAGCCCATTTCTCTGCAGCTTATGGTTCCTATACATTGGCCTCCAAATTTTCCCAATTTTCCTCCTTTCAACAGCCAGGGGGACTGATAGGATCTGTGAGGGAGGAAAGGGGAATGATTGTGCATTTTAATGGGGTAAGAACTCAGCCAGCTGCCAGGAGAAAACAGGGGGGACTCACTTGAAACGAGCTGAGACTTCATCAGCAGCTTTTTGGTATTGCTCAGTGGTGACTTTGTAGAACTGGGCACTCTGGAAAGAAAAAAACCAGAATAAATACAGATTTCAGTTAGTATCATTTATAATATCTAATCAATAAAGCTGATTTTGGATTTAAGCTGTTTCAAAAACTGTCAAAACTTCACCATAAAATGACAGAGTTTCAGAAATTCTCCCCCCTGCCTCACAGGTGACATTGAGCCAAGCTTCAAAATCCCACAATAAATTAACAAAGGCTGGAATTTCCTTTCTGCTTCTTGCCTTGAAAACGCCTCTCTGAGGATTTACTGGAATATTCCAAACTCCCAGATTGCTTCCATCAGTTGCTAATTTCAATTTTTAAAGCCAGAAGAGATTTTTCATCTCCCCCAAACCCAGGGATGGCTTTGACTCAGTTCTACAAAATCCTTCATTTCCAAAGTACAGGTGAGAGAAGCTCACCAAGCCACAGAAGTTTTCTAGGTGTGAAAATGCTGTGCCACGGAAAGCTCAGCTTTGATTTGGGAAAATTCCTTCATGGAAAGGTTGGTTTGGCATTGGAAAAGCTGCAGGGGAGGAGTCCCCATCCCTGGAAGGATTTAAAGCCCTGTGGAGGTGGCACTTGGGGACATGGTTAGTGGTGGCCCTGGCAGGGCTGGAAATGGTTGGATTTGATGACCTTAAAGGTCTTTTCCAGCCTGGAGAATTCTGTGATGCTGCAGGCTGAGATAAATCACTGGGATGTTGTTTTGCTCCATGTCTCAATAACACAGAGGTGGCATTTTTCAGGAGGATTTTATAGCCTGGGCACAGCTGGACCTCAGCTGTGATAACCAAGGCACCTGGCTGCCCAGCTGGAGGGAGAAAGCAAAGTTTGAGCAGCTCCAAATCCTCTGAAATCATTTTCCTGGGAGTGCTGCTGGAAACAGGGCATGGAGAAGCAAAAATGTTGTGCTGGCACTTGCAGGAACTCTGGTGTGGCTTTGAGTCATGGGCATCCCAGGGAGTGGTGTTAACATGGCAACAAAACCCTGACAATCCCACACTGTGTGATTCCATCAAAGCCAGCTGAACCATTATTTTAACAACCTGGACTTGATCTTGTGCTTTGGAGTTATTGATGCCTCAATATTGACTTGGCATCTTCCAAATATTTAATTTGTGTCAGGCTGAGGGAGATGGGATTGTTCAGCCTGGAGAGGAAAATGTTCTGGGAGAGCTCAGAGACCCTAAAGGGGCTCCAGCAGAGCTGCAGAGGGACTGGGGACAAGGCCTGCAGGGACAGCACCCAGGGAATGGCTCCCACTGCCAGAGGGCAGCCATGGGTGGCATCTTGGCAATGAGCAATTCCTGCCTGGGCTGGCATTGCCAGAGCAGCTGGGGCTGCCCCTGATCCCTGCAGTGCCCAAGGCCAGGCTGGAGCAGCCTGGGATGGTGGGACTGGAATGGGATGGGCTTGAAGGGCCCTTCCCACCCAAACCATTCTGGGATTTGGGACACTCAGAATCCATCCCGAGGGGTTTTTATGGAAGTTGGGGATGGCAAAGGGAAGGGAGACCCTTCCCGGAGTGCTGAGGTTCCCAGTGAAGCCCCCAGATCCTAAAATTCCTTCCTAGAGAGGAGTCGGGGTGGGGATGGATCCAATGGCAGGCTGGGAGAGCTGGGAATGGAGGGAATTCCCTGGAGAGGGAGCCTGGGGTGGGATTTTGGGAAGGGATTCCCAGAGCAGCTGGGGCTGCCCCTGACCCCCGCAATGGCCAAGGCCAGGGTTTGAAGACCCCTGGGACAGTGGGAGGTGTCTCTGCCATGGCAGGGGTGGCACTGGATGGGATTTAAGGTCCCTCCCAACCCAAACCACTCCATGATTCCATAACACACATGGATGCCACAATCCAGTCCATGGGAAGCATCATTCCCATTTTAATTTTGGGTAAAATAAAGCAGTTTAGCTTCAGACATTGATGTATGGAAAAACAATATGATGAAAACATTTTTAGGGGAGGGAAAAAATGGGAAAGGCTCTAAGTGGAGAGATCACTCTTCCATAAAAGTCACACATGACACAGGTCTGTGGTCACTGGGTGAGTAAACATGTCCTGAGGAATATTTATCATTTTATGAGCAGTGCAGGTCTCACTAATGCAAAAACACTTCCTGAAATTCCAAAAGAGGCAACACCAACTACAAAAAATTGCAAAGAAAAACATTTTCCCTTCCCACTACAAGATTTCATCTTCCAAGCTTTTTCCCTGTGAACGATAATCTCAAAATGTACTGAAATCAGTGAATAAAATGCCATCTCCAGACAGGGGTAAAATTGTAGTGCAGGGCTAATATTTTCTCACAAATGATAACAAATTGGGTAAGAGGCAGTGCAGGCAAAGGTCAGGCCTGGATCAGCAGGAGCAGGGAGCTGTGCTGCACTCCCCAGCCCAGCCCCACTCCTCATCACTCATTTGCACTCAAACCCAGCTTGCCACGCACCCTCATTTATTTTTTCATAAATCATTGGTGTCCAGAGAGCAAATGGAAGTGAAATTCTCCTCACACCAGCGACCCCCTGGCACTCAGCAAGCCCAGGCAGGCCCAGGGGGATGGGATGGGATTTGTGGGGTGGGATGGGATGGGATCCATGGGATGGGATCTGTTGGGTGAGATGGGATGGGATCTGTGGAGTGGGATGGGATCTGTGGAATGGGATCCATGGGATGGGAGGGGATCTGTGGGATAGGAGGGGACGGGATCCATGAGATGGGATCTGTGGGATGGGATCTCTAGGATGAGATGGGATGGGATCTGTGGGTTGGGATGGGATGGGATCCGTGAGATGGGATCCATGGGATGAGATCCGTGGGATGGGATGCAATGGGATGGGATCTGTGATATGGGATATGTGGGATGGGATGGGATCCATGGGATGGGATGGGATCTGTGGGACGGGATGGGACAGGATCCATGAGATGGGATCTGTGGGGTGGGATAGGATGTGTGGGATGGGATCTGATGGGATAGGATGGGATGGGATCTGTGGGATGGGATAGGATCTGTGGGATGGGATCCATGGCATGGCACAGCGTGGGACCAGAATGACAGTTCAGGCTTGATTAAAATGAGCCCCAGTTCCTCACACAGGACCAACCAGGAGGGCTTGACACACAGCTCAGATCTTCCAGAGAGGGTGAAACAAAGGCCAAGGTGAGGGGAAAGGAGTAGAAAGGTGCTAAAAAAGCCAACAAATATTCTCTGATTAAATCCAGGATAATTCAACAAAGTTCAGCATCTCAAATCTTCCCCCTGCTCAATTCCCGGAATCCACAGAAAAAGAGTGAGAGTTAAAGCTTAAAGTGCCCACCTGGCTCATCCTCACCTTCACAGCTCCTGGGGACACCCCTGGGCACCAACATTTTGCTTCAGCAGGTTCAAAGTGATGCCTCAGGTTTAGCTTTTATATTTTTCACACTCTGTGCTGCTTTAGTGTGTGGGGCTGGGTTCACATTCAGGGATGGTGAGCTCTGTGCACAGAGCAGGGAGACAAAACAATTCCTGCTCCAGCTGGGCACCAAGGACAAATGCCCCAAATCTCAGCCCAGGAGCACAAACCCCGTGGGCTGCAGAGAGAAAAACAAGCAGGGTGGGAGTGCCTGGGCTGAAGCTGGGATGGGACAATGAACTGCAAGGTGCAAATGGAGCAGAACTGATCCCAGGGAGAGACCCCGGGAGCGCTCGTGCATTTTGGGGCCATTTTGGGTCATCTTGGGTGCAGCCCTGGCTGGGCTCTGGTGCTGCCCAAGGTGCATCCATTGAGTCACTGTGATATTTTCTGAAAAATCCCTTCACCAGGATTTCTTCTCCTGGGAAGATGAGAAGCCTCAGCTTCTCCCGTGTTTGCTGCTCTGGAATGTGGTCTGGAGATTGTTTATCCAAACATGTGAATTGTTTTTAATTAATGACCAATCACCATCAGCTGTGTAAGACTCTCTGCGTCAACCACAGGTTTTTATTATTCATTCTTGCTAAGCTTTCTGATATCTCCTTTCTCTTTCTTTGGTATAGTTTAGCATAGCATTCTTTAATATAATATCATAAAATAATAAATCAGCCTTCTGAGAACTTGGAGTCAGATTCTCATCTCTCACCTCGTCCTGGGGACCCTCACAAACAGCACAATTGAGGAGAACCCTTCAATAAATCCCTGCTTTATTCTTTAACTCCATCTAATCTCTGTCCTAGCTCAGTTTCTGAAGGCATCAGGACGAGCCCACAGTGGGGTGAGTGTGGCCGGGGCAGGGCTGGGATGATGAATGGTTCTCCATCACCCCCTGTCCCCTCCCAGGCCAGCACTCACTGGAATCTTATTTAGGCTGCCATTTATCTTTCTTTGGGCCAGTCAATAAAGATGAACACAACAGTTGTAAGGATCGATTGCAATTTTTTCTCATTTTCAAGCATGAAGGAGCATTTCTGACATAAAAACAATATTCGGGGTGTACTTGTTCTGCTTTTTAATTGCAGTTCAAGTGATCAACTGAGCTGCTCTCTATGCCCAGAAGTTTTAATCCTACAAGCTATCAAGAAATCATTTGTTATCTCAGCTGAAGTGTGCTGTTTGTTGGCTCAGGTCTGCTATTGAAACTCACTCAGATTCTCTTTTAGAGATAAACTCTCTGTAACCCAGAAATGCATTTTCGTTTTTCAAGTCTTCCCTAATCCTTCAGATAAAAGTGCAGTGGTCATTTCCCTAAGTACAGATTAAAAATGGGGCTGTAGCATCATTTCCTCATCTCCAGATAAAGGCAGACACTTATTATTGGTTTATTATTAAACCAATCTGTGATTCCACAAAACAAAGGATCAACCTGGAGAATGGAAATTCACTTTCCACCTGTCCGAGATGGTCCCAGGCCAGCTTGGATCACCCTGAGACAGTGGAAGGTGTCCCTACCATGGCAAGGGTTGCACTGGATGAGTTTAAAGTCCCCTTCAAACCCAAACCCAGCGGTTTTGGGCCAAAAATAATGAAAAGATTGCAGTAAAAATGAGTAACAAGTAGTGCCTTTTCCCTCAAAGTGAACTAAAAGAAACAGAGGCTGAATAAGAACTTAAAGAGAATTTCAATTTCACTTTTAAATCCATCCAATTTGTCCTGATACAAACACAGAGTCACAGAAAATATAAATAATGCTGTAAGTCAGGAAGAGAAAAATGAGATGTGGCCACTGGTGAAAGTGTTTTCACCACGTCTGCCACTGAAATAATTTTCCCTGAGCAAAAGTGGAAGCAGAAGCTTCTTAAAGCTGGAGGAATAAGAGGAGAATTATTTCTCTCAAGAGCTCTGATTTCAAAGGTCTGTGTCAGAAAATAAATCCCTGGAGCCCCCCAGAAGGTCACTGTTTTGTCTGCATGGAGGAACTCAAAGCACAAGTACACGTTTCACTCTGGGCTGAAAATCTTCAGATTTGCAAGCAGGGAAAGTTCTGAGAGATCCTGTGTCATCCAAGCTGATAAAAGATTATCAAAAGAACCAGGAGAACTTGAGATCTCTCATTTAATTCCACCAGAGATGCTTCACCTATATGCACTATTTTATTAAAAATGTGGTGAAACTGTTTTTTACTGCAGATAGACCACGACTGATTTTGGCATTGAATTCTTGCTTTTAAGCACTTAAAGCCCTGAAGAGATTCATTAGGAGAGTAACATTCATGCAATCTATTTAATTATTTTTTTAAAATTAAATTTAATAGTTACATAGTTGATTGGACAAAGGAAAAAAGACTTTTGACTTGCATACAAAAGAGACAAATCTGCCCTTTGCTTCAAGTCAGTGCTGGGAAAGACAAAAATGAGCCCAGCTTGACTCCAGCTCAGCTCAGCACCTGCTCCACCCACCAAAGGAACCAAGGGCTTGGGCTGTTTGGCACCTTTGAGAATCAGGGGAGAATTTTTAATTTAAAGACTTCTCTCTCCTTCTCATCCTCCCCCACGAAAAGACTCAAAGCATCGGCAGGCAAAGATTATCCTGCTCCCTGAATGGCAAATTGGGAAGTTTTCTGTGCCTCTTTTAAATCCATTTCTGCTGCAGTTAAGCTCCTTTTCTCCCTTAATTGTACTTGTGGCCATTTCATCTCGGGATCTTTAACAAAGCCATTTGGGGATAATAGGGAGCATTTTGTTTTAATCATCCTGTTGACACAGAGCCTGAGATCTGAACGGCCTTAAAAGAGATTTTCAAAGCCACAAAGAAATTGCTTCACTTATTTTTAGTCCAAACTCAAGACTCACCAGGCTGCTCCAAGCCCCATCTTTGGACTTGGACACTCCAGGGATCAGGGGCAGCCCCAGCTGCTCTGGGAATCCCTTCCCAAAATCCCACCCCAGGCTCCCTCTCCAGGGAATTCCCTCCATTCCCAGCTCTCCCAGCCTGCCATTGGATCCATCCCCACCCCGACTCCTCTCCAGGAAGGAATTTTGGGGTCTGGGGGCTTCACTGGGAACCTCAGCACTCCAGGAAGGGTCTCCCTTCCCTTTGCCATCCCCAACTTCCATAAAAATCCCTGGGGATGGATTCTGAGTGTCCCAAACCCCAGAATGGTTTGGGTGGGAAGGGCCCTTCAAGCCCATCCCATTCCAGTCCCACCATCCCAGGCTGCTCCAGCCTGGCCTTGGGCACTGCAGGGATCAGGGGCAGCCCCAGCTGCTCTGGCAATGCCAGCCCAGGCAGGAATTGCTCATTGCCAAGATGCCACCCATGGCTGCCCTCTGGCAGTGGGAGCCATTCCCTGGGTGCTGTCCCTGCAGGCCTTGTCCCCAGTCCCTCTGCAGCTCTGCTGGAGCCCCTGCAGGCCCTGCCATGTGCTGGGAGCTCTCCCTGGAGCCTTCCCTGCTCCAGGGGAACATTCCCAGCTCTCCCTGGATCCCTCCCTGCTCCAGGGGAACATTCCCAGCTCTCCCAGCCCCAGAGCAGCTCCATGGGTTCCTGTGGACTACAGAGAAAAAGGCAAGATTAGAAGAAATAAACTCAAAAACCTCCAGTCATGTTTCATCTTTGGAACTGCCACCAAGTGAGCGAGGAGAGAAGGAATTAGGGAAGAAAAAAGACCCAAAAAAAAAGAATAAAACCATCAGCTGCTTTGTGCCTCCACCCCAGATCCAAATTACATTAAATTACAGCTTTATAAATATGACCATTCCAATGGCATTTTCATTGGAGTTTAAAGCCTCTATTTGTGCCTGAATTGATTTTAATAAGCTATGGAAAACCAAGCATTTAACATCAGACAGCTTCCCAAGTAACACTGCATCTTCATTCTGCCTCCAGATGATCTATGGATGAGGGAATTTCTTGTGAAATGTCAGCACATCAGGCCTGGGCTTGAATTTTTAGATAAGTTATTCTTTCTACAAGCTCTGACTGCTCTCATTTGATCCAGCTGCTCTAGTCAGTCAATTGGTGCAGTTTTTATTCCAGAGATGAAACTAAGGATGTCCAAAGCCACATTCAGAGATCCTACATAACACTTAAGAGTTTTCTTATTATTTTTAAATCCTATTAGGAGTTCATTTTTAATGAGGGGACTGACTGCCCTCACTGGGGAAAGTTCTGTGGGTCTGCTATAGGGCTGAAAATCAGGATTTTATGAAATCTCTCTAAAAGGAGCATCTTTGCACAAAAAAATGGTCACTGCCCAAAGCAAACCAGTTTTCCAGTCCTGAGCTACAGCATCAAAGGTGCCTTTGGGGAAGGACCCAACAAATCCCTCCCACCACAATTCAGGGACTAAAGATGAATGGGCAGAGCAGGGGATGAGCTTTCACAGCACAGGAGAATTTTCTAACATGCCACAAGTGGCTGCAAGGCAGGGAGAGGGAATTCAAACTGAAAGAGAAGCCCCACAGAAAATAAAAAAGCAAAGGAAGGAACCTGGGACTGAACCTACAGAGGACACCCAGATAAGGAAGATGAGATTAAGGCAATTATCAGGATTTTGGTGGTGATTGCACAGAGCTCCCCATTTCAAATTCAAGTGCAATTCCCTCTCTTCTACCTTTAGACGACTTCCAAGTGAAGTTTTGGAACTCTGAAATTATCTGCTGTGTCCTGGAAGAAGCTGGGTCAGGACCAGGTTGTCCCTGTGATAGAAGAGATGCCTGAACTGTCACAGACTCAAGGGACGATTAGGGACACCCTAAACCACCCAAGTACCTTTTCCTACAGAGAAATAAACCCCAAAAAGTATCAAAGGTGTTGAAATTGCCACAGACCCACCCAAACAAAACCTTGGAGGTGTCCCTGCCTGTGGAGGTTGGAATGAGGTGGAGTTTAAGGTCCCAAAGCAATCCGTGATTCCACAAAGCAAAGGAGCAACCTGCAGAATGGAAATTTCCAGCAGTGAAAATTCACTTCCCACCAGTGTGTGCTGCATTCCACAATGGGTTTTTGTCAAAAATTTCAGTGATATTCAAAGATATTCAGAGTGCAGCAAGCAGGGTAAAATACTTAACTCAGTTATCAGCAGAAAATGGGGGAAAAGAGAACAATTTTTGACCTTTTCTTTTGAATTTTCAACTCAGTTTTTCAGGCACCACTAACTAATGCCTTTAACTGCAACTATTAATGGCTCTGAAGTTTCTCCCCAGCCATGGCTCACTTCACTTTTCTGCCCTGCTACAACATCGATCTCTAATTTGTTAACACTCAGAGCTGCCAAAGAAAATGAAAACCTTGGTGAAAAGGACAAATCTATTCCAAGTTCTTACAGCTATTCAGCCAAGCAGCTAATCTGCATGTAATTGTAGGAGTGGTGTTAATACAAATGTGCTCAGGTTTAGAAATGCACCTGAAAATGCACAAGTGTATTTACGGCCCCTCCTGATGATGAGAAGCCTCATTTAGATCATTCCCATTTCCAATTTCTCTTCTTAAATCAGTCCTGTCACTATTCCATGGTTTAAATTCTGTTCTCCCAATGGGGTTATTTCTCCACGACCCCCAAAATGAGTGTGGGACATCTTTGAGGCACACAGGAATGGGAATTGCTGCTGCCAGGGGTGATGTCCATGAAATCTAAGCTGGGAATTCCCTTCTGTTGGTGGCATCAGGTGCAGACAGCAGCACAGGAATGAGGATTTCAAATTCCTGGTGCTGGTTTGTTTTTATGGAATTAATTCTTAAAATACTGGTCCAGTGGGCCACTTATGCAAAACAAAAATGACCCCACAGGGAATCACAGCTTAAAGCAAAGCAGGATCAGCACGAATCCTAAAATCCTGGAATGGTTTGGGATGGAGGGGACCTTCAAGATGATCCAGTTCCAACCCCTACCATGGGCTGGAACATTTCCTTCTAGCCCAGGGTCCCATCCAGGAATGGCAGTGACTTCCAGAGAAATCCCAGTGGATTTCATGGATTTATTCAATGGACAGAGCTGTCCATTCTGCATGGATCATTCCCAAACACTCAGCTTTGCTCCAGCAGCTCAAAGTCAGCTCAGTTAAAACCTCCCATTCCATCCCTGCATGGATCACTCCCACAAAGTCCTGAGGTGTTGGACACTCAAAGAAAGACAATTTGAGGTCATCTATGAAGATCTTTAGGGAAAACTTCAGCAGAGTCCAGGGCAGCCCTTCCATGGTCTACAGCAGCCATGATTTTAAGGGGAAATCCCAAATTCTACAGCAGCCACAATTGTAAGGGGAAGTCTCAAAGTCAGAGAAAATCTGGGGAAATCCCTTTAACCACCACTTGTTTCCACCTCATTTTGGCCAGTTTCTGGAGGCAGAGATCCTGTGAAAGTAGTCAAAAAAGTATTTTCCTCCAAGTACTTTTCTCCTGCTAGCCCAGGGTCCCATCCAGGAATGGCTGTGACATCCAAGTGTTTGGAATTCCAAAGTGTTTTGGAACAAAACAGGCAATTCCAAGTGTTTATTCCATGGACAGAGCTGTCCATTCCACATGGATCATTCCCAAACACTCAGCTTTGATCCAGCAGCTCAAAGCTCAGTTAAAACCTTCCTGCACAGCTCAGCTCATCCTGCATGGATCACTCCCATGAAGTCCTGAGGTGCTGGACACTCAAAGAAAGACAATTTGAGGTCAATCATTAAGATCTTTTGGGAAAACTTCAGCAGAGTCCAGGGCAGCCCTTCCATGGTCTACAGCAGCCATGATTTTAAGGGGAAGTCTCAAAGTCAGAGATAATCTGGGGAAATCCCTTTAACCACCAACTCATTTTGTCCAGTTTTTGGAGGCAGAAATACCATAAAAGTGGTCAAAAAAAGTAATTTCCTCCAAGTAAGAGGTTGTGGTATCTCCAGCCCTGGAGGTCCCCAAATCCCCCTGTCAAAGCCCTCGCCAACCTGCTCTGAGCAGGTGCTTGGACCTCCCAAAGCCCCTTGCAGTCACAACAACTCCATAAATATGGAAATCCAGCTCTGCTATCAGGGTGAAAATCTCTTTTGGCTTGTAGATGTGCAATCTGCTCTGCAGCTGGAGGTGAAATTCATCTTGTGGCAGGAGCCCAACAGAAAGAATCACAGATTAGCTCTGTCTTCTTTCAAATCAATGGAAAATAGCTGGGTTTAGCTGTGTTTATTAGATCTCCCCATCACTGCTGCCTGAGATTGGCTGCCTCAGGCCATTATGAGTGCAAGATTACCATTTTTTGAAAAGCACAAATAACACTCACACGCCAGCCTGAGACAGACCATGAATAAAGTTCCTGAAAAAAAAAAAAAATCCTAAAATATTCTGTCTCTCTCAATCCAACAAGCCTGGAAACAATGTCATGGCACAGGCTTGTTGCTGTTTCTCTCACTGCTTTAAAAAGTTTTGTCTGTGTTTTTTTAAGCTAGGGTTTGTGGGAGTTTTCCTCAGGAACCAGCTTGATCAATCCTATCAAATTCTCATTTTGTGGAATTATGAGCTGCAGTATCCAAATAGGAGGAGTTTGATATTCAAAAACACTTTAATTTGGTCAGAGCAGTGAACTTCTTTCAATGTTGCTGCCACAAATAATCTGAATTTTGGTGTCACTGTCAGGTGATATTTTGGTGGTTGGGATTAGCAGGAGAGCAAGGAGGGGGTGAATATGGAGAGCAGGTTTTTCACTGGGCAAAGTTCATGATCCAAGTTAAAACAGCCACAAGGAAAGGCAGAAAATCTGATACCAACTGACTGACAGCTGATGCTGTTGCAAAAAAAAGCCAAACTGTAAAAATCTACAGATCAATATCAGGTTTTGGTGATGCTGAAGCAGCTAAAGGACTTCAAGGATGGTCTCTGGCAGCTGCTTTGAACACCAGGTGAGAGCAGTGAGGAGGAATCAAAAACAGCTGAGGATATAAAACATTCCTGATGAGAAACGATGTAGGTATTCAGTTTGGATGAGTGATGAGCACTGAATCCAAGCTAACTGCATTTTACACTCAGACTAGGTGGAGAACTCTGCTCAAATTTAATTTAGGGAAATTAATTAATTTAAATTTAGGGAAGCAAGAGAGGAAACGAGCTCTGAGCATGTTTAAATCAAAGGAAAGGGAGAATTTTGCAGTGCTTTTCCAAGAGTGGATCCCAGCACTGCCTCCTGAAGGAAAAGCAGCCACAGCTAAGGCAGCTGGGCTCTCCCTAAAAACCTGCTCAGAGTCAATCCAGGACCCAGGAAAATGAAAGCACAACACAGTGGAGTTATCAGCACCAAACACATTGATCTGCAAGTTTAAAAATCACAGCGTTGCTCTCAATGAGGCAAAATCCACCAAATTCCTATGGCTGGCTGACACATGAGGCCAGATAATTCAAACAGACTCCTACAAACCTTCCTCATCTGTAGCTGGGTTTTGTGACCTCTGAAGAGGATTCCCACCATTTCCTGGGCTCCTTTTTCCTGCGTTTCTCATGGGTTTTGTTTATTCCCACTGGCCATTTCTATCTCTCTCCTACCACTGAAGCCAGAGCTGTTATTCTGCATTTCAGCCATCCCACAGCTATTTGGGGGATGTTCTGTCCTACAAACAGACTTTCTCCCACTCTAACCTTTATTTTTCCTTCTCATTCCAAGTGTTCCATTGTGCTGCATTCCTGCATTTCTCCAGATATTCCCCTTTTTCCCAGACTTTTAGTTGTTTTTGTGAATTCACTTTATGTCACACACACTGTCCCCTCTGTCATGGCCATTTATTGGAGTAAAATCTGTGAATTCAGTATTTCCCTGTGTAGGGTTATAAAAGGCCTGCCAATCCCTCTACCCATCCTGGAATTAGTTTTTTTAGGATGGGATTCACCCCTAAAAGTGTCCAAGGCCAGGCTGAATGGGGCTTGGAGCACCCTGGTATTTGGCAGATGTTCTGTCCTGCAAATGATTTTTTTTTTCCCATTGTAACCTTTATTTTTCCTTCTCATTCCAAGGGTTCCATTGTGCTGCAGATCTGCATTTCTCCAGACATTGCCCTTTTTCCCTTTTCCCAGACTTTTAGCTGTTTTTGTGAATTCACCTTGTTGCACACACACTGTCCCTCTACCACAACCATTTCTTGGAGTAAAATCTATGAACTCAACATTTCTCTGTGCAGTGTTATAAAAGGTCTGCCAATCCCTGTACCCATCCTGGAATTTGTCT
Source organism: Melozone crissalis (assembly GCF_028551555.1). NCBI lineage: Eukaryota > Metazoa > Chordata > Aves > Passeriformes > Passerellidae > Melozone > Melozone crissalis. Next base: position 2,953,146 of record NW_026535887.1, read on the forward strand.
TTCAGGATGGGATTCACCCCTGGAAGTGTCCAAGGCCAGGCTGAATAGGGCTTGGAGCACCCTGGTATTTGGGGGATGTTCTGTCCTACAGACGGATTCTTTTCCACTGTAACTTTTATTTTTCCTTCCCATTCCAAGTGTTCCATTGTGCTGCACTCCTGCATTTCTCCAGACATTCCCCTTTTTCCCTCAACAGACTTTTCAGGTGTTTTTGTGAATTCACTTTGTGTCACACACACTGTCTCTCTACCACAGCCATTTCTTGGAGTAAAATCTGTGAATTCAACATTTCCCTGTAGGGAATTCCTATGTAGGGTTATAAGAGGTCTGCCAACCCCTGTATCCATCCTGGAATTTGTTTTTTAGGATGGGATTCACCCTGAAAAGTGCCCAAGGCCAGGTTGGATGGGGCTTGGAGCACCGTGGGATGGTGGAATCCCTGCCATGGAAATGAGCTTTAAGGTCTCCCCCAACTCAAATCATTCTGAGATTTACAAAGAAACCAAAATTTAGACCCACAAATGCTCTGCTACAGACTTGTGCCATGCCCAAATACCAGCTCACAACTGAGAGAAGGATTCCACACTGTAGTTCTTTCAAAAAGCCCCCAACACAACCATTTCATTTGCAATTCTCCTTCACTCCTCACAGCAACAGGTCCAGCTGGATAAATTCCATCTCTGTATTGATTCCCCAGCTGGCTGATAACATATGGAAATACTTGTAAATTCGGATTTTAGTATTTTGCTTTATAAAGCATGAGAGCATTGAGGATGAACTTGATATAATCAATATTTTTTTTCTCCTTTTTCTCCCTCCAAGTACAAAAGTGACTCTCAAAAGCTCCCACATCTTTAATCTGAGCAGCTACAGGAGAAACATCCCTTTTGCTACTATAAAATCTGGAATTACCTCATAGGGACAACTCTCTCAGGCACAGGGTGGGATTTTTGGGGTTGTCCTGTGCCAGCAGGAATTGTATTTATGGCACCTGCACCCTGAAATTCCCCATTAATTTTGTCTTCAAATTCTTTAAGTCTGGACAAGAAGAGAAGTAAAACACTGCCAGTAAACTCAGTCACATAAAAGGAGGTTCACATGTCTGCAAACTTTTAATTGCAGCAACTACTGCAGTAAAAAGACATCAAATATCCCCTCAAACACTGGCACTTAATCCTTGTTCTGTCAACCACTGGTACAACTCCCACTTCAAAAACATCCCACATGCTGCATGGTACAAACACACACAGCACTTTACACTTGATTTTCCAATATGAAAGCACAGGTCTTGTAAGGATTTTTCAGTTTTTTCATGAAGTTCTTTCAATTTTATAAGTACCTGAAATAATCTCTTGTCAGCTCGTGGCAACAATTCAAAGAAAAAAAATTCACTGATGTTTTCTGAATTTAAAAGGGTCATTTACTGCTTTTTAAAAGGCCTTTAAAAAAACCCCAATTTCTGCACATTTTCTAACAAAAGGAAGCCCAACCTCTACTATTACCTAATAACTCATCTCACCTATGCACAGAATTATTTTGTTTTGCTCAGTTGAGATCCCACTGAAAAACTCCACAAGAGATTCTCAAACCATCAGCATTCTGCACATTATTTTAAACATATAATTAAAGAAAGTTTCTAAAAAATGCAGTGACAGGAGCAGCAGAAACTCTTCAGTTTCTAAGGAAGGCGGCTCATGGAAGATGCTGGAGAGGTGCAATGAACACAAGGCTGGGCTGCATTTGTTTCATTTGCTGGATTTGGGGTGTTTGGCTGCCAAGGAATTATTTGGAAGTGTAAAGTCAAAAATACTGCATCTGTTCAGAGGAATTAGAGGGACATGGAGAAAAGATCTCAATAGTTACCATGAAAAGATATCAGTAGTTTTTCATTTAAAGACAGCAAATGGAACAGTTTCAGCTACAGGGAACTGCAGAGAGTAAGGACAGACTGAGCTCCTGAGCTCTGGCACACAGGGAATGGCAATCCCCGGAAAAGGCTCTGATTTCACACTGGGGCTTTTCTCTTATTCCAAAACAACTCTGATTTTCCTTTTTAAAGAATGAAAGGATGGGTTGGGTTGAGTTGGGAGGGACTTTCAAGATCATCTCATTCCACCCCATCCATGGCAGGGACACCTCCCACCATCCCAGGCTGCTCCAGCCCCAGTGTCCAACCTTGGCCATTGCAGGGATCAGGGGCAGCCCCAGCTGCTCTGGGAATCCCTTCCCAAAATCCCACCCCAGGCTCCCTCTCCAGGGAATTCCCTCCATTCCCAGCTCTCCCAGCCTGCCATTGGATCCATCCCCACCCCGACTCCTCTCCAGGAAGGAATTTTGGGGTCTGGGGGCTTCACTGGCAATCTCAGCACTCCAGGAAGGGTCTCCCTTCCCTTTGCCATCCCCAACTTCCATAAAAACCCCTCGGGATGGATTCTGAGTGTCCCAAATCCCAGAATGGTTTGGGTGGGAAGGGCCCTTCAAGCCCATCCCATTCCAGTCCCACCATCCCAGGCTGCTCCAGCCTGGCCTTGGGCACTGCAGGGATCAGGGGCAGCCCCAGCTGCTCTGGTAATGCCAGCCCAGGCAGGAATTGCTCATTGCCAAGATGCCACCCATGGCTGCCCTCTGGCAGTGGGAGCCATTCCCTGGGTGCTGTCCCTGCAGGCCTTGTCCCCAGTCCCTCTGCAGCTCTGCTGGAGCCCCTGCAGGCCCTGCCATGTGCTGGGAGCTCTCCCTGGATCCCCCCCTGCTCCAGGGGAACATTCCCAGCTCTCCCAGCTTGGCTCCAGCCCTGGAGCAGCTCCATGGGTTCCTCTGGATTTGCTCCAGGTCCCCAGGGCTGGGGCAGCTCTGCAGGTGGGGTCTCACCTGAGAGGGGCACAGGGACAGAATTCCCTCCTCTCTTCCCCTTACAAAGCAATCCAGAGCTTCCAAAAAGTTTTGGGTTTTTTTTTTGGTTCATTGTGTCCTCTTCCAGCTTTACCTGCTGAATGCAGAGCTTCAGACACCCCAAACCAGCAGGAGATTGGAATGAGAAAAAGAGGGAAAATCTCCATATTGTTGCTGTAATCCCAAAACGCCACACACGCATCCAGCCCCAAACACCACAGAGCAGAGTTTGCTGAAAACTGATGCAGGAATTATTTCAGTATAACCCAGAACAGTCCCTAATATTCAGTTTTGTAGCTGCATTTTGCTGTTGCACTGCACAGCAAATCCACGTGAAACAGGAGCTGCCCTATATGAAAAACAACAATTCCTCATCTTAAAAGCTGGAATCTGATCCAGAAAGGGAAGTGGGATGCACACATGGCAGACAAGGAGTGCCAGAAATGAGTAAATAACCATTGAAAATCACGCCCTCACAAGTTGCTGAATAAAATGGTTACAGGAAAAGACTGCACATTTTAACTGATGTCTCTGGATAATGAATTGTGTGCTGCCTCCTTGCACAGATTTTATCAGAGAATTCACTCAATATCTGCATGGTTCCACTGCTCTTCTCTTGCCTGCTCAAAGTGAGGCAGTGAAAAAATGGTGAGAAGAGAAAAAATGGTGAATTTCCCAAGGGATGAAAGAGAAGCAGTTCCATGAAGCCCTGGGATGGAATTCCCAGAGAAGCTGTGGCTGCTCCTGGATCCTTGAAGTGTCCAAGGACAGAGCTTGGAGCACCCTGGGATGGTGGAAGAGTCCCTGGGTTGGAACTTGATGAGCTTTAAGGTCTTTTCCAACCCCAATTCTTATTCCACAGCTCTCTGAACTCCTGAAATCCACGGGAAGCTTGGCATGAACAGATATCAGAGCTGGCATGGAATAAAAATGATCTGCAGTGCTTTTAAAAACACATATGGTACCAAACAACAGAAAATATTCTGCATTATTGTCTCAGTCTGTGGCAAACAGAGAATATCTTCTTTGGGCTTTAAGTTGATAAATAAACAGACAATTTTTGTTGCAGGAAAAAAGTCTCTGAACTGGATTAAAGTGGTACCAGATATGAAAAAAGTACAACATTGAAAACAATAACAATGATAAAAGGTAAGACATTGATAACAATTAAAGCAATGATAATTCTGAGAATCAGACAAATGTTTGAACTCCTCTGCCAGGGTTCATTTGGATTTGCTTCCAAATTACCACAGCTCTGTTTTACTCTTTCCCTGTGCACAAATTCCCTGAGTGATTCTGGCCTGCAAAGGGTTAAACTCCCTGACATGGAGGGAAAAAAACTCAAGATTTCTAAAGTGGCAGGAGAGCATCCCCTGATTTCAAACACATGATTATCCTCCTCTATTTCAAAAGGCAAAGCCTTTGCAGGCCCAGCAATATGCATGAGAATAGATCTGCACTGAACAGTCCCAGCTCTCAGGTATGAAAATGCTTTTTGGTTCCAAAGGAGGGAAATCTGGGAACTTTCATTTCTCCCTGCCACACTGAAGGGGCTGAACATGCCACCAGCATTTCTGAATTTCAAAAGGTCATTTCTGTCCCCAGCCCCAGCCCTGAGGGTTCAGCCACTTCTGCTGGGGCAAATTCCCAATTTAAACCAAGACCAACAGAGCAAAGCTGGGCCTATTTCACACCCAGAAACAGAACCCACAAAAAGGGTGGAAAAAAGTTCAACCAGAATAAAAAAAGAGAAGAAATTCCCACCTTCCAAGGATTAGTGTAAAAATGGCACATTACTTTTCCAGGAGGACCTCACAAGTACAGAAACTTGATTCAATCTCACCTCTCCTGTAGGAATGGGGGATCAGAGATTTTAAAGGAAATTTGCAGTGCCCAAGACCAATTGGTTTTGCTCTTTAAAGCAAAAATTCGGCTGCAAAGAAGTTGTCACTGGTTTGTCACCAAGTCCATTACTCTGATTTTCTCTCTTCTCTCCTATTTTCTGCCATTTTCTTCCTACAGCTCCCTCTAATCATATTTAATGAGAGTTCCTTCTCCCAGTTTTAAATTCCTTGTTTCAGTTTTGAGGGAGTTTCACAGAACAAAGAAAACCACAGAATTTTGCTTTTTGTAGTGAATTCTCAGGGCAGAAGAAAAACTTTTATTTAAACTTTCATTCCTGTGGCCAAGCCTGGCCAAAGGTGGGATCTGTGTCACAAATAATGTCAGAAAGAGCTGGCGCAGCTCTCTTCTCTCTGCACCAAAATCCCAGGATTTTGGTGCAGCTCTCACTGTGGCCAGACCCTCCCTGATTTTAAGGACCTTGTCACTGGACACAGCCACTCCTGGGCAAGGTTTGACCTCCTGCACATGAAAAGCACAACAAAATGAGGTGAAAAATTTATAAACAGAGCAGGATGTGGTGCAGAGCCCACATTTCCTCAGTGTTGTCATTATATTGCAGAAGATCCATTGTCATTACATTGCAAGGGTTCCACATTGCCAGAGTTTGGTACCTCCTTGATGTTTCTTGTAGGCATCTCCTCTAGGCACTGACTCTTCCTCATCCTCACAGCAGCCAACTGACTCCAATTCCTTTCAACCCACCAATCCACTCTTTTATAACACTCTTCTATTATAGTACAAATATATATATATTTCTGAGTGTTGGTTCAGTTTTGCAGCTTTCCTCAGTTTACAAAGTACTTATCTTCAAAATCTTTTATACTCATATTTAATAAACATTAATAGCTACAATTGATATATTGTACTAATAGTTTAGTATTCAAGTCCTTTTCCCCAAATCCATGGGGTCATATAGTCAAACCCCATCTCCCCAAATCCATGGGGTCATATAGTTTAGTCCCAAGGCCACAGGGTCATTTCTCCCAAATCACATCGGGGTCACCATTAGTTAACATTATATCGCAAGAGTTCTATTGTCATTACACTGCAAGAGTTCCATATTGCCAGAGTTTCACACCTCCTTGATGTTTCTTGTAGGCAGCTCCTCTGGGCACTGACTTCCTCATCCTCACAGTAGACAACTGACTGCAGTTCCCACCAATCCACTCTTTTATAACACTGCTCTTATTGGCTGCAGGTGTGGCCTGTTAACATCAGGCCTGCTCCTAATCCTTAATAACTAGCTCAGCTGCAACTCTTTAGGGGCCAAAATTACCTTCTATACCACATTCATTTACCCATACATTATCCCCCTACAATTCCCCCTTTTTCTTTTAATTACAGAGTTGCAGCATTTCTAGAAATATATATTCAAATAAATTAACATTATGACATATTCATATATTCCATTCAGAACCAACAGTTATACAGATGGTCAGATATCACAGTATGAATATATATATTTCTAAATGTTGGTTCAGTTTTGCAGCTTTTCTCAGTTTACAAAGTACTTATCTTTAAAATCTTTTATACTCATATTTAATAAACATTAATAGCTACAATTGATATATTTTACCACTAGTATAGTATTCAAGTCCTTTTCCATGAATCCACAGGGTTTCATTTCCTAAACTATTTGACCCCATGGATTTCCTCAAATCCATGGGGCTATTTAGTTTAGTCCCAAATCCACAGGGTCATTTCTCCCAAATCACATCGGGGTCACCATTTGTTGTCATTACATTGCAAGGGCTCCATATAGAGTTTCACACCTCCTTGATGTTTCTTGTAGGCAGCTCTTCTAGGCACTGACTCTTCCTCATCCTCACAGAAGACAACTGACTGCAGTTCCCACCAATCCACTCTTTTATAACGCTGCTCTTATTGGCTGCAGGTGTGGCCTGTTAACATCAGGCCTGCTCCTCATCCTTAATAATTAACCCAGCTACTACTCTTTAAGGGGTAAAATTACTTTCTATACTACCTTTACTTACTTATATTCTATCCCCCTACACCTCAGGCATTGTAAAAGCTGCATCTTTTACACAAAGCTCTCCCCAAACCCAGCATACTCTGTGCTTAAATTACAGAAACAAAAACTAAATCTCTTTTTTTCCTGTAACACAATTCATATGGAAAAAGCTGGGTGTAAGTCACAGCTTATTGTTCATAAACCTAAATGGACTTCCCAAAAATCCATCCTGCCAGATGTCAGTGGTCCATCTCCAGCTCCTCTGGCTGCACAGATCCCTCTCTCCCACTGAAGGCCAAGCTATTAATAAATTGTTTTTCAACTTAGATTGGATTGATCATTTATTTTCAAAATCCCTTTTCCCATCATTTACTCATTACCCGCCTCCTCTTGATGTAAGAGGACATTTATTGCCTTCTGCATTTATTGTGCTGGCAAACAGAAACTCTGAGCAGCATTTCCTGGGGATTCTCTCATTTATCTATCAGTTATGGGACTGGACTATTTTTAGGGGCAGGAAAAATTAAAATATCACTCAGAGTGACAGCAGTGAAAATGAAGGCAGTGAGTCCTCCTGTAATAAAAGAAGAGTGTTCTTATGATTTCCATGATTTCAGCCATTGGGTTTGAAGGATTATTTACAACTTAAAAAAAAGGCATAAATTCTCATAAACATTATTGCTTTCTAATGAGACTAATTACTAACTAATGCTCAGGCAAAAAGGGACTGTTTTCCTCTAATCATAAAATCATTAAGGTGGCAAAACCCCTCTGAGGTCATCGAGTCCAACCATTCCCAGCCCTGCCAAGGCCACCACTGCCCCATGTCCCCAAGTGCCACATCCACAGGGCTTTAAATCCCTTCAGGGATGGGGACTCCACCCCTGTCAAGGTGGGCAGCCCTTTTGGGAAGGGATTTTCCCCAAAATCCCCCCTGAGCTGCCCTGTCCCAGCCTGAGGCCGTTCCCTCTGCTCCTGTCCCTGTTCCCTGGAGCACAGCAGGACCCCCCCGGCTGTGCCCTCCTGGCAGGGACTTGTGCAGAGCCACAAGGGCCCCTGAGCCTCCTTTGCTCCAGGCTCAGCCCCTGCCCAGCTCCCCCAGCCCCTCCTGGTTCTCCAGACCCTTCCCAGCTCCCCCAGCCCCTCCTGGTTCTCCAGGCCCTTCCCAGCTCCCCCAGCCCCTCCTGGTTCTCCAGACCCTTCCCAGCTCCCCCAGCCCCTCCTGGTTCTCCAGGCCCTTCCCAGCTCCCTCAGCCCCTCCTGGTTCTCCAGACCCTTCCCAGCTCCCCCAGCCCCTCCTGGTTCTCCAGACCCCAGTTCTGTTTCCTTCCCTGGATCTGCTCCAGCCCCTCTGATCTGAGGTCCCTCAGCAGGGCCAGCACAGGGGAATGGTCACTTCAATTTAGAGTTGTAATCATTTCTAATTATGTTACCTCAATTAAGAAATCCTCCCTGAGGGCTGCTTTAATCCAACATTAACTTAGCACAGTATTTGTTCCCAAACTTCAGCTTGTGATGGGAAGATGGTGGGAGGAGAGAACAGAGCAGGGTGAAGCAAAAGCTGCTTATTCATTAACTCCCCATATGTTAAAACATTTTGCCATATCCTATGTAAAGTGATAAACACAGCTTTTAACATTCAAAAAATGCCTTCAGTTTGGTCCTTTTTGCCCGTTTAAAACGTTTCCATCTCATGACAGCTTTCTTTTCCTCTGTAAGGAGGAGAAGGGGAAAAGCTCAGATGAAGCTACACTCAAAAAAACCCCCACAATCACCAGGGGGGCTGAGGAAATGCTGGAATTTGGACTCAAAAAGTGACTGGTGTGGATAAACTTGGCTTCACTCCCCCTAGAAGAATCCTCTCCTGGAGAGGATTCTTCTCCTCTCCAGGCTGGACATTTCCAGATGGTTTGGAGCACCCTGGGTCAGTGGAAGGTGTCCCTGCACAGGGGGTGGAGCTGGATGAGCTTTTAGGTGCCTTCCAACCTAAATTAATCTGTGATTCTATAAAAACATCCCAGCTCCAGGGCTCTAAGCTATCAGTTTCCATCCAGACACCATCACCCCTTGGGCTTGTGCTAATTTTTCCAAAATAAAACCATGGAATAAAGTAGTATTTTCCCCTGAACTTTCTAAACCTTTTTTTTTTTTTCTTTTTGCACACGCTGGAGAAATAAAAAACTGCAATAACCTGAATAAAACTGTGGTTCCACATTAAAATGATCAGGTGTCTTAATGCACAGCAGGAAAAATCTTGGAATATTGGTTATCACAGGGTTTTTTTGTTCTCTATAAAGACACACATACATAATGGAAAATAATCTATATACAAACATTCAGGGAAACATCAATAGCTGCTATTTAGTGTGGAACAACTCGTCATTTTGTTATTAAGCAGCATTTCAGCCTTGCTATTGATTGGATATGTGATAGTGAAAGATGAGACTGAAGCAGGTATTTTTCATGGCAAACATGAAACTTCTGCATTTTTGGTGCACTTGGAGGAAAAACGCATGGCTGAGGTGTGTGTTTAATAATAAACATCTTAGCTACTTAGTCAGAAAGGGTAAATGGAAGATTATGAGGAGGAAAAAAATGAAATCAAGGCTGAGACCCAATTGTTCAGAATAATGATTGTGGCTGGGCAAGATATGGAGGCAGAGCATTAAATCCAGCACTCCAGCCCGGGCTGTCAATCAGGTGGAGGTTTCAGATATTGTAATTGGTAGCAAGTTTCCTAATCTCAACCTGCCAGGCAAGAAGCAATTCAACAAAAGCTCTGTCCCCCAAACAGAATGAAATCTGAAAAGAGGAATTTTCTAATGTTGGCAAGATCACTGGGTGGGTTGACAGCTTTATTATGCTAAACTGACAAAAACATTACGTTCTGGTCAGTGCTAAAAAGGGTGGTTTTTCAGGAGCAATGTGGAAATACAAAGCACTGGGAAAGTCTGATGAACTCCTACTTTTATCTCCCTGGTGCAGCACATGAGCTGAGACATAGAAAAGTCTCCTGGCCCAAGCACAAAATGAGAAATTAATATATCTTGATTTTCTCCTCAGGTCTCCCACTGCAGCGATTTGGGAGAGCTGCAAGAAGTCACAGTGGCAGCTGAATATCCATTTAGAAAGGAAAAGGCCCCACTAACTTCACAGAAATAACACAATTCATTAACAATGAGATGATATGGCAGTCAGTGGAATTCATCACATGGAAGCTGTAATGTATTTTATTGCTTCTATTGGAAAAGTGCTTGGAAATGGAGTTAAAGTATTGACTCTGTGTGTGTGGGTGCATATATACATTTATTTATTTGATACAGAAAGAGAAATAGAGCCAGGCAAACAGAAACAGGACACTAATACCAAGAGTATCTCAAAAATAGGAGCAGAGTGGGAATGATGGAACTATTTTCTTTCAAACCACGGATATTTAGGGAATATTGGATTAATTCCATGCCTTCACGGGAACGAGAACACCAGGTTTGTTGAGCTGTCCCTGCCTCTTCCCTAAGTGCTCATCAGCCAAAATAATTCCCTACTTGGCTGGATGCAGCCTCAAGTCTCCAAACATGCACCTACATCGCTGCTAGTTGGCTTTGGAACGTGTGAAGGAATGCACACAAATGTAAACATGTTTGCTCTGGCAAACACAGACTTCTAAACACTCTGAGAGGTGAGAGCAGAATCATCCTCTGCTCATGGAATTCTCCCTGCTACAGCCACGTGAGATCACAAAGAGTAAACACACTGATGACTGAACACAAATAGAAACAAAAAAAAAAAACCCTTTAAATTGCTAAATTACCTTGCAGGGAATGAAAATGTTTGTGGTTATTATCTTGCTTTGTAGCAGTCCCCCCTCTGTTATCTCCATCTTGCAAACTGCACTTTACAAAAAGCCCAGCAAACAGCTTCTGATTATTGAGTTGTTGAGATCTGAAAAGGTAAACAAGGCTCTGAAGCATCTGAACAAATGTGGGGCCGGCATTGCTGGCACCTGAGCACTTGTGCTGATGAGAAAAAGCCAATTCCTGGCTGGGAAGCTGCAGATCAGCTCCTCAGCTCAGCACTGGGGCTATCACTGCAGAGCATGTTGGGCCATCCTAAGCCTTGAATAGAAAAAGGAAGAGATCATTAAGTTATAATTTCCCCACACAATTGGTATAAGCATTTCCTACCAACAGGATTAGGATGAATACAAGATCCCAGAATAAAGCTGCTCAGCAGTGAGGATGGCAGTTTAGTGTCTAGTAAATTTGATTTCTCTGAAAATCCTGACACATCATAATAGCAAAATCCTATTTACTGTAGCAAGCAGGATGGATAATACCATTTAACACCTGGGATAGAATGTGCCATCAGCTCAGAGCTTTGTGCTCTGTGTGCTCATCTTACCTTAAGGTTAATGCTCCTTGACAGCCTCCATGGAAAGCAGAATCCCCAAATTAAGTGCAGAGCTTGGGATTTGCAAATCCTTCCTCAACGTTTAAGGCAGGGGGAAAAACGCGCGCAGAGAAGTGGATCAACATTTCCTGAACTCAAAGTCTGCATTCCCAGGCTGGGATCTGCCACTGAGCCCTCTGTGGGGCACGAGTGTCCCCAAACAAAAGCCAGCACAAGAACTGTCAGAGCAGTGAGTTCTAGGCTGTTAAATGCGTGCTGAATCCAGGGTAACACTGAAACCTCCAAATTCCTACACAATGGCAAAATCGTGCAATTGTTTAGGTTGGAAAAGCCCTCTGAGATCATCAAGGCCACCAGTGAGCCACGTCCTCAAGTGCCATATCTTCAAGTTGTTTGAATCCCTCCAGATCCAAGGGAACACTGAAACCTCCAAAATCCTACAGAATGGCAGAATTGTGGGATTGTTTAGGTTGGAAAAGCCCTCTGAGATCATCAAGGCCACCACTGAGCCATGTCCCCAAGTGCCACATCCTCAAGATGTTTAAATCCCTCCAGGGATGGGAACTCCACCTGTGCCAGGGTGGGCAGCCCCTTTAGGAAAGGAATTTTCCCAATTTCCAAATCTGCCCTGGCCCAGCCTGAGCTGTTCCCTCTCCTCCTGTCCCTGTTCCCTGGGCTGTCCCCTCCTGGCAGGGACTTGTGCAGAGCCACCAGGGCCCCCCTGAGCCTCCTTTGCTCCAGGCTGAGCCCCCTTTTCTCCAGGCTGAGCCCCTTTCCCATCTCCCTCAGCCCTCATATTCCTGCTCCAGGACAATCCCATCACCTCACCCCACAACCACCTTCACACCAAACTGCTCAATACTTAAAGTATTTCTAGGATCACAGAAACTTGGCTCCAGTGGAAAATATTATGATTAATATGGGGATCCATATTTTGCTCATTCCCACTGATAAACTAAGTAGTTGTGTCATACAGCAGGGTATTAAAATTAATTTCCTTCTGCTCCCATGACTTGGGGCAGGATTCTCCTAATGATGCATATTAGCATTAGGAAGCAGTGCAACATGAAAATAGCTGGGTTTGCTGGAGGAAATTGGAACTGGGGAGTCCCATCAGTCTCAGAGGCAGAGCAGGAGCAGACACAGCTCACTGAGTGTCTGTGTGATGCCAAAACTGCAGCAAGAAGCAGGAGAGGGTCATGTGCCCTTCGTAAAATGTTGTAAAGCAAAAAGCAAAGGGGCGAAGGAAAACTGGGATGGGCAGCTGCTCTGCATGGAAATTGTGTGTAAGTGTTGATGGGGAATGGAAGCTGCACAGCAAAGGGACACTGGAGATGCAGAGCTGGTTATGAATAAAGTCCATGGACACTGGGACTGAAACCAGGCAAAAATACTGCACCTCTGCACTGGAATTACAGGGACAAGAGTATTGTGTTTGGGTTGCCCCCAGACAAAGGCAGGAATGATGAATCTGACTCCATGCTGTCAGAAGGCTAATTTATTATTATATGATGCTATATTATATTATAGAATGCTACACTAAACTATACTGAAGAATACAGAAAGGATACAGAGAGAAGGCTACAAAGATAATAATGAAAACTCGTGACTCCTTCCAGAGTCCTGACACAGCTTGGCCCCAGTTGGCCAATGAGTCAAAACAATTCACAAGAAACCAATGAAACAATCACCTGTTGGATAAACAATCTCCAACCACATTCCAAAGCAGCAAAACACATGAGAAGCAAATGAGATAATATAGTTTTCCTTTTTCTCTGAGGCTTCTCAGCTTCCCAGGAGAAGAATCCTGGGCGAAGGGATTTTTCCAGAAAATGTGACTGCCACACAAGAGTGTGAAGACATCAACAGTTTTCCCTATAGACACCAGAACTGCAACAGCTCCAGCTTCAGAGAAGTGCATGAGTAAGGACAGACAGAGATCCTGAGCATGTGGCACATGGGGTAGCAATGTCCTTCCGTGAAAAGGGGCTCTGATTTCACACTGGGGCTCTTCTTTATTCCAAAAAAAATTTATTTTCTCCTTAGAGAGTCACAGAATGGCTCGGGTTATAAAAGACCTTCAGGATAACCCAGTGCCACCCCTGCCATGGCACGGACAGCTCCCACTGTCCCAGGCTGGCCTTGGACATTGCAGGGATGCAGGGGCAGTCTCATACCTGAACTTTTATCTACAGCCTATCATAACTACTGTAATTACCATATTCATGTTACTGTTCTCCAGTCACTCAAAGTTAGTGCATTACAGTTTAAGCTAGAAGTTGTTTTTCAGTTTTCTTGCAGCGGAAAATTCTGAGACCTTTGTTCTACTTGCACCATTTGCTGCCTTGTTTGCCTGTGCTGTCTGTGCTGGGTAAAAACATCTTCTTGTTTGGGGTGGGTTTATCCTTTGCTCTAAGCCATAAAAACCCTTCTAACTAACACACTCTTTGCCTCCTTGGTTATCCAGTGAGACTGGCTCAGCAATTCTTTTCTTCTAGATCAAAACTTGCTTCCATCTCTATTCCTCCATCAGACTCTACATTTAAAAACCTTTCTGCTGAGCACACATATCTGTGAGACCTTCTTGCCAAACTTTCATCCTTCCCAACAGACTGCCCTGACCCTTGTGCAGGACCTCGCACTTGTAAATAAATAATTAACACAGTGTGGGGCACAAAAACTCAGTGACTTCAGCACTGTTTTATCTCTGAGTTTTGCTGTATTCAAGAACCACCTTCCTCCTGTGGGTGGACAATGAAAAACAGAGACAAATTCCCTTCCAAGCCCCACGTGTGAGCACCTAAATCACAGCTGCACACCCCAGTCAGATGCAGAGCAGGGCAAGGTTGTTCTTGAACTGCTTTGTTCAACTCTCTGCTCTTGCTCTGCTGCTGTGGAGCGTGTAATAACTAATAGCTTATGTGCTATCTTTGACCTAGAAACACTGGCAGCTGGTCGGGGAATTGCTGGGTTTTGGGGAAGTATCAAAAGGTTTTTAGCACATAAACCAAATTTATGAACAGTTATTCCCCCTGGGAGTAGAATTGTTGATGTTTTACTATCACAGCTGTCACTTGTGCACAGTTATTTTGTCCTGTATTAATACCCTGTAAAGGTTGAGCATCTTCCCTCAGTCACTGAAATATTTTATAATTGACAGGCTTCATCTGGCACTGAATATGGATAATTTTCTCCATAAGGAGCACACTGTGCTGACACTAATCTGTTCTGTTGTCATCTCCCTTTATTATCAACGTCTGCATTGTTTTTTCTGCAGCACTGAAGAACACAAATACGAAGCTTCTAATTGAAAAGGCTAAATAATCAAAAAGCCAATTAATCATCGAGATGAGCTCTGACACTCCATGATGCAACAGCCAGAAATACCACATAGGCATAACTGAAGTGTTTTTAAAGTGTGCTTATTTGATGTGGGAATGATCTGAGATTGTAATTAGCATTCTTTGTCACAGGTGACAGACTCAGATTGAACATTTCTTCATCCTGACACGAATTCTCCGAGCTCCACTTGCTCCCACCCCACCTCCTGTTCCAAAATTCCAATTCTGCTGAGCAGCCCATGCTCTGTCTCTGTGCACCTTCCACTGAAATCAGGACGAGTTCAGGAACAACAAACCAGCCCCTTTCTGTTCTCTGTCATTTCCACACCCATTTCCATCCCAATTTTCAAAATTCCCAGCACAGAAGCTCCCAGGTGACCCCAAGAGGGAAGGTGGGATTGCAGGAGCTGTGACCCCTCTGCTTGTCCAGGTTTGCACTCCTAAATCTCCACCTCTGTGAAGAATTTCCAAGCCAGATTTGGAACACAAAGTTTGCTCCTCTCAGAGCTGGAACAGCACTTGTTTGTGTAGGAGAGAGATGAAAATTTACCTTGATGACAACGTGGAAAAGGAGAGGATTTTACCTCAGAAAAAGGAGTCATAATGAAAAGAGAAGGCTTGGAACCACAGAAACTCCACTCTGAACACAGAGCAAACATCATCCATGGTATAAAACAAGGAATGTAGAACTCCTTGCTGTAATCCTGGGGATTCTGAAACCAAGAGATGGCAGAATTTCCTATTTCACATCCCCTGGGGGTGCCACTCCAGCAGAACTACAATGAAGTTATTTAAAGTTCATTATCTCCCTTGCACAGCACAAAAATGTATTTACACACATTGGAGTCCTCACTGACAAGGAGGAGGAGCAAGTGAAGCCACTGTGCCAATGACCTACATGAATATGAAAAATGACCAAGAAAAACATCTAAAAGGATGTAAAAGGTAAAAAAAAAGTGAAAGAAAAAGCTGTCCAAGACCCATGGTTTATCAGACACCCTTTGCCATGAATTATTCCACACTAAGACCCCAGAAAAATCCAGTTTTGTTAAAATCCCACTGAAGCTTTTTCCTCTAACACCAAGCCAGTTATGGGAGAAAAAGGAAAGTGTTCTGTGGAGTATTTTGGTGAAGGATCTTATTTTTTAATTAAAATATATGAAATAATTTGAATATATGTTTAAATAATGCACCGATTTAGAATCATTAAACTGATTTTCCCTCATCCTTTCAAGCTCTTTTTCATTGCCAAGAACATGGGACTTCATTAATGTCATCTTCACAAAGGGAGGACAAAACACTGACATGGTATCAGTTGTACCCTCGATTTAAAATATTCATTAAGACCAATTACACACCCTGATAATTTATGCAACATGTCCTTGCTCCTAATCCAGAAAAACAAGGGGTTTTCTTCTGGCCTGCTAAGCTGCATCAATGAATATGAATCTTGTTAGCAATTTTCACAACCAACTAACACAAAAAAATCGGAATTAATCACCAATATATAAGCTCAGGAAGAAGGCAGAGGGGTAAAGGAGGGAAATGTATTCAGGCTGGAGGTTACAACCAACCTGGGAGCCAGGAAATGATGACAGCAGTAATTATTTGAAATTAACATCCTGTAAAATAATACCCTGTAAAGAATAGGGGTGTTAACAGCAATATGTTAAGCCACTGTAAGCAAATCCCACAGCTTCCCAAGCTGCTCTCCACAGTTTAATTTCAAGTCTGTGATGAGATAAAGACACAAAGTGCCTTTTAAACATGGTATAAACTTGGAATTAAAATTAAACTCTCCCTGTACTGATGGAGGAATCACTAATTCCACCCACTGAAAGCAGAAATTCGCTATGTCCTTCACACTTCTTTTTTTTTTTTTTTTTTTTTTTTTGTTATTTTAATTTAAATTATTTTACTTGGTGACACTTCTTCATTTCCACTGGCTCTTCATCAGCATTGGTACAAAATAACCTCATTATTTCATTTTTCTGCCTGTAATTGCCATGACAGATGAAATCCCACGGCAAATGTGAGAACTTTGTTAGGAAAGAAAACAAATATTCTCCCATCAAACCTTCCACCTTGTCAATATTAAGCCAGAAACAGCAGCAGCAATACAAAAATAACCCTTCTGGCCAGAATTTTAATCTTTCTCTCCTTAAAAAAGTCATCTTGTAAATATAACCCGGAGGAGAAATGAATAAAAAGGGAAAAAAAGGGGGGAAAAATGTACATTAAAAGGAGAAAAAAAGGTTTTACCCTCTCTTCCAGCCGAGCCAGCTGCTCTTTGTAGTAGGCATCATGTTTCTTCAGCTCCCTGTCCTTCTCTTCCAGCTGCCTGGCCTAAAAAGAAAGGAAAAGAATAATAAAAATACTGAAAATATCAAGGATATTATCCATAGTTCGGGGCTTTTTCCTCCCCTCCTCAACAGCTCTGCCTGACTTTGCCCAAATGGATTTGGAACCATCACCAGAATGCACCAGGCTGGGGTTTATTTTTGGTTTTAATTTGAATTAACTTGGCAAATCGCTTCTGAATTTAATAAAAGCTAATTCTAAACAGGTGGGTATTTGGGAAAACAAAATCCTTTTCTATATTTGCTAAAAAGTGCATCCAAAACTCTCCTGTTCTGTTTAATTAGGAATCACTCCTCTGGAAACTCCCAGATTGAAGCATTCACTAATAACATAGAATCCCTCTCATGTCCAATAACCTAAAATAATACAGAATAATTTAAAATATTTATCTTTTCAATCCCAGTATGACCTGAGTGTTCTTTTAAAAGATACTGCTCCCAGCAAATTGATGGTTTTGGCTTTTTATCTGCAGTATTTCCCATTTTCTAGGATTAAGGGGACTCGTTAAAAAATAGAAAATACATTTAAAAAGCACACATGCACAGAGGAATTTATTAAAAATATATAAAGCTCTAAGTCCTGCAGTGTAAATAGCAGACAAGTGATTTTTAACAAGCTATGAAGGATCTAAAGGACCTAAATTATCAATGCAAATACTCTCTAGGTTCAGCATTTTTTAATAAAATATCTTTAGTGGCTAATAATTATCTAATAAAGGTCATTACAACAATTACACCACATATTGTAGAGATACAAGATTTGATTCCCTTCATCAAGACTCAATTTTTGGGTTTATCAGCAAACACCCAAGGAATACATTAAAATATTTGGATTTTCCCTTGTTTCCTCATTCAACTCCTTACCTTTGCTTCTATGTCCTGAAGCATGTAAAAAATGTTAAAATTCAAATTAAATTTATTTTATCATCATGAACAGAAAGAATGCAAAAAAACCCCACAAACCCCTGCACATGCATTTCAGGTGTATCTGGAAAAATGCAGAAAAGTACTTGGAAATTGTTGGGGTTTTCTGTGCAATTTCTTCAAAAATACCCCAAAAAAACATATTTTGGATGAATTAAACGCTGTCCTCTGGCAGCCTCTCCCTCAGAATTCCATGGAGCACATGCCCTGTCCCCCAGCATTTAAATCAGCCTTGCCTCATTAATTACAGCTTTTCCAGAGCTCGTTCCATGAATTATTCCACAGCCAAGTTCCCATGTTCTGTATTGGTCATGGTTTGTGTCTCCTTGCAGACAATCCCTGATGACGTCCCAGATCCAGTGGTTACAGAACTTCTAAAATTCACTGCAGGTTTTGTGTCCCCCCCAAACCATCCTCTCCCAAAAACGGATTCATGGAATGGTTTGGGTTGGAAGGGAGCTGAAAAATCATCTCATTACAACCAAAAAACTTCCCACTATCCCAGGCTGCTCCAAGTCCTGTGCAACCTGGCCTTGGACATTTCCAGGGATCCAGAGACAGACAAGTTTCTCTGGAAAATTGTGATAGAACACCTCATATTCCAGATCTCATACTCCAGATCTAATACGCCATATCTCACATTTCATATCTTATATATCTCATTTTCTAGATCTCACATTCCATATCTGATATTCTAAATCTCATATTCCAGATCTAACATTCCATATCTCATAGTCCAGATCTGATATTCCATATCTAATATTCCATACCTAATATTCCACATCTCATATTACACATCTCATATTCCACATCTAATATGCCATATCTCATATTCCAGATCTGATATTCTATATCTAATATTCCCTATCTTACATTCTGTGTCAAATATTCCAGATCTCACATTCCAGACTGAATATTCCAGATCTAATATTCCATATATCATATTCCACATCTAATATTTCATATCTCATAGTCCAGATCTAACATTCCATATCTAATATTCCCTATCTTACATTCCATATCAAATATTCCATATCTCACATTCCAGACTGAATATTCCAGATCTAATATTCCATATCTCATATTCCACATCTAATATTCCATAAGTAATATTCCAGATCTCATAGTCCATACCTCATATTCCACATCTAATATTCCAGATCTCACATTCCAGATTTCATATTCCAGATCTAACATTCCAGATCTCATATTCTATATCACATTCCATCTATCATATTCCAGATTTCATATTCCAGATCTCATATTCCATATCTCACATTCCATATCTAATATTCTAGATCTCACATTCCAGATCTCATATTCTAGATTTAATATTTCATATCTAATATTCTACATCTCATATTCCAGATCTAACATTCTATATATCATATTCCATACCTCATATTCCAGATCTAATATTCAATATCTCATATTCCAGATTTAATATTTCTTATCTAATATGCCACATCTACCATTCCATATCTTATATTCCATATCGCATAATCCAGATCTAACATTCCATATATTACATTCCAGATCTCATATTTCAGATCTAACATTCCAGATCTCATATTCCATATCTTCAAGGCATCTTCATGGGTACCCAATGCAAATATCCCATGTTTGACCATCCCATGATCCCCAAAGCACAGAAGATCTCCAGAACATTCCTGATGTCCAAAACAGGCCAGTGGCAAAGAAAAGATAAAATTAATATTCCATAAACCTCAGGAGAACTCGGTCAAGGTTGAGTTCTTCCAATCCAATGGTGTTCCTCATGATTCTGTCCAAGAGCTGGAACTAAAACTGACTTTGGAAAGGCAATGGGATGGAATAAACCCAGGGAAGAACCTCATGATTGACAATTCATGAGGGCACAGCTTTGCAGGGTGTAGAGCACAACAGGTCAAGGGCACAGCCACAACAGAAGAGATCAAACCCATCCTTATCCTCCAGGATTTAAGCTGAGCTTAATCCTTTTCCTCTATCTTGCTGTGATCAGGGAATGCAATAACATTTATTCCAAGGATATCCCTCAGAATGGAAGATTTTGCTCTGGAAATTTGATTAACTTGGGAAGTTGGGTTCATTTTTTGGGTTTGGTTCCCTGTGACACCTCAAAATAATTAATCATCAAACCAGCTGGATTTTATTGCTCTGCAGTGACACTGCTCACTGTGCTGATCTGTCACTGATAAATATATTATATTATATTATATTATATTATATTATATTATATTTATAGTGTATATGTATATATATATACACATATATATAATATGTATATACACTCTATATATATTTATAGTACATATAATATACTATATATAATATAGTATATATATATAGTATATAGTGTATAAAATGCTAAATAATCTATTTATCCAAAGGCTTGTTTCCCTGTGTAGTGAAAGTAACTGGAAGATTTGGTTGGCAAGCAAGAAAATCAGCAAAAAAGAGTTTCTTCCACCCCTAACACTTGTACAGCAACGCAGACACAGCAAAGTTCAAATGAATTAATAATAAATAAAATTATTCATTTATACAGGAGGCTATAAATATGCCAGTAGAGGAGAACTGAGTGCCAAAATAAAAACCTGTAAAGTAATATTATATTTATGGGGCTGCAGCAACAAGATCCTTGTGAATGTCAATGAGCTGCAAGAAAATAATTAAGAACAGCCATGTTTTCAATTAGCTGAATGCTGCACTTCAGGTGTAAATGAGCTACTGGAACAGGTTGGTTGTTTCTTCACAAAAAGCTCTGACAGACAAAACCTTTGCTTGGGTCTTTTCTAAAGAAAAACCACCCAAATTTAATACCCAAATCAGATCACTAATATTAAATACAGGTTCTTCACAATCACAGGGAAATTGGAGCAAGATTTAAAGGCCAACCTGGGTTTTGTTTTCAAAGGTAGCACCTGGATATGGACACCACTTTTCCAGTGATGTTTTTAAAGGTAGCACCTGGATTTGGACTCCACTTTTCCAGACACATTCTTCCAGTGATGCCAGGACTTGCCATCACTGGAAAAATGGATTTCTTCCCTACAAAAAAATTCCAGGAATTGCCTTGTACCTGACTGCAGGGACACCTGCAGAGCTATCTGGGACAAAACCAAACCCTACTCATACTGGATACAACAAAAACACATTTATTTTGTCCTCTGTGAGGCAGAACAGAGCAAATAAGCAGCTGATTGAAAATCTATGTCTAATAATTAAATTTTTAAAATAAAAATAAGGGAATCTGTTGCTGGATGCAACAAGATTCCAAGTGTGTGTGGTCATAAATTGTTATTATCTAAGGTGAAGATAAAAAAAAATCATTATCAGATAGTTGAATGTAGGTTTGTAGGCTCCTGAAACCTTTGGCAGTCCCAGGTTTGGAGAACAGACATTTTTTTGTGTTCCTCCAAACCACTGTCTCCCAAATACGGATTCATGGAATGGTTTGGGTTGGAAGGGAGCTGAAAAATCATCTCATTCCAACCCCAAAACCTTCCATTATCCCAAGCTCCAAATTCATTTACATCCCAAAAATTCACAGTGGAACTGCTGACATGGCTCCAGTTTGGGTTTTTCTGGGAAAAGAATGATCTGCTTCAAAATAAGAGTTCAGTTTGAATTTATAAATTAACATCAGCCAGGTGAAAGTCCCTTGAAAGTCTTGCCTCAGGGTCGTCTCAGTGAATCTCCCAAAATCAGCCTCATCATCCTGAACACAGAGAACATCTCACCAAACATCAGGAGATGGGGCAGGTGGACACCAAGGGACTGGTGACCTCCCAAGGCACATCCAAGGATTCCAGACCTGGCACTGGGGCTGGAAGAGCTCCTGTCCCATCGGGTTTGTGAGTGAAGATTTTCCAAAGGAAATGCTAATCACAATGAGGGTTCCTCTCCTGGGAAAGCCCACATGGAATATCTGCAGTCTTGGGATGAGCCTGAAGGAAAAATGAATGGATTAAAGGTTAAAAGGAAGCAGTGGCAGCTCCCTAAGCACCATCCCACAGGAGATCTGCTGGCAGCTCAGGATGGGTGGGATGCACCAGAACAAGAGAGATCTCAAAACATCATCTTCATCATCTTCTCAAAACATGATGTTCTCAAGGCATGTTCTTCTCAAAATATCATCTCAAAACATTATCTTCTCAAAACATGATCTCCTCTCAAAACATGATCTTCTCCAAACATGATCTCAAAACATGATCTTCTTCAAACATGATCTTCTCCAAAAATTATCTTCTCAAAACATCATCTTCTCAAAACATCATCCTCTCAAAACACGATCTTCTCCAAACATGATCCCAAAACATCATCCTCTCAAAACATGATCTTCTCCAAACATCATCCTCTCAAAACACAATTTTCTAAAGACAACATGATCTTCCTCCACCACGTTGTTGGAGGTTTTCCATGTCTTTTCCAACCTGAGGTTTGCTGGATGAGCACATCCATGGGTTAGAGTTAGGTGCGAATTTCAGAGTGGGGAATTCAGTCCAGGTTGTGAGTGTCACATTATAAAATAGTTTTTGGGCATTTCATAAATCATAGTTTGGGTTTGAAGGGACCTTAAGGATCATCTCCCAAATCCCTGCACAAGCAGAGACATTTTCAACTCCATCGGGCTGCTCAGAGCCCTGTGCACCTGACCTTGGATGCTCCCAGGGATCTGACATCCACTGACTTCCTCTCCCACTCACCCCTGTGCCTCCACGTTTCCGCACGAATAAAATCAGATAAAGCTTTATTATTTGCATAAATTATTATGATCAGCAAAACTACTCTCCTCTTCCACTGCATGGAGTGTCAAAGGAAAAATAATTCCCAATTTCCACATTTCATGGATGTTGAACTGCCCCAGTTTTAATTTTTAACCTTCTATTTCAGCATATAAATGCACTCATCATACTGAACAGGCAACACCAGGAACTTATGGATACTCTTGGGAACAGATGCTGGTCCCTTTCCCCCTCAAATAATTCCTTTTAAATTACCATTAAATGCACAAAATCATCCCTAAGCACAAAAAAATCATGTGGACACATCACTTGAAAAGAGGGATGTTCATTTCCACTTGTGAAGGTGGAGATTTGTTAGGAATTGGAAATGGCAGCACCAATAATGCATCATAAAACGGAGTCTTTGACAAGTGTAATTAAAACAAGCTTTTGTAATTACCACTAAATGTGCTACAGTACATTTTCTAAAAATAATGAAGTCCTAAAAGAGTGAGTCGAGCAGATAAAAAAGATCACATTGAGAGGAGGAGGCTAATGGAGAAAATTAAAAAATTGAATTTGTGAACAAGTAAGGATCTAGTGTAGAACAGAAGATGTGACAAGAAGCTTCATTTACTGAATCTCATTATAGACCAAAGGAGAAAAACACAAATGTACAAATGCCAAGGAAAGAGTTACAGATTCCAATCCTCATGTGAGTCATGGGAATATGCACAGGAAAACCCACAGGAACGTCACTCTCCACCAAGGCAGAAATTCATTGAGGTTGTTGCCCCGATGCTTTGAGAAGGCTGAGCTAAAGAGAGATACAGAATTAATTAGGGATTTATTCACAGGATCTCCTCCATGGATGCACCTTGGGCAGCACCAGAGCCCAGCCAGGGCTGCACCCAAGATGACCCAAAACGGCCCCAAAATGCACGAGCGCTCCCGGGGTCTCTCCCTGGGATCAGTTCTGCTCCATTTGCACCTTGCAGTTCATTGTCCCATTCCAGCTTCAGCCCAGGCAGTCCCACCCTGCTTGTTTTTATCTCTGCAGCCCACGGGGTTTGTGCTCCTGGGCTGAGATTTGGCTCATTTGTCCTTGGTGCCCAGCTGGAGCAGGAATTGTTTTGTCTCCCTGCTCTGAGCACAGAGCTCACCATCCCTGAATGTGAGGCCCAGACCCACACACTAAAGCAGCAAAGAATGTGAAAAATATAAAAGCTAAACCTTGAGCCATCACCCAAACAAGAGCTTCTACTATGCCAGAATAAAAAGCTGAGCAAGGAAAACCTCAGAATCCCTCAGGCTGGAAAAGCCCCCCAAGATCACCCAGTCCAAGCTGTGACTGATCCCCACCTTGTCCCCATCCCAAAGCCCTGAGTGCCACCTCCATGCATTCCTTGGACACCTCCAGGGATGGGGACTCCAAACCTCCCTGGGCAGCCCCTCCAGGATGTGGGACACTGGAGGAGGAGGAGGAGGATGATTTAGGGAGAGCAGACAGACCCAGAGAGAGTCCAGAGGTTTCTGCTCTAACAGCGCCAAGAAAGAACGACTGAGGGAGCTGGGGTTGTTCAGCCTGAAGAAAAGGAGACCCAGAGGTGACCTTATCACTCTCTTCAACTTCCTGAAGGGTGGCTGTGGTGAGCTGGGGTCGGTCTCTTTCTCCGGGCAACAACAGACAGAACAAGAGGACACAGTCTCAAGCTGTGCCAAGGGAGATACAGGCTAGAATTAAGGAGGAAGTTTTTCACAGAAAGAGTGGTCAAATACTGGAATCATCTACCCAGAGAGGTGGTGGAGTCATCATCCCTCAAAGAGTTTAAAAAAAGACCGGATGTGGCACTTGGTGCCATGATCTAGCTGAGGTGTTAGAACATCGGTTGGACTCAATGATCTTAAAGGTCTCTTCCAACCTAGAAATTCTGTGATTCTGTGAAGAGGCCACAGCTGGCACCCCAGGGCTGCATCCAGCTGGAGTTTCAGAACTTCCCAGCCTGGAGACAGAGAAGCTCTGCTGAGCCTCCTCCATCTGCAAGGAACAGGGCTCATGGAGGAGAAGCAGCAGGAGGGAAGTTCTGAGTCACCACTCACTCACCTGAGAGGACCCCGGGTTCTTCCAGCCTGATTTATTTTATGATCCTACCCCAAAACAAGCCACAAAAATTTCACATTTCTACCAAGTGACCAGAAATGAACAATCACAAAACCCCAGCCTGGTTTGGGGTGGAGGAGACTTCCAAGATCATCTCATTCCAAGCCCTTCCACCAGCCCAGGTTTCTCCCAGCCCTGTCCAACCCATCCTTGTACAATATCAGCACTAAAGAAAAGCTGCCACTTCTCACCAAGCTCCCAGTGAACCATCTGGTTAGCTCAGCTTCAAAACAACAGACTCTGAAGACTTGATTTCCTTGCAAATAAAAATTAAAATACACTCATGACTATTCTAGTGATTAGCAACAGGCAGAAAAGCCTCGTGTTTCCATCCAACCGTGGTTCAAAGGAAAAAGAGACGCTGAAAAAAAAACTGAATTACATCTCTGTGTGTCACTGGGAATGAAAGAGAGGCATGACTTATTCCTGAAACTCTATCCATGCTTTTCAGTCAGCCAACACAGTCCAAGGAGATCAAACATTTTAAAGACTATCTGTACTGCTGCCAGGTATTTGTAGCAATTCAAATATTGTCTCTAACCGTGGCTGACAGCTTCTGATGTTTCAGTCATATGTCAAACATGGAGTTTTCCACTAAGCTGAAAGACGCAGACTGCTCCACATGAGCCAAAGTGGATAAAACAGAGCAAGAGGACCGTTATCCTGTAAAATTCAGGGAAAAAACTGACAGCAAACTGATTTAGGACTGTGTTCTACTTCCATCTTTGTTCTCACACTGCTATTGTAGCAAATCATAAATATTTTTGCCATTTTTTACCGTGTTCAGAATTGATATCAATGATGATTTTACAGAAATACTTTTCAATTCCTGGATTAAACAACAGAAGGGGAAAGAAAAGTTATTGCTGAGCACAGTGAGCCAATATTTGATGCATTTTCAAACAAAACATGATGTAAAACAAAGCAAAACATAAGGAAGCACCATCCTTCCAAAAATCCACCACTGAAATCCAAAACCAAGCCAGAGAGAAGAAATTTGCACCTCAGTTGCCTCATATCCAAATATTCAGAGAAAATGTTGAAATTTAAGCTTTCCACCTAGAACTCTTCATTATTGTGTCCAAACCCAGCATTATTTATCAACAATGCTGTATTATTATCATTTTAAAAGCCCCAATTCTCGTGCTTTGTAAACTGAAGACTCAATGGAATGCACAGAAAGACTGAAATAATTCTCAGGGTTGCAGCATTAATAAAAGCAATAAAAATTCACCACCTCACTGAAGGCACTTCAAAGCCAATCTCATTTGGAATCCCATTGAATTCCTCCTGTATTTTGTGTTTATTTGAGGCCTCTCAGCATCAGGGGCCGTTCTCCAGAGTTATTTTCCATCTGTGAATATCCCACTCCTTCTATCAAGTGACCCAAACTCTGCATGAATTGAGATCATTCCCTCCCTCACTGCTCAATCTGTGATCCTGAGAACCAATTCCCACTGAAGGCAAAAAGTGACAATGCCCAAGGAGGGAAATTCACTCTGGAATAGCAAATAAAAGGAATTTATTGCTGCTCTGCTATTCAAGGGATTGATTTCTGCTCAAGACAAAGAACTGAGCCACTTGTAATTACATCAGGTGTTTCTCAGTTTGAAAGATACACAACACAAGCAGAACCTTCACCTTTAGATGTTCAAAAAGGCAATAAAAATACAGATATCTGTTGTCTTAAAGGTATTTTAGCTGTGTTTTTTTTGAATTTTGATCTTGTTAAATTGAATTCTTGTATTTAGTAATAAACAAACCATCAAAAGTCATTGATTCAGTCTCAAATTATGCAGCCATTTTATTTTCCTATTCAGCTGGAGAATAAAAGAACTGTAACCAGCAGATAATTTCAGACTGCAGATGTAACTCAGAAACAAATTCATCTTTAAACAGAATATTTGACTTAACATTGAAATTCAGGGATTTACCTCAGCATTACCAAGGGAAGATAATTTTAGTGGACTTTTGGCATGTCCAACTTTCCCCACAGACCTTTTGGCATTGAGACACAAAAAAAATTAATGTGCTGACGAAAATATTTACACTAGTGGTGTGTACATATATCAAACTGAACATTTATCCCAATTAATAAGTCCATTTTTAGCTCTGTTTCATTTTTTCCAGCACTCTGAAAACTCAATTCAAACAATTAACAGGACAGTTTGCAGTTCTTCACTTTATACCCACAAAATATTTAACTAAGTGTGAAAATCCTAAGTTAATACCATGTAGTTACCATAACTCTCTAAATTACTACCTACAAACAAAGCGCCAGCAAACCCCTGGGAAAGTGGGAGAACACAGCAGGATTTAATGCTCTTTGTATTTTAATTACTAAATTACAACGCTGGTCTTTCAGCATTTTCTTTCAAGACTGAACAACTTATTCTGAAAGAAAAGCACCAGAGAATTATTACCTTGAGTAGAGCAGCTCAGAAAGGGGCTGGGATTGATTTGTGCATCGATTATTGGCGAGCATTTCCCTTTTATATAATCCTATAACACGTGTCATTGAATTCCTGTGTCCAACTTCCACTCGCTGCACTTTGATTTCTCCTCTCATTTGACTGCAGAGTCTCCAGGGCACAGCCTGGAACTCACTACACATCTGTGCAGTGTTTAACAGAATTCAGCTTCAAGCTCTGCTGCTGTTTGTGCTATTCTAACAGAAAGAAATAATATTCTAAGCACTGAAAAGATTCAAAGTGGACGGGAAAAGCTGATTTAATGTAAGATAGGATGGGAAACAAAGACTTGAGCTCTATGAAGACCATAGTAGAAAAATAAAGTACAATAATTTTTGGTTTTAATAAATGACAATAATTTTTGGTTTCAATAAATGACAGTTTTTGTTTTTAATACGCCCTTGCCCTGTTCAGATGGTGAATGTCTGAGTGTGCCAGGAATTTGGGAATGGGCAACTGAACAAACCCTCAAAATTATGAATATAATGAAGTAATTGGAAGCAGAAAATACATGGAAGAGAGGGACTGATGCTGACATTTCTATTCCATGCTCTGACATCCCTGTCATGAACATTTGCTGACACAACATTTAAAGGGTTTAACACTGCAGGGATTGTTCCAAAAACATGGTTCTATGTGGTTCTACTAAAATGTTTATACAGTTTGGTGTAAATTTTTGTCACACTTGGAAAGAATAGACCAGCTCTCCAAGAGGATATTCAAAAATAATTCAACAGCACAGAAAAATATTTCTAATAATTCTGTGCATAATTCTTATGCACAAAAAAAAATGTAAATCAAGTAATAATGAACTTCAACGAAATCCTCAAGGTTTTTATGGAAATGGCTGCATTGAAATGGCCAAAAAGATCAAACCAGAGAATTTCATGGCAGGTAAAATCCCAGACAGGGATTTTAAAATCCCCTTTTAAAATCCCAGAAGGGTTTGGATTGGAAGAAACCTCGAAGTGCCACCCCTGCCATGGCAGGGACACCTCCCACTATCCCAGGCTGCTCCAAGCCCTGTCCAACCTGCCTTGGACATTTCCAGGGATGGATCCAATGAGGATGAGTGGAAAATAACTTGGAAGCAAAAGTCAGCACCAGCCAAGTGAAGCTTTTTAATTCTGACTCCAAATTCCCAGAGAAAAACTTGATTTTCCTGCAGGAAAAGCCAAGGAAAACCTGTCCTGTGTGTTAAAACAGCAAAATAAAAACAGGAGGAGATTGAGGAAGAAAAGGGGAAGACAGCACCACAATGAGATCACAGTATTTGATAGAAATAAAATTCAGATCCTCCCAGAGCTCTGGTCACTCTCTATGCATTTATATTCTGGTCACTGCAGAGAAAAGTTTTGGAAATGAAAAAGCTGGAGATAAATAAAGAGCAAACCCCTGAGAAGAGCTCTGTGTACAGGAGAGAGGTACACAAAATAATTAAATGTTCAGAGAAGGTGAGCCAGGCTCTCCTATTTACTCCCTCTCATAATACAAGACCGAGGAAATATTCAGTGAACAGTGAAATTGAAAAGCAACAAATTTGAAACCAATTAAATGCATAATTAACCTGCAGAACTCATTGCCACAAGTTATCAGCGAAGCCGATCGCTCAGCAAAACCTGAGAAGTTGAGATGTTTGTATTAGCTCTGAAAACACCCACTTTTACCTCTAAAATACCTCAGACTCTGGATTGCTTGGAGCATCAACCCTCCTTTAACAATATAATATTATTTTAAACAATTAACACTGAAATCTGTCATGTGTCAATTATTTGAGATCACAAGCAGAAGGAAACTCCAAGGAACTTTTTTATTTCTGGTGGTGTCTGACAAAACACCTGATTTGAGTCCTGAATTTCAGCCCCTTTCAGCTGCTGTGATGCTGTATTTACACAGCCAGGAAAACAAAATAAGTTTAAAATCGACCTTGCCGGCTTTTGTTACCACACTAAAGATGAGAATTTATATGGGGATGACAGATCCACAGCCAGAGCTTTGAGCAGAGCTGCCTCTCCTTGTTTGGGGCAGCAGCTAAAGGGGGTGAGGAACTGCTGGGAAATGGAACTCAAGGTATAAAAGTACAGAATCTCATCAGCTGGGAAAATAAGAGTTAATGAGGAATTTAAAACTGCGGAGCCACAAACCCTGACTGCATCCAATGGCTTGAGCAAGTCTCTGCTCAGTGAATTTCCCAAAATCAGCCTCATCATCCTGAACACAGAGAAATGCAGGCGGCAAAAAGAGCAAATTCCAGCCTGAAAAAGAACCAAAGTGCTGAGGAGCACATGGGAGACAGGGACAGTGATCCCACGGCCCAGGTTCACCAAAGGAAAGCAGCACTGCTGCTCCTCAGGCTTCTCCTTCCCACTTCCACTCTGGGACTGGAGAAGGATCCAGGGAAACCTCAGGGCCTGCAGGGGCTCCAGGAGAGCTGGGAATGTTCCCCTGGAGCAGGGAGGGATCCAGGGAGAGCTCCCAGCACATGGCAGGGCCTGCAGGGGCTCCAGCAGAGCTGCAGAGGGACTGGGGACAAGGCCTGCAGGGACAGCACCCAGGGAATGGCTCCCACTGCCAGAGGGCAGCCATGGGTGGCATCTTGGCAATGAGCAATTCCTGCCTGGGCTGGCATTGCCAGAGCAGCTGGGGCTGCCCCTGATCCCTGCAGTGCCCAAGGCCAGGCTGGGCACTGGGGCTGGGACAGTGGGAGGCGTCCCCACCCAGGTAATCCATGGTGCCCTTCCTACATCCCCTGAAAATGACCCCAAAATTGAGGAAGCACCATCCCATACAGGAAGATGAGCTGTGCCCTCGGGTCAACTCCTTGTGCAGACTCAGGAAAGATTCCTTTTCTTCTTTTCCTTTTTTCTCCTTTCCTTTTTCCTTTCCTTTCCTTTTTCCTTTCCTTTTTCCTTTCCTTTTTCCTTTCCTTTTTCCTTTCCTTTCCTTTCCTTTCCTTTCCTTTCCTTTCCTTTCCTTTCCTTTCCTTTCCTTTCCTTCCCTTCCCTTTCCCTTTCCCTTTCCCTTTCCCTTTCCCTTTCCCTTTCCCTTCTGTTTTTCTTTTCCTTTCCCTTTCTCTTTCCCTTTCCCTTTCCCTTTCCCTTTTCCTTTCCCTTTCCCTTTTCCAGGCTCCCAGGGATGCCTGCCAGGATCTGAGTTCAGTCTGTGCAGAGTTTGGAGGCTCCACAATCCCTGCATTTTCCATTATTTTAACATTAACATTTTTTCTGTTGTAGGTGAGAGCATCTGGAAGGGAAAGCAAACACTTGAAAGTGCTTTCTAAAAAAGAGGTTTCATCCCAGTCAATAGGAATGCTTCAGGAAAATAGAAACTGCCAAGTACTTCTATAATAAAAAATCCCCACCACCCTCTTTTGGGAGTTGCTAAAACATGTCAATTTTTATACAATCTTTCTTTTTTTTTCTGCCCAGCGCTGTGAGTGCTCAAAAGCAAAGCTCTCTGCTGGATTTGTGAAGTGTAATTTTTTTTTTCCTGCATGCCTCCAATCTATTTCTCATGCAACACAGGCTGTCCTAGCCCACAGTGAGAATTAATGCCTAATTTTCTAAACGTGGAGAGACACACCAACTATTTGCACAAATAATGGCACTGGTATTTGCATGAAATTGAGAATGGCAAAGAATTGCTCAAATTAGATTAATTTGGAAATGATAGAAGAGTTACATCTTTGCTCTGTCCTTTAAGAGGACGAGAGAAAATGTGCAGAACAAAACATGACTGATCATAAATAGAGAAAAAGAGCTCATAAAATGTTTATCCAGCCTTTAGAACAGAGTACACGACACCCTGCTGAGACTCAGGCTATTCAACAAGATGTGGCTCGGCAATGAAACAGGAAAAACACCTGGCTGGGGATTGAAGGAATTCTTGGCTGGGAGGGTGAGGAGGGGATGGGATGGAATTCCCAGAGCAGCTGGGGCTGCCCCTGATCCCTGCAGTGCCCAAGGCCAGGCTGGAGCAGCCTGGGATGGTGGGACTGGAATGGGATGGGCTTGAAGGGCCCTTCCCACCCAAACCATTCTGGGGTTTGGGACACTCAGAATCCATCCCCAGGGATTTTTATGGAAGCTGGGGATGGAAAAGGGAAGGGAGACCCTTCCTGGAGTGCTGAGGTTCCCAGTGAAGCCCCCAGACCCCAAAATTCCTTCCTAGAGAGGAGTCGGGGTGGGGATGGATCCAATGGCAGGCTGGGAGAGCTGGGAATGGAGGGAATTCCCTGGAGAGGGAGCCTGGGGTGGGATTTTGGGAAGGGATTCCCAGAGCAGCTGGGGCTGCCCCTGATCCCTGCAATGGCCAAGGTTGGACACTGGGGCTGGAGCAGCCTGGGACAGGGGGAGCTGTCCCTGCCATGGCAGGGGTGGCACTGGAGGGGCTTTAAGGTCCCTTCCAACTCAAACCATTCTGTAGTTCCATGAATAAAGGTGGAAAGTGTGGGTGGTGAGGCTGGAGAGGGGCTGGAACACAAACCCTGAGGGGAGCCCTGAGGGAGCTGGGGGTGCTCAGCCTGCAGGAAAGGAGACTCAGGGTGCCCCCAGCACTCTCACAGCTCCTGAAAGGTGCTGTGGAATTTGCAGGCAACCCTGACAAGGGAAGAGATGGGAATCTTGATTCTTTGTTTCAGAAGGCTGATTTATTATTTTATGGTATATATTATATTAAAGAAAATGATATATTAAAACTATACTAAAGAAAGAGAAAAGAGACATCAGAAAGCTAGACAGGAATGAATAATAAAATCTTGTGACTGACCAGAGTCTGACACAGCTGGACTGGGATTGGTCATTAATTAAAAACAATTCCCATACTGGGTAAACAATTCTCCAAATCACATTCCAAAGGAGCAAAACATGGAGAAGCTGAAGTTTCCCAGTTTCTCAGAAGAAAAGATCCTGGCAAAGGGAGTTTTCATAAAATATGTCAGTGACAAGGTGCCTGTGCCCAGCTGCCCTTGGGCTCTGTCTCCAGCAGAGAGACACAAGCTCTCTGCTCGATTTGTGAAGTGTGTCAGTCTCCTGACACAGCCAGAGCACACGGCCTGAGCTGTGCCAAGGGAAATTCAGCTTGGAGAGCAGCAAAAAGCTTTTCCAGCAAGGGGGAGAAAGTTCTGCAATGGCTGCCCGGGGAGGGGGTGCAGTCACCATCCCTGGGTGTGTTTAACCAGCCTGGAGGTGGCACTGGGTGCCAGGGGCTGGGCTGGGCTCCCGGGCCTTGAAGGTCTCTCCCAACCTGGTCATTCTGTGAATTCTGTGTGTGAAGGAGAAAGGCAAAGTTTGGGTTTATGTGATTTTACACCCTCCCCAAACCAACCTTCTCCAACCCAACACCCAGAGGCTGCACGAACATTCCCAGGTTTTATTCCCACTTTTCAAGGCCAGGTTTGGAGCAACCTGGTCTAATGACAAATGTCCCTGCCCGGGGCAGGAATGGATGATCCTGATGGCCCCTTCCAAGACAAACCATTCAACAATTCAATGAGAAAAACAGGTCTCCCAACCTGATGATTCTGTGAATTCTGTGCAATGCTTTTCCTGGCACCATGGCAGGTCCCACAGGCAGTCATAGGCCCAGAGAGCTCAGCTGGTGCTGCCAAACCACAAAGCTTCCAGAGGATGGAGGTTTTTGTTCACATAGATGTCCACAGCAAATGTGAGAAAAAACAGGTTTCTAAACAGATCTGGAGTCTCCTCCACCTCTGTTTGCAAGTTTATTTCATGTTTGAGGGGGAAGATTCAGTTTTAGCACACAGCACCCTGTGGGTGTACCTCAGACTGGGTGCCAGGGGCTGCCTGAGCTCTTGGGGCTGGGCTGGACTCTATGACTTTGAAGATTTCTCCCAACCTGGTCATTTTCTGAATTCTGTGTGTGATCTTCAAATTCCCTTCTACCCCACTCTAAAGAAATTCTCCTTTTTAAAAAAATTTAGGGCTAGAGGAGTAACAAATACAACAGAGGTTAAGAGATTTCAAAAAGAAATTTCAAAAGGAGGAAAAAACCACATCTTTGCAGCACAGGAAACAAGAAATTATATTACATGTTTTATATATAGCTATAATTACATTTAATTGCCTTGCTACTATCAGTAAGTTATCCCATCTATCAGCGTGGTAACTCAGATATTCAAGTTCACCTGACACTCTGCCTTTATTTAACACAGATACCCATGGATGGAGAGGCTAAAAGACTGGTTTTACAAGAGAAATCCCACTTTTCTCAAAATAATTTTCTTATTATTTTTAATAATAATTTCTGGTTTCTTATTCTGTAGCAATCTCTGACCATCCAAAATGATATAAAACTTATTTATATGCAGGAAAATACGTACAGGGATCTTCTGGTGCATTTGGAATTATGGAATCATAGAAAGGTTTGGGTTGGAAGGGATCTGGAAAATCATCTTGTCATTCCTTCCAGTGCTCCCAGAAATTCCAGAGCAAAGCTGGAATTGGGAACCTCTGGTATGTGGAATTTCACCCCAGGTGCATAAATTCAGCTGCTGTAAACTAAAATTCAAGAGTGTCTTATTTGTTCCTTTGAAAGCTTAATCTGCAATACAGAGTGAGCAATAATCTTATTTAATGATGGGGGAAAAGCTTTCCACTGCTCCCAGAAACTCCAGAGGAAAGCTGGAATTGGGAATCTCTGGTGTGTGGAATATCAGCCCAGGTGCAGAAATTCAGCTGCTCTAAACTGAAATTCAAGAGAGTCTTGTTTTATTTAATGATGGGGGGAAATCTTTCCAGTGCTCCAAGAAATTCCAGAGTAAAGCTGGAATTGGGAATCTCTGGTATGTGGAATATCACTCCAAATGAAGAAATTCAACTGCTGAAAACTAAAATTCAAGGTTTGCTCCAGTGAAAGCTTAATATGTAATACAGAGTCAGCAATAATCTCATTTAATGATGGGGAAAAACCTTTTCAGTGCTCCAAGAAATTCCAGAGGAAACCTGGAATGGGGAACTTCTCGTGTGTGGAATATCAGCCCAGGTGCAGAAATTCAGCTGCTGTAAACTAAAATTCAAGGTTTGCTCCTGTGAAACTTAATATGCAATACAGAGTCAGCAATAATCTTATTTAATGATGGGGAAAACCCTTCCCAGAAATCCCAGAGGAAAGCTGGAATTGGGAAACTGTGGTATGTGGAATTTCACCCCAGGTGCAGAAATTCAGCTGCTGTAAACTGAAATTCAAGAGGGTCTTGTTTTATTTAATGATGGGGGAAAATCTTTCCAGTGCTCCCAGAAATTCCAGAAGAAAGCTGGAATTTGGAATCTAATCTTTGATATGTGAAGTATCACTCCAGATGCAGAAATTCAGCTGCTGTAAACTGAAATTCAAGAGGTTCTTGTTTTATTTAATGATAGGGAAACACCCTTTGAGTGCTCCCAGAAATTCCAGAGCAAAGCTGAAACTGGGAAATCTCTGGTATGTGGAATATCAGCCCAGGTGCAGAAATTCACCTGCTGTAAACTAAAATTCAAGGTTTGCTCCAGTGAAAGCTTAATATGTAATACAGAGTCAGCAATAATCTCATTTAATGATGGGGAAAAACCTTTTCAGTGCTCCAAGAAATTCCAGAGGAAACCTGGAATTGGGAACCTCTGGTATGTGGAATTTCACCCCAGGTGCAGAAATTCAGCTGCTGTAAACTGAAATTCAAGAGTGTCTTATTTGTTCCTTTGAAAGCTTAATCTGCAATACAGAGTGAGCAATAATCTTATTTAATGATGGGGAAAAACCCTTCCCAGAAATTCCAGGAGAAACCTGGAATTGGGAACCTCTGCTATGTGGAATATCAGCCCAGGTGCAAAAATTCAGCTGCTGTAATCTAAAATTCAAGGTTTGCTCCAATGAAAGCTTAATACGTAACACAGAGTGAGCAATAATCTTATTTAATGATGGGGAAAAATCTCACATCTCCTGAAACTCAACTGGAGTTGATTAAGAAAAAAACAGACACAGCAGTTTTGCCTGAAATTTAAACTGTGAGGGTTCAAAATATTAAGAGAAAGATGAGTTTTCATTTTCTAAATCTGCACCAAAAAGTCCAAACTGCACATGGTCTGTGCTTCACATAAACAGAGCTGCTGCATTAATGAAGACTTTAAAAAACCCAAAAAACCCCAAAAACTGAGATAAAATCAATGAGCAATCCTCAGAGTGGAATCTGCCTATTCAAACCAGACATTTTATTTTTATTATGTTTGATTTTTTTCCTGCCAGGGAGTTTAGAGGTTTCACCTTTCAATGCTTTTACTTCTGCCAAACTCTACATTACTCTAAAAACCAGATAAATATTTCAGACAACACAGGGAATATTTTTATTTTTATTCCTAAATCCATATTCTAGCAGCAAACAAGTAGATTTTCAATGGAAATATTTAATGCTCAGGATACTCAAATTAAATGAGAGCCAATAATGGAGCTGTGATCAATTGAAATAAAAAAATGCAGGCAGAAATTTGGAATTCTTAATTCCACCAAAATTAAGCTGTAAAAAGAACATAAGTGATGTTTTTGGTGTGCTTTAGGCACACAGGTAGATTTTTTCCACACTCTGAGTATAAAATTTTGACCATCTGTGTGTGTGATTAGATATAAATATACTTATATTATTTATAAATATATTTAATATTTGTTTTACTTATTTATATTCATTTACATTTATATAATTTAAAATTTTATTTATAAATATAATTATTTGTATTTATGCTTATACTTAATTTACTACCTAACTACAAATCTATCCCTGAATTCTGTGGGACCAAAACCAGACATTGGGGTTTTTTTTGGTTTTTGTTTATTTTTGATCATTTTTATTTTTAACATTTTAATTATTTATTTATTATATATTTAATGATTTATTTTTAATTATTTTTAATTTTTTGCTTATTTTTAATATAACAGCGAGTATCTAAACACCTGAATATTTGATTTCCTTTTTGCTCAGCTCCTCAAAAAACTCCAAAGCTGTAACACAAACATTCCCAAACTGTTCAAAAATTACAACAACATTTTGAATTCACTTTTTGCACAACGGAAAAGCAAATCTGAAGACAAAGATTCACCCTTTGGAGGTATAAAATTGTATAAAATAACTGATAAGGGTGCAAGGTGTACTCAGCATCCTCTGAGCTCCATGAGAGGAATCACTTTTATCCTCCTATTCCCTGAGTATAATTTAGATTTTCTGTCTATTATTTACGGGAGGAATAATTCTGCCAAGGATTTTATTCCCCCCTCTTCTTGCAGATGTATTTATGTGGAAAAAAAAATTAAAAATTTCATAAAAGCTGAGTAGCAGAGATGGTAAAACCCCAAGCTCAGCTCATCTCCTGCTCCTGTACCACAAAGTCCAAACTGCACACGGTCTGTGCTTCACACAAACAGAGCTGCTGCATCCATGAAGACTTAAAAAACCCAAAAACCACCAAAAATGAGATAAAATCAATGAGCAATCCTCAGAGTGGAATCTGCCTATTCAAACCAGATACTGCTAAAGGCTTCTAAATCAAGAAGACACAGAAATGAAAGAATTATGGAGAAATGAAAATAAAATGGGAAAAACAATGAAGGATTTGGCAGGGCCCTGTGAAGGATCTGTGCCTCTTGCAAACAGAGCTGCTGCATCAATGAAGGCTTAAAAACAACCTTAAAAAACCCCAAAAATGAGATAAAATCAATGGGCAATACTCAGATTGGAATCTGCCCATTCAAACCAGGTATCTTATTTATATTCTGTTTGATTTATTTATCATGTATGATTGATTTATTTCTTTGAACATTTATTCCTCTCTAAGGAAGTCAGAGGAGGAATTGGGGCCAAAATTCAGGTGAGAATCTCCCATTTCCATAAGGATAAATCCCTGCCATGGAAGGAACCAGGAATTCTGGAAGGAATTCTGGGATCTGAGATCTTGGCTCAATTCTCACCTTTGGATACCAACAAGGAAATGGGAAAGGAGTAGAAAAATCTTTTATAATTCCAATTTTATATAATATTGTACTATAGTATAATACAGTATAGTATAATACAGTATAGTATAATACAGTATAGTATAATATAATATAATATAATATAATATAATATAATATAATATAGCATAATATAGTATAGTATAATATAATATATAATATAATGTAATGTAATGTAATGTAATATAATATAATATAATATAATATAATGTAATATAATGTAATGTAATATAATGTAATGCAATGTAATGTAATGTAATATAATATAATGTAATATCATATAATGTAATGTAATGTAATATAATGTAATGTAATATAATATAATATAATATAATATAATATAATAAAATGTAATATAATATAATGTAATGTAATATAATATAATGTAATATAATATAATATAATGTAATGTAATGTAATGTAATATATTATATACATTACATATAATATAATAGATTTTTATATTATGATACATTACATTATAATGAAAATGGTATATTATGAATATTGTATATTATATTATGTTGTGTTATATTATATTATATGTATTATTATAATTCCTATAATTCCAAAATTATAACTTATAAAAACAACTGGACAAGGGGAGCTGAGCCACAAAATTTCCTCTTCCACCTCCCTATCCCAAGCTGATTCCCTCAAGGATGGAGTCCCAGAAATAAGAAAACCTTTTTTGGTCCACACAAGCTTTAAAAATAAGATTTGTGATGTGCCATCAAGGAAAAGAATCAAAAAGAATCAAATCCAGGCAAGAGAAGTTTCAGCTGAGGGTGGATAAAGTCAAAGGTGACAAAATCCCAAATTGTGGCTTGAGAACCTGATTTACCAAAAAAAAATGGGAATTGCAAATGGAAGAAGGGAATTTTCTTCTTTTCTGGTGGATTTTTTTTTCTTTTTTTAAGCTATTGATGGATTTTTAGAAATTAAGATGCACCCAGAGCATGAGGAATGGGAGATACAGATACAGATTCTGCTCCCCTTTCCCTCAGTAAAATGATTTCTAATATTTCCAGAGGTACAAAAAGAAAAAACAGATGTGGAATGCTCAGAAATTCATAATTACTCTTGTAAGCAATTCAAAGATTGCCTTGGTATTAAAAAAATCCTCTGGATAAAAAGGAATAAAAACATCCAAGAGAATAAGTCAAATGGAGGAGGTTAATAATTTGTATTATCTTATCGCTGAGGTTTAGACAGCCACAAACCCATAATGGCAAAAAATTTTAGATCTAAAGGAGAAATTACATCTATAACCTTACCCACTTGCCTGAATATTAAATTTTTAAAAAATTAATGATCTGCTTATGTAAAATATCAGCTCAGAAGCATCTCAGCACAGAGCAGAGGATGGTTCCCATTTATTGTGGAAGCATTCCCACTAATGGAAGCACTCTGGAATTCCATCAATAAAAGTCATTATCATAAAACCTGGCTCCACTCTGCCCTACTCCCTTCTCCCCAAAACATTGATTTATAGAGGAAAAATTATTTACATTTGATTTATATAGGAAAAATTATTTACATTTGACACCAGTGCCTCATTTGGGACAGGTCTCAAACATCACTTCAGGCTTAAGAGCCAAATTCAAGGGATCCCCTTTTCCAAAATTCCTTAAAAGCTTCATGAGGAACAAAAATTATGTCAAATAATCAAGTTACAAACAACCCGTATTTAATAGCTTTGAGTGATTCTTGTTAGCACAAATTCTTCCTGCCTTAAATAAACTACAGAGGTTTTTGTTCTGTTTGTTTTTTTAGACCCATGGAGTTTATTTTTACGTAGAAATATATAAAAATATAAAAATTTAAAAAGCCAAGCACTCAGCATGCAACAAAATCCAGCCATGCAAGCTCCACCTGCCCACAGAGAGATCTAAAGCAGAAATAAATTAATTTAATTTATTATTTGAAGGTGCAGGGCTGGAGAGAGCTGCTGAACATTTGTGGGACCTGTGTCACTCTGATCTGCATTGTCACACAAAAGCTTTCCAATTAAAACCATTCCTAATAAATGAAAGCAGGGCACAGAGCTCTGAGGATTAAATGGGTTCAGGAGAGGCAGAGAGTGAAAATAAATAAAAATACAAATTTTCTACAGTGCTCTCCCACCATGTCAGATCCTTATTTCTCCTAAATTTTGTCCTAAAATTATTTTTAATCACTAAATCCACGAAAACCATGGTGGAAAGAGGAATGCAAAATGAAAAATCTGTACCTGATGTCATTCTGCCCCAACTCCAAAGCAACTGTGAAAGAATTAAATCAATCCAGAAACAGAAGCAGGAACTTTTCTGTTCTAAAATTAAAAATCAGAGGGCAGGAGTTTCATTTTCCCACCTGTTAGTACAGCAGGGTTAATTAAATCCATTCCTCTGTATTTCAGTCTCTATTTCCAGCAAGAAAAAGTGGCAGTGATAATTTTATAGAATCTTTGATCAGCACTGATGCTGGGAATGCAAAGCAATCAATGCTCAGTCCTATAAACAACGCAGGTAAAGTATTAAATCCATTAAAATTAAAATCCTGTGCTAATTCAGCCTCAGGGTAACTTGCAGTTGGTGTCTTTAAAACTATTTATTATAAATTTTCTGTGCTCCAAGCAATTTCTTAGTGGTGATCATGTGAAGATCTCCACCAAAAGCCAACAAAAAAATCATAATTCAAAATACAGATTTGGGCAGACATTTTTGTTTTGGTTGGGTTTGGTTTGGGGTGTATTTGGGTTTTATTGGTTGGGTTTTTTTCTCAGAATTCAGCTTTTTTTCACTGTTTTAATATCCCCATCCCTGGAAGTGCCCAAGGCCAGGCTGGATGGGGTTTGGAGAAATCTGGGATGAAGGAAGGGGATGTGTTTGTTGTGGGTCTAAGGATGAGGTGAGAGATGAGAATTGACTCCAAGTCCTCAGAAGGCTGATATTATATTATATTATATTATATTATATTATATTATATTATATTATATTACATTACATTACATTACATTACACTACACTACATTACATTATATTACATTACATTACATTATATTACATTACATTATATCATATCATACCATACCATACCATACCATATATATTATATTATAAGAAAATAATATATTAAAATTATACCAAATAAAGAGAAAGGAGACATCAGAAGTCTAGAAAAGAATGAATAATAAAAACCTGTGACTGACCAGAGTCTGACACAGCTGGCTGTGATTGGTCATTAAATAAAAACAATTCACATGCTGGTTAAACATTTCTTTAAATCATATTTCAAAGGAGCAAAACATGGAGAAGCTGAAGCTTCTCAGCTTCTCAGGAGAAGAAATCCTGGCAAAAGGATTTTTTAAAAAATATGAAAATAACAGGGGTGGAAGGAGATGATCCCAAAGATCCCTTCCAACCCAACCCAACCCAACCCAACCTAACCCAGCCCAGCCCATCCTGGCATTCTGACTGCCAAAAACAAATTTTGATGAAAACCAACCCCTTTTAGCTGAGCCAGGTGTAGCTCTGGATGATCTCTGAGGTCCTTCAACCCCATTCCATTATTGTATGAAATAAAAACAAGTTTTGATAAAAATTTCCTTCCTCTCACCTCCACCTTGGTGCCCACGAAATATTGCAGACGTGGTGGTGCCGAGTCCAGCACACCCAAAACGCAACAATTTCTCTCTTTTCACTCCAATTGTGTTTAATTATCCTCTTTTCTGTGCACAACTGTCACAGGGATGACACCCAAACCATCAGGGAAGGTCACGTAAAAGGAAATTAAAGACAGGAACAATGATGATGAACAAGGCTCGGCTTGATGAAGCTCATTCTCTGAAATTATTCCTTATCTCAGCCCCATCAGCACTCACCAGCTCCTGCTTTCCTCCAAGAAATTTTTATTATTAACTGCAGCTCTTAATATTATCTTTGCTGAGGTAAAAACAAGAACTAGACAGAGCCATGTTTTGAAATTAAAGTGCCACCACAGGTCATGCTGGAAAATAAAATGAAGGAAGAAATTCTGTGTACAAAAGGTCTTTCCCAACCACTGAGTTAAAGAGGCTGAAAAAAAATGCAATTTCAGGTAATTCTGTGCATTTTTAAGGACTGGCAAGAAGAGTTAAGATAAAGAAATCTTCCAGACACACAAAATTCATTCCTGAAGGTGTAGAGTTCTTCATGGGCACTTTATTAAAAAATAACTCAAAAATAAAATACCTGTGCTGGGGACAAAGGGGTTCCATGGAGTGATTAGTGCAGGGCTGGAATTGCTAAATTGTCACCCACAGGTTTTAGTTGTCCAGAAAGCCAGCCAAAATTATCTTTTTTTGGAAAAATTGCATCTTTAAAACTACTCTTTTCTTTTTGAGTACAACATATTATTGGTCTAAGTCATGTTCATCCTCTTTTTATCATACTCAATTTGATTTCCAAAGGAAAAAAATGTTTTAAACAATAAAGGATTGCTAAAATATCTGTAAATATATTAAATAATATAAAAAATCTGTAAATATATAAAAATTATATAAATATATCAATATATTAAGAATACATAAAAATCTGTAAATGTACAAATACAGATATTCATATTATTTATAGAGACATATGTATAAATTATTATATTATTTATATATTATATATTTATATATTTATATATACATATATATACAGATTTTTATTATTTAATATATTTATTGATATTTAATATCTGTATATTATTATTATATTATCTGTATATATTATATTATATAATATAAACATCTGTAAAAAATCTGTAAATATATTTTAAAAATCTGTAAAAATATTTGTAAATATTTAACTCAATATTGGCTGTATTCTGCTTATTTTCACACCCTCCAGCTTGAAAATAATTTCCCCCATAAGCAGAAAAAAGAAATAAAGGACAACTAATAAGGGGAAAAAATTCTATTTCCTTTTCTGAACTATTTTTTTTAAAGCTTGTCAGTTTGTAGCCCCTCAAAGCCTTCTCTGACTAAAGATCTGAATGAAGAATTGTGGAAATTCAAGCTGGGATGTTGCTGCACTGCAGGGATTTGCCACATGGGGGATCCCAAAGTGAATGGACTTGAAAGGAAGTCAGGGAGGGAAAAGCCATGGGATGATGGCATGGAAAAAAGATGGAAAATTCAGGGTTTCCATTTAAAAAAGGAGAAATCCAAACATGAAAATGTGTTGTTCACTAAACAGCTTTAGAAAAATATCCTCATTTTTCCCTTCCTCTGAAGGCAGAGCTATACAAGTAAATTGCTTCTAGCAGTATAAAATGATAAAAATTCCATAATTTTATTTATTTTTAGTATTTGAATCTTTTCTATTTTACAGAGATGTCAACTTAAAAATGAATTATCTGTAAATGCATCCCCACACAGAAATGCATGCATGGGCATTAGCACACGTGTCAAATCTCTCTTTCATGCTAAATATTTTCACTATTATTTCAAGAATTCACACTTATTCACACCTAGGAGTAAGTCTGAGCTCTAAACCAAACCACATTTCATCCCTGGAGTAAATTAAATTTTGTTTCACATTAAATTTTGTTTCACTTCACTGCTCTAGATGTGGGGTGGAAAGAAGGAAGAGGCTTTTGGTGGAACTAAGATTGGTACCAAGAATTTGGGCATCAATTTGTGCTTTTTGTATTCCCTTTAACACCCTCAGAGTTCAGCAGAGCTCAGCACGCAGGTGGCAGCTGCTCTCAAAGAGAAAAATACATGAAAGGCCATGTTTAAAAACATTTACTGCCCAAGGGAAGTGATAGAAGACATGGATAAAAATCCCATTTATTCATCATTATATGTCAATGGCTGTTTATTTGACTTTATTATCATTTTGGAAGGAGATCTTCTGAGGCCAGCGCTTGATACACACTGCACTACTCTAAGTGGTGTTTTAAAAAGGATTTTAGATCAAAGCCTTAGAATAATTCAATTACAGAATCATAAAATCATTTAGGTTGGAAAAACCTTCTAGGATCATGAGTCCAACCATTCCCAGCTCTGCCAAGGCCACCACTGCCCCAGGTCCCCAAGTGCCACATCCACAGGGCTTTGAATCCCTCCAGGGATGGGGGCTCCAGCACTGCCAGGACAGCTGTGCCAGGGCTGGACAAGTCTTTTTGAGGAAGAAATTTTCCCAAAATTCCCCTGAGGCCGTTCCCTCTGCTCCTGGCCCTGTTCCCCGGCTGTGCCCTCCTGGCAGGGACTTGTGCAGAGCCACCAGGGCCCCTGAGCCTCCTTTGCTCCAGGCTCAGCCCCTGCCCAGCTCCCTCAGCCCCTCCTGGTTCTCCAGGCCCTTCCCAGCTCCCCCAGCTCCTCCTGGTTCTCCAGACCCTTCCCAGCTCCCTCAGCCCCTCCTGGTTCTCCAGACCCTTCCCAGCTCCCCCAGCTCCTCCTGGTTCTCCAGACCCTTCCCAGCTCCCTCAGCCCCTCCCGGTTCTCCAGACCCTTCCCAGACCCTTCCCAGCTCCATTCCCGGACCCTCTCCAGCCCCTCCAGGCCCTTCCTGCCCTGAGGATCCCAGAGCTGCCCCCAAGGTTCCAGGGGGTCCCTCAGCAGTGCCAGCTCAGGGGACAGTCCCTTCCCTAGCCCTGCTGGCCGCTCCATTCCTGCTGAAATCCAGGTGCCAGCGGCCTCCTGCCCACCTGGGCACACCTGGGCATGTCCAGCCACTGTCACCAGCACCCCCAGGGACATTTGCAGCCCCTCTGGCCCAGCCTGTGGAGCTCCATGGGGTTGGACAGCCCCAGGTCCCACTTCATTCCCTCAGACACTGCTCCAGCCATGTCCACTGTCACTGTCACATTTTCTGAAAAATCCCTTCACCAGGATTTCTTCTCCTGGGAAGCTGAGAAGCCTCAGAGAAAGAACAATATTATCTCATTTGCTTCTCCTGTGTTTTGCTGCTTTGGAATGTGGCTGGAGAATGTTCACCAACAGGTGAATGTTTGATTGGTTCCATGTGATTTGTTTTTACTTAATGACCAATCACCATCAGCTGTGTTGGACTCTGAGGAGTCAGTCATGAGCT
Organism: Melozone crissalis; assembly: GCF_028551555.1. NCBI lineage: Eukaryota > Metazoa > Chordata > Aves > Passeriformes > Passerellidae > Melozone > Melozone crissalis. The sequence goes on from NW_026535887.1 coordinate 2,997,339, forward strand.
TTTCATCATCATTCCTGTTAAACCTTCTGTCTGTATCCTTTTTTTCCCTTTAGTATAGTTTTAGTATAGCATTCTTTAATATAATATCATAAAATAATAAATCAGTCTTCTGAGAACATGGAGTCAGATTCTCATCTCTCGCCTCGTCCTGGGCACCTCACAAACTCAACAATCCACTAACTACTCCAAAACAGGAATTTGGTGGCTCCACCAATCAGTATCACAAAGTTGGTCCCAAACAAACTCTGGCTGCTGCACCAGAGCAGACCTAACCCAAAAATACAACCATGAGCAACATTTACAACTCCCCTGAGCAGCCTCATGGTGAAATGCAACAGGCTCACAATTCCCACTTCGGACAGAGCTTAGTCCTTGCCTAGGGGTCATTAAAGCTCCACACAAAGCTTCAGACCATGAAAAATGTTAATTCCACGTCCTCTGCTCTGAAGGCAATTCAAGCCTTCCCTAAGCTCATGCTGCTGATTCATTTTAGGCTGAGCTTGTACTGGTTTTCCTCTCTCTGTTCTAACACTCAGTTGTCGTGGTACACTGCATTTCAACAATACAAGGACTGTGTTTTTCTCATTTATCAGCAAAATTTCACATAGATCTTCACACCATAAATTGCTACTGTGTTCTACTCCAGGAAAAAAAAAACATTTCAGTGAATAGTGTGAGATAATGTACTTAATTATATATTTAACTTGCAAAAGCCCTTTGAGAGCCCTGGAGATAGAATTCATTCTATGGAAGCTCTCTTTATTAATGAAAGTACTTATACCAATTACTTTGAACTTCTATAGACAGTGCCTTATTTCAAACTATTTTAATCAATCCTCACAAAATCTCTTGGCAACGGCCTGCAGAAGTACACAGAGGCAAGGGAGCCGTGGTGCTTCAGTGGAGCTACCAATTCTTTATGTTTATTATTCATCCTTACTATGCTTTTTAATTAATCACACAAAATAAAATGTGGTTTGCCAGCCTCCAAGTTCTCCTTTATTAAAAAAGTGATTACATCCAGTAATCTGGAGTTAATATTAGAAAGGCTTAGAGAATTTTCCAGTCTGTACTACTCACAAAGTAACTAATCATTGCAGGAGATTTAAATTAATTTGGGTCAAATGAGATTCAACATCATCTTGCAGGTGCAGCTGCTCCCTCTGCAAAGGTTCCTGATCCCACAGCCACGGTTCTGTGTCACCCAGCAGCGAGGGAATGGGATTAACTCAAACCATTCATTCCAGATTTTCCAGCTCACGGATAATGCCCAGAGCAAATCAGGGAAGAGTTTGCATGAATGGCTGCAGGGTGAGGGACACAGCTCCTGCAAGGGGAACAGGAGGAGCTGTGGAGGCTTCCATTTCCTCCACTGAAATTCCTGGATGGAGAAGGTGCTGGCCAGAGCCCAGGGTCTGTCCAGACAGGAGATGATGGGGATGAGCCATCCATGATTGCTAATTTCACCTGCTACCCTGTTATGCTCTGCCTGCCAATAATCCTGAATTTATGGGCAATGGGAGATGATTTCCAACCTGGGAGAGCTGGGAATGTTCCCCTGGAGCAGGGAAGGCTCCAGGGAGAGCTCCCAGCACATGGCAGGGCCTGCAGGGGCTCCAGCAGAGCTGCAGAGGGACTGGGGACAAGGCCTGCAGGGACAGCACCCAGGGAATGGCTCCCACTGCCAGAGGGCAGCCATGGGTGGCATCTTGGCAATGAGCAATTCCTGCCTGGGCTGGCATTGCCAGAGCAGCTGGGGCTGCCCCTGATCCCTGCAGTGCCCAAGGCCAGGCTGGAGCAGCCTGGGATGGTGGGACTGGAATGGGATGGGCTTGAAGGGCCCTTCCCACCCAAACCATTCTGGGATTTGGGACACTCAGAATCCATCCCCAGGGATTTCTATGGAAGTTGGGGATGGCAAAGGGAAGGGAGACCCTTCCTGGAGTGCTGAGATTGCCAGTGAAGCCCCCAGATCCCAAAATTCCTTCCTAGAGAGGAGTCGGGGTGGGGATGGATCCAATGGCAGGCTGGGAGAGCTGGGAATGGAGGGAATTCCCTGGAGAGGGAGCCTGGGGTGGGATTTTGGGAAGGGATTCCCAGAGCAGCTGGGGCTGCCCCTGATCCCTGCAGTGCCCAAGGCCAGGCTGGACACTGGGGCTGGAGCAGCCTGGGACAGTGGGAGGTGTCCCTGCCATGGCTGGGGTGGCACTGAGGGGCTTTGAGGTCCCTTCCCACCCAAACCATTCCAGGATTCTTTATCTGAACGCTTTTAGTGATCAGAGGGATGGAATGGAGCTTTAAAAATCCAACCCAAATCACTCTGTGATCCCATGATTTATATTTTATGGAATCATTAATACATTTTACACAAGAAATGACAAAAGTCTTAAAAGCAGGAAGTCATCTCTTCAACAGAAGTTCCTTATCATAAAAGCCAAAATGAGCTTGATTTTACAAGCACCCATTTTATCTCCTACTGAGATCAATGATCATGGCCCAGCCCCAGGGGTTACTCTGACTGGTTTATTCCATCTTTGGAGCCGGCCTGAACAAGGAGCAGTGCCAGGCTCTCTCCAGCTGACAGCTCATGTTCGGCTAAGCCCAGGCTGGTGTCCATTAGCAGGAAAATTGGGACTGCTCTGGCACAGCTCAGCTGGTGGTGCCCGTGTGGGAGCTCTGTGATTTAGTGAAATCACCAACAACTGCTCATAAAGGCCAGAAAGCTTCAGCCTTTTGAAAGCAATAACCATCAGAATTCCCATCTCAGATCATCAGCACTCTGTGCTATCACTCACTGCCGGCTCCTGCCTGCTCACCCCAAGTGCCCATCCCTCCCCACATCTGCAGCTATTTCTCAGCACAAGATAAATTTTAGCAGCTCTGTTTATTCATTCCCAGACTGGCAGTCACCAGGATACAAAAAAAAAACTTTAAAAATCACCACCATGTGAAGTCAAATAAAACTTGAAAGACTGGCCAATTGTTTTCTTCCCATTTTTTACACCAAAGGCTGCATTAGCTAAATTTCACGATTCCCCTAAGTGCCTTTAAAATTACAAGCAATTTAGACTGTGATTCACTTTCATTCAGACTCTGACTGCATGCAATTTTTCCCCCCATCTCAATTATATCTTAATATTATGGGGGCTGAAATGCATTAAATAAATCATATTTCATAGTAAAGCAATAATACTTACATGCATTTTAGAAGAAATCGTCCTGTGTTATAAATGTATTTATAATGTCATTACCTTATTTTCCACATTGACTGAAATATTAGACAGCAGCCACTGCTCCCAGCTACGGATGGAAGCTTTTAGCAAACCTTATGTTTATTCTGCTCTGGTAATTAGCTGGTTTAGTTAATATAATACAACGTTTACAAACAGCAATTTATCCAATATACAAACTCGCTCCTGTAATTAGTGCAACATTGTTATTGATTAAGATTTAATATGGCTGTTGCTGTTTCTGCAATGTTCTACACAAAGGGAACCATCACTAATTTGTCCGAGGACAGTTCCCCAGTCAAAGTCATCTCCTGGCACAGGACCATGAATTTCATTAGCTAGAAAATATTTGCTGCAATATTCTAGCCAGGTTTAAGCAGTTTTAAAGGAGCAGGTAACAATAAAGAAAAATTCAAGATGTTATTACAAACCCACTTTTGCACAGAGACCAAAGCTACTTGATTATTCCTTTAATACAAAACAAGTTTAAGGTGACATTTCTATTATAAATCTACACAAAAATACTTTGAAGAACACACACAAAAACCCAAAAAATCTCTGCCATCATTTAAAATTCAACACTACAACGGTGTTAAACACAACTATCAAGTGTTTTATCAGTGCTATCAGTGAAATAATGAGGATTGGGACAGAGTGTCCAGGGCAGGGGTGGAATCCCCATCCCTGGAAGGGTTTAAAGCCATGTGGAGGTGGCACTTGGGGACATGGTCAGTGGTGGCCTTGGATGGTTGGACTGGAGATCTTAAGGACTATTCCAACCCAACTGATTGTATTTCGTGTAGGAGTATAAACATGAAAACTGATCTGTCAAAAACAAGATTCCTTTGGGGAATGTTTGCAATCTCATTTCTAAGGATGAATTCCCACCACTAAGACTGAAACCTGAACTGTAATTTCTATTAATGGCACTGTGGATTCACCCTTAAATCCAGCACTGCTACCCCAAGTCAAATATCAATTCTGGACACTTCCTCTGCATCACTCACTGGATGAAGCAGTTCCCTTTTAGGAATATCACGTTGTCACTGTCATATTTCCTGAAAAATCCTCTTTGCCCAGGATTTCTCTCCTGGGAAGCTCAGAAGCCTCAGAGAAAAAGGAAAACAATATTATCTTATTTGCTGCTCCTGGGTTTTGCTGCTTTGGAATGTGGTTGGAGATTTTTTATCCAAGACTGATTGTAATTTATTATACTATATATAATTATATAATGCGAGTTGTCTTTATGTAATGACCAATCATGGTCCAGCCGTGTTGGGACTCTGGAAGGAGTGACGAGTTTTTCATTATTATCTTCTTAAGCCTTCTGTTTACATCCTTTCTCTATTCTTTAGTATAGTTTAGTTTAGCATTCTTTTATATAATATCATATCATAAAATAATAAATCAGCCTTCTGAGAACATGGAGTCAGATTCAATCATTTCCTCCCCTTGACAGGGGACCCCAAAAATTCCACATCACATTTTATACTTTCATCAGCAAAAGGAAATCAGGCAGCTCTAAGTGAAGCCCCATTTTAGGCCTTTAGATGTTCAGATCAGGCACCAAACATCAGGAAAACACAGCAGAACACACTGAGAAGCACCAAAACCCTGCATAAATAAACACAACTAGTTCTCCATTCAGACATTTATCTACAACTTTGAACATTTCAGTCACTTTTGAATTCCGCATTTTAAAAAATGCTGTCCAAAAGACTTCAGTTTTGTTGTATTTTTTTTAATCTCCAAGCACATTTTATTTTTACAGTGCTATTTTGTTTGGAGAGTTTTTCACTAAGAAAAAATTAAGATATTTCCCTGGCGAAGCAAAAGGCGTATTTAAGAACACAAAACAGTCTAAAAACCTTCCTGTGTTTCTTTTGAGAAAAATCTGAAAGTTCAGTATAAAGTATAAAAATCATCAATATTCTGGTCTGGAAACAGAGACACACTCATAATATTACATTAGGTGTTCAGACATTTCTGGAAATGATAGAAACAACCAATAAAAATTAGAATATTAATTAAAATGAGCACAATTCTATCTAGACACTGCATATATACCCTGCTGGAGTGGGTGACACTCCTGCCTAAAACAGGAGAGTTGGAATTAAATAATCTTTAGGGTCTCTTCCAACCCAAATACATTCTATAATATATTTTAAATCCATTCCCAATACTTGTGGAACTCAGAGCAAGACTCAAGGACTGCCTTTGGAATGTACTCTGCTCATTTAACCCACTGCCATCCACATAATGACCAGGGGAATACTGCAGGAACGAGGTTTCTGTTACAGAGAAATTCATGGAAATGATGATATCCATTAAAATGCTCCAAAAATGTCGAGTTTATCATCTTTGCTACAGAACAGAGCAGGCTGAGCATAAATTATTTATGATGTGTAACAGTTTAATGGAGTATAAAATAGCTTTTTTTCTTCTCACGAGCAGTACAAGCCCTGATTTTTTTTGTTGTTGTTGTCAGCTCCACACTCGGCGATGTGCTCGACCCATTTACAGCTGTGACATGCAACAATTTGTAAAATTGTTCTATAGAAACTCTAACTCAAAGGAACAACTTACACAAGCTATTTATTACTCCCTTAAAGTGCTATCACAGCACCCTGCCAAGAGCACAGCAGGAAATCCCAGGAAAGCACAGGCAGCTCCTGCAGAAATTTAGGGAAGCCCTTGCATGAGAACCTGCACACAACACCAAAACCCCTCTGTGGGAAGGGGTTTAATCCACTTCATCCCCCTGTGGCCATAATTAGTATTATTAACATCCATAATTAATCCTGCAGGATATGCCCCAATCCCAAGGAATGCAGGAACGAGTACAAATTTGGGGTTTTAAGGCCAAAGAGTTAAAACTTTAAATAACAGAACAATGGAGTGTACAATAGATCCCAAAGGAAAAAGGGAGCCCAGTGTAAAATTTCTGATTCTCCACAGTTCTTCACAAATTATTAAAAGGAAAAAATAAAATGTTTTTATAGGGAATCCTGGAATGGTTTGGGTTGGAAGGGACATTTGGGATCATTTAATTCCAACCCCTTGCCATGGGCAGGGACACCTCCCACTGTCCCAAGGTGCTCCCAGCCCTGTCCAACCTGGCCTTGGACATTCCAGGGATCAGGGGCAGCCACAGCTGCTCTGGGAATTCTGTTCCAGGATCTCCCACCCTCATCACACCAAATGATGGGAAAAGTGAGCCCAGTGTAAAACCCCTGACTCTCCCCAGTTCTTCACAAATTATTAAAAGAAAAAAATGTTCTCATCAGGGATCTTGGAATGGTTTGGGTTGGAAGGGACCTTTGGGATCATTAAATTCCAACCCCTTGCCATAGGCAGGGACACCTCCCACTGTCCCAGGGTGCTCCCAGCCCCATCCAACCTGGCCTTGGACATTCCAGGGATCCAGGGGCAGCCACAGCTGATCTGGGAATGCTATTCCAGGATCTTCCACGCCCATCACACCAAATTTCTTCCTTCCGACCTAAATCCTCTCAGTTTCAAACCACTGCTCCTTGTCCTGTCACATGGATGGTTCTGATTTATCACCAGCAGCTTTAGTGTGCCATGGATGTGGGGAGCATGAAAATATTTACACCTTTTGTGTGAAAAGCACCTTAATTATAGAAGTTTAACACCTTAATTAATTCTATGAGTTTAATCACCTTAATTATATAACAGGAAGACAACCAGAAGGCCTCAAGCCAGAGAGGCATTTACAGAGACATGGACACTTCTTCAGGAAAAGCCACTTCCTCAAAAAGCTGATACCTGAACCAGCTCAGACTGCATCTTTAATATTTTTCTTTAATATTAAAGAGATCTGAGGGTGAAAAATTCTGGCACAGCAGATGACACCTGTAACCACCTGAAATGCAGGCAGGGAAATGTTCTTTTCTTTGCCAATGACTATGCAGGGATACTTTGGATTAAAGCTCTATAGCTAGGCCACTGCACAGGAAAAAAATCCAAATATTCTAAACTTTTAAGGCAGCATAAACTGGAGATTCCCATAATTAGTTTCATTCCTCTGCATAATTAACCATCACACCCTTAAAACCAAATGTGAACAGTAAAAGTGATTTTAAAATCCCCTGTTTTCCTCCCAAATTATGATCAGACTTGCACTGAAAACTACTGGGAATAGAAATAGTTGTTTCCTTACTGTTCCACCAGTGCAAAAACCTTGTGTCACCCTCTCCATAAAATAAAATTACTTTCCATTCATTTTCCACTCCACAGCCCCTCCAGCTACAGTTCCAGAAGCACGAGGGAGAGTTAAAGATGCTCCACGCTTCATCTCCACCTTTTCTGAGGGCCTAAGCCAAATTCATTTCATCCATGTCAAAAAGAGAGAAAACCCTTCACTAATAATAAACAGAATTTCATTTTCTTCTGCTGAGAAATTTCAGCATTTATGGAGTTTCCAAGGAATCTGGTTAGAGCCAGCACAGAGGTGCCCACCATGACAGTTTCAGGCCATTTCCTCCTTTTACCTCCAATAAAATCAAATTTAACTTAACCATGTCCATGAGACCCTGGGGAAAAATAAAATTAAATAGAAAAAGGGAGCACAGAGATCTCCAGAGCTTTGTAGAACACAAAAAGTCCTCTCAGGAACGCAGGGATTATTGGGAATTCTGCTGGAAATTATTCCTTCCACCAACTCTGGAACATTGCAGCATCAAACAATAGAGGTCAAGAGGACAAAATTAAATTAAAGAGTGAAGAAACTCCCAGGCAGCAGAGAAAAAAGGCAGAATTTGTAAAATTCTGGGACAAAAGGATGTTGTGGTTCTTCCATAAAGAGAGGGACAAAAGGGAGAGAGTTGGAGAAAAAGAAAGCAAAAATGAAGAACTGGGGTGAGCAAGGGCAGGAGGAACCTCCAGGAGCTGGCAGAGACGGAAAGAAACAGATCTGAGAAAGAAGTGGGGTATTGGGAAAAATTTAGACAGAAACATGACCAAAAAAACCCAATTTAGGAGCAGAATTTATGAAAGAAATAACCACATTTAAAAAGAATTAAAACTCAGATATAAGCCTACACAAAACCAGCACTGAGTCACAATTCCAACTGTAAAAAGTATTTTTGTTTTCAGGACAACTTGGAAAGTTTAAAGAGTGTCCAGCAGTTCACATTGAATGAAAGTTTCATCACTCTCCCCAAGATCTCAAATATCATATGAACTTCTCTGGACTTTGGAAAGATGAAGAAAAGGAAAATTTGTTTTTTAAAACAGAACAAAATTATTGTCAAGCAAGCAACACCAAAACAACAAAACACAGCAAAATCATGATTTCAGGAGTTATTTTATGTGATATTTCTTCTGTAGTGAACTTCAGTTCTGAACTTTGCATTCCTGTAATCTTTAATTCTCATTTATTTATCACCTTTACCCATTTTCGGGCACCAGACTGTCAACACTGAACAGCTAATTACAAACAGCTTTTTCCATGATATTCCACATCCAATTCACCCTCACAGGGAAAAAATTTCTCCCTAATCTCCAATCCAAAGCTACTCTCTATCAGCTTGGTGTCACCTGCAGATGTGCTGAGGGTCAATATCCCCTTATTTTCCTCAAGGTCAAGTTGGTTCCTAGAAAAAAATTTCAAAATTCCCTTTCCAGACCTATCAAAGGTTGCTATTTTTGTGCTGTGCAGTCCCTCACTGGCAGGTAGTTGGTTCAAAGAACGATTTGCTCAAGTTCAGTATCTCCTTCCCACATCATTACTGTGAAAAGGAAGAACTACAAGCGTTTGGGGGTTTTTCTCCTGCTTCAAACAGGCAGATAAAAGTGAGCAGGAAAATTAAAATATGACATGAGTTACTGGGATGTAAAACAAAGATCCAGCTGACCTCTTTATCTGAGCACTTCTTAGATGTCCCTTCATGAAGGCAGAAACAACCGCCACTAATTATCCTCCTTTCCAGAGCACTACAAGAAAAGCTGATAGTTATTCCACAGAAGTATTTCCTCACTCCAAAATATTGTGTACACGATGCCATTGCTGTGAGTCTGCTGGCATGACTTGAATATTTGGGATATTTGAATATTTCAGTTGTTTTACACACTGGAAATGACTCGTTATTGCTGCACACAATAATTTTCTTCCCTCACAGAAAATTTTCAAGAAATTCAAGAAAATTTCCAAGAAATTCAAGAAAATTTTCAAGATTTTATGGCTCCAAAGGCAGGAACCATCAAAAAGGGTGCAAAAGTTCTTCATTGGGCTCTTCACTGGCTAAGACATAAATAAACTTTAAAAGTCAATCTGTAACCTCCAAAATTACTTCAATTGTTATAATTGACACTCACACTCCTCACGCCCCACAACTCCAACACTTCCCTCAGCCTGCAGCCCAAAGCCCTTTCTCACAGTCATGGCTTTGAGATGCACACAAAATATTGTGCACACCAAGCCATTGCTGTGAGTCTGCTGGCATGACTTGGATATTTGCGATATTTGAATATTTCAGTTGTTTTACACATTGGAAATGACTCATTATTGCTGCACACAATAATTTTCTTCCCTCACAGAAGATTTTCAAGAAATTCAAGAAAATTTTCCACATTTTCTGGCTCCAAAGGCAGGAACCACCAAAAAGGGTGCAAAAGTCCCTCAATGGGTTCTTCACAGGCTTAAAGACATAAATAAACTTTAAAAGTCAATCTGTAGCCTCCAAAATGACCTGAATTACTTTAATTGACACTCACACTCCTCACGCCCCACAACTCCAACACTTCCCTCAGCCTGCAGCCCAAAGCCCTTTCTCAAAGTCATGGCTTTGAGATGTACACAAAATATTGTGCACACCAAGCCATTGCTGTGAGTCTGCTGGCATGACTTGAATATTTGGGATATTTGAATATTTCAGTTGTTTCACACACTGAAAATTACTCATTATTGCTGCACACAGTAATTCTCTTCCCTCACATAAGATTTTCAAGAAATTCAAGAAAATTTCCAAGAAATTCAAGAAAATTTTCAAGATTTTATGGCTCCAAAGGCAGGAACCACCAAAAAGGATTAAACATCCCTCACTGGATTCCTCACAGGCTTAAAGACATAAATAAACTTTAAAAGTCAACCTGTAACCACCAAAGTGACTTCAATTGTTATAATTGACACTCACACTCCTCACGCCCCACAACTCCAACACTTCCCTCAGCCTGCAGCCCAAAGCCCTTTCTCACAGTCATGGCTTTGAGATGCACACAAAATATTGTGCACACCAAGCCATTGCTGTGAGTCTGCTGGCATGACTTGGATATTTGCGATATTTGAATATTTCAGTTGTTTTACACATTGGAAATGACTCATTATTGCTGCACACAATAATTTTCTTCCCTCACAGAAGATTTTCAAGAAATTCAAGAAAATTTTCCACATTTTCTGGCTCCAAAGGCAGGAACCACCAAAAAGGGTGCAAAAGTCCCTCAATGGGTTCTTCACAGGCTTAAAGACATAAATAAACTTTAAAAGTCAATCTGTAGCCTCCAAAATGACCTGAATTACTTTAATTGACACTCACACTCCTCACGCCCCACAACTCCAACACTTCCCTCAGCCTGCAGCCCAAAGCCCTTTCTCACAGTCATGGCTTTGAGATGCACACAAAATATTGTGCACACCAAGCCATTGCTGTGAGTCTGCTGACATGATTGGATATTTGGGATATTTGGAATATTGGGAATATTTGGAATATTTGTTTTACACACTGGAAATTACTCATTGTTGCTACACATAATAATTCTCTTCTGCCCCAGATTTTCAAGACATTCAAGAAAATTTTCAAGATTTTCTGGCCCCAAAGGAAGGAACCACCAAAAAGGATGCAAAAGTCCTTCATTGTACTCTTCACCAGCTTAAAAACATAAATAAACTTTAAAAGTCAACCTGTAACCTCCAAAGTGACTTGAATTGTTTTAATTGACACTCACACTCCTCATGCCCCCCTCAGTCTGCAGCCCAAAGTCCTTTCCCAAAGTCATGGCTTTGTGCCGTTATGGCTTTGGAATGCCCCGATTTGGGAATGCAAGCATTCAAGGTGTGTTAATGACTCGGAATTGTGACAGCTGCTGCACAAAGCAGCCCTTGGCTCCAGCACAGCCCCATTAAGCATCCATCAGAAACTACTCTGGGTTTGCTCATTTATTACTCCTGCGTGGCCCAAGGGGGGAAAAGGGGGAACAGCAAGACTTTCTTCCTCTGAAGCAAAATCATAAGCCACTTACTTATCCTAATGTCACGTTTCCCACTGTTTATCTGCATGATAATTAGGAAAATGAGAAGTAATGAGGTTTATTTATTTATTTAGAGGCGTGATTTGAATTCAGATATCTCTAAAAAAAAAAAGACACTGCAGTATCTTATTATGTTATCAGAGGGGTGGATTTTCCAAAGTCAACTAAATTACTGAAAGTAATGAGACAAGAAATATTATCATCTTCTTTTGGTTCAGCCACCCCAAATCTATGTTGATAAACTTCTCCCATATCACTCCTGTGTGAAACTTTTTACAGCACTGACAGCTGAAACCAATTTCTGCTTTCAAAATTAAAGTTTTGTTGGCTACACCCTAAAATCAGGTCTTGTGTGAAGTGGAAGTGATGCCTCAGGTTTCAGCTTTTATATTTTTCCCATTCTGTGCTGCTTTAGTGTGTGGGTCTGAGCTTCACATTATGGGATGGTGAGCTCTGTGCACAGAGCAGGGAGACAAAACAATTCCTGCTCCAGCTGGGCACCAAGGACAAATTGTCACTGTCATATTTTCTGAAAAATCCCTTCATCAGGATTTCTCTCCTGGGAAGCTGAGAAGCCTCAGAGAAAAAGGAAAACAATATTATCTCATTTGCTTCTCCTGTGTTTTGCTGCTTTGGAATGTGGTTGGAGATTGTTTATCACAGGTGATTGTTTCATTGGTTTCATGTGAATTGTTTTGACTTAATGACCAATCAGGGTCAGGCTGTGTCAGGACTCTGGAAGGAGTCACAAGTTTTCATTATTATCTTTTAGCCTTCTGTCTGTATCCTTTCTGTGTTCTTTAGTATAGTTTAGTATAGCATTCTTTAATATAATATAGATCATAAAATAATAAATTAGCCTTCTGAGAACATGGAGTCAGATTCATCATTTCCTCCTTCCTCCTGGGGACCCAGCAAATACCACAACAAATGCCCCAAATCTCAGCCCAGGAGCACAAACCCCGTGGGCTGGAGAGAGAAAAACAAGCAGGGTGGGACTGCCTGGGCTGAAGCTGGGATGGGACAATGAACTGCAAGGTGCAAATGGAGCAGAACTGATCCCAGGGAGAGACCCCGGGAGCGCTCGTGCATTTTGGGGCCGTTTTGGTTCATCTTGGGTGCAGCCCTGGCTGGGCTCTGGTGCTGCCCAAGGTGCATCCATGGAGGAGATCCTGTGAATGAATCCCTGCTTTATTCTGGAACTCTGCCCAGCCTCTGTCCTAGCTCAGCCTTCACAAGGCATCTGAAGGTGCCTCTTTGTCTTAAAATCTTTCTATTATTTATATAATTCCAGGTTTATTTTTGTTTTCCATTTGTAATATTGTGTCAGATTTCCCCAAACACCCAGCTGTACACACAAACACCCTCAGTATCAAAATTCCTGGCAGGGGATTGAATTCCCAGCTCCAAAGTCGCTGCACTTTGCAGGGCTGAGTCCAATCAAAGACCCTTAAGATCCTTAAGATGATGGGCTATCAAAATATTCATTCTTATTACTGAACTAAAAGGGTATTTTAACATCCCCAGTTTATTAAGTCTTACATTAAACTCTTCCTGTCTTTAAAAAACAAGGAGGCAGAGTAGTTTTTCTTCCAGGCACATCGTGGTACAGCTACCAGAGAACAGATTATATATAAACACTTTCTAGGACTGAAAAATTTCCTAAAATTTGTATAAAACCCCCCAAAACCTACAGACTTCACCATGACATTCCACATTTTTCCTCATCCTCTCTCTGAAATATCCTTTTTAATTGATTTGTGTACACCTGCTTTAGCTGCATTGGCACCTATTGCTACAACACTGCAGCAACTCAATATATTCCAGACATCCAGTGATATGAAAGGATATTAAAAAGATATTAAAAAAACCTTAAAAACTTGAAATTACATCTAAAAAGGACTTCCCTCAGGCTCTTTCCCAGGCTGAGAAAATCAAGTTGTTGGAACCCTGGGTGCCGAGAATTTGAGATTTCTGTGCTGCAGGCACTGACCCCCAAGAGAACCCTGCACTGAGCTGAGGCCTGGAGAAGCTTCCAGAATGGAATGATGGAACTGGGATTGTGGGTGTGCAGTTTGAACAGGAGTGTGTGATAGCACAGGGGGGGAAACTCAGAGTTTAAGGGTTTAGAATGCAGTAATGGATATAAAGCAAGATGGAGGTTTTGGGGCAGTGCTGCTCCTTCTTCTTCATGCTCTTCTCCGTGGGTTTGGGTGGTTTTGTGAAATTGGATAAAAAAGTCCCCATTGTGGGCCATGGGTGGTTGGTTATTGGGTTAAAAGTAAAAGTAATTGAGGTGTCATTTCTTAATTGGACAGTTTATCCTTAAAAGGCCTTGTAGGGAGAGAGATGGGGCTCCATTTTTAGGTTGTTATTGAAGTGCTGTAGAACTCAGAGTTTGTGAGACTGTGACACAGATAACCACTGATAAACATCTGAATCCAAACAAGAAATATCATCTCACACATTTAATCCCAAACCTGGCAAAAAGAAGAAAAAAACCCAACACCAAGTGACCTCAGCCACTCCTGAAAACAGCCTAAAACAAACTGCCTGATGACTTCCATCCCTCTGTCCCTCAAAACCCCTAAATCTGGTAATTGAGCCCAAAATGAGGAACAAGCAGAGCACTCCAAAGTGAATATATCCCTACCCAAAAAAACAGCTTAGTATGAGAGCAAAGAAATATTGAATAAAAGTGAGAGGAAGAGAGGCCCAGCCCCAGGGAGGTCATTCTCCGCCTGCACTCGGCACTGGTGAGGCCACACCTCGAGTGCTGTGTCCAGCTCTGGCCCCTCAGGTTGGGGAGGATGTTGAGATGCTTGAACACATCCAGAGGAGGCAACGAGGCTGGAGAGGGGCTGGGAACACAAACCCTGTGAGGAACATTTGAAGGAGCTGGGGTTGTTTATCCTGGAGAAGAGGAGGCTCAGAGGTGCCCTCATTGCTCTCTGCACCTTCCTGAAGGGAGGCTGCAGACAGGTGGGGTCGGTCCTTGACAGAACCAGGACACAGTCTCCAGCTATGGCAGGGAACAGATAGGTTGGATATTAGGGAAAAGCTTTTCACTGAAAGAATAATGAAGCACTGGAATGCTCTTCCCAGGGAGGTGGTAGAATCACCATCTCTGGATGTGTTTAAAAAAAGACTGGCCATGGCACTTGGTGCTATAGTCTAGGTGAGGTGTTAGGGCATGGGACTCTGATCTGAGAGGTCTCTTCCAACCTCATTATTCTGTGATTCCTCTGTGATTCTGTGGTTTTGTTGAGCAGAGGATGTGACGGTATTCATAGGGGTCCAAGGATGAGGGAAGAGACGAGGATCTGACTCCATGTTTCAGAAGGCTGATTTATTATTTTATGATATACATTATATTAAAACTATCCTAAAAGAATAGAAGAAAGGATTTCATCAGAATGCTACCTGAGAATAGAAAAACAAAGAATGATAACAAAGGCTTGTGGCTGACCAGAGAGTCCAAGGCAGCTGACTGTGATTGGCCATTAATTACAAACATCCAACATGAGACCAATCCCAGATGCACCTGTTGCATTCCACAGCAGCAGATAATCATTGTTTACATTTTGTTCCTGAGGCCTCCCAGCTTCTCAGGAGGAAAACCCCTAAGGAAAGGATTTTCCATAAAAGATGTCTGTGACAAGAGGAGCCTCGCCCACGTCACGCTTTGAGCGCGGTGTCAAACAAACACATTTTAATCCCTCCCCTGGATTTGTAGCTTTTCATGTACAAGGACAAGCCCTGACAAGGCTTTGATGTGGTTTTTGTTGTGTCACACAACTGTCAGGGTGTACATGCTCCAAGGCCCACAAGTAATCAAAAGGAGCCTTGTGGTATTTGCTGGGGTCCCTCATTAAGAGGAGGAAAGAAGAGCCTGACTCCACATTCTCAGAAGGCTAATTTATTATTTTATTATATCAAAGAATGCTATACTAAACTCTACTAAAGAATACAAAAAGAATACTTACAGAAGGCTCAACAAAATTCTAATGAAAACTCATGACTCTCTCTTCAGAGTCCGACACAGCTTGGCTGTAATTGGCCAATAATAAAAACAATTCACCTGTTGGATAAACAATCTCCAACCACATTCCAAAGCAGCAAAACACAGGAGAAGCTAATCAGATAATATTGTTTTCCTTTTCCTCTGAGGCTTCTCAGCTTCCCAGGAGAGAAATCCTGGGCAAAGAGGGTTTTTCAGAAAATGTGATGGTGACAGAGCCTGACTTGGAATATTTATAGCCCAAGAACAAGATTTTAAGTGTTCTTCTCATGCTACCTCCAGGGCAGAAGGAAGACTTGTCCCTGCAAGAGGGAAGGTGTGTAGAAAAAGGGATTATTAGCCTCACTTTTTGCCCAAGCACGACAAGGAATGATGATATTCATTTGGGGAGATAGCAGGGCAATTTTGTTACCGTTCAATAAAAAGGGAGTAGCACGAACAAATTGGTTAATGAATGAGGGAGGAGAGAGCACAGTATTATGCAGTGAATCTATAAAAATGAACTCAATTTGAATTCAACCCAAAGAACAAATTGATGGAGCAGCAGGCTTTGTAAAGCACTAGATCTTCATCTGAATGCTGAAATAACACAGTGATTAATTTTGCTTCAGTCAAATATCTTGGGGTTTGCTATATAAGAATTAAAAAATAACATGCTTTAAATGCTGCTTGACTATCAAAACACATTCACCATTCAAAAAGAAAGCTTAAAGAGAATAAATGCTCCTTTTCTGTACTTTGCTTGCCTTCAAAATTCTCATTTTACCGTGGTTTTCTTGTCTGTCAAACTTTGACACAGAGGAAAAAAAAAAGCCATTAACTGTTACACAGAAAAATTATAAAAAATACATCTATAACATGTTGCCAAGTGAAATGCTGAAGGAAGGAGAAAATTATTTCTATTGTTCCACTGAAACAAATATTTTGAATGTCAGCATGGATGTTGTAAAGGGACAGAAGAGAGACCCAGGAAAAGGCAACGTGTGGTTCCCAGGCCCTTCATGGCAATTTCAGAGAGGAAATACAACACTTATTTACCAATTTATGTGACAAATCATACTGGGATTCCAACTCCAGCACCACCCACAGGCTATTTTAAATTCTTTTTACTGTTTTCCTCCATCAAGGTGGAAGGAAAACTGTTCACTTATTAATTAATTTATTAATTAATTTTAATCAAATGGGCCTTCACTTCTTCAAGGCCAGATAAGAAAATCACTCATGATTTGCAAATATGTGACAGGCAGCCCCTTTTCTTAATGGGGAGAAAATTATCAACTTTATTTGCTTAGCAAGAGCTTCTTTCTCACACAGTGGTTTCACATCACCTGCTTAGGATCCCCTAAAAGACCAACCCCAAAAACCTGAATTTCTATCCCAAACCTTTTAGTGCTGCATTAGAAATGGCAAAAAAGAGGGAGAGGAAGAAGGAATGTGTGCCAGGAGAGACATAAACCAAAGGAGCAATATTCTGTTTATTCCAAGGAACAGGAGTGCAGTCAGTGCAGTAGAATTGTGTGGATTCCAAATATAAATGTCTTGCTCATTGTCGCTCACTTCCTTCTCTAAAAAACAACCAAACTTCTCTCCCCCAAAACAAAACACACAAAAAAAAAGACAAATTCCATCCTCAATATTCCAAAATACCTTCTTCCTCCTGTCTTCTATGACAGGAACAACCAAACCCAGCTTTGCCCATAGGAAAAACAGTTTTTGCTACAACAAAACTGCTACTTCCAAGCCATAAAAAACATCACAAAAACCCCATGTGTGCAGGACGAAATCAGGTTTTATGAGTGAAACTCCCCAAATCTCCACTTTCAACGAGGTTTCATGAAAAATTTCTACTTGCTAAATTATAAAACTGAGGAACAAGAGACAAAACAACTGTCAGTAGATTTCATTTTGTACAATGTGCTTCCCAAACCTTAAATCTCATGTTCAAATATGAGCCTTTAGTATTTTTACCGCCATAAATTGTGAATTACGGTCTCTGCTCTTACTTATCCAAAAGCCCTCCCTGCACCAAGCAATCCTGTTTTGCCTCAGGCTGTGTAGTTTACCTCAAATTATTTCAGAATCATCTAAAAAGATTCATTTTTCTATTAAAATGATGAATGAGCTAAATGAGGTATGTAATAAATACTGCAGGTTTGTAAACAGACTCTTCTCCTGAGAACCAATGCCTTAACTCATTTAATTCCTCCCCCTGGTATTTCCTAGTGAAGTCATCCTTAAAATGTGGTTTGTCCAGGCCTGCTTGGAAAGAGCAGGAAGGGTCAGCATTTAATCTGTTTATGGAAAATAGGAAACGTCCTCATGACAGAGTTAATGAATTGAGGACAGGGAAAATAAAAGCAGCCCAAAGGGGAGGTCATTGCCCAGCCCTGAGTGGGACCAGTCACCCCAGGGTGATGGGGAAACACCAAACCAGCTCAGGCCCAGAGGAGCAGGAGACTCCATTTGAACAACCTGTATTCAATTATGACAACAGGCCAGATTTCCTCCTCACACAACTCAACACACTTCAGCTCTGATATGGCCAGGAATGTGTTTTATCTATTGATTTCAGGGCTCAGACAAGTAAAAGAACTTCACATCTCAAATAGGATTTTGCTAGGGAAAAAAAAAAATCTCCAATAATCTGATTATCACAGTGACCTAAAGTGCAAAAAAAAAAAAAAAAGTGCTTTTGAATATAAAGATACTTCTACCAGATTGATTTTTTTTTTTAAGCAAGGAATTTTTTGATAGAACTTCTTGTGCAGAAAGTAATTTACAAAACAATGAGATTCCTCAGCACCACCAGGTTTCACTCTCAACCAGGTGCTTCAATGAAAGCCCTGCAACAACACATGGGCAAATAGATGTAATTGCATTAGTATGGATACAGACTTCTAATGATAGCAATAATCAAATTTTAATGCTCTGGTTACAGCACATGAACAGAACAATATTTCTGTGCCTCTTCAAAGGGAAATGAGACTTTAATGTCATTGGCAGCTCAATAAAACCATTTTCTAACATAAAGGCTTCTAATGACAACTCGTTTCAGTCCAGACAGAGGAGCAAATGTGTTCACAGTGCACTCCAGGTCATTATTAGGAGATGGAAATACAACAGGTCCTCTGCACTTTGGGGAACTATTGATTTTCTACTCCATATTCTCCTCATCTCACCCTGACTTCCATAATGACTCAAGTGATGGAACATCAATAAACTATTTATGGAAAAGCCACTCTACAAGACCGTGCCCAACTCAACCAGGCTCAAGTTTGAGATTTGCAGCAAAAATCTCCAATAATAAATATGGCAGAGAACAGTTCTAAGTGATGAAATGTAATTCAAGTATTCTTGGAGCCATCATAAGGACCAGAGAACGACACCACCCTCAAAATTCTTCATAAAAGATTTGATTGATTCTGAAGCCCTTTTTCAAGAGGAATGGGCAGAAAAAACCATCATATCCACGTTAAGAGTGTGTGGGAAAAAGAAGTATTTTTAACCAGCTGCAGTTCTTGACTTCAAGCACACGATGCACTTTGTCCTTTGGCGCAATCACACTGAGATGTTTGCAAATGTCACAATTCCAAAGGGAGTAAAGATAAAGGTACAAAGCCACCCTGTTTGGTGGCAAGGCCACTTCAAGCGGTTCTCATTTGCCCTGCACACAGACTCTGCAATCTCCTCAATGGAGCTGCTCTTGGAGTTGTTATAAAGCAGATTGGCTGCATTTGGAAAGGGCTCCAGGATGGCTTTGTGAAGTGTTTGCCTCAGCTCCTATCTGCACTGACAGCAATGAAGAAAATAAAGAAATTCTTCAGCATCAAAGCATCCAACCCTGATGTACTGGGAGCCCTGAAAACAGCCAGGAAACAGCCCTGAAGACTGGGAAAAGCAGAGGGGAAAAATAATAATAATAAAAAAAGGATAATCTCAGAATTATAGAATGGTTTGGGTTGGAAGGGATCTGGAAAATCATCTCAGAACCCAAATCTGAAAACCCAAATCTGTGGGATATGGAAATCTCCAATCTGAGGGATAAGAAAATCTCAAATCTGTGGGATAAGGAAATCCCAGATCCCTGGGATAAGGAAATCACAAATCTGTGGGATAAGGAAATCCCAAATCTGTGGGATAAGGAAATCCCAGATCTGTGGGATAAGAAAATCACAAATCTGTGGGATAAGGAAATCCCAAATCTGTGGGATAAGGAAATCCCAGATCTGTGGGATAAGAAAATCACAAATCTGTGGGATAAGGAAATCCCAAATCTGAGATAAGGAAATCCCAGATCTGTGGGAAAAGGAAATCCCAAATCTGTGGGATAAGGAAAGCCCAAATCTGTGGGACCAGGAAATACCAAATCTGTAGGACAAGGAAATCCCAAATGTGTGGTATAAGGAAATCCCAAATCTGTGGGAAAAGGAAATCCCAAATCTGTGGGATAAGGAAAGCCCAAATCTGTGGGAAAAGGAAATCCCAAATCTGTGGGATAAGGAAAGCCCAAATCTGTGGGAAAAGGAAATCCCAAATCTGTGGGATAAGGAAATCCCAAATCTGTAGGAAAAGGAAATCCCAAATCTGTGGGACAAGGAAAGCCCAAATGTGTGCGATAAGGAAATCCCAAATCTGTGGGATAAGGAAACCCCAAATCTGTGGGAAAAGGAAATCCCAAATCTGTGGGATAAGGAAATCCCAAATCTGTGGGACAAGGAAAGCCCAAATCTGTGGGATAAGGAAACCCCAAATCTGTGGGAAAAGGAAATCCCAAATCTGTGGGATAAGGAAATCCCAAATATGTGGGATATGAAAACCCAAATCTGTGGGATATGCAAAGCCCAAATCTGAGGGATAAGAAAATCCCAAATCTATGGGATAAGGAAATCCCACATCTGTGGGATAAGGAAATGTGTCCAAAATGTTCCCAATCAGTGGCATTTCAAGGACTGCTCCAGGAACTGACAGCAGCCGCCTTAATTTCTGCTGAGTTAAGCACCAGGAGTTGATTAAATCCTCACACTGACCCCACAAGGGATTTCCAGGGTTTGGAAATGCCACTCTGAAGAATAATTTCTACTTTTGCTGGCACAAATGTCACAATTACTGCTTTGCAAGCCTTTGGATCAGCCCAAAATGTGTTTTTGCAGGAGATGACATCCAACCAGACACCCCTGAACTGAGGGCACTTCGTGGGACATGTCACAGCACAAAAGTATTTCAGCTATTAACACATCATTTCATCCTTTTTTTATTCCCCCATTTGTATAAAAAGCTAATTCTAACTTTTGGGACAACACCATAAATTTATTCTTCAAGAATGGGAAATGTGACTTCATTTTACATCTATTTATTAAAACCTGAATTAGCACCCTTTACAAAGGAAACCTCAAGTTCTTCCTTCCTCACCATAATTTCTTTTTCTTTGCACTATTTAAACAATTTAGCAGCAGCAAAGGAATTTATTTTCTTACTGACACTTCAGGAACACTTCTGTTTTTCTCCAAGAAGAATCTGAGAAATTAAATCTGGGCTCCATAAAATACAAACCTGCTGGAGCAGTTTACTAAAACACAGAACTCTTCACAGTACCTGACAAAGGACACACAAAAATGCATTTCCCTGTGGTAGAGACTTTGAATTCTGCTTTGATACAGGAAATAAATGCACAGGTAGGGTAAGCAGTGAAGCCAAGAAATAAAATCTGATCAATTAAAGGAAATAAATGCACATATAGGGTGAGCAATTAAGCCAAAGAAATAAAATCTGACCAATTAAAGGAAAATAAAGGAGCTGATTTACAGGAAGGTGAGAATTACTCAGTATTTTCATTTTTAAGGAAACAGACAAAACCTTCTTGCTATTTAGCAATCTTAAGAGCACACACCTCAAAGAATGAACAAGCTACAGGGGAAATGAAAAATATCTTTTTGTTGATGACAAACCTGCACCCAAGAACCACCAGGTATTTCCAAATTTCCCACATGGAACCAGGAAAATTGACCAAAACCAAAATGACACAACTGCTAACTTTGATATTCTGAAGCAAGTAAAAATTAAGCAGCCAGATAAGTAAATAAAGCAGTTTCATATCCATAATATGGAATTTCTCAAGCATCCTGACAAGGGATACACAAAAATGCATTTCTCTGTGGTAGAGATTTTGAATTCTCCTTTGATACAGGAAATAAATGCACAGGTAGGGTGAGCAATGAGGCCAAAGAAATAAAATCTGACCAATTAAAGGAAATAAATGCACAGGTAGGGCAAGCAGTGAAGCCAAGAAATAAAATCTGACCAATTAAAGGAAAATAAAGGAGCTGATTTATAGGAAGGTGAGAATTACTCAGTATTTTAATTTTTAAGGAAACAGACAAAACCTTCTTGTTATTTTGTAATCTTAGAGTGCCCACTTCAAAGAATAAACAAGCTACAATGGAAATGGAAAACCTGGAGTAGGGATAATAAACCTGCACCCCAGAACCTTCAGATATTTCCAAATTTCACAGATGGAACCAGGAAGATTGATCAAAACCATGAAGACATGGCTGCTAACTTTACATATATATAATATATATATATATATATATATACATTTTTATTTATATATATATATACATAAATATATTTTATATATTTTATATATATATAAATATATATTTTATATATACATTTTATATATATATCATTATATCCAGCTTGTGCTTCCCCAAATCACCACAACAGGGAGAAAAAGATGCAAACCCCCAGTAATTATGCAAATAATCATCTCCATTATAAATCTTCAGCTCCTCATTAGCTCCAGGCCACAAAACCCTTATCTCTCCCACACAACATTAAGAATCCAAGGATTTAAGGCATATAACAGAGGCTGTACCTTGGACATAATTCCTTTCCATTCTCCTTTGTTCCCATGTTTTACACAATGACAAAATATTAAACATTTGTTTACAACACTGAAATTATTCTTCAACAATAACATTAGCACAGAGGTGAAAAAGAATCCAGAAATGGCTGGAAAAGACACCAACACTGAGGTGCAATTGGTTTGGTTTTAAATTGGAATTTGGAAAAATAACAGGAATATCAGATTTTAAATCCCACAGCACAGACAAAGCTATTGCTTATTGAAGTGATTGATTGCTAAGATACCAACCCATAAACCTTAAAAACTTTGGATTTTACTCCCGATTTACAGAGCCCAACAAATGTTTATGTTGCTGCTGACATAAGTAATTCCTATTTACTTTTATAGCAATGCTCACATTAAGTATTTTCAACTTTTTGCCTTGAAAAGACTGATTTCTTTAGTATTCACACTCAAGTATATTTGTATTTTTAAAGCATATTCCCACCTCATACAATAATGATTATTGTTAGAAAGAAGAGTCAATAGAGACTCAGTACAGCAAGCAAACACTCCATAGAGGAAGTGATAAATCTGTCAGACATTTGAAATGGACTGAAGTGTATAATGTCAGTTTTCTGAGGAAAACAGCCAACCATATGTTCCAATTTCCTTGTCAGGAGGTTTAATACATCAGCTCTAATGAGAGATGAATCTTTTCAACAGAATTTTTCACTGAGCTGGTTCCAAAGTTGGAAATAAGCAGCAAAACCCCTTAAAAGAAGGATATTTAACCAAAATAAAATGACATGCTGCTACCTAGTCATGAAAAAAAAATAAAATAAAATATCTGCTCTCCTCTTCTACCAATAGGCTTGAGGAGAAAGTTGCTTGGAATATCTGTGATTTCTGTAAATATATGAGAGTTAGAGCCTTTAAGGGGCTCTCCAAAATGCAGTTTATTGTATCCAGGATGTTTTAAAAGTCCAGGGTTGTGGGTGACAGAGCTGTGCCCACAGCTGTCAGCTCCAGCTGCAGGCAGGCCTGCAGACCCTTAAATTTTGCTTACATTGCATTATAAATTTTTCTTTGCTGAGCACCTTAATACATAAGAACCAATCAATACCTTTACTTTTACTTATAGCCTATCATAACTACTATAATTACCATATTATGGTCGATGCTATCCCATCACATGAGTTACTATGTCACAGTTTCAGATTAAAGCTGTTTTTCAGTTTTCTTGCAGTGGAAAATTCTTAAAATTCTTCCTTGCAATCTAAGAGTACACCCATCAACGAATGAACAAGTGGAAATGGAAAGTATCTCTTAGTGATAACAAATCTGCTCCCAAGAACCACCAGGTATTTCCAAATTTCCCAGATGGAACCAGGAAGGTTGATCAAAACCGAGATGACACAATTGATAACTTTGATATTCTGAAGCAAGTGAAAATTAACCAGCCAGATAACCAAACTTTTTTCCACTTGCCACATGGACATGTCTTGTTTGCCTGTGGTAGCTTTCTGCTTGGTAAAAACATCTTTTTGTTTGTGGTCAGCTGATCCTTTGCTGTGAGTTGTAAAACCTCTTTCCAACTCAACCTTTGCTTTCTTAGTTGTCCAGCAAGACTGGCTGAAAAATCCTCAATTTAAAATTAAAGGAAAATAAAGGAGCTGACTTACAGGAAAGTGAGAATTACTCAGTATTTTCATTTTAAGGAAACAGACAAAACCTTCTTGCTATTTTGTAATCTTAGAGTGCCCACTTCAAAGAATGAACAAGTGGAAATGGAAAGTATCTGTTAGGTGATAACAAACCTGCACCCAAGAAGCACCAGATATTTCTGAATTTCCCAGATGGGACCAGGAAGATTGATCAAAACCAAAATGACACAACTGCTAACTTTGATATTCTGAACCAAGTAAAAATTAACCAGCCAGATAACCAAAATTTTTCTACTCACCACATGGACACGTCTTGTTTGCCTGTGGTAGCTTTCTGCTTGTAAAACCATCTTTTTGTTTGTGGTCAGCTTATTCTTTGCTCTAAGTCATAAAATCTCTTTCCAACTGGACTTAACCTTTGCTTTTTCAGTTGTCCAGCAAGACTGGCTGAGCAATCCTCAATTTATTCAATTAATTGAAGAAAAATAAAGGAGCTGACTTACAGGAAGGTGAGAATTACTCAGTATTTTCATTTTAAGGAAACAGACAAAACCTTCTTGCTATTTTGTAATCTCAGAGTGCCCACTTCAAAGAATGAACAAGTGGAAATGGAAAGTATCTGTAAGGTGATAACAAATCTGCACCTAAGAACCACCAGGTATTTCCAAATTTCCCAGATGGAACCAGGAAGGTTGATCAAAACCAAGATGACACAATTGCTAACTTTGATATTCTGAAGCAAGTGATAATTAACCAGCCAGATAACTAAATAAAGCAGTTTCATATCCACAATATGGAATTTCTCAAGCATCCTGACAAGGGATACACAGAAATGCATTTCCCTGTGGTACAGATCTTGAATTCTGCTATTCTTCTACATCAAAACTTGCTTCCATCTCTATTTCATTCTCAAATTCTACATTCAGAGACACAACCTTTGCTTTCTTAGTTGTCAGCAAGTCTTGAGACATAAACTTGAAGGAATTTAGAGATTTTAGAGGACCTAAGATTTTAGTTAGAGATAAGCTTTGGTGGAGTTAATTAAAATAAATGGGTAGACCTTGATGAAGTTAAGAGTTAGTAGTTAACTAATAATTGATTGCTTGTCAACACAATGTTTGGTTAGCTGGGTTTATAATGAAGAATATAGAAAGTGATAAATTGCTTTTAGGAACATGAGACAATTGTAGGAACATAAGACAAATTCCTGTGTTCTGAAACCAATTGAAGACAGGAATGGGAGTTCTACCAAAGGTTAATTTGTCAGATTTGCATTGAGAAGGTAGAAAGGTCAGAACGAAGAAGACTTCATTTACTTCCTCATTTTGGGACCCCTCCCCATGAAAGGGACCACCAAGTCATTTCAAGGAACAAACTATGCATGTTTAATGGCTTTTGAACTAATTACCACAGGAAGCTGGGAATGGGATGTACCAAAGTTATGAAAGTGCTTTGTATTTTGGGTATTCAATATTTGTATAGATAAAAGGACTCTGGAATCACCTGTAAATTGTGGTGTGTATTTGGGATCTATCCCACAATAAGCATCCACTTTCTAACTTTCAACTGTTAGCGAGTCTTTGTCCATCACAGTTGGATATTGGTACTGGATCAATATCCATACTGGGAGTGGGATGTACCAAAGCTATGAATACGTGTTTGTGTTTTGGGTATTCAATATTTATACAGATAAAAGGACTCTGGAATCACCTGTAAATTTGGTGTGTATTTGAGATCTATCCCACAATAAACACACACTTTCTAACCCTAAACTGTTAGAAAGTTTTTGGATTTTGGTTCTACATCAATATCCATACTGGGAATGGGATGTATCAAAGTGATGAATATGAATTTGTATTTTGGGTAGTCAATACTGGTAGAGATAAAAGGACTCTGGAATCACCTGTAAATTGTGGTGTGTATTTGGGATCTATCCCACAATAAACACACACTTTCTAACCCTAAACTGTTAGAAAGTTTTTGGATTTTGGTTCTACATCAATATCCATACTGGGAATGGGATGTATCAAAGTGATGAATATGAATTTGTATTTTGGGTAGTCAATACTGGTATAGATAAAAGGACTCTGGAATCACCTGTAAATTGCAGTGTGTATTTGGGATCTATCCCACAATAAACACACACTTTCTAACCCTAAACTGTTAGAAAGTTTTTGTCCATCACAGTTGGATATCGGTACTAGATCGATATCCATATTTTTAATAAGATCGATATCCATATTTTTAATAAGATCGATATCCATATTTTTAATAAATCAGACTGGCTGAGCAAACCTCAATTTACACATCTACTATTCTTCTATATCAAAACTTGCTCCCATCTCTATTTCGCTCTCAAATTCCACATTCAGAGATGTGGAGAGCCATGAAGGTATACAGCTGAGGGAAAAGTAAAAAAGGTAGTTGTAAAGCATTTCCCAGGCTTGATTCTATAAATAATTAGGCTCTCTCAAGCACCACTTTATAAACAATAAGATTCTCAGACAGTCTTCCCATAACAGGCAAAACACTCTTGGCTTGAGCCACGTCCTTGGGCTCTTTAGCTACTTTGGGAACAGATATGGAGGTTTTGGGAACTTTTCATATCACAGTGAGAACGCTGTCCTGTTTTCGATAAACAAATCATAGGTATTGTAAAACAAAAGGAGTGGTTAGAGTTTTCTCTGTTAACCTATCGTGAGCTTGGATTTTGCAATATGCATGAAGTTAATTAACACTGTTATATAAAGTGGCTGATTGATCAATAAATTGGAGTTCGATGTTCATCAACGGGATGGTCGTCTCCCTTCACTTCAATACAGAGACACAACCTTTGCTCTCTTAGTTGTCCAGCAAAACTGGCTGAGCAAACCCCAATTTACACATCTACTATTCTTCTATATCAAAACTTGCTCCCACCTCTATTTCACTCTCAAATTCTCCATCCAGAGACCCAAGCACACACATATCTGTGAGATTTCCTGCCCGATTCCCTCCCTCCCCACCCCGTGAGCACTCACAAAGCGCTGAGCCTTCTGCCGCTCCTCCTCGGTGGCCGCTCTCTCGCGGAGGATGGCGCGGGTCAGGTGCTCGTTTGAGGAGATCCTCTCCCGTTCCAGCAGCTTGCCAAGCTCATCCCGGACGTACATTTGCTCTTGTTTCAACCTAAAGGAGGTGCAGAGAGATTCAGGCTGAGAGAAAATTCAAAATCTACTTTCCAAGTGTTGTTTGAGAGAAGAGAAGTCGCTTTAAAAGCTGTCACAGCAATGCTTTTTACTCTTGGCTTCTTAAGACACTTAAATATTCACTAAAAGAATCCAAAAGTTTATTTCTAATTGAAGTATCAAAATCTGAATACACAAAAGCTACAAGTTTTGACATCACTGTTCATTAAATCATATAAATTAAAACTGATTCAATAAATATATTTTTAAGTAAGCTGCTGTCGCAGACATGTTTTATGAAAAATCCTTTCCTTAGGATTTTTTCCTCCTGAGAAGCTGAGAGGCCTCAGGAACAAAATGTGAACAATGGTTATCTGCTGCTGCGGAATGCAACAGGTGCATCTGGGATTGGTCTTATGTGGATGTTTGTAATTAATGGTCAATCACAGTCAGACTCTCTGTCTGAGCCACAAACCTTTGTTATCATTCTTTTGTATTCTATTCTTAGCCAGCCTTCTGATGAAACCTTTTCTTCTATTCTTTTAGTACAGTTTTAATGTAATATATATCATAAAATAATAAATCAGCCTTCTGAAACATGGAGTCAGATCCTCGTCTCTTCCCTCATCCGAAAACCCCTGTGAGCACTCTCACAAGCAGCAGAGAACCCTGTTGGTTGGCTGGGTTTCTCTCTGGTTTTATGGAACCATTTTTCTGGGAAAATCCTCTTCCCAGCAGCCAGCAGGCACTCAATTTCCACCTAAAAGCTCTCCTGCACTGGGGAAGTGCTTTCCTCCCTAAACACACCATAAACCCAAGGACTTCATCCATTTCCCAAGCTCCACGAAGATCGAAGAACCATCATCAACCTTTCCCAGCCGTCTGAGAGGAGCAGAGAAAATAGTTATTGAACTTGCTGCAACAGAGTTAATAAAGGCAACTTCAGGCCCAGAAAATTCTCCATGTTTCCATGGCACAAGCCATAAATAGATTTGAAACCTTCACTGGAGTACTTGAGACGAGCACACCGTGTCTCATTTTCATGGGAACACTCAGTGAATAAAACCTGCGTGTTGTGACACCGAGCACGGAACTCAGAGCAGTAATGGAGCTATGAAACGCTGGGTTTCAAACAGATTTTTTATTTTTTTTTTGTTTGAAAGAGTGATGGAGAGGAAGCTTCAATATTCTCAGTGCATTTATCTGTCGTCAAGGGAGCTCTGGAGAACAAATCCTAATGAGTCGGGTCACTTTGTAAAATGTACCAGCATTAGAGTACATTAGATTCTTCCCCAGGGAATACATTTAAGTGAGGTAGGGAGGAAAAAAGACAATTACAAGATGTATTACTTCAGTGCTCAGCTCCAAACCCTCTGAAATGCAGCAACCAACTGGGAATCTTTATAAAAGTTTATTAAGCTGCATCTTCAATTACTCCAGCTAAAAAAGAAAAAAAAATAAAAAAATAAAAAACTCAGATTATGCAGACATGGACCAAATTCCATTAAGTGATTTCCCAAGGTCCCCTAAATTACTCCAGCAGGATTGATATAACAAATCCTTCATACAATCATAACAATCCTTCACAGAGCACAGTCAAAACATGCTGGTTGTCTTTTGGATTGGAGAAATCATGTTTTGCCTAAAAAGGAAAAAAAGTGTCAAAATAGTAGTCTCAGCACCTTTTTCTGGTGAGCAATAAAAAGCATTTAATGCTTCCTGAGACTGAAGGAAGATCCTTCCTCATCTTTCTTGGATTTGACCTCCTAAAAGTGGTTTTCCATTAAAAATGTCTCTTCTTTATGCTGCTGTACACAGCAGAGTAATTAAAAGATATGAAACATATTTTACATATAAAAGAGCAGAAAAATCCAGCCAAAAGTTACAATATTCTAAACTATGAAAAATTTAAAAAGAAAAAGATCCTCATGAACAAAAACCCCAAAATAAAGCAACCCCTCAACACTCAGATAATTTACATTTAATTCTTTACATCAAATTAGATCTTCTTCCTAATTTCTCATTTAAATCAAGACACTCAGGTCACCTCAGTCAAAGAAAATGTGTTTTACTGTTTGGTTTCTTCATCCCTTTCCCTTTCCTTGCAGGGTGTTCTACCATGAAAGAAAATTACACTATTTCATTATCAAATTTTTTACTATTTAGGCCAAAAAGGAATTTTTTTATGTCCAAGACCGCTCCTGGCAGCACCTTCAAAAAAAATTTCAACTCTTTTTTATCAACTCTCACCCTCATCTGTGTGACCAGGATCACACAACACAACGAGTTAAATTCCTCAAAAAAAACTTTTATTTAGGGCAGTTTTTACTCCCAAAACAATATCCCTAAACTGTCATCTCAACTGATTGAAATTCAGAAGAGTTTTTAACAAAATAAGCGGGATTTTGAAGTCATTTTCATTTATTTGAGTTCCATAATTGGGTGGCTTGTAGGAGCTTAATGAAACAAACATTCTGCAGATCCCGCTGATCGCAAACATTCGCCTGCATCAACCTCCAGTTTGGTTTTTTTCCTTGGCATTACAAATTCATTTTCCTGGCATTCAGCATGTACCAAATAAAGGCAAACATCAGCTGGATTTACAGTAATAAATTCTATTATTATCTATAAATTACATTAGCTAGGCAAAAGTAAAATAAAAAAATAACATTTAAAATAAAGTATATATGTATGTGTACATATATATGAACTTGTCAGTACTGCAGAAATTCCACAGGATTTTTTTTTTTTTCAAGTGACATTTTTAATTACAGCAGAAATAAAGGCTCAAGTTAATGGTTCTTGTGTTTGAGCACAGAACTCCAGACAACAGAGTGTTATACTGATCATTTATACAGAAAGGATGTTAAAAAAGCTGCTGAAGCAGCAGAAAAGGCTGCTGGCTATACATTTTCCCCACACAATTGATATCTTTTTGAATAAAATCCTTCTAAATAATTATGAAATACTGCTTTAAGAAGTGTGGAGTGGCTGATTTAATGAAGTGTGGCATGCAAGGCAATCACTTCTCATGGTGCTATTGGAAAACACACATCAAGCATTAAGAAGCAGCTCCAGTAAAAATCTGCGTTAACACTTCGCAATATTTCATTTCTCAACTGCTTTATAGCGCACAACCACCACAAAAAAAGCAACAATTCCTGCCTTTCCCCAGCACTGTCATTGAGAACTTCAACACTCTAAACTTAATGCTGTGAAGAAAATTTATGTATCTGTATTTTTTTGTAAGAGGATGGGTAAATCCTGACAAACCAATCACACAGGATTTAGGGATCTCAGATGATTTATTCCTGTCAGAGGGGCATAACAGGAATTTGAGTATTTTTGTTATCACATTGTCATATTCAGGCTCCACTGTAAGACAAATTTTGGACTGTTTTAGTCCTGAAGTCACTTTAATCAAAATAATGTTTGCAGTACATTCCACCTCTAAATCAGATCTGGCTCACATTGAACGCAAAAGCCACCACATCACCTCGAGGAGCAATCACACAACAACAAGCTAAAAGAATTCTGGAAGACACTCTCAGATATAAAAAATATATAAATATAAAAAAAATTAATATATTTAAAATAGAAATAAATAAAAAGCCAGGTTTTGTTAATTTAGATTTTCTGAGATATGGGCTGGAGGTACAGAAATCAAATCCACGTGATCAAACCACTCATTCCAACCTCCTCTCCAGCAGAGCTTCAGACCAAAGGGAAAATACTTCACCAAAATAACATTTCTGCTTCTGCATTCCAGCTTTTTATTCCTCTCTTTTCTTTCTGGAAGAGCAGGGAAGGTGGGATTTTAGCTGCATTTGTTATTGTACAGCTTTTGAACTATGAAAGTCCTACATGAAAGATTGGACACAAGAGAATTTACCTGTGAATTTATCAAATATTTCAGTGCATGATCTAAAACAGACTGAAACATTTAACCCACATCCCTTAAAATCAAGTAATAACAACATAATAACACAAAGAAAACAAGAGGAAAAATAATTTCTCAATTAAATCACAACTTAAAATTAATAAATGACAACCATCATATAAAGTCCAACAAGGTAAGAGAAGCCAAATACAGAACTGGCTCCACTTTCCAATTAGAAATTAGAATTAGAAACACAGAAATAGAAATTTAAGACCCAAACAAGAAATCATCTCTGAGGGCAAGGAATTTTGTGTATCACAAGAAAAGCAAAAATACACTTTAAAAAAAAAAGACTGATGAAACTTTGCTGCGCTCCAAGTGGTTTCCATCCTTTTCACATCTAGTTTTTAATTAAGTTCAAGAAAAGCAAATTGTTAATTTTGCCATGTCGGTTTATGGCCCAGGACTCTCCTCATGCCCAGCATGACCCCTGTTAGCCACAATAACAAGATGAGTAATTTAATTCTAAATCCACAAGAACTCCCTCTTTTGTTTACTTCAAAATATCCATTTCTGTTGTTCTTGAAAAACACCTGCAGATGTTAATTAAGGAAAAAGCACCTTTTAATTCAGAGACAACAGCAACACACTGAGAAAAGCTGAAAAATATTAGTTTTGTGCTTTGATGGCCACTCCACAGTTTATTCTCCATTAATCAAGAATCCACAGAAATCCAAAATTGGCAAACAATACTCTCAGAGAAATGCAGTGATTTGTCATTTCCAGCCCTTATTTTCAGATATTGGAAATTTATTACACTATCAAAGCCTAAGCATTTCCTTTTTGCTATTTTTTCAGGGCAGTGATTACTTGCCAGTTGTTTTATCTTTATTACAGTCTCCAAGCTACACAATCTGATGGATCTGTGACGTTCCACCATAAACTCACTCAGGCCTAAAGCACGAACAGTGTCATTTTTCACTACTTCCAACCAAGCAAAAATCAAAATATTCCCCGTTTCAAAGTCCGCTGTCAGGAAAATCACCCTGTCCTCTATGAACCAGGGAAAAATTTAATGATATGGAAACCAAAAACTCACTCCAACTGGAGATGCTACAACATGAGGAGGATTCATGAGGTTTTCTGCTTTCCTGGACCTCAACAAGCTCCTTAATTCCTCCTGACGGACTCACAGAAGGATCCAAAATGTTTTGAGCAATGTGTTTAGGGCAGGCTGCAATATTCATGAGGGAATGATGTCTGTGAGGGCTGAGTTTCAATATTTCATGAGCGGGACGCGCCACGGAAAGCCGCGGCTGGAAACCGGCGAAGCTGCCGAGGGATTTGAAAGGATGGGAGAGACGTCAGGAAAACATCTCCAAGCTGAGCTGAGCTCTGAGAGGTGTGAAATGGAGATTTCTCTGTCTCCACCTCACCTGTCTGCAAAATCACGGAAATCACCTCAAGTTCTTCTGATTTTACAAACATGTAACAAATACAAAAAAAAAACATGTAGCAATCACATTCTCAACAACTGTTCTAAAATCGCACTTTTAAACCTTTCAAATCATGCAAATATTAACAGAAAATATCATTTTTCTGCCCCTGAAAGCCGTGGTGTCAAAAGGATATTTTGCTTTCAAATTTTTTGCTCAGCCTGGAGAAAGGGAGGCACAAGAGGGACCTTGTGGCTCTCCACGAGTCCCTGACAGGAGGGGACAGCCAGGGGAGGATTTGGGATACAATTCTTCTGATTTTACAAACACGTAACGAAGGAGAGAGATAGGAAACAAATAATCTGGGAGGTCAAGGCACAGAAAACACAAAATGTTGTTCAAAATTGAAGTTTCTACCACTGTTCACTCATTAAAAACATTATTCTCCACTCACATAAGACTTTGCACAGCACAAGTGACAGGAGCTGCTCCTAACATTAGTAGCAATCACATTCCTAACAATTGTTCTAAAATTGCACTTTTAAACCTTTCAAATCATGCAAGTATTAACAGAAAATATCATTTTTCTGCACCTGAAAGCCGTGGTGTCAAAAGGATATTTTGCTTTCAAATTTTTGGCGCTCCTGTTGCTCAGCCTGGAGAAAAGGAGGCACAAGAGGGACCCTGTGGCTCTCCACAAGTCCCTGACAGGAGGGGACAGCCAGAGGAGGATTTGGGATCTAACCCCAGGGAACAGGGACAGGAGGAGAGGGAACAGCCTCAAGCTGTGCCAGAGGAGGTTTAGCTTGGATATTGGGAAAATTCCTGCATGGAAAGGGTTGTCCAGCCCTGGCACATCTGCCCAGGGACTGCTGGAGTCCCCATCCCTGGAGGGATTTAAACAATTTGAAGATGTGGCACTTGGGGATGTGGTTTAGTGGTGCCTTGGCAGAGCTGGATTAATGCCTGAACTCCATCTTAAAGGAATTTCCAACCTCAAAGATTCCATGACTTCAAGATTCCAAATCCAAACCCAAAATGCTGAAGCTTTAAAATCATGGGAATATATGAACTCAAAAAGCTTTTGAACTATGAAATCCTACATGCAAGATTAAGCACAAGAGAATTTACCTGTGAATTTATCAAATATTTCAGTGCATGATCTAAAACAGACTGAAACACTTAACCCACATCCCTTAAAATCAAGTAATAACAACACAATAACACAAAGCAAAACAAGAGGAAAGATAATTTCTCAATTAAATCACAACTTAAAATTAATAACTGACAACCATCATATCAAGTCCAACAGGATAAGAGAAGCCATATACAGAACTGGCTCCACCTTCCAATTAGAATTAGAAACACAGAAACAGAAATTTAAAACCCAAACAAGAAATCATCTCTGAGGGCCAAGGAATTTTCTGTATCACAGAAAAGCAAAAATACACTCTAAAAAACTAAAAGTATAGTTTTAGTTCTATATCTGGCTTCTCTTATCCTGTTGGACTTGATATGATGGTTGTCAGTTATTAATTTTAAGTTGTGATTTAATTGAGAAATTATTTTTCCTCTTGTTTTGCTTTGTGTTATTGTGTTGTTATTACTTGATTTTAAGGGATGTGGGTTAAGCATTTCAGAGTTTCACACATTTTATCAAACCCAGATTTATCATCATTTCATGAGTGCAAAACCAGTCAAATGTGATGACAGGGACCCAAATTGTCCCCATTTTACCCGCCAGACCCAGCACCATTAAAACCCTCTGACAAATCCATCACGAGTGACCAGGAGCTCTCATGACTGGCACAGGCAGAAGAGGGAAGGGATCACATTGTGAGCAGTTATGCTTGAACTTCACATGATTAAATTTAATGAGAGCTCCATCTCTTTATTCCATATCCACTTCTTCCTCAGGGTGACTGCTCCTCCTTAACATTTGCCATACATGAATATAAATTACCCTTAATTCATTACACACAGTGCTGAGAACAGTGAAGTGAATCCAGCACTGATCCCTGAGCTGGCACTGACCTTTTCCCATCCCAGTAAGTTCTCCCTCATCTTTGGTCCATCCCAATAAATCCTCCCTCGTTTTTGGTCCATCCCACACTGTCACACAATTCCCACAGGAGTTTTTGGGACGTGCTCCAGAGCAGAGACAAGGAGGGGAAAGGGATCAGGGGATTCTGATCTTTCCTTAGGCTGAACTCCTACCTGGAGTTCTCTGTCCAGCTCGGGGACCCTCAACACCAGCAGGACCTGGAGCTGCTGGAGCAAATCCAGAAGAATCCATGGAGCTGCTGCAGGGCTGGAGCCAGGCTGGGAGAGCTGGGAATGTTCCCCTGGAGCAGGGAAGGCTCCAGGGAGAGCTGGGAATGTTCCCCTGGAGCAGGGAGAGATCCAGGGAGAGCTGGGAATGTTCCCCTGGAGCAGGGAAGGCTCCAGGGAGAGCTCCCAGCACATGGCAGGGCCTGCAGGGGCTCCAGCAGAGCTGCAGAGGGACTGGGGACAAGGCCTGCAGGGACAGCACCCAGGGAATGGCTCCCACTGCCAGAGGGCAGCCATGGGTGGCATCTTGGCAATGAGCAATTCCTGCCTGGGCTGGCATTGCCAGAGCAGCTGGGGCTGCCCCTGATCCCTGCAGGGCCCAAGGCCAGGCTGGAGCAGCCTGGGATGGTGGGACTGGAATGGGATGGGCTTGAAGGGCCCTTCCCACCCAAACCATTCTGGGATTTGGGACACTCAGAATCCATCCCGAGGGGTTTTTATGGAAGCTGGGGATGGCAAAGGGAAGGGAGACCCTTCCTGGAGTGCTGAGATTGCCAGTGAAGCCCCCAGATCCCAAAATTCCTTCCTGGAGAGGAGTCGGGGTGGGGATGGATCCAATGGCAGGCTGGGAGAGCTGGGAATGGAGGGAATTCCCTGGAGAGGGAGCCTGGGGTGGGATTTTGGGAAGGGATTCCCAGAGCAGCTGGGGCTGCCCCTGATCCCTGCAATGGCCAAGGTTGGACACTGGGGCTGGAGCAGCCTGGGGTGGTGGGAGGTGTCCCTGCCCCTATGGAATGAGATGATCTTGAAGGTCCCTCCCAACCCAAACCACCCCATGATTCCATAATTCCATGATGTCTGTTCTCAAACCCAAGCCAACACCAAAAATACAATTTTAAGGTTATTTTCCACCTCGTCCCCCATAACCACCACTGCCTCAGCCACCCTATTTCAAACACCAGACTTGTCCCATCACCCAAACTCTCAATCCAAGCCCCACCATCCAGCAGAACCCCCTCATTATCCCTCTCCCTTTCCCAGCTGCCCTCCAACCCCAGCCTAACATCTGCCAAAGGAAAAATCCCTCAGAATGGCCACGGGATTTTATGTGCCAGGCCTTGATCAGAAGATCCAAGACTCGTTTCAAATCTCAGTTATCTACTCAACTCACTCCAATTAATTCAATTTATCAACAGCACTTCCATGGACAGCTTGTGAACGCTCAGAGCAACAAGGACAGTGACTCTTGTCAGTGGTTGAGTTTTTTTGGAGATTCCTGAGTTGTGGGAGTGTTTTTGGGGCAGAGTTTGGTGTGGAAGGAGGAGGGCTGAGTAAAAAGGGGGGCAGGTTGTTTGAGGGGATTTTTAATTAACTTGAGGGGATTTTTAATTACACACATAAAGCCACTGCTTTTAAAATAGGTGCATTTATATCAGTATTATATAGAGACAAAACAGATGAGCAAATTCCCATTTTTATACCAGAGGGACACGGAGAACCTGAGTTAGAATTGTAAAACTGCTTTACATAATTTCTGTATGTTTAGCTAGCCACATAACTCCACTTGAAATTACTTTCCAACTTAATATCCTTCCCCTTGGGATCTGCAACAGCAGTCCTGGAATTATGACAACATTAATTATCCATTAAAATGAAGTGACAGTTAGAAAAATTTTTATTAGTATCATTATTATTATTATTACTATTTTTAAGTGTTTCTCTGCTTTTCAAAACGAAAGAGCTCAGCAGATTGAAAGCAAAGGTTTGTTTAAAATTGCCAGGGGGGGAATAGTTTTTCTCTTTTCTACCTGAATCTGAAACTATGGCGCAGGATTATTTTTGTGGATGCTCTCTCACTAGCTCCAAGTCATTTTCCCATCTCTCCTAGAAATAAACTGATCAAGATGAAGCTCGGTATCCAAGCCGTCAGCTGAGATGGCAGGTTTTAAAATCCATGTGAAAAATAAGCCCTTGAAAATTGGGGTTTATAAAGGCAGGAGTGAATTATAGCTCTGCTCTCTCCAATTTCCACCTCCCATCTCCAAGATTCATCTCTCCATATCCCGAGAGCCAGACATAATGGTATCAATGGAGAATCAGAGCAGGAAACCTTGGAGGGTAACTCTGCCATTGCCAAACACCTTTTCTTCTTCTGAAAACAAAACATTTTTTTTTCACTGAAAACAATAAAACTTCAACAGGCTTCTGAGGCAGTCTGAAACTTCCCAACTTGATAAACACTTTTACGCTTCCCTGGCATTTTGCAGGTAAAAATCACACACGAAACTTTCGTGTTTTGAAGAGCTGCCCAAAAAGGCACCGGTTGGAACGCTGGCTGCTGAGAATTTTACACTTTCTGTTCTGACAGACACTGACCCCCAAGAGAACACTGCATTGACCTAAAGCTGTAAAAAAAACTAGCAAAATTGATTTATAAAACTAAAATTATAAGTGTATAGTTTAAATAAAAGTGTATAGTATCACCTAATAAAAAATTAAGAGTTTAAAGTTTAAGAGTATAATAATATATATAAAATAATATGTAAGTTTTAAAACAAAACTAGTCCATCTTCTTTACCTTCTTCTTCATGAGTTTAAATAATATTGCATAATTAAATAAAAAAATCCACATTATGAGACACAAGTAGTTAGTTATTAAGTTAAAAGTAAAAATGATTTATGAATCATTTCTTAATTAGACAGTTTATCCTTAAAAAACCCTTATAAAAATGAAATATATCTCCATTTTTAAATTATTAGAGTTAAACACAACAGAACACACCATTTATAAAGAGTGCAATATAAATAAGAACAAAATAAATATCTGAATCCAAATCTTTTGCTGAGTGTGAGATCAGACAAGGGAAGTGTCTGCTGAGAGAGGGGGAAAAATGTTGGAGAGATGGAATGGCTGGGAAGGAAAAATAGGAGGAATTCCAGGTGGGATGTGAGGCCAAAATCTTCACAGCCCTGAGGCTGGAGGGGCCCTTTGGCACTCCAAGGGGATTTTTGGTTAAATTTCAAGTTTTAAAGTTATTATTATAAAGTTTGGATTGTTATTATTATTATTATTGTTATTATTATTATTATTATTATTATTATTATTATTATATCATATTACAGTATATAATACTATATAATACAATAATATTATATAACAATGCAATTAATGAATAAGTATTGTTATTGTTATTATTATTATCCTCACACAATCCATTAAATGTTGGGTTTTGGATTTTTTTTCTTTTGTTTTAAATTGGGTTTTTTCTTTTGTTGGGGTTGGGACTGAAGGTATTTGAGGCCATAGTTTCTGTTTAGATTTAGGTGTTTATTACTTTTATTTACATTATAGTTTTATAGGTAGTGAGTTCTGCAGTTCTTCATTAGTAAGGTACAAAATGGTTAACAATCTTTTGTTATACGGTTTTTTAAGGTTAAATTATTTAATTAAGAAATGATACTTAAATATTTTCACTTTCAACTTAACTATTCACT
The DNA here is from genome assembly GCF_028551555.1 of Melozone crissalis. NCBI lineage: Eukaryota > Metazoa > Chordata > Aves > Passeriformes > Passerellidae > Melozone > Melozone crissalis. The sequence continues at coordinate 3,035,618 of NW_026535887.1, forward strand.
GGAAACCTGCAATGAGGATTTTTCTGTCTAATTACAAAATACCACCCAAACCCATGGAGAAGAAGGTGAAGAAGGACCAGCACTGCCCTAAAACTTCTATCTTAGCTTTATATCTATTCCTGTATTCTAAACCCTCAAACTCTGAGTTTCCCCCCCTGTGCTATCACACACTCCTGTTCAAACTGCACACCCACAGTCCCAGTTCCATCATTCCATTCTGGAAGCTTCTCCAGGCCTCAGGGCAATGCAGGGTTCTCTGGGGGTCAGTGCCTGCAGCACAGAAATCTCCAATTTTCAGCAGCCAGGGTTCCAAGGAATTAATTGCTGATTGCCTTTGGGATAATTAGGATTTGAGGGACAGCAGGTTGGTGAGTTCATCTTCTTTTTGCCGAGGTTGGGATTAAAGGTGTGAGATGGTATTTCTGTTTGGACTCAGATATTTATTAGTGGTTATCTGTGTCACAGTATCACAAACGCTGAGTTCTGCAGCAATATATTAACAAACTGAAAATGGAGCCCCATCTCTCTCTCTATGAGGCCTTGTAAGGATAAACTGTCCAATTAAGAAATGACACCTAAGTTATTTTCACTTTTAACCCAATAACCAACCACCCATGCCTGCAATGGGGACTTTTTTATCCAGTGACACAAAACCACCCAAACCCCTGGAGAAGAAGGTGAAGAAGAAGGAGCAGCACTGCCCTAAAACCTCCATCTTGCTTTATATCCATTCCTGTATTCTAAACCCTTAAACTCTGAGTTTCCCCCCCTGTGCTATCACACACTCCTGTTCAAACTGCACACCCACAGTCCCAGTTCCATCATTCCATTCTGGAAGCTTCTCCAGGCCTCAGGTCAGTGCAGTGTTCTCTTGGGATCAGTGCTGGCAGCACAGAAATCTCCAATTCTCAGCTGCCAGGGTTCCAAAGAGTTAATTGCTGATTGCCTTTGGGATAATTAGGAATTGAGGGACAGCAGGTTGGTGAGTTCATCTTCTTTTTGCCAAGGTTGGGGTTAAATGTGTGAGATGATATTTCTGTTGGGACTCAGATGTTTATCAGTGGTTATCTGTGTCACACTCTGAGTTCTACAGCACTTTATTAACAAACTAAAAATGGAGCCCCATCTCTCTCTCTACAAGGCCTTTTAAGGATAAACTGTCCCATTAGGAAATGACACCTAAGTTATTTTCACTTTTAACCCAATAACCAACTATTCATGGCCCACAATGGGGACTTTTTATCCAATGACACAAAACCACCCAAACCTGTGGAGAAAAAGGTGAAGAAGAAGGACCAGCCCAAAATCCAAACCTCCATCTTGCTTTATATCTATTACTGTATCCTAAACCCTTAAACTCTGAGTATCACACACTCCTGTTCAAACTGCACACCCACAGTCCCAGTTCCATCATTCCATTCTGGAAGCTTCTCCAGGCCTCAGGTCAGTGCAGGGTTCTCTGGGGGTCAGTGCCTGCAGCACAGAAATCTCCAATTTTCAGCACCCAGAACTCCAACACAAGGAAAAAGGGTTTATTTTGATTTTTTATAAAATCAGTGTTATAAAATAAAAACCCCCTTGCATTTCTCGATGTGATTATCAGTTGGGATCTCTGGTTTTACCACACCAGAGCAGCTTCTCTTGCCAGGAGATATTAAACTCTCATTTTTGAGCTATCCCAAGTCAAAACAATTATCATCACTTTTACTGCTTTGGAGCATTCCCAGCTTTTCCTCTGCCTGTCAGCAGCACAGAAAATGGAGTTTTCCAGACTCTTTCCCCACTTAATCCAAACAATACCAACAGGTCCCTGTGGCAGAAGACAAAATAACTATTACCTAAAAAAAAGCTTTCTGCTCCCCCTGAGGACAATCCTACAGGAAAAAGCAGGTTTCCCAATTCAACATAGCTGATTATTTGGGAAAAAAAAAATAATCATTTAGGAGGAAAAGAATGCTTGGAAGAAATTTTCACCACAATTAATTAGCTCCCCATATGAACTAAAGATACATTAAGATGCTCCTCATATCTTTAACTCACTGAAATATAAAATGAACATTGTAAAGAAATCCATAATTTTATTTTCCCCTCTTGTTCTCCACACCTGTGCCAGGAAACTGGAATAAACATGTCATTACAGCAGAAATCAATAGGAAGTTTTAGAGTATCCACTAGCACAGAAAGGTCAAGGCCCAGTATTGATTTTAATATAACAATTTTGGTTTGCAGTTTCCCAAAGGCTTCTTGTCCAATACTCTTCTTCATTCTTCTCTCACTTTACATTGCACTGGTGAATTTGTTCTGCACCAACTCTTTACTCCAGGTTTACTAAGAGCTCATCATTTATGCAGTGTGCTGCTGAGACATGACAAAAAAAAAGGTTGGGGGAAGCACTCAGAGCATCAATGAAACCTCAGTGATGAGCAGTTATCTACAGACCCTCCTTGAAGCACAACAACAAAACAACAAATAAAAAATCTCATGTTACAACTTTAATAACTCATCACAGAGCAGCTCTGTGCACCAGGGCAGAGTCGAAGCTCATTTACAGTTTAAAAAGATTCCTCCAAATAGATGAGGATGGCACAAACAGAGGCTGCAATCAGTTGTGCAGCTGGTGACAAATAAAATGTCACTTCCTCTGGAGCCCAGTGAGCCACAGAGAACAGAATCCAACAATTCATTCTCAGGGAATGTGTCTCAGGCTGAAAGATGTGGCTGGGGGTTTGTATTTTATCCCCACCTGTCAGAGGTGGGGCAGTTCTCTCTGTCCATGGGGCAGTTTTTTCTTTCTCTCTCCCACAGCCAACCCTCCCTCCAGGAGATCTCTGCTGCCCATGGCCACTGAGTGTCCCTGCAGGGCTGATCCAATCCCAGCATCCCATGGGGAGATGCTCCGCCCAGGGGAGGAGCCAAGCATTCCTACCTGGATCCAATCTGAGCCTGGCACAGCACAGCAGCCTTTGCCCCCTGCATTGCCAGAGGAGCAGCTTTCTGCTGCCCTGCATGGCCAGAGGGAGCCCAGGCCCATCTGCAGCAGCCCTGGGGCTGCAGAGGAAAACTCCCCCCTTGTGCAGGATCCCTGCTGCAGCAGAGCCACAGCTGGCACTGCAGGAGGGCTGAGCCCCCATGGGATGGGGCTGGGACACCGCCCTGGCACACAGGGGGCAGGGACTGCTCTCACTCTGACTGTGGGTTGGTTTCTTTTTTGTACTATTGCATTTGTATTTTTAATTTTCCTAATAAAGATCTGTTATTTCTATTCCCATTTCTTTTCCTAGTAAAGCACTATTCCCATTCCCATATATTTCCCTATTAAAGAACTGTTATTCCTACTCCCATATCTTTGACTGAGAGCCCCTTAATTTCAAATTTATAACAATTCAGAAGGAGGGGGTTTATTTACATTTTCTATTTCTGGGAAGGCTTCTGCCTTCTTTAGCAGACACCTGGCTTTCCAAACCCAGACATATTGCCACCAATACCGACCCACAGGCTGTCAGAAAATTTCTGACTCTGTCAGTGTTTTTATTGTACTATTATATTTGTATTTTTAATTTTCCTAGTAAACTCTTATTCCTACTCCCATATCTTTGACTGAGAGCCCCTTAATTTCAAAATTACAATAATTCAGAGGGAGGGGGTTTGCATTTTCCATTTCAAGGGAGGCTCCTGCCCTCCTTAGCAGACACCTGGCTTTTCCAACCAAGACAGAATATCCTATCATCTCTCACCTGCATTACTCAAGGAAAGGATTTTTCAAAAGAAAGGTTACCCAAGTTTCACCACCTGGTCACAGGTGATGAGATGGCAGACACACACAAAAAACTCAGTTATCAAAAGCCACCAGATAAATCCTGGAATGGTTTGGGTGGGAAGGAGCTTAAAGCCCACCCAGTGCCACCTCATCCATGGCAGGGACACCTCCCCCTGTCCCAGGCTGCTCCAGCCCCAGTGTCCAACCTTGGCCATTGCAGGGATCAGGGGCAGCCCCAGCTGCTCTGGGAATCCCTTCCCAAAATCCCACCCCAGGCTCCCTCTCCAGGGAATTCCCTCCATTCCCAGCTCTCCCAGCCTGCCATTGGATCCATCCCCACCCCGACTCCTCTCCAGGAAGGAATTTTGGGGTCTGGGGGCTTCACTGGCAATCTCAGCACTCCAGGAAGGGTCTCCCTTCCCTTTTCCATCCCCAACTTCCATAAAAATCCCTGGGGATGGATTCTGAGTGTCCCAAATCCCAGAATGGTTTGGGTGGGAAGGGCCCTTCAAGCCCATCCCATTCCAGTCCCACCATCCCAGGCTGCTCCAGCCTGGCCTTGGGCACTGCAGGGATCAGGGGCAGCCCCAGCTGCTCTGGCAATGCCAGCCCAGGCAGGAATTGCTCATTGCCAAGATGCCACCCATGGCTGCCCTCTGGCAGTGGGAGCCATTCCCTGGGTGCTGTCCCTGCAGTGTCCCCAGTCCCTCTGCAGCTCTCCTGGAGCCCCTGGAATGTGCTGGAAGCTCTCCCTGGATCCATCTCCTCTCCTCCTCTGTCATACCTTAAACACTTCTAGAGCAGAGCTGGCAGCAGAATTACTGCTGGGCCACCAAAACAAACCCAAGTCTATTTTTAAGCCTTTTCCTGCCTTAAAATTCCTCCTTCCAGCAGGAGTCTTCCTCTAAGAAACAAGCCTGGAATCAGAGCACATCACAGGACAGTCCCAACTAAGTGCAGGGACAGATTTTTGGCACACCAGCACAATTCCAGGGGTGAATTTAATGAAGAATTGAACAAAATACACTTCCTGCACTACTGAGGGCACTGCCATGCACAGCAGCTTGCAAAAACACCTCACTCTACACATAATTAATATTTGCCCTGTTCCAAATCATATTTAAAAAGTGGAAGCTGGGAAACACTCACCAAGCAAGAAACTGAACCCCGCCCAAATATAATTAGCCTGAGCTGAATGATTAGCAAAATAAAAAGTCTGAAATTTCTCTGATTTTCAGGGGTGGATAAAAAGGCAAGTCATCATTCAGGAAGGTTCAATTTCCATGGGAAATCACATCCATCACTCGCCTCTGAAGCAGTGGTTTGGATATTTTAGTGCAGGAATCCAGCACTCTGATGAGCTTGGCAGTATCTAAAATTTTATCATTATGCTGATGATTGAAGTTGTTCTTTTTGCTGCCTCAAAATACTTTTTACTTTGCCTGCACTTTTCATTTAAAGCAAACTGGAAAAACAGATTTACTGAGCACCATCAGTATCATGGAGCCCAACAAATGAACAAAGTTCATGGATGGAGTGGATAAATTCTGCTCTCTGATGGGAGAAATTTATTTATTTATTTATTTCCCCAATGCTTGTTCTCAAAGCCATGACATTAAAAATTTCCTCATTTTCTGGGAAATTAGAAAAAAAAAAATGCTAAACATTTGCTGAGCTTGTCTAGAATAAGCAGAAAATATGGCAAAATTGAAATTATCACCCACTGGTCCATTGAATTGAGTGGATTTCTGTTATTTATTATTCAGAATTCTTCTCTTAATTATCATTTATTACCTGTCACCATTGTCAAGTTCAAGTTTTTGTGTCCATCCTCTCATTTTTATGTTCCCTTGAGTGTCACCCTCAGACTGCAGCTCTCCCACATTAACTGCTCACAGTTACTGTTGCAAGCTCCACAAATTCTGTTTTAAATTAATGATGATCAATTTTCTACATGAACTTTCCAAAATGAAAACACTTTTCAGATGAAACATTTCAAAACGTTCAAAACTCAAGTGAGGAACAACAGCTGGGTTGAGTAAAATGAAGAGTAAAGTGGAATCAGTGCAGAATTTTGGAAATATATTCTAAGTTGGGTCTAAATCACTATTTCATTAATTATTCCAAGTCCTGTTAAATAAAAGCTGTAATTCATATATTGTTAGAGAGTTGCTGGCATTAAAATACAATTTAAGAGTCATTCTTCAGCTCTAATCCCCAAAATAAGCCCAGATTTTAACTTTATATAGCAGCCCATCTGCACTGTGTGTGGATGTGTGAATAAATAATTTAGCTACAAGTTCAAATTAAGATTTCTTCCCTTCACAGCCTGAAATGAGGAGAAGACATTTTGCAATCAAACCCAAATGTGCTCATGCACTGCTCACAGAACAGCACAAAATCAGCTTCAGGCAGTTGGAATCAGACAACAAACAGCCCAAAGTTTCAGATATTTTTATGCTGAAATGTTATTTCATTGAAATATTGGGAAAAAATCCTGGTTTAGAGAAAGAAGTGAGAATATAAATATGTAAAATACACCATCCATGGTAAAACAATCCATGAGATGAATGTGGAGGCAAAAAGTTTAATTTTTATCAAATCCCAACAGGATTTGTCTTAAAAATTAGCAGGTTATGAAATGAAATTGTTAATAAATCACAAGTGCAAGGTCAAGAAGCTTAGATGTGGAGCTGAAAGTTTTGTTCTATTTTCCAAAACAGCATCAATGTGTTTGTATTTATATCACAAATTATTACAGCTTAAATTCCATGTTTCTATTAGCTGGAACATTCTGCACATGGAAGACAAAAGAATTTACCTGAATGAGTTTCTTGAATGTTTTTAAAACACAAACCTCCACCAGAATTCAACCCATAAACACTTTAAGTTTTACTTATGGAAAAAGATCTGCATCTTTTTTGTTGTTTCACTCAAGACAAAAAAATCCTCTCTGCTCTGTTAAAATCAGGATTTTATAATTGGTGTAAAACATTATAATAATACATTGTAATGAAAAATAATACTGTGAAAAAGAATTTTAAAAATTACAATAATAAAAATATACTGTGTAAAAAATAATAAAACAACCAAAACCATTAATTAAATAAATAAAAATTTGAAAAGAAGTGCAGCTGTTAACAAATTGTGATATTTTTCCTTTCTTTATCATCATCATCATCAATTTACTTTGATATTTTACCCAATCTGCTCCCTCCCTTTGACAGACCAAGGCACAACCCTGCAAGGAGAATTCTGGAAGGTACTGAAAATGCTGAAGTTGCAAACCAAATATTTCCAGATTTTCATCCCATTTAACTCAAGTCTTGAGCATTCAAAAAGCTCAAAAATAACCCAAGTTTTCCTGTCAAAGCCCAGTTGAGGAGAGGGGGAATTTCACTGGAATTTATTGATTTCCTTTATTGCTGATGCAAAAAAAGAGAGATTTTTTTTTTCCCTGGGACATTAATACAGTCCTATCTAATTATATACTCCATCAACCTAACTCAATTAAATACCAGAATGCTGGGTAGGAAACAACTGAGATCTATGCAGACAGCTGAAGTAGGACTAATTACAGCCTAATTTTTCTTAATCCATCATAATGAGCGTTTCTCCCCATTCTCAGTGGAGGACAGTGTGGGATATTTGTATTTATCCTCAGTGTGTTTGTGTTATTTATTTACAACAATCACTGCAAGGAGGAATAAACACAGAAGTTCAGCAGATACCAAAATTTCTAAATTTAAAGAGGAATTTTTAATTTCTGATAATGGCTCTGATCAGGCTTTCAGAATCAATCTCTGAGAATAAAAAATGAAATATTCCTAAGAAAGGAGTATTTCAATATACAGAAAGGAACCAAAAGGGTTTTGCTGGTGTGAACTGGTTTAATACAGTATTTTACACACTCAAAACATCCTGGGAATTCCAGAATTCCCAGCAAACTCCAGAATTCCCATTTCAAGGTATTTTTGCTCAGCCCCTGGGATCACAGGGACCCCACCCCTGTGCAGCACAAAGTGATTATTTGGGCTCCAGAGAAATCACAAAATTGAGCTTAAAAGGCAGCAAAAATCCAAGCTCAAGAGGTCAAAAGGGATTTAGAGCAACAGTTTGGATCAGCTCTTACAAGGGAATTCCAGCTCATTTGTTGTTGAACATGGATTTAATATCCAAACCTGCTGCAGCCCCCAGAGCTCTCCCAGGCACAAAATTCAGTTATTTCCAGTAAGCAGATAAATCAAATCAAAGCATTAAGGCCAAGTTGGTTTGAAATATTGTTATTATTAATGAACCAACCTTCTCTTCTGAGCTTCAGAGTCTCTCCTGGCTCGTTCCAGTGCCAGTTCCTCAGCTATTCTTTTCTTCAGCTCTTCATCACTAACTGCAATTAAAAGAAAATTCAGTGAAATGTTAACAGAGCACAACTTATCCCCAATTACAGAAACAACTGCATTATACAGTGCCCTCCATTGTTTATTTGCTTTTTTCCCCTCACAGCAGTTGGAGTTGCTTTCTTGTGGTTTAACCGTCTTTGAAATTTTAGCCTTTAAAACACTTTCTTATGAAACAGCTTTTCAATTAGTGCAATCTTTCAAAAATGAAACAACATGGACTGTACATTAAATTAAATATTTTCTTCAGAAATATGGCTTTGTAAAGTAAAACCATAGGGATGACACAGAGACATAAACAATAAAGTCATAAAATGCAGCTTTTTATTCATATAGAACCAAAAGAAATATCTTTGTGTAGCAAATCAAGTATTTTCAGATGTGTTTTATACAACAAAGCTCTTACAGCACCCTAAATATTATTATTTCTAGATCCTAGAGAAAGATTTTGCCCCAAATTCTCCAGATTGGAAAGAATATTTCCTTCACTTAAATTCTGTCAGATGAATCAATGAAACTGGTTAAGAATTAAAAAATCAAGGAAGCAACTTCTTCAAGAATATGAACAGAGGGAGATTCACCAATCCTACAAAGCTGAAAGGCTTCTCCAAAACCACCAAAATTCAGTTTAATCCTAATCCTGCCTGGAATAAAACCTGACCCACACTGAGCTGAAGCTGTGCCATGCTCTGGATTTCCAGAAAATTCCCTCACTCCTGCCTCAGATCCTCTCCATGGAAGCCCAGGATGGGATCCCACCCCAAAACACCCCAGAAAACAGAACCCCAAAAAGGGCCATTAAAACCCTGCAAAGGAAAATCAAGCCCAGAGAAATTAAAATTAATTTTCAGGCACTGGAAAGTCTGTGTGACCTCATCTCCAGGAGCTGGATTTATCAGCAAAGATTATCCAAAATCATTATTCCACTTTTCTGTTCTACTCCCTGCATTTCTGCTCATGCTAAAGCAGCCTCACAAAAGGGTTTTAGGAATGAATGAATGAAGCAGCTTCATCAATTTTATGGGAGTTTTGGCCAACTAATCCAGTTAAAAATATCTTTGGAAAAGCAGCAGGAATCGATATCCATCACGGCAGGCCCAGGAAATGCTGAGATCACAGAAACAGAGGGAAAAGTGGGGGGAAACTTCTAAATTATCAGTGAGATCCCAATTTTTATATTCTTAAAATATAAAAGTATTTTAAAATTAAAATTCAGAGGGAAATATGAACCTTTCAACAGATCTCTAGCAAAAAGCTGGGTGAAAAAGGAAACCCCCATTTTATTTGGATTATCCTAATGGACACAACATTAATTATCTTGTTCAACAGCATCTAAAGAATGAAATTTATGGTTCTGGTGTACAAAAATGAGTACAAGAAGTCCAACAGAGCAGAGGATGGTTTATGTCATAATGAGGAGGGATTCAGGCAGCAGCCAATAAAGACATTTGACCTGAACAATCAATTAGGCTGCCCATCGATCAGGCAGATACTAATAGGGAATAAAAGTGGAGCTATAGATCATTCAATGGAATTATTGTAAGATGTAATTGAGGAGCTCCCAAATGGGAGCTTTATGATGTTTTAGTTGAAAAAAAAAATTAAAAATTGTGGTTCTACGAGGAGGAGGGATTTGTTCTAGGGGGGAAAGCGTTTAAAAAGAGAAAAGGTAATTTATTTGAGAGAGGATCAGGAAAAGAGTGTTTAACATTAAATGTTAAATTACATTTCTGATGGCCATCTCTGCTCACACCACAGGACATTAAAAACACACAGCTGACCATTGAAATACCAGAGAATGTTAAACCTAGGGGGTGCAAGACTGCTAAAATATTAATATATTAATATTATTCTATTAAACATTAAATTATTATTGCATAGCCATTCCCAACACCACTCCCTTTAATATTAGAAGTTCCTCAGGATGCTGAAATCAGTGTCAGCTTCATCCCAGAGCAAAGTGGGAAGACTTTCAGGTACATTTAGAAGGTCACATCTGTACTCCAGGGCTTCCCCTGCCCCTCCAGGAGCACAAACCAAAGTGTGAGGTGAGAGTGAGAGTGCACAGCTGCCCTCACAAACCCATCTGGGAGCTGGGCAGGGAAGGGAACACACCCAAAACCCAGGAACAGCTGCTCTGACCCTTCAGCACTCCCTGGGATGGGTGTTTGATTGGCAGAGTTCTTCTGGGATGATGGGAATGGAAAAACACCGGGATAATGGGGATGGGAACCCCCAAAGAGGCTGCAGTGATGCCTCGAGAAGGCTGAGCTAGAACGGAGGCTGGGCAGAGTTACAGAATAAAGCAGGGATTTATGAAAAGGCCTCAATGGATGCACCTTGGGCAGCACAAGAGCCCAGCCAGGGCTGCACCCAAGATTCACAGAATTCCCAGAATCCCTGGGTTGGGAGAGCCCTTCAAGGCCCTGGAGCCCAGCGCAGCCCCTGGCACCCAGTGCCACCTCCAGGCTGGTTAAACACACCCAGGGATGGTGACTGCACCCCCTCCCCGGGCAGCCATTGCAGAACTTTCTCCCCCTTGCTGGAAAAGCTTTTTGCTGCTCTCCAAGCTGGATTTCCCTTGGCACAGCTCAGGCCGTGTGCTCTGGCTGTGCCAGTGCTGCTGGAGACAGAGCCCAAGGGCAGCTGGGCACAGGCACCTTTCAGGAGCTGTGAGAGTGCTGGGGGCACCCTGAGCCTCCTTTCCTGCAGGCTGAGCACCCCCAGCTCCCTCAGGGCTCCCTCAGCGTTTGTGTTCCCTCGCTGCCTCTCTGGATGCACTCAAGGGTTCAAGATGAACCAAAACGGCCCCAAAATGCACGAGCGCTCCCGGGGTCTCTCCCTGGGATCAGTTCTGCTCCATTTGCACCTTGCAGTTCATTGTCCCATCCCAGCTTCAGCCCAGGCACTCCCACCCTGCTTGTTTTTCTCTCTGCAGCCCACGGGGTTTGTGCTCCTGGGCTGAGATTTGGGGCATTTGTCCTTGGTGCCCAGCTGGAGCAGGAATTGTTTTGTCTCCCTGCTCTGGGCACAGAGCTCACCATCCCTGAATGTGAAGCCCAGACCCACACACTAAAGCAGCACAGAATGGGAAAAATATAAAAACTAAAACTTGAGGCATCAGCACAAAGCTCTGAGAGGCACCAAACTGCTCCCAGACACAGAATGGTTGTGCTGGGTTTGTGTGGGCAGCGTTTGGGACTGGGGGCTATGGGGGAGGTTTCTGGAAGCTTCTTCCACATCCAGAGCCAATTCCAGGATGGACCCACCAGGCTGGGCCAGCCAGGAGTGGTGGTGATGCCTCAGCGATAATGGATTTTAGAAGAAAAAAAAAGTTTTGTGCAGCTGGACAGAGCAGAATGGAGTGAGAATATGAGAGGAACAGCCCTGCAGAAAAGCAGGAACTGTTCCAGAGCTGACATTCCCAGCAGATTCCATGGGAATTCTATTAATTCTAATTTCTTTCCCCTGAGGGAGAAGCTTTGATTGGAGTCTGGATTCCACACAGGTCAACAGTGTTAAAACCCAGCAAGCTCCTGCCAGGACCTGGGCAGGCCTAGCAGGGACTGTCCAGGCACAAGGAATTTAATTTTTGCCATTTTGGTGGCCTCTGGGAAACAGCACCCTGACTTTTCTTATTTGTCCATTAATTCTTCAGGCAAAGTTTGAAGGACAGTTTCTTCCCAAAATCAAATCTAAACCCATCCTCCTTCAGCTTAAGGCCATTCCCCCTTGTCCTGTGCCCTTGTGAAAAAGAAGATTTCAACACTTCTCATTCAGTCTTCTCCAGAGCCCAACATTCCATCCATCCAACATCCTCTGGCAAACCTGAGAAAGGCTTATCCCACCACCTTTTTAAAATGCCACAAACCCTGATTTCTATTAAAAATATATTTATAAAGAGTGGACAAAGCCATTTGCTTAACCTTTTGTATGACTGTGCCAAGCCATTTGCTTAAACCTTTTGTATTTATTTTTTATAAATATTTATTAAATTTTTATTCAATTTTTTTTTATTAAGCTGAAACCCACTTGTGCTTCAAAATCAGACAAATAAAGAACCAGAAAACCATGATGTTTCACAGGAATCAAAAGGTTTTGGGGAGTTTCAGGGAGAACTGATAAGGACAGAGGAGCAAAAGGGACTGAAGGACTTCTCACTTCCCATCAGCTCCTCATGTTTCAGATGTTTAAATGTGGATTTAAGGCCACCCATGAGCAGGATGGGAGCAAAGCTTCACATGATGCCAATTCTTGAGGAACCATCAGCAATTTTCTCCTCCAGATCTACAACAGCTTGGCACACAAAGATTTTTACAACTCTTGAAGTATTTAACTCCAACTCCTCAGCCTTTGTTTAACACAAAATCCAAATCCATACCTTTTTCCTCTCTCTTTAAAGCAGTAAAGAAACAAATCAGCAGGATGTCAGGATTACACCCCGAGCAGTAAACAACAAACCTCAGGGAAAGCAGACACCTGCAGCCTCAGAAATGTTAGCCTGAGAAATCAGCAATTTGAGATGGACAAATTATTCAAATAACTTCCAGCCTGCAGAGCTGGGGATCTACCCATTAGCCCTGCATTTGGAAAAAAAAAAAAAAAAAAACCATTAATGCAAACAGCATTTAGTAGCAGGCACCTTCACTAAATTCTCTGGAAAGGGCAGGTGCATTAAGTTATTAATGAAGAGACACTTAGGTTTGATACAATCAAATGTCTTTTAGAAAATACTTAGCTAGGTAATGTTCAGATAATGAATTAAAAAAAAAAAATAAAAAAAAAAATCACCACACAAAAAATGTCCAAGTTCTGTTTTTCCTTCTGGTTAAGCTTGGTTATTTAAAAGGAAAATGCTGTCCAGTGAACAGGATACTGGGAGGTTGTTCAAAGATTTCCACATAATCTTTTTTTTCTTCTCCAGGTTGAACTGCCCCAACTTTCTCAGCCTCTCTTTGTAGGAGAGGTGCTCCAGTCCCTTTATTAAATTTGTGGCCTCCTCTGGATTTATCCAACATAACCTGGATCGTTTGTCCTTGGTGCCCAGCTGGAGCAGGAATTGTTTTGTCTCCCTGCTCTGTGCACAGAGCTCAGCATCCCTGAATGTGAAGCTCTGGAAGTGGTTTCTGGAAGATTCCTCCAGAAGGAAGAAGGTTAAAGGGAAAGAGAGGGTGTAAAGAATTAAAAAATATCAAATATTAGTCAGAAATGAGGCACCTCCACACCCATGTTCAATCAGCCACACTCCAAGCCAGGATAAACTCTGCAAAAATCTCTTTCATTTCCACCAAAATTCATGGATTTAATCCAACAATCCCTTTGAAACACAGCTCCAAGGAACCTCCCAACCATGGGAAGACTCTTTTTTATGCTGGAAAAACCAAATCCCAGTGAATTCCTGCAGTTTCTGGCATTGAACACCAACATCAGGGCAGTCAAACCATGGATCCATCCAAGGGCAAGTTCTATCATCCTTTAAGTGGGAATATTTGGGACAGGATATCTCAGCGCTGCCTTCAGCCCCATCAGCTTCCTCAGCTGCTGGCACAGTGGCAGCTGTGAGGGAATTCATGAAAATACCACTAAAATCTCTTTCACTTCCACCAAAATTCATGGACTTAACCCAACAATCCCTTTGGAACATTCCCCAAACTGAGAACACAGCTCCAAGGTACCTCCCAACCATGGGGAAACTCATTTTGTGGTGGAAAAACCAAATCCCAGTGAATTCCTGCAGTTTTTGGCTTTGGCATCTGGCACTGAAAACGAACATCAGGGCAGCCAAACCATGGATCCACCCAAGGGCAAGTTCTCCCATCCCTTTAAGTAGGAATTTTTGGGCCTTCAGCCCCATCATCTTCCTCAGCTGCTGGCACAGTGGCAGCTTTGAGGGAATTATAATTAATTAATTATATTATTACATTTATATATATATATATATATATATAAAAAATATATATAATTGTCAATTATATTAATTATAGTATGTATTATGTAATTATAATTATATTATGTGATATATTATGATCATATATAATATTATGTGATATATTAATTTTGTTATATATAATATATATTATATATAATTATATATAATTATATATAATTATACCATATCATATTACATCATATTATATTATATCATATCATATTGCATCATATTATATTACATATTATATTATATTATATTATATTATATTATAAAAATAACCAGGAAAATTCCTGATTTTCCTCAGAAATATTGGATCAGGATCCTCATGTGAGCCCTCTCAGCTCACACCCATCAGAGCACTCCCACAATTAAAACAATTTCCCACCCACATTTCAACTCCAGATGTGTAAAACTCAAATATTATTATATGCAAATAGCCTTGATTTATTCTTTCTGCCTAATAAAAGCTCTGGTTTGGTCCAGATCTGAATTCCACAGGCCAAAAATGTTCAGTAAGAACAGAAGAAATTTTTCCCTCAGCTGTAGCTGCCCCATCCCTGGAACTGTCCAAGGTTGAGTGGGATGGGGCTTGGAGCACCCTGGGATAGTGGAAAAGATGATTTCAATGTCAATTAAAGCTCTAGGAAATGTATTTGGTGTTTAAATCAGGTGGGAAGACAACAACACCCTGACATTTATTCTGCTTTCCTTAATTTTTAGCTCTCAAAGAGCACTGGATTTGCTGGGAGCAGCATAGGAGAGAAAACAGAAAATTATTTTTAAATTTAGTGGGTTTCAAACACTGCTGTACCTGATCTTTAACCTTATAAATAACCCAAATTAGCCTTGTACTCAATGAAACAACAATGAACCGTTCCTTCAGTGCACCAGCAAAAAGAAAACCCTAAAACCACTAAAAAGTCATTTCTGTGCTTTAAAACCCAGCATTTAAACCGCTGTGGTTTATTTCCTTATTATTATTATTAATTCCTTAAATATTATTATTTTTAAAGAGCATTCTCAAGAATAAACTCTACTTTCAGATTAATACAATTTTAACTACCAACACATCCAGCAACTTTTCCACAGAAATTCCCAATTCCAGGCACTTCCTCCAATCAGGAATTCACAAACAAAGCTCCTCTCCAAGGACAGAAATTTTTATGAACTGTTAAATATTGGTAATGTGCAGGAATATTTCAGATTAGCTCACAGGCTAATGAAATACAAAAACAAAGCAATTAAGTGTGCATAATTTAAAAATATTTCATATTTTGCTTTCCAAAGGCGCTCTTGCATAGATTACATTTCCTATTTTCCAATGTAAATGTGGGTATCAATCAATTTATACTAATTTCAATTAGAAACAAGACAGTGCATGGTCTAGAAGTAACAAAACAAAGTCAGTTCTTATTATATTTGGAATATTCTCCTTTCAATATCCCATTAATTTGGGAATAAAGCAAATTCCACTGGATTTTTGAGGGGGCTGGAAAAAACAGGATTGAGGAGGTTTTCCCCTGTGGTTCTTTGAATTAGGTTCTACCTGCCTGTGCTAACAGCTCTGTTTTATAAAAATAATTTCTTTCTGAGATTCACACTACCAAAAACACGTGGGTTTGACATATTTTTGATAGTTTGAAATATCCTGTCTTGGAAGAGTTTAATTTGATAAACAGGTGACAGACACAGGGGTGTTGTGGAAGAGAAAACATGAAAAATGTTCAATACAACTCAAACTATGGGAGAGCCCATAAAATCAGGTATTTCTCACCAATAAGTGCAGTGAGTTAAAAAAGCCAGTTAATAAAAATTCCCCTAATTTTTAGTTTCTGCAGGAACTCCTGCTGTGTGGATAAATGATTGTGTGGAGTTTCAATGTGACTTTTTCAATTGTTCTCGATGCCCCTGGAAAGGAGGGAATTATTTCAATCAAACTTTCATAACCCATCCTTCCCCTCCCAACTCTGTCATCAAATCTAGAGATAATAACTTATTATTTGAAGTCATTTTGCCCTCCTGTTAATTTAAAATAATTAATAAAAAGAATGAAACAGAAGTATCAAACGCCTCTAAAATACTACTTTTAGTATTTATTTTCTCCTTCAACTGAATACAGCAGCGGAGAAAATTCCCATTTCAGCTGTTTTAGTAATCCCTGCTCCACACACTGTGGAAAGCTTTTCTTGTGGAACACAATGGATAAAAGCATCAGGATTCCATAATTCAACATTAAAAAAATAATAATCATATTGTAAGCAACGCTAAGAAGGATTTGATGATTCTGCTTTCAAGAGGATTAAGCGTGTGGTGTCCTTTCAGGACAATTTAAGGCGTCCAGTTCCTGATCTTTATGGTTCAGAAGTTTATTGTAAAGCTATTTTATCTGACAGTGCAGGGAAATTTACTGGTGTTCTTTTCATCTCCTTGGAAAAAAAAAATATCTGCTTTAAATTCTTTCACATGTATTTCAACAAACTCCTTCTACCACTGCGGAGGGCAGGGAAATAATTATGGATTTTTACACGTAGCAGATAAGTTAAAAAGGGTTTTTTAACTGAAACATCTCTTAGAAGTCACTACTAATGCTCAGTCCAACACTCCCAAATAGCCCAAAATAGCAAATTTTGATGTTCAGCTCATCTCAGCATCATCTCTAAGGAGGAATCTCCAGCTGGGATTGAGCACCATCAGTGGCACTGAAAAATCATCCTTGGCCCATTTCAGCTCTGCCCTGGAGCCACTTTGGAAAAAGGAGATCACAGAGCTGCTCATCACTCACTCACAGAGACATTTTTGCACCTTTCCATGGGCAGGAACTCAGGCTCCAGGCAGGAATTTTACCGTCAAATATTCACATTCCAACTCTTGGTGGGATGGGTGGCTCTGCTTTTGTAGATCAGCACACCCCAAACCTGCACTCAGAACTCATTTTCACTCATGTTAATTAAAGCCATTCATTAAGTTGTTCCTTGATGTCATGGAGCAAATATGTGTGGCATAAATTCTTTTTTTAAGGTGGGGACATTGGCCCAGAGAAGGTTCTGGATCCCTGAAATGTCCAAGGCCAGGCTGGACAGGGCTTGGAGCAACCAGGGGTAATGAAAGATGTCCCTGCCCATGGTACAAAATTATTATTAAAGTCCTTCCAAGCCAAATCAGTCCATAATTCTATTATTTTAAGGGTCTTTTCCAACCTAAATGAGTGACAAAATCCAGCAAGAAGAAGCATGGAAAGAATAATGCAGAATTTTAAAAGCACTGGTAAGGTGGAAGGGGAAGAGGTGAGACTCGATTTGTATTGAGACTCAATTCGTAGGACCAAATCTACAATTAAACCAGGAAAAGACAAGAATGAAGGAAAAATCAAGTGGACAAGAATGGTGGAAAAGGTGTTTTAAGAGAGGTTTTGTGAGCATTCTGCAGCAGATCCACATCCAGCATGAATTTTCCCCATCTTTCCTGAGCACATCCCTCTGAGGAAGCTTTTAGGAATGCCACAAAACTCCTCAACAATGCCACTGACACCAACCCACAAGATATCAAAAAACATGTCAATAAATTCATTGTAATAAATTGTAACTGTTAATAATTGTAATTGTTAATAAATTGTAGTTGTTAATATATTGTAATTGTTAATAACAATTGTAATTGATAATAAATTGTGATTGTTAACAAATTGTAATTGTAAATGAGTTATCCTTGTGAAATCTACCTCTGTGGTTAAAACTGGTTCATAACTTTAAAAGCTGTTAATTGTTAATATATTGTAATTGTTAATATATTGTAATTGTTAATAAATTGTGATTGTTAACAAATTGTAATTGTAAATGAGTTATCCTTGTGAAATCTGCCTCTGTGGTTAAAACTGGTTCATAACTTTAAAAGCTGTTAATTGTTAATATATTGTAATTGTTAATATATTGTAATTGTTAATAAATTGTGATTGTTAACAAATTGTAATTGTAAATGAGTTATCCTTGTGAAATCTGCCTCTGTGGTTAAAACTGGTTCATAACTTTAAAAGCTGTTAATTGTTAATATATTGTAATTGTTAATATATTGTAATTGTTAATAAATTGTGATTGTTAACAAATTGTAATTGTAAATGAGTTATCCTTGTGAAATCTGCCTCTGTGGTTAAAACTGGTTCATAACTTTAAAAGCTGTTCTGGGAGAGAAAAACATGAGAGTCCACAATCCTGTGAAAAAACCAAGCAGGGGAAGTGTCCTTACAGGTCAAGGTTAATGAGAGAAAAAAGAAGATAACACTCATCAATAGCTCTGCTGATCCCAATAAACAGATTTCTCAGTGGTTGCAGTTGCATGGCAAGATAAATCAGGATATCAAACTTCCACATTGTACATTTAAAGCCATTTCACAGTCAATTTTGAAGGGATTTAAAAATTTTTCCCAGTAGAAGGTGAATATTGAGAAAAGTAAAAAAGGTGACTCCTTTTTTTATCTCCATATCAAGTCCTAATTTCATTTATCGATGACAGGGGCAGCAGAAATCCTGAAAGCAATCACTCCATCTCAAACTGGGGACAAAGAAAGCAGCAGTGAGAAAGGAGTGGATCTTTAGGAGCTGTTGTGGTGTGCTCAAATCTCATCTCCTGCTCATTCAGCCAGCTGATAACAGGAGGATCTTACAAAGGATCCAGCAGAGCAAAGCAGAATTGTACAATTCGTTTATTCAGCTCTGATGGAAACTCCAGCACGTTCAGGCTTGGAATTGCTGACTGGAAAAGGGATGAGGGAAAGAATTTAAATATTTGTACAACGTCCTGGACATGAGAATCATTTTTAAAAAGGAGAATTTTCAAGAATTTCTTGCTTTGAAGATAAGATTTTCATAGTCCAATAGCCCATAGAGCAGCTTGTTTGTTTTGGAGAATAATTTGGAAGTGAATTCAGTGACCAAGTGGGAAAAAAACCATTTCTTTCATGTGATATTAACAGCAGCTTAGAAATAGCCAAAACTCACATTTCAAATATCTGCACCCTCAAGTAACTCCTAGAAAGGATTTATTTCTCTCAATAAAACTGGAGGTGATTTCACACTTTGCGATGCTTTTTCTCCAACTCCAGCCAAACCAGGTTTTTTACTGAATTATCAGCACACAGCTACAGCTTTGTCAACTTTGAAATGTGTGTTTTCAGCCCAATATTCAGGCCTGCATTGCTGCTTTTTATAATTTCATCATTTTATCATTTCAACTTTGAAATGTGTGTTTTCAGCCCAATATTCAGGCCCGCATTGCTGCTTTTTATAATTTCATAATTTTATAATTTCAACTTTGAAATGTGTGTTTTCAGCCCAATATTCAGGCCCGCATTGCTGCTTTTTATAATTTCATCATTTTATCATTTCAACTTTGAAATGTGTGTTTTCAGCCCAATATTCAGGCCCGCATTGCTGCTTTTTATAATTTCATAATTTTATCATTTCAACTTTGAAATGTGTGTTTTCAGCCCAATATTCAGGCCCGCATTGCTGCTTTTTATAATTTCATAATTTTATCATTTCAACTTTGAAATGTGTGTTTTCAGCTCAATATTCAGGCCCGCATTGCTGCTTTTTATAATTTCATAATTTTATCATTTCAACTTTGAAATGTGTGTTTTCAGCCCAATATTCAGGCCTGCATTGCTGCTTTTTATAATTTCATAATTTCATAATTTCAACTTTGAAATGTGTTTTCAGCTCAATATTCAGGCCTGCATTGCTGCTTTTTTATAATAACTGAAAACAGGCTCTAAACAATATGTAATTATGATGTTTATGGCTGTTTTCATTGTTCAGAAATGGTATAAAAATAAAAGATAATGCTGAAATACTTGAAATTCTCACAACATCATTAATCCAACACCTGCATTTTTAACGATTTGCAATGAGATCTGCTAATCAAAATCACTTGTGCCAATGGCTGGTCTCAGCTGATGAAATACTTACTAAAAATTGTGGTTTTTTAGTGCTACAAATTATAAGCAGGAAGAAAATCAAGGTACTACAGGGGAAAAAAAGAAGCTGAAAAGGTGAAATATGAAAATCTTAAGGAGAAGGAATAATTTGATTATCACCAAGATGCTCCCAGATAATTCAGGAATTACTAAGGTTCACTTTGAGTAGAACATTGTGTTTTATTCTGCCAACAGAGTAGAATAAAAACAAAAATAAATGTGTTCAACACTGAAACACAAAACCACTGAGTTTTGACCATGATCTGGTATCAGTGGTGCTCCTCCAAAAATTCCACCTTCCTTGGGTTTCTGATGAACACAAAATCACTCTTCTGAATAACCACTGCCCTTTAATTCTTCCTACCCACTTCTCCTGATATCCTTTTTTTTTCTCCTTAAATTTCCTAAATTTGTTCCAACTCCCCTTGATGAGAAATGTCAATCAGTAGGGTCAGGGATAAGGGAGATTTTGGTCAAGGATAAACTGCTTTCCTCTCATGGATGGGGGAAAAGGAGAGGGGGGGAAAAGGGAAAAAAGGGAAAAATGGGAAAAAAGGGAAAAAAGGGAAAAGAGAAAGGAAAATGGGAAACGGAAAAGGGGAAAGGAAAGAAAGAGAAAGAAAGGGAAAGAAAGGGAAAGGAGAAAAGGAAAAGGAGAAAAGGAAAGAAAGGGAGAAAAGGGGAACAGAAGAAAAGGAAAAGGAGAAAAATAAAAGGGAAGAAAGGAAAGAAAGGAAAAGGAGGAAAAGGAAGGAAAGGACAAGGGGAAAAGGAGAAAAGGAAAAGGGGGGAAAGGAGAAAAGGAAAAGGCAAAAAGGGGAAAAGGAAAAGGAGGAGGGAAAGGAAAGGAAAGGAAAGGAAAGGAAAGGAAAGGAAAGGAAAGGAAAGGAAAGGAAAGGAAAGGAAAGGAAAGGAAAGGAAAGGAAAGGAAAGGAAAGGAAAGGAAAGGAAAGGAAAGGAAAGGAAAGGGGAAAAGGAGAAAAGGAAAGAAAGGAAAAGGAGAAGAGAAAAAGGAGAAAGAAAAAGGAGAAAAGGAGGAAAAGGAAAGGAAGGGAAAGGAAAGGCAGGGAAAGGAAAGAATAGAAAAGGAGGAAAGGAAAAGGAGAAGAAGAGAAAGGAGAAAGAAAAAGGAGAAAAGGAGGAAAAGGAAAGGAATGAAAAGGAAAGAATAGAAAAGGAGGAAAGGAAAAGGAAAAGGAAAAGGAAAAGGAAAAAGGAAAAAGGAAAAGGAAAAAGGAAAAGGAAAAGGAAAAAGGAAAAGGGAGGAACAGGAAAGGAAACCAAAGTGAAGCATCTTGGACAAACCATTCAACTCCTTCGGCGAAAAGTCCCAGAGATAAAAGGAGAAGCAGAACCTTTCTGGGAAGGAACCATCTCTAAAAACCCACCCTAAAAAAGCAGCTGAGATTAAAAGCTTGTTTTTATGTGATTAACATGAGGTGAAATCAAACGTGGTTAATGAAGCTAAAAATGAGAATCTGATAAACTGGCTCTGTGAAGCATTGCCAGAGGCACACAATAAACCTTGCAAAAAAAAGGAAAAGGGAAGAAATGTCCTTTCCTTACTCCTTAAATTTCCATTTCAACCAACAGGTAGGAATATCTGAAGCCAAATTTTCAGTTGGGCTAAACTTTTAATATGATATCATTGAAAGCCAAGGAGTTCAGAGCACAAGCAAAGCAGGATTGGAAGAAAACTGTGGCAATAAAAGTTTTTCCCATTCCCCAGAGGCTGAGGAAAAGGATCTCTAAGTGGTACCTCCTGTTTAACCAAAAAACAACTGCACAAAGCTTTCAAGCAGCAGCACCAACAAAACACTTCACCTGCCTCAGCTGACATGATAAGGAGCTTTAGGAACACTTTGCTGCAGCCTGAAGATGAAAGAATAAAACAAAGATTTTCTTTTCATCTTAATGCCATTAAATCGTCCATTTAAAGGGGTTTTTACCACCACACTGAGGAGTCTCTGCTGTAAATAAATTGGGATGGGAAGAAAAGGAGCAATTTAGTATTAAGCTTGAAGGTTTTAGTACCTGGAAGTCTCCTTGTGCTGCTGAAGTGGTGTTGTATCTAACAAGTGATATTTTTCAATAATACAGAGAAAATAAATGCACTTAAACTCCTCTGCTCCTCCAGTCAGTGCAGTGAGAAATTTGGACAAGAATATTTGGTGTGCTATAAAACCAGAGAGGATTCTACAGAGCACAATAACAATTTCCTTGCTTGGTGCTATCAAGACTCATGTTGGTAAAATCAAACAGCTCTAATTTACTCATTGGCTTTATCTCCTTAAAATGGTCAATGGTTTCTATTTTGTTCTTTAAGATTAAAAAAAAAAATCATTCAAACTGCTCCAAATGATTTCTATTCCAACAATCCCTTAAATGACAAAGCTCTTTATCTGAGCCAACTATCTGGGCTTTGTGACCCATAATCCCAGGAAGGTCTCTGAAGGACAAAGAGGAAAAGGACAAAACAGAGACAATTCTGCAAGAGCACACACAGGACATTTCTAACAAAGATAAATGGGTCCCAAACACCATTTTCTGTTTTTTAATGCATAAAGTAACCAAAACTAAGGAAAAATGAAAGAAAAAATAAACCCAAAACATGTTGTTAGATAGGTTTTTAAAACTAAGGAAAAACAAAAAAACAAAAAAAAAAAAAAAAAAAAAAAACAAACAAAAAAAAAAACCATGTCGTTAAATTTTAATTAATTTTAACATACATAAAACCCCCTAAACTCAAAAACCCTACCACACAAGTCTGGCTCATAAACAGGAGATAAACTCTGGCTGCATTTACAGCAAGCTCAGCCTAAGGCTGGGCTCAAAGTCCTAAAACTTTGCCAGGATTTAACTACAAAACAATTTACTCAGAACTAGGAAAAGGCAATGGCACCATTTCCATCCATAAATGCATCAAGATCCAGTCCTTAAAACTCATTATTTCCTGATGCTTTTGCAAAGGGCTCCATGAACTTAACTCTTCCTCCTGAATCGAGCTTAGTGGAAATTAATGCAAAAATCACACTAGAAATTCATACAAAAATCACCTAGAAATTAATGCAAAAATCACACTAGAAATTCATACAAAAATCACACAGCAGCCACCAACAGCTGTTTTCCAAAATGATTTCCCTGCTAAGCACTGGAAGATGAGGCTTTTACAAGCACAAATCTCGTGCTCCCACATGAAAAAGCAGAAGGTTTTAACTTTTAACTCACAAACCACTGCTAAGCAAATACTTTGGATGTGCTTGTTAAACAGCAGCTATGTCAAAAATCCCTTTCTTTGTGTGCTACACAAGATTTGGAGAGGCAATGTCTGCACTCAGCAAACCCTAATAGAGCACAGGCAGCCTAAAGCAGAATAGCATGAAATTTAATTTCCCCAAATCCACCAGAGACCCAAAAAGCACAGGGAAGGCAGTACATAAAAATTACCTGTTTCTAAGAATAGATGGAAACAAAAAGCGACATTTATAAATGAAGGCTCTCTGAAAAATAAATTCTGCCTCTCTGCAAGAAGCCACACACAGAAAATCATTTGTAAAAGGCAAAAACTACAGAAGAAAGTGGCTGTCACTGCAATGAGTGTGCCTGAGACTTATTTATTTCCACATATGAGGACAGGACCTGGCACATTCAGGGCTCTTCCTTTGAATTTCATCTGGAATAGCCCAAGTTTTCCATCAGTTGTAAAATAAGAAACCATTAAATTAATTAAATGTCCCCCTGATATCTGACAATAGTCATGGGATAAATTGGCTTGCACCCTGGCCCTCATGTAAGGGGAAAAATCAAAACCACAGCTCAAGGCCACAGATTGAAACACTGAATTCCGTCATTTGCAGAACCCTTGGAAACTCAGAATTTGTTTCTTTAGTTCCCTTTCCAACACTGAATAACAACCAATAAAGCAGAAGGGGGGCTGGGAATCACCCAGTGCAATCCCAGCCCACACAGGGGCCACTTTTCCCACACAGAGTTGAGCAGGATGATTTAATTCCAAGGAAAGAAACAAAAAGAGGAAGGGAGAGACAGAGAAATCCCTGCCACATTTGGCCTGGCCAAACTGCACAGTGACACAAACACAGAATTGCAGAATGGGCTGGGATGGACTTTGGAGTTTTCAGCCGGTCCAGGCAGGATAATTTCCACTTCAGGGTGCTCCAGCCTGGCCTTGGGCATTGCCAGGGACCCAGAGCCAGGCACAGCTCCCCACCCTCACAGAAAAAACTTCCTTCTGTGATAAATAGGTATGATTCGTGCTGATAAAAATTGAAACAGTAATCAATATTGATACAGTAATTAATATTTGAGAATAATAAAATAGTTAATAGCTAAAAGGTGTAACGCCAAAGAAGAGAGGGAAAGGAGGGGCTCCACCCACCCCCCCTTCTCAGCAGATGTTTTCAAGGACCACAGGAAAGAAGCTGGAGATACAGTTGCTAAAAATGACCAAGAACCTGGTTGGGTCCAAGAAAATGCTAATTATAAGGGATTTATTGCTTTGATATGCAGATGCAGTGATACGTTAGTCTTGGCTTACATTGTACTGGCTTGGTGTAACCCAAAGGTGAATTAAAGGACAACGAAGAAGACTCCAGGGCCTTCATCAGTGACGACCCCCAAAGACTTGTGCGACCCCAAACCGAGTGGTGGCGCATGCGTGGTAAAGGCGGTAATGAGGGCGGAGACAGAAAAGTGACGAACAGAAAATAGGAGGAGATGGCATTGACACATGGCATGGAAGGGGTGACTTTCACTTGGCAAGCTGGTACGTGAAGGGGCAAGGGTCCCAGAACCCTGCCCTCCGTACCCCGCGGGTGTTTTTGCTTATGCGCTATTATTGGAACCAAATTATCCCTTGTTCATATATTTTCTAAACTATTTAATTAAAATTGTTACTACTTTTAATATTGTTTGGCCTTTTTATGATGGGATAATTGGGCAAACATAACACTTCAACCCAAGTTTGTATCATGTCAAACTCCAGGTTCATGTTAACACAAGTGGCATTTCTCAGAGCATGTTTAAATCTATTTAATTCTATATTTAAGCTGTTCTGGTGGGGAGTTGCTGGTGGTTTAAATCACTGCACACCACGTCAGGGTTGTGTGGTGATCACGGGGGTCTGAGGGTGAGGGAAGAGATGAGAATGTTGACTCAGTGTTTCAGAAGGCATATTGATTATTTTATGATATATATTATATTAAAACTATGCTAAAAGAATAGAAGAAAGGATTTCATCAGAAGGCTGGCTAAGAATACAAAAGGAATGAAAACAAAGGCTTGTGACTGACCACAGTCTGGACAGCCAGATTGTGATTGGCCATTAATTAAAAACAACCAACATGGGCCAATCCCAGATGCACCTGTTGCATTCCACAGCAGCAGATAACCATTGTTCGCATTTTGTTCCTGAGGCTTCTCAGCTTCTCAGGAGGAAAAATCCTAAGGAAAGGATTTTTCAGAAAATATCAAGGCTACAGTTAGGATAATGAGCAGATGAGGTTCATTGTAACGTCAATTACAGGTTAAAAAATCACATTTGCAGGAGATGCTCCAACACTTTTTGCCTTTTTTTCCTGCTTGCTTTTAGTGTGAAATCCCTCATTGCAGGGGGAAAGTTATGTATTAATATAAATATCATATAAATATGATATGATATATGATATATCATTAATATAATATAATATATATAGTATATATATTCTATATACTATTATATTATATATATAATTTAAATATATATAAAATATATGCATATATTTAACATATATACATATATATGTATATTTATATATACAAATAAATATATATTATCATGTATTATAGATATCTATTTATATGTAATGTAATAATAACAGAATATAATATTATACAGGGATATTGTTATGTATTAATATATAATATTATGTCAATAATAATATTAATAATATATAATGATACATAAATATAGAGATACATAACATTATAATTTTTATTATTATATATTATTCTTATTTTGGATATTATTAATAATAATATTACTATTAAATTACAACAAGAAAATCATGGCCTTTCAGGCTATCAGTGATCCACAACCATCTCAGTGTTATATTATTATTATATATTATTATTTTTATTATATATTATATTATATTATATTATATTATATTATATTATTATATATTATTATATATCATTTTATATTAATATATATTATATATTTTATTATTATATATATTATGATATATTATATTAAAACTATACTAAAAGAAGAGAAGTTTTTATTCCTATTTTATTATTACATATTATGTTTATTATTATATATTATTCTTATTGTGGATATTATTAATAATAATATTACTAGTCAATTACAACAAGAAAATCATGGCCTTTCAGGCTATCAGTGATCCACAACCATCTCAGTGTTATATTATTATTATATATTATTATATATTATTATATATTATTCTGCTTATTATTATTATATTTTATTATTATATATTATTTTTATATTATTATTATATATATTATGATATATATTATATTAAACTATACTAAAAGAATATAATAGAATTTTAATTCTTATTTTATTATTATATATTATTCTTATTGTGGATATTATTAATATTACTATTAAATTACATCAAGCAAATCATGGCCTTTCATTGATCCACAACCTGAGTGTTGCCTGAGGCTTTTACTCCATTTATTTCAGGTTTCCAGTACAAGTTTAAAGCACATTTTTAGAAGAATTCCCAGAGCTGTAAATAGAGGAGAGCAAATAATAAACACAAAAGCAAAACCCAAACTCTCCTGGCTCCTGCTACAGGAAAAAAGGAAAAATCCACATCAGGAACTTCCTGAGCTTCGCAGGTGTCTCACAGCAAAGGGAATCAACCCAGGCACTGCCAATATTCTGATTTTTTCCTGTTCTAAAAATAAGAGGAATTCTAGAAATTAACATCACAAATGTCAGTTTATTTCATCTCTCAGCTCATGCAGAGACAAAGTGCTGCTGGAACAAAAAGGTGGATGGAAGCAATTCATACATGAAAGGGCAGAGAGCTGCCAGGTTTATTTGCAGAGGATTCTTGCTTAACTGGCAGAAATTCAGCCCAACTCTCTAAACTTCCAGGTGCCCCCAAAAACTGAAAACACAAAATAATTCTCACAAGCAATACTGCAAAGCCTCCCTCTCATTTCTCCTGGGACATTCCAGTTTTAAATTCAGTTTTTCATGCAGTATCCAGCTGTCCATAATTACTAATATCATCAGGACATGGTGAAACTCTGCAAAAATATTAAATTTTAAAAATTAATAATCGTGATTTTTTTGAGTACTGGAATGTGCAGGGATAGGATGTCCTTAAGGATCTCTTATTTTCCCCAAATGTATCCCTGACCCCACACTCAAAAGGTGAAGTTTGTTCTCCTAAATTCAGTTGAAGCCTGGGTTTGTCTCCAATTAGAACCTAAAACTTGAAATCCTCATTCCTGAAAAATCCCAATAAAATCTTTCCATGTTTCTGACACAAGGTATCCACTGAAACTCCACCCAAAACCACACAGCAACACAAAAAAAGGACACCAAAGCACAAAAATTCATCCATGAAAACAAGCAAGGTATGCCCCAGCTCCAACAGGGATGTTTTGCTTCACCCCTACAGAATATTTTGTGATATAAATCAGCCTTGGTCATTTATTTAATGAGGATACAATAATAAATACAGTGAAAAAAAGGCAGAAAAACCCTCAATAGAATCAGTTTCTGCAAAGGGAAAAAAAAATTACTGAGCTACTGACACTCGTAATAATTTAAGAATTTATTCTTCTTTTTTCTCCCCTAATAAACCATTAGTTTTTCCAATACGTACTAAGCTAAAATGAATTAAAGCATTCCCTCTGTCTGAAGCTTTAGGTATAATACACACCCAGAAAAAAAATAATAAATAAACCTCATTGCCTGACCAAATTACTTTCCATCAATATTGCTTTAGGAATTACAGCCAGACTTGAAAGATTTTACACTTGTTAAATATTTTAGTGCATTTAATATTACTCAGAAGGCAGCAAGTGAGGCAAGCAAGCTGAGATGCTTTCAGACATTGGCTTTAGATGTCAGCTCTCAGTGGAAGTGGGTGTAATTTCATTTCTGACCCCAAACTGAGTCAATAAATTCATCATTATTGGCAAGCAACAAGACACACGTTCTTCCATGGAACTCAATCCATTACTCCTCCACCAGAAGGTACCAGAGCTTGCCTGGAAGAGAGGGCTGGGTTTGAGAGCTTTGACATCTTCTCTTATTTTTGTAAAGTGTTATTTGTCTGGGGTACAGGAGCACTTCCCCAAAATCACAAGTTCTACAAGGAAAAATCCATTTAATGTTTTCCAAGCTTGAGAATGTTCAGCAATTCATGGAATCCTGGAATGGTTTGGGTGGGAAGGATCTTAAAGAGCTTTTAATTCCATGGCAGGGACACCTCCCCCTGTCCCAGGCTGCTCCAATCCTTCCTTGGGCACTGCAGGGATCAGGGGCAGCCCCAGCTGCTCTGGGAATCCCTTCCCAAAATCCCACCCCAGGCTCCCTCTCCAGGGAATTCCCTCCATTCCCAGCTCTCCCAGCCTGCCATTGGATCCATCCCCACCCCGACTCCTCTCTAGGAAGGAATTTTGGGGTCTGGGGGCTTCACTGGCAATCTCAGCACTCCAGGAAGGGTCTCCCTTCCCTTTGCCATCCCCAACTTCCATAAAAATCCCTGGGGATGGATTCTGAGTGTCCCAAACCCCAGAATGGTTTGGGTGGGAAGGGCCCTTCAAGCCCATCCCATTCCAGTCCCACCATCCCAGGCTGCTCCAGCCTGGCCTTGGGCACTGCAGGGATCAGGGGCAGCCCCAGCTGCTCTGGCAATGCCAGCCCAGGCAGGAATTGCTCATTGCCAAGATGCCACCCATGGCTGCCCTCTGGCAGTGGGAGCCATTCCCTGGGTGCTGTCCCTGCAGGCCTTGTCCCCAGTCCCTCTGCAGCTCTGCTGGAGCCCCTGCAGGCCCTGCCATGTGCTGGGAGCTCTCCCTGGAGCCTTCCCTGCTCCAGGGGAACATTCCCAGCTCTCCCAGCCTGACATTGGATCCATCTCCTCTCCAAGACATTCACGGACCCAGGGCCTTCACTGGGAATCTCAGCAAACCATGAAGGGTCTCCCTTCCCTTCTCCTCTCTTTTCTCTCCCCATTTTCCATAAAAACCCCTCGGGATGGATTGTGAGTGTCCCAAATCCCAGAATCCCAGAGCAGTTTGGGTGGGAAGGGACCTCCAAGCTCATTCCAGGGACACCTCCCCTATCCCAGGCTGCTCCAATCCTTCCTTGGGCATTGCAGGGACCCAGGGCATGCAGGATTCCAACACTTCCCAAACTAAAAGTCAGTTTTGATTAAAAGACCAAGAATTTTCCCTTCCCTTCTGAAGGGAAAATTCCCTTTCCCTTCAAGACATATTTGGATATTTGCATGTTCTGGGGTGTTTTGAGTTTTTAAAGTCTTTAACAATGGATAACAGTGTGGAAAACCGACTCGAATTTGTGTTTTACACTTGAAAAAAACCAAGAGGAATTAACTCCTCTAACAACCCACAAGCTAAAGATGATCTGAAAAGTTAAGGTCCAAAAAAAAACATCTTTGTGAAAGGGCAGTGGGTTCATTGTGATGCTCTGAAGGGCAAATCTGATTTGTTTTTTGCCATGAGAAGCTGAGAAGGAGGAGCAGAGCTCACCTGCCCCTCGGTGCTGTCTGCCACTGCCTGAGGAGGGCTCCTTCATCCGATCGATGACGCTGTCAGACAGCTGCAAATAAAACCAGAGAAACCTCAGCTCCTTCCTGGCCCAAATTCCCCTCCAAATGGAGAAAACTCCATAAAAACAGAGCCTGGAGATTCCACACAGCACATGGCAGCTGCTCGAATCCAGCCCCCAACATAAAACACTGCCCTTCACTGTTCACAGCACTCACCTCACAATTAGCACAATAAAATGATTTTGGCTCCCACAGGGAAGAGGAAAGGAAATAAAACACTTTTGGGCGTGTTGCTGGTTATTAATCATTATTTTTGCCTTTCTCAGTGATTTAATTTGTCTTTCTGAGGTGCACAGCACTCAGCCCAGGAAGAGTTTCACCCTTCCGAGGACTTGTGCAACACAGGTGCTCAGAGTGGAACACAAAGTTCATTCTGATGTTGACACAAGCACAGAAAAATATTCAAATTGTGCAGAATCCATCAGTGCAAGAGCAGCCTCCAGTTCCAGATCTGTGGAAACCCATGGATAAAATGAACCAGAGGGAAAGAATTATTTGCATAAGGACTTGTGGATTCCAACTTCTGTCATCAAAGCACGGAATTATTTCGGTTGGAGGAGAATTAAAGAGTTGGAATTCAATGCCCTGGCATGGCAGGGACATATTTCACTGTCCCAGGGTGCTCCAAGCCCCGGCCTTGGGCATTTCTAGGGTCCAGGGGCAGCCCCAGCTGCTCTGAGCAGGCTGTGCCACATTTCAGAGCACAAAAACTCCACCCTGTATGGAATATGTAAATTATATCACATTTATTACATTTATATCACTGTCACCTATTTACTCAAGAGCATTAAATGACCAAAAATTGAAAATATCCATCTGCTGAAACACAATGAACTCTCAGGGCTCATCCTCCACCTCTCTTCCCTAAAATCAGCAATAAATGATAAATTATTATCAGTCCTGGTAGGAGCCACACATGGAAATAATTCCTAAGCTGCAGGAATTCCTGAAGTTGGTTGTGTCACAAGTTCTGGGGTGCCCCAATCCTTCCTTGGATGTGAAAAACGCCAATCACTTGTTTTCAGAACGTTAAAAGTTTAACAGTAATAAAATGGTTATAAACATAGTAATATAATTAGAGTAATAATAATTTGGGCAGTTTGAATTAGGACAATATGAGACAATAGAAACAAAGAGTTACAGACAGTCCAGGTACCTTTTCTGGGCAAAATAAGCCCAAAAAAGGACCCTTGTTAATGGAGGATTAACCCTTAAAAACAACAGCCTGTTGCATATTCATACACCTCATACATGATGCATAAATTCCATTCAAACACAGGATTCTGTCTGGGCAGTGTCAGCTTCTTCCTCTGAATCCTGACAGCACCTTTGAGGTGGGAAGAAGTTCATTTCTCCTGATAATGGGACAATAAATTCTCTTTCTCTGAAAGATTCAGGTGTCCTGTGGCTGCTATCTCACTGCGAGTCCTCTCTTTAGAAAAAAAGTATCTTACATAGCATAGTTTCTATTTTAACATTTTGTTATAACCTAAAACTATATTTAACAGCCTACCTAAGAGAATGAACACAGCATAACTTTCTAACACAGCACATAAAATATTCATTTGAATATCTGCAAAAAGCCAATCATAAAATGGGCATTTTTCACATTGGACATCCCAGGGATCCGGGGGTGTCACAGACAGCAGGGGTGGCATTGCTGCCATCAGATCCTGGATCCCTGCAATGTCCAAATCCAGGCAGGACAGGGTTTGGAGCAGCCGGGGACAGTGGCAGGTGTCCCTGCCATGGCAGGGGTGGCACTGGGTGATCTTTAATGTCCTTGCAGTGCCAGCCAGGCAGTGAGCGGTGTCACACACAGCGAAGGTGAATCCTCAGCGTGCAGGGCAAAGGGAGGAGCTCCGTGTGGAGGTCAGGCAAAGACAAACTCAGCTCCTGCAGCCACACAGAGACCCCAGAGCGGCCCACACGCTCCTTATCCCCGCCGAGAGGGGAATCCCTGCGAGCAGCGGGACGCGAGCGGGGGCAGCCATTGGGACAGCGACACGGGGGAGGGACAGTGGGAAGGGGAGCAGCGGCCAGGCCAGGCCCGCAGCGCTGCGGCGAGCCCCGGGCCGGCCCCGCGCTCACCCGCACGCCCTTGACCACGGTGATATTCTCATTCTCGTCCGCCTCGAAGGTGACGCGCCGGGTGCTGCCGCCGCCGCCCATCTCGGCCCCGCGGACACACGGACGGCCCCAAGGAGACTCGGCGAGCACGCTGCCAGCGCGCCCCGCAGCAACGCCGCTCCCCATTGGCCAGCCGAGCCGCCCCGCCCGTAGAACGCCGCTTCCTATTCGCTGAGCCGGCGCGTCGCCATGGAAACGGCGCGGCCCGCCCCTGCCGGGCAGAAACAGGTACCCGGAAAGGTGCGGGAAGTTTTTCGGGGCGAACTTCACGAGGGGCGCGGGGACTACAAGTCCCGTGATGCTCCGCGCAGGAGGAAGCGGGATGGGCGTGCCCGTCCGCGCGGTGCTCGCTGGGTAGTGTAGTCATGGCCGTCCCTGGAGCTGCGCGGTACCTGAGCGCTTGCCAGCATCTCCGGGGTGCTGAAAATCCTCTGAGGAGAGGCTGAGGGAGCTGGGAAGGGTCTGGAGAACCAGGAGGGGCTGAGGGAGCTGGGAAGGGGCTGAGCCTGGAAAAATGTCCCTGGGGGTGCTGGTGACAGTGGCTGGACATGCCCAGGTGTGCCCAGGTGGGCAGGAGGCCGCTGGCACCTGGATTTCAGCAGGAATGGAGCGGCCAGCAGGGTTAGGGAAGGGACTGTCCCCTGAGCTGGCACTGCTGAGGGACCCCCTGGAACCTTGGGGGCAGCTCTGGGATCCTCAGGGCAGGAAGGGCCTGGAGGGGCTGGAGAGGGTCCGGGAATGGAGCTGGGAAGGGCCTGGAGAGGCTGAGGGAACTGGGAAGGGTCTGGAGAACCAGGAGGGGCTGAGGGAGCTGGGAAGGGTCTGGAGAACCGGGAGGGGCTGAGGGAGCTGGGAAGGGTCTGGAGAACCAGGAGGGGCTGAGGGAGCTGGGCAGGGGCTGAGCCTGGAGCAAAGGAGGCTCAGGGGCCCTGGTGGCTCTGCACAAGTCCTTGCCAGGAGGGGACAGGCGGAGGGGTCGGGCTGTGCTCCAGGGAACAGGGACAGGAGCAGAGGGAACGGCCTCAGGGGAGATTTTGGGGACAATTTCTTCCCCAAAAGATTTGTCCAGCCCTGGCACAGCTGTCCTGGAAGTGCTGGATTCCCATCCCTGAGGGATTTAAATCCCTGTGGATGTGGCGTTAGGGGCAGGGTCAGTAGTGACCTTGGCAGAGCTGGGAATGGTTGGACTCGATGCTCTGGGAAGGCTTTTCCAGCCTAAACCATTCCACGTGTGAAAAATGTGTGTATTTTATGATTGGCTTTTCACAAATACTCAATATTATATCTGCTGTGTTAGAAAGTGATGCTGTATTAATTCTTTTAAGTACTGTGTTAAATATAGTTTTAGGTTATAACAAAATGTTAAAATAGAAACTATGCTATGTAAGATACGACTCTCACTGAGAAAGACTCTCACTGAGATAGCAGCCACAGGACACCTGAATCTTTCAGAGAAAATTTATTGCCCCATTATCTGGAGAAATGAACTTCTTCCCACCTCAAAGGTGCTGTCAGGATTCAGAGGAAGAAGCTGACACTGCCCAGACAGAATCCTGTGTTTGAATGGAATTTATGCGTCATGTATGAGGTGTATGAATATGCAACAGGCTGTTGTTTTTAAGGGTTAATCCTCCATTAACGTGGGGCTTTTTCAGGCTTGTGCTGCCCAGAAAAGGTACCTGGACTGTCTGTAACTCTTTGTTTCTATTGTCTCATATTGTCCTAATTCAAATTGTCCAAAATTTTTATTACTCTAATTATATTGCTATTTCTATAACCATTTTATTACTATTTAACTTTTAAAACTCTAGAAACAAGTGATTGGTGTTTTTCACACAGAGAAAACAGGTGAGAGCCCCTGGACCTGGGCTGGTGCCTCATCCCCTTTTCCACATGAAATTCCCATTAGCACAGCCCCTTTGGGCATCTAATTTCCTTTCCAGCAGATTAATAATGTTATTAATGAATTGTCTTTTCAGCCTGCAAGATAAACTGCATCTGAATCTGGCTGTTCTGGGAGCTTCTTTTTCTTCCTGAAGTCCCAAATCTTCTGCTGGGTCAAATGCTAACAAATAACAACAACCAGGATATTTGGGAAACTTTTTCTTTGCTTCTTTTCCCCTTCCAAGTCCTTCATTTCTTGGCTCAAGGAGGGAAACCCTATTTACACCAAAGTGATCCCAAAATCTTCCCCTCCCCTCTGCCCCAAGGTGAATTTTGCACAATCCCAGCAGCTTTTTGCTGCCACATCTCATTTCTCTGTCCCCACACCACCAGCAGCATCAGCAGAGCTGTTCCTGCTTCCTTGATCCCTTTCCAACCCGTTTTTATTTGGATATAAAGTGTCTGTCAGCCACCATTGCTGCCTTCCTTGGGGCTCAAGATCTTGCTGATGGCCACTTTGCTACCAAATAAAAATTGCTGGGGAATATTTCGAGGACACAAAGCTGTTCTCCTGAGGGGTGAGATGTGATGTTTATGGGCTGTTTTTATAGATGTTAAACCACTTTCTATGAGGGGGCACTGTTAAGAATTCACCATCCCTGAAACTGTGAGGTTTTTTCCACAGAATAAATGTGGATCTCTCTGTCTTCATTCTGAGCACTGTTAAGAATTCACCATACCTGAAACTGGTTTTATTTTTTCACAGAATAAATGTGGATCTCTCTGTCTTCATTCTGAGCACTGTTGAGAATTCACCATCCCTGAAACTGTTTTGGTTTTTTTTCACATAATAAATGTGGCTCTCTCTGTGTTCATTCTGAGCACAAACAAACTGATAGCAATGAGTTTTCTTTATTTTTCTCCTCTGGGAATGTTTTTAAAGGGTCAAATTGTGTTTATTCAGTGAGCGATGGCACTTTTGGAAATGCTCAGCTCCAAATCAGAAGAAGCTCTTCCCAATTTATTTGGCAGGGCCGAGACACAGCCCTTGCCTCACTGAACAGGAAGATTTATATTTAGGAATTAAGGTTTTAACAACAGCTCTTTTCCTACCAGGGGCTTTTTATGATTGTTTTCTATGGCTGGAAATTACAGAACATATGCAGAGATTTCAGCAGGGGGGTTAAAAAAAAAAGGGACAAATGGGCAGAATTAAATCTCAAAATGGCTTTGGGTGATTTTGCTGTGTCTGGGAAGTTCAGTGGCAGTGGGAAGAGCAGGGCTGAGGTACCCCAGAATTTATGGCTCCCCTCTAATAGGTGGAAATGAAAGAGTCTTTGCTGCAGGCCAGGGCTATCTATATGTCAGGAGCTTCTCTCTGTGGGCTGTCAGGCCTATTGGAGAGCTCTTTGGAGGGTATTGCTAGATGGGAAAAATAAAAGAAAATAAAATACTGCTAGAAATTAATGTTGGAAAAAGCTACAACAAATTTGCAGCCCAAAAATCATTTGTTAACTAGTGGCAAATAAATTCCCGTCCAGCTCACAACTCTCAGGAGCAATCTGCAAACAGAGAGGAAAGTTGGGCTGTGTAAAGTGGGACATTTTATGTGTTCACATAAATAATGGGCTCATTTCAGGAGTGGTGTAATTGTGGTACAAGGGATTGTAGGAGTTCCCTTCAGTGGTTAACAGGGAGTGCATTTCTACCAGGGAAAAATACAACAGAAAAGCAGAATGGCAAATAAAAGTGTAGCAATCAAAATCCATCTATTAATTGCTTCTGGTGGTGATTGATCTGAGCCCACTTCAGATGTGTGCGAGCAGAAAATCCACCTCAAACTGGCAAACTCCAGGTATTGAATAGAGAATCTGGAAAACAAGCAGGAACATCAAATCATGGAATCACAGAAAAGTTTGGAAAAGTCCTTTAGGATAAAGTCTGACCATTCTCAGTTCTGTCAAGGCCACCACTGAGCCATGTCCCCAAGTGCCACATCCACATGGCTTTTAAATCCCTGCAGGGGTGGGGACTCCACCACTGCCCTGGGCAGCTGTGCCAAGACTGGACAACCCTTTCAGGGATGAAATCTTTCCTAATCCCCAACCTA
Organism: Melozone crissalis; assembly: GCF_028551555.1. Lineage (NCBI taxonomy): Eukaryota > Metazoa > Chordata > Aves > Passeriformes > Passerellidae > Melozone > Melozone crissalis. The sequence goes on from NW_026535887.1 coordinate 3,071,638, forward strand.
AACCTCCCCTGGCCCAGCCTGAGGCCGCTCCCTCTGCTCCTGTCCCTGTTCCCTGGAGCACAGCCCGACCCCCCGGCTGTGCCCTCCTGGCAGGGACTTGTGCAGAGCCACCAGGGCCCCTGAGCCTCCTTTGCTCCAGGCTCAGCCCCTGCCCAGCTCCCTCAGCCCCTCCCGGTTCTCCAGGCCCTTCCCAGCTCCCTCAGCCCCTCCTGGTTCTCCAGACCCTTCCCAGCTCCCTCAGCCTCTCCAAACCCTTCCCAGTTCCATTCCCTTCCCTGGACCTGTTCCAGCCCCTCCAGTTCATTCTTGTCATGAAGGTCCCAAAACTGAACACAGAAATTGAGGTGTGAGGTATTTTTGGGGTCTTTTTTCATGGGGAGGAAAGATGAATCTGACTTTATGTTTTTAGAAGGATAATTGATTATTTTATGATATTGTTATATTAAAACTATACTAAAGAATAGAGAAAGGATACAGACAGAAGGCTTAACAAGATACTAATTAAAACTTGTGACTCCTTCCAGAGCCTGGACACAGCTCCCTGTGATTGGTCATTAAGTCAAAACAATTCCCATGAAACCAATGAAACAATCACCTGTTGGATAAACAATCTCCAACCACATTCCAAAGCAGCAAAACACAGGAGAAGCAATTAGATAATTATTATTCTCATTTTTCTCTGAGGTTTCTCAGCTTCTCAAGAAAAGAAATCCTGGTGAATAAATTTTTCTAGAAAATATAACAGTGACAGAGGTGGAGCCTCAGCAGTGCCAAAAACAATCATTAGGGTATCATTATTATAGTTTTATTTTTAGCTTAAAAGCTTTCACTCTTTGTGTGGCCACATGCTTTTCCACATTTTCCCTTTTTATGGGCAGGTTATAAATGCCTGGTTCTTTGTTAAAACACAACACTCTTGTCCAATCCTGTTTGTCCTTGTCTGAACATATTCCATTGTGGCAGAAATATTTCTTCCACCACTCCATACTCAATTTTTCTGATGTACTCCACCAGTACTGAAGGACAGCCTTGCCAGGCATTCCCAAATAAATCCTAATGTGCCCAGGAACAAATGACAATTAAAATTCAGTCTCTTGTGTGAGGAATTTTGAAATGCCATGGAAAGCCTGGATGGGTGAGGTGCTCATGGCTCATTGCACTCCTGCTGTCAGGTTCTGCTCCGTGGAGAGAACAGTCCTGCTCAGTCACTGTCACACCGGGTGACTTTGCCAGGTGTCCCTTGGTGGTCCTTGTAGGAACCCAGGACGTTGCTCTGGCTGCCCTGGGTGATTCCACACCCTGGCAGGGGGCTCAGAGACCCTGGCACAGAGTCACAAACACCTGTGCCTTTGATTTTAGCCCATGGAAACAATTCCCAACTTCGTGTGAGGAGTTACAAGCCACAAGGGTTTGAGTAGAATGACAGTGAATTTGTCACAGGGTGAAAAAGTAGAATTTTGGGGGTTTAGAATGGGGGTTCAAGAGGCAAGATGGAGGAATCTGGGTGTGCCCTGTCCTTCTTCTTGTCCTCCATCTTCTGCTGCGATGGTGACACTTCTGGATTAGTTTAGAGTAGAGATAAACTGTCTAACATAAGTGATAGGTATTGGGAAATTATTGTAAATAAAGTACAGGTAGTTCTTAGTATAAAAAGCCAACACCACCCCAAGGGCAGGGACTGTGCCACAACCCGATCTGCTGTACAGATCTCAGCGGGTCAGACAGACAATGTATGAGATAAAAGCAAATAAACAACCTTGAGAATGAGAGCCAAGGAATCCTGACTTCTTCAGCCTTGGGCTGGGGAAAAGAGACTTTCCAACACCTTGGGGTCATTTCGACACCAGAGACGTTGTCAGTCCTGTGTGCTCCGTGGAAGTGTTCAGTGTGGAAGGGCTGGGATTGTTCCTCAGCTCCTCCTCACAGCCACTGAATGTCACAGCAGCGTCTGCAAGGTCTCAGAGCATGGAAACAGCTCTTTCCTGTGGCATGGAGCCTTCTGCTGGAAATGGGATCCTGTCACTGTCATATTTTCTGAAAAATCCCTTCACCAGGATTTCTTCTCCTGGGAAGCTGAGAAGCCTCAGCTTCTCCTGTGTTTGCTGCCCTGGAATGTGGTCTGGAGATTGTTTATCCAAACATGTGAACTGTTTTTAATTAATGACCAATCACCATCAGCTGTGTTGGACTCTGAGGAGTCAGTCATGAGATTTTATTATTCATTCTTGTTAAACCTTCTGGTGTATTCTTTATCTTTCTTTAGTATAGCATAATATAATATAATATAATATAATATAATGTAATGTAATGTAATGTAATGTAATGTAATGTAATATTATATTATATTATATTATATTATATTATATTATATTATATTATATAATCAGCCTTCTGAGAACAAGGAGTCAGGTTCTCATTTCTCACCTCATCCTGGGGACCTCACAAACTCAACAGGGATATCACTGAAGCCTGGAGAGGCTGCCTGGAACAGAGGCTAGACAGAGTTAAAGGAATAAAGATATTTATCGAAGGCCTTCACAGGATACACCTTGGGCAGTGCAAGAGCCCAGCCATGGATGGACCCAAGATGGAGGCCTGGTCACAAATCTTCACATTTTTATAAGTTTTGGTCCATTTCCATATTGGAGTTAATTGTCCAATTACAGCTCCAGGTTCTGCAGTCCCATCCTCACAGACTGCTCTCCTCAATTCACTGGTGTTTTTATTTCTTGAGCCTAAAGCTGCAGCAGTGTCCTTGGTTCTGGGGCTGGAAAAGGATTGTTCTGTGTGACTGAACTGTGAGGAGAACTGGCTGACACTTTATATGGAGTTCAGAGTTACATACTAATGTAGAATCTGGAAAATAGCTAAAACTTAAGGCATCACCATGGGTAAATCATAGATTCTATCTTCGGGACATGCAGACAATCAGGAATTATTTGGCGGAAAGAGACCTTCAAGACCATCCAGTTCCAGCCTGATGGGCAGGGACACCTCCCACGATCCCAGGCTGCTCCAGCCTGGCCTTGGGCACTGCAGGGATCAGGGGCAGCCCCAGCTGCTCTGGCAATGCCAGCCCAGGCAGGAATTGCTCATTGCCAAGATGCCACCCATGGCTGCCCTCTGGCAGTGGGAGCCATTCCCTGGGTGCTGTCCCTGCAGGCCTTGTCCCCAGTCCCTCTGCAGCTCTGCTGGAGCCCCTGCAGGCCCTGCCATGTGCTGGGAGCTCTCCCTGGAGCCTTCCCTGCTCCAGGGGAACATTCCCAGCTCTCCCAGCCTGGCTCCAGAGCTGAGGAGCTCCAGCCTCCTCTGGCAAAAAACATGAATTTTTCTGTTTCTGAGCAAAAAAAATACAAAGAAAAGCTGATTTCAGTCCTTGATGTGTTACATGCTGGACCCTCGGATTTACCCGTGGACTTCAAAGTGTGATGTATTCACATAATGTCACATTAATCTGTGATAATTTATGTTGATATCCTTTTATCTGACTGGTGTGGTTCCCATCAGCAGCAAGTGAGCTGTGGGATTTGTAGCCAGCCCGACTGTCATCTCCAAGTCCGCATTTGATTCATGGTCTCATTTCCTGCTTTTTCCTCCCACTGCTCACAGACCTTTTTTTCTTCTTTCCTTTTCCATGGTCCATTTATTAAATGTAGAGTTAGAAACACAATTAGAATTTACTCAAGTCTATAATGTCTGAATATTAAATCTTTGGAGCAATAAAAATTCTTTCCCAAACATTTCTTATCTGTGTTTTCTCTTCAGCTGATGAACTCAGGCCTAATTACTGAATGAGTGACCTGATTTGATCCATTCCAAGCAATCACTGTGTGAATAATCCTGACATTCCCAAGCACAGATAAACCTCCTCTAATCTTAAATTAAGCTTTATTCCAGCACCCAAAATCTGAACTTTAGGGATGACTTCTCATCCATTCCTCAGTACAAATAAAATATAAATTAAGATGGTTGTGGTCACGTAGAGCACATTGTGTATTGGGGTTTTTGTCTTGTTAACAGCCAGAAACGACCAAGGGACTTCAAAAATGAATTTTTAAGTGGCTGTTTCCAGCAGAGTGATGGACTGGATGCCACAAGGAGCTCCATGGGTTCAGGTGATCCCTGAGGACAGGGATGACCTGTCAGGAGTGGTCTCCTGTGCCTGGCTAAATCCAGGAGGGCAGGGCTGAGCACAAATTTGCAGCCCAAAAATCATTTGTTAACTAGTGGCAAATAAACTCCCGTCCAGCTCACAACTCTCAGGAGCAATCTGCAAACAGAGAGGGAAGGTGGGCTGTGTAAAAGTGGAACATTTTATATGTTCACATAAATAATGGGCTCATTTCAGGAGTGGTGTAATTGTGGTACAAGGGATTGTAGGAGTTCCCTTCAGTGGTTAACAGGGAGTGCATTTCTACCAGGGAAAAATACAACAAAAAAGCAGAATGGCAAATAAAAGTGTAGCAATCAAAATCCATCTATTAATTGCTTCTGATGGTGATTGATCTGAGCCCACTTCAGATGTGTGCGAGCAGAAAATCCACCTCAAACTGGCAAACTCCAGGTATTGAATAGAGAATCTGGAAAAGAAGCAGGAACATCAAATCAGGGAATCACAGAAAAGTTTGGAAAAGTCCTTTAGGATAAAGTCTGACCATTCCCAGCTCTGCCAAGCCACTACTGAGCCATGTCCCCAAGTGCCACATCCACAGGGCTCCAGCTGCTCGGGCACAAAAGCAGGAGGATTTCATGTTTAACATCAATGTCAGCCCCAATGTTCCCTGACCTTCACCAGGCTCTGCCTCCTGTGGAGTTTTTCATCAGAGAACTTGTCTGGGCTGGGGCATCATCCAGGCTCCATCCCAGAGCTCCTGCAGGGAGCATCAAGGGCTCGGGACTTCCAAGGATGCTGGGGAAGATGAAACAGGAAAGCCTTATAAATATGATTGTCTGGCAAAAGATTTTGAGAATATGGAAACTGTAAGTGAGATTGAAATGAAAGCAAGGTTTGAGATCCCTCAGTTACTGAACAACTGGAAAACAATGGCATGGCCAGCTGAAGGTGATCCCCTTTTGATGGAACAACACCCCCTGCTTGCAGACAGGCCCAAGGGTCAGAGCAGACCCTGCAGCTTGGCAGAAGGGGCCCAAAGAGGAGTTTTTAGGGTTTAAAATGTAACACAGTGTGGTGATGTAATAATTCTTATAGGATGTAAATGCTGTAAGATTTGTATCTTGTATGAGATTGTTAGTGAGAATCAGAATATTCAACACAGAAGAAGATTTACTGTACTGTAACAGGAACTTTGCCCTCTTGCCTTTTACTCTTTTATGCTTTTACACCCTTGCTCTCTTACCGTCTCATCCTCTCTCCCCCTCTCTTCTCTTGGGCCTGCTCTGAGCTGTGGCTGCAGCTCCCACCAGGCCCCTGCACCCAGGCCCTTTGCAATAAACCCCAAATCCCAGCAGGGCCCTGCACCCAGGCCCTTTGCAATAAACCCCAAATCCCAGCAGGCCCCTGCACCCAGGCCCTTTGCAATAAACCCCAAATCCCAGCAGGGCCCTGCACCCAGGCCCTGTGCAATAAACCCCAAATCCCAGCAGGGCCCTGCACCCAGGCCCTTTGCAATGAACCCCAAATCCCAGCAGGGCCCTGCACCCAGGCCCTGTGCAATAAACCCCAAATCCCAGCAGGGCCCTGCACCCAGGCCCTTTGCAATAAACCCCAAATCCCAGCAGGGCCCTGCACCCAGGCCCTTTGCAATAAACCCCAAATCCCAGCAGGGCCCTGCACCCAGGCCCTGTGCAATAAACCCCAAATCCCAGCAGGCCTCTGCACCCAGGCCCTTTGCAATGAACCCCAAATCCCAGCAGGGCCCTGCACCCAGGCCCTTTGCAATAAACCCCAAATCCCAGCAGGGCCCTGCACCCAGGCTCTGTGCAATAAACCCCAAATCCCAGCAGGGCCCTGCACCCAGGCCCTTTGCAATAAACCCCAAATCCCAGCAGGCCCCTGCACCCAGGCCCTTTGCAATGAACCCCAAATCCCAGCAGGGCCCTGCACCCAGGCTCTGTGCAATAAACCCCAAATCCCAGCAGGGCCCTGCACCCAGGCCCTTTGCAATAAACCCCAAATCCCAGCAGGGCCCTGCACCCAGGCCCTTTGCAATAAACCCCAAATCCCAGCAGGGCCCTGCACCCAGGCCCTTTGCAATAAACCCCAAGTTCCACCACCTGGCTTCGGAGATCTCTCATCTCTGTCCATCCCGACCATCCTACCCGTGATGTTCCTACATATGGAGAGAGCTACTGGTGTTGAGTCACAAGGCCTGGGAGCTGAGCTTTCACCATCAAGGTTTTGATCATTCTCTGTCCTTTCTGCTCTCTCTGAACAGAGAGAGAGATTTGAAGTTATCCCTGTTAATATTCACTTCTTTCACTGCATCATTAAACATCTCCCTCCCTCGTTTTGTTTATTTTTATGGGGGCTGAACTGCAGAATTCCTTTCTGGAAAACATTATCTGATATCTCTGTTTATTGTTTGTACTTCCTCAGCAGCCAGGAAGTGTCGTGGTTGAGATGGAGACAACACAAAGCAACACACTCCATTTCCAGGAGGTTTCAGACTGTTTTTATTCCAGCATTGATGCTTTTTATACACTCTTACACAACTCATCAGTTTGCACTTTACTCATTGGTCACAAGAGACAAACAAGGTGCTCATTGAACAGGCAGTTGCAGTTTCTCTGATTTATCCTTCTTTGTTTTTTGGATGCTATATCAACAAGCTGGGTTGGAAATTCTTTCAGGGGTAAACATGGATCCTCTTCCCAAACATGGATCCTCTTCTTATCAAACATGGGTCCTCTTCCCAAACACGGATCCTCTTCCCAAACATGGATCCTCTTCTTATCAAACATGGGTCCTCTTCCCAAACACGGATCCTCTTATCAAACATGGATCCTCTTCCCAAACTTGTCTCTGGCTCACAGAAGTTGCTGTAAAGTCTCTTCCCCAGGGAGCCCAGGGGAAGGAGCAGCGTGGTCATGGTGAGCTCCATGGAACCATGGAAGGGTCACTGGGTGTCCATGGGGATGTGGGGATTGCTCAGGAGCTCAGCCCCAGCCTGGGGGTGGTCTGACCACCAGGAAAAAGGCTCAAGAGGGAAAGAAAAGAAAGGAAAAATTAGAAGAGAAATTAATTTTCCAATGTGCCAGGTGGGATCTCCTTGAGGGAGCACGTGGGGAAAGGCTCCAAAGTCACAGAGGATGGGGAAGTCTTTACTGTCCCCCAGTAACACAGGAAAGGGGGTCTGAAAAAATCAGGATACAAACACTTGCTTGAATACAAATACAACAGTTTTCACCCTCCTGGAATTAAATTTTCTGTGCCTTGCCTCTTTATTTATGGGTAGGATCCTTCTACTTCCTCACTGCCCTTGTCCTGAATCCCATTCCAGTCCTTCCAGCAGACATGAGAGGAGTCATCCCATGCTGGGACATCACCTCCACTTTCACTAAAATAGATTTTTTTTTTCTATAATAGAGCTTATCCAATATCCAACATCATGTGAAACAGCAGCTCAAACTAAGTAAGAAACTTTAAAATGGTGAAGGATGCAACTTTAAAATGGCGGAAGATACAGCTTAAAATGGAGTAGCATTCATGTGAAATCCTTCAGCGTTTTTGGTGCTTTACTGTTCAAAAGAAAAAGCAATTTTTAGTCCTGGATATGCATTCATTGAAACCCCTCCATTTCTGCAGGGAAATTCAAGCCTCAATCTTAGGGTTGATCTGTGGGGGAAAGTGAAACCCTTGGTTCAATCCAGTGGCCTAAAGTTTATTAGAGGAAAATGGATCAACATCACTTTGCTCCACACTGCCTAATAAAACATTTAATTTTTCAAGAGACCTTAATTCCATGTATCCAAACCCAAAATGGAAAGCAGTCAGATTGTTTCTTTACACAATTTTCTTGGAGAGCTTTCCCCAGGGAGCTCGCGGTTCTTTAATTGAAATGTGCCTGTATTTCCTTCAGCTCATTATAGGAGCTTTAAACAAGACCCAGTCTGTGGGAATCAGCAGGGAAAAGTCCTTTATTTGCCATCCAGGTTACTCCACTGGCACTGTTTGCTTTTCCAGGAGTAAATTTTCCAACAGGCTGACAGCTCCGTTGTTAAAGTGCCATAATAATTAAAGAGGAGATTAAACAATTCAGGAGAACAGTGACTAATTGAAAGAGGTGCATTTCCCTCTGAATGCAGCATGAGGGACACCAGTGATGACATTCTGCCCCAAAAATGTATCCCAAAAAGGTGCACTGTGGATTTGAGCCCAGGAAACAACTCAGGGGTGGAAATAAAGCTGCACAGTGAGTGAGGGAGTTCAGTGCTTGTGCCTTGACTGAAAGATGACTGATGGGTTATTTGACTACAGAGCTGAAACACTTCCACAAGGAGCAAACATTGGAGCTTTTCAACCTCTCAGGAGGAATTCTAACGGAGGGTGGGTGTTAAAGGAGGAGAAATGCATTTTATGAGACAGATCTGCAAGGATTTGGGAAAAAGCTGAAGGAAAAGTAAATCCCCTGTGTCCACCCTGGGTGCCTGGAGCAGCTTCTCCTTCCAGGAGTGCTGGCAAGGGAAGGAAATGTTGTGGCAGGAGGGCAAAGTGGATTAACTGGTGTTAAAAATCCTGTCCCTGGGGCTGCCAGGGATTTCAAAATCATCAATGAATCTGCTGTTGTGGGCATGTGGAAGATCAAGGTGAGGAACAGAGACTTGTACTGCTCTGAAAACTCAGGTGTCTGCTCAGATTGGGGTGAGGACAGCAGGGGCAGTTTGAGGGACTGTCCCATCTTACTGCTGGAGTCAGACACCTCAGTCTGCTGAAAATTGTGATTTTAGGAAGAGATTCTTTACTGTGAAGGTGGTGACACTGGTACAGGGTGCCCAAAAAAGCTGGAGCTGCCCCTGGATCCCTGGAAGTGTCCAAGGCCAGGCTGGATGGGGATTGGAGCACCCTGGGATAGTGGGAAATGTCCCTGCCCATGGCACTGGATGAGCTTTGAGGTCCCTTCAACCCAAACCATCCAGGGATTCTGTGATGCCCAGAAATGGGAGCTGGCTGAGCCTCACTGAGCCATCCTGCCTCTCCAATTTTATTCAATAAAATTTCTCCCAGCGAGGCCAGAGCTTTCAGTGTGAGCCGGATGAAATCTCTGCTCCATGGCTGAGTTTGCCTCACCCTGGCAGGGAGGGAGCAGTGCCCCTTCCATGATGAGCTTGAAATGGGAAACCAGCATAAAAAAGGATTGTGAGAATCAGAGTGGACAAGCACTTGGGTTGTCCTTTCCTTTGGCACAGCCTTGTCAAGGACCTCTTGCCTTTGCTTAGCAGATCTAACAGATTAAAACTAAACATTCCTAAATTATTTTCCTAATCAGATTCTTATTAAGATACAATAAACATCCTAAAATGAATATTTCTTTCTATGGCAGCTGTTGTGGCCATACACTGGGGAAAACAGGATCATGCCACGTTTCTGCAGATGTTTGATCCATTTCTGGGGAAGGTTTTTGTCTCTAATGCCGCACTGACACAGCCCAGAGCTCTCAGGTTTGTGTGGGGAGGTCACCAGCTTCTCCAGAGGTTTGTTCTGTGAAATTTGCTCTTTCCTTACTGGAAGAAAGCATGCAGCCAACCGCCTGTGTGTGCAACAGAGGCAATCCAAGCAAAACCCAGAGTTGTGTGTTATTTGCCAGGATCATCAGGAATGGTGAAACAGCAAACTGATTAATTATGCATGACCCAGGCAGATTATTTACTCAGTCAGACACTAACACAGGATCTTTTGTCTTGTTTTCGGTCTTGCTTGCTAATCTGTTTGATTTGGCAGTTTGTAAATAACTGGTTAATAAAATTTGGGAATATTAAACCTGAGTGGTGAGTAAAGGGCAGCCAATGCTCACATCGAAGGGCAGTGAAAGACACAGATCTTTTTTAATCAGCTGGAATGAGGGAGAAGTCACAAAGCAGGGAGAGGAAACAAAGACAGGCCCCCAAAATGCAGTTTTGTGACCCCACCTGGGTGCTGTGCCCAGGTCTGGGGCTCAGAATCACCTCTGCCAATGCACCATTTCTGTCTGACACAACTGACATCACCCTGGAAATGCTTTATGGTTCTAGCAGCTTTTCCCCTCCCATCATTGAATATTTAACAGTTGTAAATTACTATTGGGTTGTTTTGGCTGAGTTTTGGGCAATGGGCTGAACTGTGCGGATGAGAGGAAATTGTTTATCAGTCACACACTGAGGAAGGACATTTTCTGTTTCCATCTCCAATCTCTCCTATCCCTCTTCTATCAAGGTTCCTGGATCCCTGGAATTGCCCAAGACCAGGCTGGACAGGGCTGGGAGCAGCCTGGGACAGTGGAAGGGTCCCTGCCATGGGAGGGGATTGGAATTAAAAGTGCTTTAAGTTCCCTTCCAACACAAACTATTCTGTGTTTCTATGGTTATTGTTTCAAAAACCTTTAATTTAATTGAAAAATGCACCCATGTAATATATAATATATAATATATAATATATAATATATAATATATAATATATAATAATATATAATATATAATATATAATATATAATATATAATATATAATACATAATATATAATATATAATATATAATATATTATCTACTATCTATTATATATGATACATTATATTTTATATTTTATACATAATGTATAATATATGTTATATATTATGTAATGTATTATGTATTAGGTATTATATATTATATATTATATATTATATATTATATATTATATATTATATATTATGTAGAATGTATAAATTCTAAATTTGTATTGAATAACATTTTGCTCATAAAGGCATTTGGCAAGTGAAGCACTTCTATCCCTATTTTACAGGTACAGAGCAGGAGAGTGGCTCAGGATCACACAGCCCCTGGCAGAGCTGAGAGCTCCTCAGGGTTTACACTCTGGATCCACTGTATAAAAATATATATAATACATATATAAATATTCATAATATGTATTTAATATACCAGGATACACTGTGGATCATCCTGAACATCTGCTGTGATGCCCATCCCAATCCCATCTACATCCCACGTTTATTTCCACCTTCATGTTGTGCTCCGCGAGGTCTGTGACCCTACAGGGAATCCCTGGCAGTGTCTGTGCTGCAGGAACATCAAACACCCCATCCCACAGGGATCCTCCTGCAGGACACATCCTCTCCCTGCTGCAGGAACATCAAACACCCCATCCCACAGGGATTCTGCTGCAGGACACATCCCTTCCCTGCTGCAGGAACATCAAACACCCCATCCCACAGGGATTCTCCTGCAGGACACATCCCTTCCCTGCAGGAACATCAAACACCCCATCCCACAGGGATCCTCCTGCAGGACACATCCCCTCCCTGCTGCAGGAACATCAAACACCTGATCCCACAGGGATTCTCCTGCAGGACACATCCCTTCCCTGCTGCAGGAATGTCAAACACCCCATCCCACAGGGATCCTCCTGCAGGACACATCCCCTCCCTGCTGCAGGAATGTAAAACACCCCATCCCACAGGGATCCTCCTGCAGGACACATCCCCTCCCTGCTGCAGGAACATCAAACACCTGATCCCACAGGGATTCTCCTGCAGGACACATCCCTTCCCTGCTGCAGGAACATCAAACACCCCATCCCACAGGGATTCTCCTGCAGGACACATCCCTTCCCTGCTGCAGGAACATCAAACACCCCATCCCACAGGGATTCTCCTGCAGGACACATCCCCTCCCTGCTGCAGGAATGTCAAACACCTGATCCCACAGGGATTCTCCTGCAGGACACATCCCCTCCCTGCTGCAGGAACATCAAACACCTGATCCCACAGGGATTCTCCTGCAGGACACATCCCCTCCCTGCTGCAGGAACATCAAACACCCCATCCCACAGGGATCCTCCTGCAGGACACATCCCTTCCCTGCTGCAGGAACATCAAACACCCCATCCCACAGGGATCCTCCTGCAGGACACATCCCTTCCCTGCAGGAACATCAAACACCTGATCCCACAGGGATTCTCCTGCAGGACACATCCCTTCCCTGCTGCAGGAATGTCAAACACCCCATCCCACAGGGATTCTCCTGCAGGACACATCCCTTCCCTGCAGGAATGTCAAACACCCCATCCCACAGGGATTCTGCTGCAGGACACATCCCTTCCCTGCAGGAACATCAAACACCCCATCCCACAGGGATTCTCCTGCAGGACATCCCCTCCCTGCTGGGATAACGGAAGGGCTCTGATCAGCACCATGGGAGGGTTTGTTTCCACACCCTGGAGCTGTGTGTGGCCCCACATTTTCCTTTTCTGCACACTCTTCAATCCCAGCTCTCCAGGCAGTGATTAATGCTCTCAAGGACTTCTCCATGGCAACAATCAATCTGCCATTCCCTAATTTTCAAGTGCTTTACTTTGCCACATTAACAGGGTTTCCTGTTAAAGGACGTGTGCTGTGTCCTGTATGTTTTTAATGCAGGATTTGAGTCCTGAATGGGAAGTTTTAATTTGGACATGTCCTTTTATTCCAAAGATTTCTGGAGGTTCCAGCAGCAGAGTGCTTTTCCCTCCAGATGATGTGGTGGCCTGTGATAACCAGGAAGATTTTTGTCCTGTATTTCCATCTAGGGTTGGTGAATAAATGATTCCACAGTTCAGAGATGCAGGAACTGACAAGAGCATCGGAATCCATTGGAAGAGGGAGGCAGGAGGTCCAGACAGACACGGATGGGAACAGCAAGAGGCAATTTCCTCCTCAATCATGGAGCCTGTGCCCAGCAGTGTGTCCTCAGCAGAGTCCAGTATGTAAATTGAGTTTCTATTTTCGTGGCTTCGAGGTAACCAGCAACAGATGGTGTTTTGAAACACTCATAATTTTGGCTAATAGAGTCACTGCTGCCAACTGTCCTGTCCTCCAAGCAGTGATTAATGTATTATTAGTAATAAATAATACCTAATGATGATACAAACAACCCAAACCCTGGAGTCCTTAGTCCTGAGCAACTCCCACACTCTCCAAGACTTTGTGCCCCTGCCTTTGGATGCCAAAGTTGTTACACTCAATCCTCATTCCCAATCCTCATTTTTATGAACACACATCCTGTGGGCATCCTCCAGATGCCACCTCTCCAGTGGGAATTCCATATGGCTGTCAGGAACAGAGCTTGTTCATGCAGGACTCTGCCATGGAAACTTTGATCAGAGCTTCCATTAAATTCCCACAGCACAGGAGTCAAAAATCTCTCGCCGGCTTTGAGCGCTCGCATCCAGATGGTCCCTCCCAGCTCCAGGGGAAGGATTGGAAAGGAAAAGTGAAATCCCATCTTTTATGGTTGTTACAATAACCTGGACATGGCTGGAAGGAGAGTCAGTGATCTCTACCTGAGAGAGTGAGTGGTGCAAGGCCAAACATTCCCAACAAAGGAGCTTCTTATGTTCCTGTTTGGAAAGAGGACAGAGAACATGGAAAATGCAGCAGAAGGTGGGACAGAGTCCAGCTTGTGGCCAGGCTTCAAAAGAGGGAAGCAGGATAAGCCTGGAAGCCACTGTGCTGTAAAAGCAATGCCTGCACGTAAATGAAGGGGAAGAATAGAGTGAGGAGAAAAAGCATTGAAGGATCAGAGGAGAGCCAAGCGAAATGGAGATACTGAAGCCTGGAATGGCAGGTGCAGTACAAGCAAAATACATATATATTATATATTATATATTACATATTATATATCATATATCATATATCATATATCATATGTCATATATCATATATGTTATATGTTATATGTTATATTTTATATGTTATATTATATATTATATGTCATATTATATATTATATATGTTATGTTATGTTATGTTATAATTATATTATATCATGTTATATCATATTATATTATATTATATTATATTATATTATATTATATTATATTATATTATATTATATTATATTATATTATATTATTATCATCATATTATATCATGCTATTACATTAGATCATATTATATTATCTTACTTTATATCTTATATTTATTATATTATAGTTATTACTATATTACATTATACTATATCATATCATATTACACCGTAATATGATATATTATATTTTTATATTATATACTAGAGACTAATATATTTATTATATTAGCATAATACAATATATATTCTATATAATAATATGTAGAATAATATGTATGAATATAGTTGTAAATTAATATTATATTTATTATATTATTCACAGTGGAAACACTCATCTAAAGAAAAGTGCAAAGGCCTTGCACAGCTGTGCAGCTCAGAATATCCTTCCCAAAACCAGCATCCCAGGGATTTCATCCCTCTCTCAGAGAAAGCAGCAGCATTTCAGTTCTCTCCTATTCAGCACATCCAACATTTTCAGGCAGTTGCTGAAATGAAGAGCTGCCTGCTCTGAAATTCCTGGATTTCTCCCAGTGCCCAGGTGGGACATGCTGCTGCTCCCTGGAGTCTTGCTCCTACTCCTCTCCACACTTTGCTCATCCACACCAATTTCTTGGGCACTTTTGCCAGAGAAAGCATTGGTGATTTAAAAACTTGGCCCAAAACTTCAGAGCAGCAGAGGCAATAAACATTAGTCACTGTAGCAAACTAATTTGTTTTCCATATGGCATTTTCAATGGAGTGTGGAAGATTCACAAGTGAAATAATAATTACAAATGAGGAATACTTTGAAAAAAAAAGTGTTTTTCTCCCAATGCATCACTTTAAAGGGTTTCTAATTAAGTCAATACTTGATTATGCTGGAGATGACATTGGCTGCCAAATTACAGTTTGTTGGGTTTTGTTCTCAGGGAAAGATTGTTCCCAAGGGCAGCAAAATTCCTGCATCTATTCAGCCTGTGGGGCTGCTGAGATGTGAGAGAGGTGAGAGAGGTGGTTCACTCCCTTGGGAATAACAGGAGGTGAACATTTTCTTAATAACACTCCTGCCTACAATAGAAAATTCTGCTCAGCAAGATGAGGATCTGATATTTCTGATTCAGCCGAGCCGAGGACAGATGCTCTGAGATACCCTTGATCTGTACCTGGCAAAACCCAAATCAGAGCTGGGAATTATTCTCCAAGGGAAAAGGGACAGAGCTCCCTGAGATCTCAGCCCTGAGATAACAGCAGTGCAGAACACCTTGTTCTCATTCCACACTCTGCTGTGAGGGGTTGTCACCACCCTGAGCTCCTCTCCCCTCTCAGGGGTGTGATGTCCATGGAGGGGTTGCTTCTCCTCACTCCTGAGTGTCCCCAGGGCTGTGTCCATCCCCCTGTCCCCACCCAGGGCTGGTTTTCACTGGGCAGGGGCCACAGGGGTGTCCCCAGAGATGAGCTCTGGCACAGGGCCCTTGTTCAGGGGACATTTGTGGTCACAGGGACACCCAGCTCAGCAAGTCCAGAGCTGTCCTGAGAGCTGAGACCTTTTGGTGTTGGATCAGTCCACAGATGTCTTGGTTTGGAAGGACAGGAGTTTGCTAAGGAAGGCAGGAGCCTCCCCTGAAATGGAGAATGTGAACCCTCCCCACCCCTCTGAATTGCTACAAATTTTAAATTAAGGGGCTCTCAGGCAAAAAATATGGGAGCAGGAAATAACAGTTCTTTATTAGGCAAGAAAATAAAAGGATAAGATAAACAATGCAGTAAATCAAAACAGCACTGACAGAGTCAGAACACAACCTGACACCCTGTGGGTCAGGGTGTTGGCAGCAGTCCCATTGGAATTGTGGCTCAGCCCTCCTGCAGTGTCAGGGGTGGTTGTGCTGGAGCAGGGATCTGTAGAGAAGGATGTATTCTTCCTCTGAAGATCCAGGGGAAGAAGAGGCAGCTGCTGTTCCTCTGGGGAATCCAGTGGAGAAGCTGTGCTGGTGTTCCAGAATCTCCAGATTATATCCAGGTAGCAATTCTTGGCTCCTCCCTCTGGGCTCACATCTCCCAATGGGATGCTGTAGTTCTTATCAGCCATGCAGTGACATTCAATAGCTGTTATCAGCAGATGTCCCCTCCCAAGGGAGGTGTGAATGTGGTCACTCAGAGAGAGAGATAAGGCAAACTGCCCACTTGGCAAAAGACAACTGCCGTACAGATGGTAATAGAAAACATCTTGCTATGCAATCTGGAACAGCATGGTGTTCTTCTGTTTGTTACAACTGTCTCAAGGACATATTTGAACCTGAAATTCCAACTTTTTCCACACGTCTGCCTATCTGAGCACCTGGAGAGGATCCAGGGGGTCAGAGGGATCCTGCACAGCATAGCAGGGCTGTCCTGGAGCAACAGACTTCTGTAAGTGGTGGCCAAAATCCCCTTTACCAGGCTGCAGTTTCAGCCCAGACTCTGAACCACTGGCAGGTTTGGATCTGGAGGTTCAAAATTCAAATATCAAATATAAATTTTGATGAAGATGCAAGATCTGTTTCAGGTCTCTGCTCATTTTTCAGTCTAGTCTCGTAAGCACATCTTTCCTGCAGGGAGTTTTGCAGAGATTTTCTGCTTGTAAATAGGAAGAAATATAAGAGTGATTTGTTTCTACTCCCTTGTAACCAAAGTATTTGACAAGTTTTACTCCAACATCCATTTTCCACCTCACAAAGCAGGTTCAGGCCATTCCTCAGCTCTGATTTTCACTGCCAGTCAATCAGGGAACTTGCAGAAGTGCCACATCCACAGATGACCGAGCCTGTGCAAAGACTCAGACCCTGTGCCTGCTTTTTTTATTTTTTCAGCAGCACAAATGCTGATTGTGCTTTTCTTTCTTTCATGCAACTTGGGCCCTGTCTATTCAGATCTTTATACAAATTTGGATTGCAGTTCTTATCTTTTAATGGCTGTCCAGCACAGAGCAGCCATGGCAGAGCCCTGCTCTGGAGGCAGCAGAACGGGGCTGGATTAATTAAATGACCCTCCCTGAAAGGCAGCCAAGGCCTGAGGCCTCACATCCACAGGGAAATGTCCACTTCTGTCACATTTGTTTTTCCAGGGCCTAAAATGCTTTCAGGGTGAGATTTTTCAAGAGACCCTATGGAGAATGCAATTCTTTTTATTTCAACTCCTCTTGGGAAGTGCCCAAAGCAGACTTTTATATTTTTTTTGTCAGGATTGTCCCAAAATAGGCCACAGGCCACTGTTACTGTCATATTTTCTGAAAAATCCCTTTGCCAAGGTTTCTTCTCCTGAGAAGATGAGAAGCCTCAAAGACAAATGAAAACAAAAATTATCCCATTTGCTTCTCCTGTGTTTTGCTGCTTTGGAATGTGTTTGGAGATTGTTTATCCAACAGGTGATTGTTTCACTGGTTTCATGTGAATTGTTTTGATTTAATGACCGTCCACAGTCAAGCTGTGTCAAACTCTGAAAAGAGTCATGAGTTTTTCATTAATATCTTGTTAAACCTTCTGTAAATATCCTTTCTCTATTCTTTAGTATAGTTTTAGTATAGTATAGTATAGTATAGTATAGTATAATATAATATAATAATAAATTAACCTTCTAAAAACATGGAGTCACATTCTCAATTCCTCCTCTGTCCAGGGAACCCTGAAAATACCACAGGCGATGTTCTGCTGTGGTTGGATTTGAAGGAAAATTTTATCTTTTGCAAATGTATCCAGTCAGCAGAATAGATGGAAAAGCTAAATCAGAGATTCATGGAAAGGTCTGGGTTGAAGGGACCTTAAATCCCATCCAGTGCCACCCCTGCCATGGCAGGGACACCTCCCACTGTCCCAGGCTGCTCCAAGTCCTGTCCAGCCTGGCCTTGGACATTCCAGGGATCCAGGGGCAGTCACAACCTTGATAAAACAGGTTGTGGGATAACAGGGATTGGAGATGGAAACACAAAATGTCCTTCCTCAGTGTGTTACTGATAATTTCCTCTCATCTGCACAGTTCAGTCCATGAACAGCTCAGCCAAAACAACCCAATGTTAAATATTCAATGATGGGAGGGGAAAAGCTGCTAAAACCATAAAACATTTCCAGGGTGATGTCAGTTGTGTCAGACAGAAATGGTGCATTAGCAGAGGTGATTCTGAGCTTTAATATCTGAGTTGAGACTATTCCAGGTTTGGGAACATGCAGAGTTATTGCCATGGAAATTTATGAACAAGCTCCTGAGGCCACATTTGTTTTCTATTTATTGTTTTTCCCTGACTTTCATGACTCCAGGGTTGCCAGTGCTGGAGGACAATTGATGTTGATTTTTATTGTCTGGTGTTTTGTCATCACCATTTCCCACCTGGATTTGGGATTTTTTTCTTTCAATTCTTTTTGGTTGTGGAATTCTAGAATATTGTGAAACTTGCAAAAGTCAGAGCACAGACCTCTAATGTGACTATCAGAGATATTGTCCAGAAGTCATTCCCATCTGCCCTCTCCCCATTCTCCTTCACCAGGATTATTCTGAACATGACAGATTTGGTACAGAAAGTGCCTGAAGTGCGGGGAGGAGGATGAGAGATGATTGCCCTACATCAGAATATGCAACTGTGAGCAGAGGAAAAACCCTTGCCCTCAGGAGAGGCATAATAAAATTAATTTACATGTCAGGATCCTCACTTTGAACACAAAAAGATCCACATCACATTTAAAAGCTGTCAGAAGAGGATTCAATTGTGTCATTGTGCAGTTCAAGCCCTTAAAGAGCTTTGCCAAAATTGTTAAGAGTCTCTTCATCCTTGGGTATTAATTAAGTGAGATAATGCAGGCAGTGTTGTGGCATTACCGAGGTTGCAGCGTTTGAGATGGTCCCTGTCAGCTGCTGAAAACTCTGCCAAAATATTGCTCTGGGGGTGACATTCTTCACAAGGTTTGTCTGCAGAGCAGGGGCAGCATCTTGGAGTTGGGAAAAGATGCCTTGGCATGATTTTGGGGAAGAGCCCACCCAGGAGAGGCTGTTGTGCATGAGCCAGCCAGGGCCTTTTTAATTCAGCATCAACAGCTCCTGTGGGGCTGGGTCAGGCTGGATTTTAGGGAAAGGTTCTTCCCCCAGCGGGTGCTGGGCACTGCCCAGGCAATGGCCACATTCCCAAGAATTCCCATTCCTACACCACTCCCAGGGATGCACAGGGTGGGATTGTTG
This sequence comes from Melozone crissalis, assembly GCF_028551555.1. Taxonomy (NCBI): domain Eukaryota; kingdom Metazoa; phylum Chordata; class Aves; order Passeriformes; family Passerellidae; genus Melozone; species Melozone crissalis. The sequence continues at coordinate 3,090,809 of NW_026535887.1, forward strand.
GGGTGTCTGGCAGGAGCTGGAGTGGATGAACCTTGTGGTCCCTTCCAAATCTGGATATTTTGTGATCCTCTGATTCTCTTATGACAGAACAGGGGCAGGGGATTATTTCACTGAGGAACTGCAGGGTGGGAGAATTCAGACAGCTCCTGTGGAGCTGGGTCAGGCTGGATTTTGGGGAAAAGTTCTTCCCCAATGGGAAGTTCCCATTCCCACAGCACTCCCAGGGATGCACAGGGTGGGATTATTGGGATTGTTGGGATTGTTGGGGTGTCTGTACAGGAGCTGGGCTGGATGAACCTTGTGGTCCCTTCCAAATTCAGATATTCTGTGATCCTCTGATTCAATAATGACAGAAGAGGGGCAGGGGATTATTTCACTATGGAACTGCAGGGTGGGGGAATTCAGGCAGCTCCTGTGCACCTGGGTCTGGCTGGATTTTGGGGAAAAGTTCTTCCCTTAGAGGGTGGTGGGCACGCCCAGGGAATGGCCACATTCCCAAAGAATTCTCATTCCCACAGCACTCCCAGGGATGCACAGGGTGGGATTGTTGGGATTGTGTCTGTGCAGGAGCTGTGCAGGAACCTCATGGTTCATCCAACTCTGGATATTCCATGATCCTCTGATTCTGTAATGACAGAACAGGGGCAGGGGATTATTTCACTGTGGAACTGAGGGGTGGGAGATTTGGGACAGCTCCTGTGGAGCTGGGTCAGGCTGGATTTTAGGGAAAGGTTCTTCCCTTAGAGGGTGCTGGGCACTGTCCAGGGAATGGGCACATTCCCAAGGAATTCCCATCCCTACACCACTCCCAGGGACACACATGGATTGTTGGGATTGTGTCTGTGCAGGAGCTGGACTGGATGAACCTCGTGGCCCCTTCCAACTCTGGATATTCTGTGATCCTCTGATTCTGTAATGACAGAACAGGGGCAGGGGATTATTTCACTGTGGAACTGAGGGGTGGGGGATTTGAGACAGCCCTGTGGAGCTGGGTCTGGCTGGATTTTAGGGAAAGATTCTAATCCCAGAGGGTGCTGGGCACTGCCAGGGAATGGGCACATTCCCAAGGAATTCCCATTCCTATACCACTCCCAGGGACACACATGGATTGTTGGGATTGTGTCTGTGCAGGAGCTGGACTGGATGAACCTCGTGGCCCCTTTCAACTCTGGATATTCTGTGATCCTCTGATTCTGTAATGACAGAAGAGGGGCAGGGGATTATTTCACTATGAAACTGTGGGGTGGGGGATTTGAGACAGCCCTGTGGAGCTGGGTCAGGCTGGATTTTAGGGAAAGATTCTTCTCCCAGAGGGTGCTGGACACACCCAGGGAATGGGCACATTCCCAAGGAATTCCCATTCCCACAGCACTCCCAGGGATGCACAGGGTGGGATTGTTGAGATTGTGTCTGTGCAGGAGCTGTGCAGGAACCTCGTGGTTCATCCAACTCTGGATATTCCGTGATCCTCTGATTCTGTAATGACAGAACAGGGGCAGGGGATTATTTCACTGAGGAACTGCGGGGTGGGGGATTTGAGACAGAGATCACTCGAGCTGGAATCCAGCCAGGTCACTGGATTAACCCCCTGGCTGCTGGGAAGTGCCGAGGGGTCTTTCATGGCCCGAAGTGCGGAGGAGCTCGAATCCTCTGCGGGCAGGAGAAGGGCGAATTATTTACTCTCTTTAACACTGGGCTTCTGTACAGCCAGTGTCACAAAAGATATTCCTTCTCAGGCAGATGTTGGCTGCCAGTGGGAAGCTGAGAAATGCCAGTTTTAATTAAAAGCTTTATTTTCAAATACAATGCGGAGATGATAAGCGGTGAGAGGGACTTCTCCGCTGGGAGGCTTCAATGCGCGGCCCTGAGCAAAACAGCAGTAATTGAAAGACAAGGCCTAATTCCCCTTCTCCCAGCTGGGTCTGAGCACGAGGCAGGGACATCAATCCAGCCCTTGAAGGAGGGCTGGCAGCATCTCAGGTCTGTCATTGCCTCTGTTGTCGGAGGGAAGGCAGCCAGAGCAAGGCTTTGCATCCTCCTGTCCCTTCTCTCTCAAGTCGGCTTAGAAAAAACAAAGGAGAGGGGCAAAAAAGGAGAAGGCCCTGCAGATTTCCATTAGAAAACGGCATTTTTACATTATTTTTGGTGCACTTGCACCCATTTCTGTCCATGCCTGGATGGTTCTGTGTTAGAACCCTCGTTGCTGAGAATTTTAGACTTTCTGTACTAGCACTGACCCCCAAGAGAACTCTACATTGACCTGAGGCTGGAGAGAGGGCTCCCAAAATTAAATAATAGAACTATGATTATCAGTGTGTAGTTTGTATAGAAATGTGTAATATCACATAATACAAAACTTCAAGTTTAAGGTTTCAAGATACAGTCATATATATACACAACAAAATAAAAGTTTTAGAGCAGTAACTAATCCTTCTTCTTCACCTTCTTCTTCATAAGTTTAAATAGCATTGAATAATTAAATAAAAAGTCCACATTACCAACCTCGAGTACTTAGTTATTAAGTTAAAAGTAAAATTAAGTATCATTTCTAATTTGACAGTTTATCCTTAAAAGACCTTGTAGAGAGAGATATGTCTCCATTTTTAACTTAGAGTGAAGTACTGTAAAACTCACAATTTGTAAAACTCCAATATAAATAAGAACTAATAAAATCTGAATCCAAACAAGAAATATCATCTCACACATTTAATCCCAACCCTAGAATAAAAAGAAAATAAAACTCAACAGCTCTGCGTCACAGGAAGGCTTTTCTGCATTCAGCAAACTCACTCATTTTCAGTTTCAAATGAGCACATAGGAAAAATGGAACACACCAGGCACAGCATTCTGTGCTGCCTTTCCTTAGGTGGATAATCCTCAGGGCTTTTATTGGCCGCTTCTAAAGGCATTCACTTCTTTTTAACAGAAAATCAGCTCACAACAACAGCTCCATCTGTTCTACAAATCAGCCTCAATGTACCCAGCCTCTGTCTTTGGAGGGGTTTTGTGGTGTCTGCACATCAAATTCTGATTCCTTGATGGGTCTGTTCTGCTTCTCACTTACTGGAAGTCAAAATAAAGAAAATAGAGTCAATTATTTCCCTCTGGATGTAATTCCTACTTTCAGATATCCACATATTGTCCTTTTGTTCTGGACAGCAGTGACCAAAGCCTTGCTGGGAAACTTCTGCCAATGCCTGACCAGTCTCATATCAAAATTTGTCTTTATTTCCAGTCTGAACCTCTCCTGTTTAGTGTCCACCCTCTCCAAGTCCTCCTGATGCCCTGTGAAGGCTGAGCTAGAGCAGAGGCTGGGCAGAGTTCCAGAATAAAGCAGGGATTTATTCACAGGATCTCCTCCATGGATGCACCTTGGGCAGCACCAGAGCCCAGCCAGGGCTGCACCCAAGATGACCCAAAACGGCCCCAAAATGCACGAGCGCTCCCGGGGTCTCTCCCTGGGATCAGTTCTGCTCCATTTGCACCTTGCAGTTCATTGTCCCATCCCAGCTTCAGCCCAGGCAGTCCCACCCTGCTTGTTTTTCTCTCTGCAGCCCACGGGGTTTGTGCTCCTGGGCTGAGATTGGGATCATTTGTCCTTGGTGCCCAGCTGGAGCAGGAATTGTTTTGTCTCCCTGCTCTGTGCACAGAGCTCACCATCCCTGAATGTGAAGCTCAGACCCACACACTAAAGCAGCACAGAATGTGAAAAATATAAAAGCTAAACTTGAGGCATCATTCCCACCAAACATCACCACGAAGAGCCAGGTTAAGCTGGTCAGGAATGATTTATGATTGGCAAATCCATGCCAGCCCTTCCTGCTTGTTTTTGATCCTTCTGTCCCCAAGGATATGTTACAAGAATCCCACCATGGTTTTTCCAGGGATCGAAGTGAGTCCTTTTTATCCCCAGATCATTTTTTTGTTGGCCTTTTATATTATTTCGTCATCCTAATCAGAGAATCATGGAATGGTTTGGGTGGGAGGGGACCTGAAAGATCATCCAGTGCCAACCTCTGCCATGGACAGGGACACTTTATATTATCCCAGGGTGCTCCAAGCCCCAGTGTTCAACCTGGCCTTGGACACTTCCAGGGATCAGGGGCAGCCCCAGCTTCTGTGGACAACAGCCTCTGAGAAAACTCACGTCACCTTATCTATCAAATTCTACTTAAATATGAAAACAGTTTTAATAACAACAAAAGGAGGATAATTATGAAGTTTTTGTTGGACTGATGAATAAAAATGGGTTTGCTTTTAGAAACATTGTATTTTAATTAAAATAGCAGAGAAATCCAGAGTTAAAAGCATGATCTCTGAGGGCTTTTTATGGAATCATGGAATACACTGAGGTGGAAGGGATCAACAAGGATCCAGCTCCTGGCCCTGCACAGGTGTGGGAACCCAGAACATCCCTCTGGCCATCCAGAATGGCCAAGACCCTGCCAGGGCCTCAGAGACCCTGGCACAGAGCCCAAGATGGCCCTGTGGGTTTGATTGTGACCCATGGAGTAAATTACCAACCTTGTATGAAGATCAGCACGACACAGCAGTTTAGGTAGAATAATAATGAAGTTATCACGGGGTGAAAAAATAGATTTTGGGGTTTTTGGTATGGGGGTTCAAGAGGCAAGATGGAGGAATCTGGGTGTGTCCAGCCTCTCTCCTTCTTCTTCTTGGCCTCCATCTTCTGCTGTGATGTTGGCACTTTTGGATTGGTTTAGAGTAGAAGCTCACTGTCTGACACAGGTGATGGGTATTGGGAAGTTATGGTAAGTATTTTGTATGTAATTTTTACTATAAAGACAACACCGCCCTGGGGGCAGGCAGAGTGCCTGGAACTGTCCTGCTGGATGGACCTTGGCAGGGAAAGAGAAAATTTTTTATAGATAAGAAACAATGAACAACCTTGAGACCGAGAACTGAAGAGCTCAGACTCCTTCAATCACTCGGGCTGGGAAAAGAGACTTTCTAACACATCTTGGGGTCACAGCAACCAAAAGATCCCGAGACACAGGCACCCCAACAATCCCCCCCCCCCCCCCCCCCGTCCCTGAGCATTGTCCAAAGCTCCTGGGCTCTGGCAGCCTTGGGAACCCCACCTTGGATTTCTGGGAATTTATATCCCTGGTTATGCCTGCCCTCACCTGAGATGAAAATGACCCCTTCCCCTAAATCCTTTTTCTTGGTTTGCATTGGAAAAACCCTAAATTGGGGCAGCTCTGCAGGGCTTTTCCTCCTCCTTCCCAGCCTTTTTTTTCCCCTGCCTCTCCCAAGCCCCGCTGCTGCTGTAGCGTATCAAGCTCTGTACATATATTTAAATGTAATAAGATAGATTACAAGAATTGATTTTCCCCAGGGCCGGGTCGATAAGGCTGCATAAGCAGGGGATGTACAATGGCTCAGGAAGAGCTGGCTGGAGTAGATTAATTAATGAGATGCAGGATAGAAACATCCAAAGGAGCTGTGGCTCCTCTGGGCTCACCTGAGCTGTTAACGGGAATCTCCGGCGGCATCGAACGCTCGCTGCCAGCCCAACAATGCACAAATTTCTCTTGGAGTAATCACAGCAGTGACAGAGCTTTTGAAGATCCAAAGGTTACCCTGCCCTTACTCTTTCAAGGAGAAATCACAGTGGGAAGTAAATAAAGTTTTGAGCAGCACGGAGCTGACCTACCTAATCTTTATTGCAATCTAACGTGGGGGGAAAATAAAAGACCTGCTGTAAAATCCCTTCTTGTTTTCCCAGGGATGTTCAGTGTTTGGAAACAACAGGGAAAAAAAATGAGTTAAAAAGAAAGAGATGCTGCTTTCTGGCAGTGTTGGGAAAAATATATTGGGTAGTCTGTATTGAGTAATATGGTTTTATTTATAGAATCATAGAACTCTTAAGGTTGGAAAAAATCATTGAGTCCAACTGTCAACCCAACACTGTGGTCACCATTAAATCATGTCCTCAAGTGCCACATGGATGCATTTTATGAACATTTTCAGGCAGGGGATTCCACCACTGTCCTGGACAGCTATGGCAGGGCTGGACAACCCCTTTGGGAAGGAATTTTCCCAAAATCCACCCTGAGTTCCCCCTGAGGCCGTTCCCTCTCCTCCTGTCCCTGTTCCCTGAGAGCAGAGCCTCACCTTGCATGTGCTGCCCCCTCCTTACTACATTTCTTTCCTTTTACAGTTTCTTGGCTGTTTTTTGGTTGTTTTCTTTTGCCTCCAGATAAAATATTTGTTTATTTTTTTTTCATTTCCTATGGAAGAAAAATATACTTTAAACAGCAAAACTTTCTTTTGAAAGACATTGCTAAGCTCATCAGGAAAAATGGATTAAAAGTTCACTGAGCCACTCTGGCACATGGTGCAGACACTGCAAGTTCAAGATCATTTCAGAGCAAGGACAGGGTTTAGCTCTGTGAATTAGGACAGGCTGGACACAAAAGAACCAGGGCTGTAGCACTGGATTTTCACACCAGCTGTGATTTCCCAAGCTCATTCACCGAGCAGTGAGGTTTTCCTAACAGGTTGCTTGACCTTTTCATTACCATTATTTATGGGCCAGTAATGTGCAGCATCTTTTAAAGCCTGGAAGGAGCCCTGCTGGGTGAAAGGTTGATATTTTAAGGGAACTTTCTTCTGCTTCAAGTTTATTATTGCTGAAAGTGGTGCTGTCGACATCTGACATTTATGGAGTCTGTTTAACCTCTGCAAATCCCTGAACATTTGGCAAAGGAATGACCAGGTGCTGAAGGGTTTCCTGCCTTCTGCAATAACACCAGAGACATCCTAATTTACACCAAATGTCTGTATGGGGCCTGGCAAGGCAATGTCCTTAATCAGGACAACTGATTCCTCCCTAGGAGACAAATTTTGGGATGCTTTGCTGCTTCTTTATGATTTTTCATGAGAAGCTGGGGGCCCTTGTCTGTGTTTTCCAACTTTTTTTTTTCCTTGATCGATTTATCACCATTCCCTCTCCTTCATTTCTTTTGGCAGCCACAGAAGGTCAAGACAGCTCTGATTTTGCCAATATTTCCTTGGGTTTTGTGTGTGCCATGAGTACTGGATTCCTGGTCTTGGGAAGGATAAAGTAGAGCTGGAAAAGGTTATATAGGAAGGAAAAGGATACATGGCAAGGAAAAGTTTATATGGAAAGGAAAAGGTTATATGGGAAGGAAAAGGTTATATGGGAAGGAAATGGTTATATGGGAAGGAAAGGAAAAAGGTTATATGGGAAGGAAAAGTTTATATGGGAAGGAAATGGTTATATGGGAAGGAAAGATTTTATGGGAAGGAAGAGGTTATATGGGAAGGAAAAGGATACATTGGAAGGAAAAGGTTATATGGGAAGGAAAAGTTTATATGGGAAGGGAGAGGATACATGATAAGGAAAAGTTTATATGGGAAGGAAAAGTTTATATGAAAAGGAAAAGTTTTATGGGAAGGAAGAGGTTATATGGGAAGGAAAAGGATACATTGGAAGGAAAAGTTTTATGGGAAGGAAAATGTACATATGGGAAGGAAAACGTTATATGGGAAGGAAAATGTTATTTGGGAAGGAAAAGGCTGCATGGGAAGGAAAAGGTTATATGGGAAGGAAAAGTTTATATGGGAAGGAAAAGTTATATGGGAAGGAAAACTTTATATGGGAAGGAAAATATTATATGGGAAGAAAAAGGATGCATGGGAAGGAAAAGGTTATATGGGAAGGAAAAGGATATATGGGAAGGAAAATTTATATGGGAAGGAAAAGGTTATATGGGAAGGAAAAAGATACACGGGAAGGTTGGGGATTAGTGAAGTGGCTCCCACAGCAGAAATGGTCATAGAGGTACCACAGGGAAAATGGGGAAAAAATAAGGGGAAAGAGAGAATTATGTTAGAAATCTATAAAAAGAGGAAAGTCTTGGAGAAAGTGAATTTGAACGGTTGTTCACTGATTTTTGAAGCCAAGAATTAAGGGAACATCAATGAAATGAGGAGGTGATTGGTTCACAGCACAGAGGGAAAGGCCTCCCTACTGCAAGAGGTGGGTGCTGAAATGTCCCAAGCAGCTCAGAGAAACATGAGTGGATAAAGCCCCCAAAAGTTGTTAAACACTAAAATGGCAACTAAGGCATCCAAAATTCATTATCTACAAATTTCTGGAGGCTGGGAGATCACACCAAGCAAGTCTGTTTGGGTGTTTGAGCAGGACACTCAAGATACACCTTTGGAGTGAGCTGGGATATTTTTCTTGTGTTCATGTCTGTGAATTTGTAAAATTCAGGTCCTTAAATTAAAGGAGAGGTCAGGCCTGCATGCATTTTCTAATTTTTATTTTTTTTTTTCCAGTGGAATGGCCCAATTTTTCTTTGGGTCCAAAATTTTCTTCTTTTTCTTCTTTTTCCAGTATTTTCTGTGGCTGCTTTAAACAGGGACCTGGCAACTCCATTTCATGTGGAAGCAAATCCACAATTCACAGCGTAAATTGGAGTAACAGAACCACTGGGATGTTTTCTGAAGGGGAATTGTCGTGGTGCATCTGACGCAGACCTCTGGTTCTTGATGTGATGTGTTCCTCTGTCTAGGAAATGCTCCATTTGTCTTTTCCTCCCAAAGGTGATTTCACTTGGTGTTTTCAGTCTGGGGTTTGAAAGTGGTGGTAGCACGACATGGAATTTAGCAGCAGTGCTAAATCCATGCTGGGGATGTTCTGATTTGAATTAGTTACTCCCCAATTGCGACTGCAGATGGAAAAAATGAAATAGATGCTAAGAGAGCAGCTGAGTTTTATTTTATTGATATCACTGCCTTGCCTAAGTGCTCTGACCCATTGCACGTGTTCCCAGCATGTAACACGAGGGTAACACACTCTGCTGGGCTGGATCACACCAGCCTGGCTCCCACAGCTGTTTAACAGGACAGGTTATGGCAGAAAGTGCTTCATCCCACCCTGGAGTGCTCAGCTTTGCACTCAGACACATCTCCTGTCAGACCAGGCTCAGGATGGTGGTGGGATCAGCAGAGATTCCTTGTGAGGGATCTGCATCTCCACATTGAGCCAGACTAGCTGGGGAATTCATCTTTGGTTTCTCCTGGGCAGGAGGTGTTCCTGTTTCACCTGTCCTTAACCTTGTGCTCAGCAATGCCCTTGGAGCAGCTCCAGTCTCTCTCCATTTCCTGCCAATGTAAACCAGAGAACCACCAAAAAAATCCAATGAGAAGGGACCTTAAAGCCCATCCCATTCCAACCTCCTGCCATGGGCAGGGACACCTTCCACTGTCCCAGGTTGCTCCAAGCCCTGTCCAACCTGGCCTTGGGCACTTCCAGAGGCAGCCACAGCTTCCCTGGGCACCCTGTTCTAGTGCTTGACCACGCTCTGAATAAAGAATTTATTCCTAATATAATGTCTCAGTGGTTTTAAACTGCTCTCTGCCAGTTTAAAACCACTCCCTCTGTCCTGGCACAATGTGCCTGTATAAAATGTCCCTCTGCCTCCTTTTTGGAAGCCCCTTTAGGCACTGGAAGGGGCTGTAAGGTCTCCCCAGACCCTTCCCTTCTCCAGGTGAACACCCCCAGCTCTCCCAGGCTGTGCCCCTTATGGAATTGTGTATAAACACCCACATCAATGGGCTTTGCAGTACTTGGACATGCAGAATTGTCAAATATGATACTAAAGCAGCATTCCCATGGCTCAGTACCAATGCAAGAAGCAGCAATGCTGTGGGTGTTCCTCCTCCCTCTCCTCACCCCATCCAGTTCATTATCCTACTGGCATTATTTTGACTGTCTGAACTGCTGTGCTGCTGCAGAAATGCAAAGTTCAAGCACGGTGCCCCTGCTGCTGCTCTGGGGATCTCAGTCATGTCCATGCAGGACAGCCCTGCTGTGCTGTACAGGATCCCTCTGACCCCCTGGATCCTCTCCAGGTGCTCAGATGGGGAGACGTGTGGAAAAAGTTGGAATTTCAGCTTCAAATATGTCCTTGAGACAGTTGTAACAAACAGAAGAACACCATGCTGTTCCAGATTGCATAGCAAGTTGTATTCTGTTACCATCTGTATGGCAGATTGTCTTTTGCCAAGTGGGCAGTTTGCCTTATCTCTCTCTCTGAGTGACCACATTCACACCTCCCTTGGGAGGGGACATCTGTTAATAACAGACTATTGAATGTCACTGCATGGCTGATAAGAACTACAGCATCCCATTGGGAGATGTGAGCCCAGAGGGAGGAGCCAAGCATTCCTACCTGGATATAATCTGGAGATTCTGGAACACCAGCACAGCTTCTCCACTGGATTCCCCAGAGGAACAGCAGCTGTTTCTCCTTCCCCTGGATCTTCAGAGGAAGAATGCATCCTTCTCTACAGGATCCCTGCTCCAACAGAACCCCCCCTGACACTGCAGGAGGGCTGCAGCCACAATTCCAATGGGACTGCCACCAACACCCACAGGGTGTCAGGTTGGGTTCTGACTCTGTCCATTTTGTTCTAGTGTACTGCATTGTTTATTTTATCCTTTTATTTTTTTCCTTCCCTATTAAAGAACTATTATTTCCTGCTCCCATATTTTTGCCTGAGAGCTCCTTAATTTAAAATTTGTAGCAATTCAGAGGGGTGGGGAGGGTTTACATTCTCCATTTCAGGAGAGGCTCCTGCCTTCCTTAGCAGGCTCCTGTCTTTTCAAACCAAGACACATGTATGTCAGAATTTCTCTCCTTTTTTCATTTTAGCAGCATGCTGTCTTTTTATACCCTCCCACAAAGTTTATACCCATTCCCTGGCCACAATAAATCAACGTAATGTTCACTGGTGCAGGGTGCTCTCCACAACTGTTTTCCACCAAAATCCAACTGCAGACCCCTTGTTTATCTCTTCTTCTCCTCCATTTCCACACCAATGGTTTTGGTAGAAATCCCTTCAGAGGCAAAGGTGACTTTTACCAGCTTCTCTCCTCCAGCTAACTCTTTCTGACTCACAGATCAGATTGCTGTAGTTACACCGTCATTGCTCCCACTGCCTGCTGGTGGAAGCAGCAAATTCCATGCTGGGAACGACACAGAGAAGGATGGGAACACCTCTTGTGCTCGGGGTAAGCAACTGTGTGGGCACTGAGGGTGTGGAGGAGCAAGAAGGGCATACTGCCTGTTGAAATTTGGAATGATTATTGCTGCTATTTGTCACTCTCCCAGTCAGAAGACGAGGTACAGAGTTTGGCACAAAAGAGATGGACATTGTCCAAAATGGATGCACCTTGCCATGAAAACAGTCCACTACAGGATGGGTTCTCCCTGCCTGTCACTGTGATATTTTAGGAAGATTCCCTTTGCCAGGATTTCTTCTCCTGGCAAGATGAGAAGCCTCAGCTTCTCCATGTTTTGCTCCTCTGGAATGTGATTTGGAGAATTGTTTACCCAGCATGTGAATTGTTTTTACTTAATCTCCAATCACAGCCAGCTGTGTCAGACTCTCTGAGTCAGTCACAGGTTTTTATTATTCATTCTTGTCCAGCCTTCTGATGTCTCCTTTCTCTATAGTTCAGAATAGTTTTAGTATAGCATTTCTTTTAATATAATATCATAAAATAATAAATCAGCCTTCTGAGAACTTGGAGTCAATTCCCATCTCTCACCTCGTCCTGAGGAACCTCAACACCGCAACACCTGGCTGAGGATATCAAGCAGTTAAGAAGAAAATTAAGCATTTATTAATCTGTTCTGTGAACTTCACCCTTCTCAGGAGGCACAAAAAGCAAGTGAGGCATCTCAGCATGTCTGGAGAGTCTGGGAAAAATGGGACACAGGCTGGGATGTTTATCAGTTATTAATCACAGTGGTTTGGAAGGGACCTTAAAGATCATCCAATTCCACCCCCTGTCATTCACAGGGACACCTCCCACCATCCCAGGGTGCTCCAAGCCACATCTAACCCAACCTTGGACACTTCCAAGGATCCAAAACAGCCACAATTTCCCTGGAAAACCTGTGCCAGGGCCTCAGGAGTCACTGAGCATCACTTGTGCATCTCGAGGCACTTGGCTCCAGAAGAAGCAGTGCCTTGTCATCAGTGCCACAGGAGCAACATTTTAGGGATTGATGAAGCAGAGATAGACAGTGGCACATTGATTTAGGAAAGGTGGGGAGGTAATTTAGCTGTCAGGACAAATAAGGGAGGGGTGGGTTTTTGCAGTATTCGGTAGGAAAGGGGAGAAAAGAGAAGTCAAACATGATCTTGGGTTTCATCAGCCAGAAGGCAAGAAGAAGAATGGTGTTATTAAGTGTGTTTAGTTAACAGAGGTAATAGAGGGAGTTTAGAGGGAAGTGACTCCTTTGGGAAGCTGGAGCTGAATTCTGCAGCTCCTGGAGTGCCCCAGTGGAAATTCAGATAAAGCTGTAAACAAGTGCAGATGAGTGGAAGGTGAAAATGAATGATGGGATAAACAATATCCTGAATATCAAGTGAGGTCAGGCAAAGCAGATTAATGTCACCTAATTTGTGCTCCCCAGATGAAAGAAAATGCAAATTGAGACCTCGGGAAGGTGGGGGAAGATGCAAATCAGAAGAGATGGACTGGAGAACAGAAGGCAGATCCCTGCAAGCCATTGATGAACAGGAGAGTTTCAAACCTTCCTGGGATTGAAACTATCACTCACTGGGGTACAAAACCCCAGAGGATTCTAAAATATAGGGGGAAATGGGAGGAAGGAGGGGATGGTGCAGAGAGAGAAATACTCAGGGAATATCCACAGAGATGACAGTGCCACTAAACCATGAGAGGCAAGAGAAAGCAAGAACTCAAAGGGAAAGATCACAATGGGGGATAAAAATAAAGCAAGGTTTGGCCACTTGTTCAGGTAGGAGTCATTACAAACTGGTTTCCATGGAGACAAATGATGCTGGGTGGAAGCAGGTGAATGGAGAGGGGGAAAAAAAATGAATGTAAGAAAGATACACGGATAAAAGAAGTGAAAAGAGATGGGACAATAACTGGAATCACAGAAGATTCTAGAAGAGTGTGTTTTGTGCAGGGGAGAGTGTTTTTGAAAGGGGAATTAAAGTATGAAAAGGAGAAGAAAATGCCCGTAGAGCAGACGAGAGGGAGCCAGGGAAGTTGGAGCTAATTTTAAGATTTGAAAGTGAGTTTCATGCAAAATTAATTTAAACCAACACGAGAGCTGCAAAGCTTCAGAAGGAGCAGGTCCCACTTGTGCACGTCCTATTTGAAAAATTAGGAGCAGCCACATTTGCACACAGATGAGATTTTAGACCCAACTGTTCCCAGCTTTATTCCCATTCCATGTCCGCCCTGCACTGAGCTGATCATGGCAACGTCTGCTGGCTGGCAGCTCTGGGCCTTGCCAAATCCCTGCGTGCTTAAATTGCAGCCCAAATTTAATTTACAGAGCCTGGATTATCACACATAGTGCCCAGACAGAGAAATGAGCTCTCCTCTGCTGTCTGCATTAAAAACCAGCACTGGTTTGACAGCTGTGGAGAAGCAGGGCCTTGGGAAGCCAGGCTGGGATTTCATTCCTGATGCAGAGCAAAGGTTACTGAGGGATTCTTGGACAACAGTGCCCAAACTTTCCATGGACTGGGAAAAACCAGCTCCTCCTGCAGCTCACAGGATTGCCTGAGGTGTGAGACTGACCCTGAAATCACCTCACACGGAAAACGACATCTCCACCCTTCTGTGGAAGGGGTTTTACAGTGACTTCTGTGAGCCAGAGAGAAGTTTGATAAGAGGATCCATGTTTGATAGGAGGATCCATGTTTGATAACAAGAGGATCCATGTTTGCTAAGAAGAGGATCCGTGTTTGAGAGGAGGATCCATGTTTGATAAGAGGATCCATGTTTGATTAGAGGATCCATGTTTGGTAAGAGGGTCCATGCTTGATAACAAGATCCATGTTTGATAACAGGATCCATGTTTGATAAGAGGGTCCATGTTTCATAGGAGGATCCATGTTTGATAACAGGATTCATGTTTGATAACAAGAAGATCCATGTTTGATAGGAGGATCCATGTTTGATAAGAGGATCCATGTCTACCCCTGAAAGAATTTCCTACCCAGGTCATTGTCACAGAAGCCAGGACAGACAGAAGGATAAATCAGAGAAACTGCAACTGCCTGTTCAATGAGCACCTTGTTTGTCTCCTGTGACCAATGAGTAAAGTGCAAACTGATGAGGTGTGTAAGAATGTATAAAAAGCATCAATGCTGGAATAAAAACAGTTGGAAGCCTTCTGGAAATGGAGTGTGTTGCTTTGTGTTGTCTCTGTCTCAATTACAACACCCTTCCCAGCCAGGATTTTCCTGATTTCTTTCAGTAATGGCTCAGCCCAGGAGCCAGCATGGACATCACTCATTTCACCCTGTCCCTTCCCAAAACTCACACCCTGGTAGGAGCCTGCAGGCACAGACATGCCACTTGGTGGCTTCCAATGGTGCCATGTGGTGGCTTTCAGTGGTGTCACTTGGTGCCTTTCAATGGTGTCACTTGGTCGCTTTCAGTGGTGCCATTTGGTGGCTTCCAGCTGGAGAGGGCTGGGCTGGGGCATGGCCAGGACAAAGCTGCAAAATGGAAGAACATTCCACCTTTAAATCCCTTTATCCTTTCTGGGATTAAGCCCACGTGGCAGCAGCCACAGAAACATAGAATCATAGGATGGTTTGGGTTGGAAGAGACCATAAAAATCACCTCATTCCAAGCCCCATCCATGGGAAGAGACACCCTCCACTAGACTAAGTTCTCAGAGACCCTTCTTGGGCCCCATCCAGGGCTCCCCTGGCCAAAGCAAGGTCCTAAATCACTCAGATTTATCTGAAATCACCACTATATCTGACTAAAAAATACATGACCAGAACCGCTCCTCTGTGAGTCTTTCCACACTCATTCAAAAGAACTATGGCAGATCATAAAAACCCAGTAACATCCCCCGAGCCCAGAGGGTTTAATGAAGAATTAAGGAGATTGTAACTGCATAGCTGAAGTAATACTGAGGAAATTGAATTATTCCACCCATATTGAATGCATATATTCTGGAGGTTTCTCCAAGCCAGACTGACTGTGGTGTGGAAATCCAGGCTGTTTTCACACGGGGGCATTAAACAAAGCTGCAGCACAGCAGCTCTGAATGGAACAGAAAGGCAGCAGGATGAAAAAGCGCTCCCGACGTATGGTTGTGTCAGCTCTAAATTGTCTCACAGATGTTTCTGCCTCCATTAGATGGAGCACTGGGTAATTTATAGAAGTCATTTTTAACAATTTGATTGTTGGTATATATCTGCTGAATTGATTGGCTGGGGAGACAGATCTTTATTTTTATAATGGCAATAACATCCTTTGCAGATTACTGCTCAGTTTGTCCCTGATGTTAACCGTGCTAGCCAGCAACTCTCCATTTCTATTATGCTGTTATTTCTTAATTATCAGCTTAATTGCAGGGAAGAGTCCAAGATGGATGAGATTGGCTGGGCTGGACAAGAAGCCACACAAGTGAGGGGTTCAGCACTTTCTCCTTGGACCTGCTCCCAGCTCCAGCCGAGATCAGTGGGATTTAAGCACTCAAGCTTTGTGCCTTCAAATCTTTTTTGAAGTCTGCTAATCCTGTGTGGATTAGAGCGATAGTTCCCACTAAAATCAACGGGAATTTGGTTACAGATGAGACCCACTCTGATAATGTTCCCATTTTTTGCATCTAATGATGCTGGAGATGCTGGTCCTGGCAAAGAAGGAGTTTCCTGTTCAGATCAGAGGGCTTTGATAGGCACGTGGGGGTGTCCATGGATGACCAGAGCAGGGGCTGTGTGATTCCTGGTGCTGCTTTTGAGATCAGACAGTGCTATTTGACTCCCAGCTGGCTCAGCTCCTCCCTGCTCTGTGTCTTGGGAGGAACTTGTCCCCAGCCTCTGAGAGTCCAGGTGTGGTTTATACCTTGTGGTTTATACTTGCTTTGAGAGGCACGTGGGGGTGTCCATGGATGACCAGAGCAGGGGCTGTGTGATTCCTGGTGCTGTTTTTGAGGACAGCCAGTGCCATTTGACCCCCCAGCTGGCTCAGCTCTTCCCTGCTCTGTGTCTTGGGAGGAACTTGTCCCCAGCCTCTGAGAGTCCAGGTGTGGTTTATACCTTGTGGTTTATACTTGCTTTGATAGGCACGTGGGGATGTCCATGGATGACCAGAGCAGGGGCTGTGTGATTCCTGGTGCTGTTTTTGAGGACAGCCAGTGCCATTTGACCCCCCAGCTGCCTCAGCTCTTCCCTGCTCTGTGTCTTGGGAGGAATTTGTCCCTAGCCTCTGATAATTCAGATGTGGTTTATACCTTGAAGCTTGGCAATATTTTGTCTGCTCTGAGCTCTTTTGAAAAAGTGAATTTGTTTCAGCTGCCTGTTTGAATTTGACAAAATAGCATCCACACCTTTGCTTTCAGTCCTTCAAGTCTCCAAGCCTCAGTGCTATTTTGGGACAGTGAGACTTGCAGATTAATTAAGCAATCTTTGATAAAATTCCTTTTTACATTAACTTTGAATTTGTCACCTCTCAGTTTTGTTTCACCATTCCCAGGATAAAACAGAACTGGAAGTCTCACTGTGCTCTTCATAAATTTCTTGTTTTCCTACATATTTCTGTCAATTAAATATTTAAAATTCTGAGGTACAGTTCTCTCCTGCATTTTCAGTCACCCAAGAGGAGACATCACTCAGTGAAATAGATAAGGAACTCAAGTCTTCCCCAAATTCCAGGCTAAATTCCTATGTTTTGTGCTATTAATGTCCTTGGTAGATGAAAATCTTCTTTCAGGTGTTAATTTCAAAAACCAAAAGCAGGAATTATATTCAGAGTTTCCCTAACCTTGGAGAGTGTTTTGTTTGACCAAGGATATGGGAGAGAGGATTCAATCCAAGGAACTCTGAAATAATCTGGTTTTCCTGGAATGAAAGGGAGGAGGAAAGGAGTGAAAGAGTCTGTTGGAAAACAATGGAAAGATCTTTTCTGCTTTTTGGACTTTGGAAATTTTGAGGCAGGAAGGAAAAGCAATGAAAACAGAGGTAAGTCGTTCAGACAGTGACAGTACTGAATTATGGAATCATGGAATCATGGAATGGTTTGGGTTGGAAGGGATCATCAATATCACCCAGTGCCACCCCATCCATGGCAGGGACACCTCCCACTGTCCCAGGCTGCTCCAGCCCCAGTGTCCAGCCTGGCCTTGGACATTGCAGGGATCAGGGGCAGCCCCAGCTGCTCTGGCAATGCCAGCCCAGGCAGGAATTGCTCATTGCCAAGATGCCACCCATGGCTGCCCTCTGGCAGTGGGAGCCATTCCCTGTGTCCAGGCCTTGTCCCCAGTCCCTCTCCAATTTATGTCACACACTCTTCATTCTCTTTCATCAAGGAGTGAACTGCTACTGAAATTCTGCTCAGAGCTTTTTATTAACCCCTGTGTTGTTTGGGGATTGCTGAGAGCAGGATCGGAGCCCTGGGTTGGGGTTTTTTTGATAAAATCCATTCTGTATGTATTAAAAAGAATTGTGTCCACATTGCTTAAATGTCACCAAGCCCAGCAGGCTCAGGGTGACATCAATGGCTTGGATATAGAGAGGCACCAGCTCCCCTGGAGTTTATCAGTGCAAATCAAACCAGTCTCCACTCAGCTAGCAATCCAGGGCTTCTAAATGATGCTCAAATCCAATTTATTAAAAACACATTTGTTTTTCAAGCACCCAGGATTCCTGATTAATTTCCAGCACCGTGGGTTATTTAATGCTGTGGGTTTCATTGTCATCTTTGATTTTCCACAGCGCACTTGATTGATAGGAGCTATTGTGAGCCCGTTCTTTGAGCACATTGTTCTTGTCAAACAGCAACGTGCATCTTATTGATGGAAAGTCAGCAGCCTTTTATAGATGGCAAAGGCAGCCAGAGAGCCCGAGGACCATGTGCTGAGCAGATGCACAAGTGGAGGAGGGCTGCTCGATTCCGCCAGGAAAGTTTAATGTTGTCTGGAAGTTCCTGTGCCAGTGGAACACTCGAATTCAGCTGGTGTGACATACCCAGCAAGCCATGACTCAGATGTTAATCAGTGTTAGATGCTCTTTTTATTTTTGTGCTACTGCTGAGAGGTACAAAATCAAGTGTCTTGTACCGAGAGCGCAAATCAATTTGAAATTAAATTAGCCTTTTGTTTGGGAGGCACTTGGGATTTGTTTGGGCTTTGTTGGCTGCCCCCAGAAATGGCTTTGCAAATTGCAGGTGGTAAAGGGGAGAAGAAGTCTCTGCCTCGTGTTTTGGTTCATCCTGCTGCTGCCTGTAGGATCTCACCCTGCACAAAACCATCTCCTGTGCCCCTGGAGAGCCAAATCCTCCCTGCTGCTCCAAGGGGAAAGGAGTGCAAATTGCTTTTTAGGGGAGCAGTGAGATCTTTGGTGCCTTGAGAAGGCTGAGCTAGAGCAGAGGCTGGGCAGAGTTCCAGAATAAAGCAGGGATTGATTCCAAGGATCTCCTCCATGGCTGCACCTTGGGCAGCACCAGAGCCCAGCCAGGGCTGCACCCAAGATGACCCAAAATGGCCCCAAAATGCACGAGCGCTCCCGGGGTCTCTCCCTGGGATCAGTTCTGCTCCATTTGCCCCTTGCAGTTCATTGTCCCATTCCAGCTTCAGCCCAGGCACTCCCACCCTGCTTGTTTTTCTCTCTGCAGCCCACGGGGTTTGTGCTCCTGGGCTGAGATTTGGGCCATTTGTTGTGGTATTTGCTGGGTCCCCAGGATGAAGGAGGAAATTATGAATTTGACTTCATATTCTTAGAAGGATATATTATATTATATTATATTATATTATATTATATTATATTACATTACATTATATTATATTACATTATATTATGTTATATTATATTATATTAATTATATCCTATTAGAAATATATTTATTATATTATATTATATTATATTATAGTGTAGTATATTATAGTATATTATGCTATAATAGTCTCTACTAAAGAATACAGAAAGGATACAGACAGAAGGCTAAAAGATAATAATGAAAACTCCTGAGTCCTCCAGAGCCCCACACAGCTTGGCACTGATTGGCCATTGAGTCAAAACAATTCACATGAAACCAATGAAACAATCACCTGTTGGATAAACAATCTCCAACCACATTCCAAAGCAGAAAAACACAGGAGAAGCAAATGAGATAATATTG